>NC_140635.1:2340000-3540000 GCF_057382275.1 Copadichromis virginalis | reverse complement strand
GGATGCTTTTAGATCTTTATTTTTTTATGTGTTGAGTTGCTTGTTTTAAATGAATACTGTATAAAACATGATATGTTACACTTATCAGTGACAAATCCATCCATCCATCTTCATCCGCTTTATCCGAGGCCGGGTCGCGGGGGCAGCAGCCTAAGCAAATCCGATTTTCAGAAAGCTGAAGCTGGGGAGGGTCTCTGCCCGTGCAGCCATCATCAAACCACGTCTTTATTGATACGCGCTGAGGTGCCAGAACTGATCATTGAAGGTCGTCAGAGATGAGTCAAACTCACAGGTCGGCTGTGAGAAAAGAAATGAGCTAAAATCATTTTTTTCGCTCTTCTGTGTTTTTGTTGTTTCTTCAGCCTGGAGTCAGAGCGACGACTGTTAATTAACTGTATAACCGCTGCTTGTATTTTCAGACGGGGGAGCGAGCCTCTTAATGCTGCCATTAGCAGTTAATTACACAATACCACTGTGGCTGTTTGACATCTGCAGGGCCTCTTCAGGAAGCAAGCGGCCGCTTTTCTCACCTCTCGCTGGTTTCGTGCCTCAGAGCTTTTTCAAATAAATACTTGAGCGCTCGCCGTCCTTTCTTCTTCATTTCTTCCTCCTTTGTTCTTCCTGAAACACGACCTCAGGCTGACCTCACATTCGTGACCATCTCATTAGTGACCCGTTTGACCCCAGATCAGTTTCTTTAAGGGATACAATGCATCCCCACCTGTTGCAAACCCGCATGCGTCAAAGATGTGCTCGATGTCACATCGAGGGCAATTTGTAGCGAGGGAGCTACAAACTGGCCTCTCCCCGTCTTTCAGACGTCTCTTTCTTTCCACCCCGGCTTTATTAAACCGTCTCGGCCTGTGCGAATCAATGTGGCTGTCTGTCTCGGAGGAAAATCACTTTTCTACCAGCAGAACACAATCACCAGGAGGAGGAAAAGCTTTAAATAGACAGCCTTCATTTTCTGTCTCATTCTGTGGGCTGTGAGCTGAAAATGTACAGCTTAGCAAAACTACATATCTGCAGTGGGGAAAACTCTTTTATTCCCAGGTCTCCAGCTTCTGCGTTACATACACATTTCTGTTTCTTCTCTGAGATTATTTAGGCTTTAGTTTAGAAGAACAAACGCCTGGAGCTTATTTGATGAAGACCTCCACCTGCTGCTGGTGGAGCTCAGATTGAGCTACGCAGGAAATGTGCAACAAAACTATCAGCCTATAAAGCTCAGATCCTCTGCAGAGCTGCTGAGAGGTTTCACCTGGACTTCAATCAAACACGAATCAGAAGGGTTTTTGCAGTGATGGAGGAAATATTCTGTTAAAGTCTAAATAAAAACACTGATATTTTTCTTTTAGTAAAGTATGATATGTAGGAAAATGGCTTTTCAGATGTAGTTTGTATGATGCAATTATTAGGTGAATTTATATAGTCCGCTTTTATTTATCAAGGTCAAATTTTCATGGACCACCCTGTCACATCATGCAGTAAAGCATGCATTGGTGAAAACAGCAGCACCATTTTACTGCATCAGTATAAACATCCATCCATCCCTCTTCAGGTCTGGGGTGTATCCCAGCTGTCATAGGGGAAGAGGCAGGGTACATCCTGGTGTCGCGTCTGTCTCAGGGCTAACACACAGACAGATAATTCACACCTCAATTTACAATAACAAGTTAACCCCGTGCATATTTTTTGGACCGTGGGGAAAGCCGGAGCACCCGGAGAGAACCCGTCCATACATGAGGAGGAACATGTAAACTCCACCTCCATAGCACCAGCCTCTTGCCCCAGTATGAAGTTCAGCTTCAGTCTGTTCTCGGTCCCGCGGTGTTCAATAACACTTCTGTCAAAGCTGCTGGTGTTTGTCGGACGCAGGGTGTTCTTTAGGGAGAAAGGTTTGTCACTCCCAGCTCACTATTCATCAGCCATCAGGGTTAGCTTTGTGAAGAGGTGCTTTTTAACCTGAATCACCATCTTTTCCTGACTCTGGACAGGTTTCAGTGCCTAAAGCTTAGCAGTGAGTGAAAGTGAGTGGAATAAAGGCAAACCACCACGTCTCACCTGGCTATGAAATATAAGACCCACCCTCCCTACGTGCAGTTTGAAGTCATCTGAAAGTAGCCAATAGTCTCACGTTATGGCGAGGGGAAACAATGAAACATGAAGTCAAATAACAAGTTCCTCTGTCTGCAGTTCCTCTAATGTCCACTTGAGGCTGCCTCCAGAAGCGAGTCAGTCCCCACAGTGCGCTGCTTCCAGGTCTGAAGAGTGAAGCCAGCACAAAGGTGCTTTAAACATGTATTCTGTTTAACAGCCAGCAGGGGGCAACACATGGTCGCAAAAAGACTATCAGTTTTATTGAATTTGATTGGAGATCCGAGCAGTTACTCTAGTAAACCGTGGTCGCTGCAAGAGTCAGGAAGGAGGATTATCGAGGGTACGTTCAAGAGTAATCAGTCACAAGCTGACTGTGGTGCACCTGGTTCTCCAACCCCCACCTGCTTCACAGCACGTCTTTACGAACCAATCAGTGATGTCACAGTGGCTGTGCCCATCTTTTATATACAGTCTATGGAGAAAACAAATAGAATCAGCAAGTGGGACCCAGTGTCTCCTCATATACCTGTCAGATATACCACCACCCCTCCGTGTCATCATGTGTGACGACCAGAACATGAACCACTGATTACAAAGACACCCTGTGATAAACAGAAGCATTCAGGTAGCGTCATAGCCTCTGGCATATTGAAACTGCTGACTGGATAGCCAGTTTATAGAAAGATTAATAAATACAATTACTCATTTTTAACGGAAACAAAGCTGTCAAATAATTTTAGTGAGGTACAAAAAGCACATGGTTGTCCTCTGAGTCATACCCAAGTAAAGCACCTAATTTGTGTGTAACTAGAAGACTACTTTAATACCGTACTTAGAATACTTCAAGAGTTTGTTAGTTCACGTTTTTGTTTTCGAGTAATTTGTTGGATTGTGTCACTCAGGCCCGTCTTCACTCCATGATGTCTCCTTCCTCTCTGTTGACACCCAGTCAGAGCTCATCTGAGGTCTGACACTCGACACAGGGTGTCTGCCAACCACACACACACACACACACACACACACACACACACACACACACACACACACACACACACACACACACACACACACACACACACACACTCCTTCAGCCTCTAATAACCAGCCTTTAACACTGCAGCGGTGTCTCATTCTTATACTTCCAGCTGGTTACTGTACTTCGTGTGTTCAGTGTCACCTCCGGCTCTGACTGACTCACTAGCATTGTGCGCCCCCTGCAGGTCAGGCGATGCCCCCCTGAGCTGCTACTGTTGGAAGAATCCAGCCTGATGATGATACAAATGGTTTGTGTTGCATCTCTGTGTGTAAAGCTGCTGAGCAGAAACATTTAGTCCCTGTGAAATCCACACGAGGTGCTGCCGACGTGTCTGAATGTGTAAGGCTGAAGCTTGGTGACCTGATGGAGGTGGTTCAGAAACACGACAACAGGTTTTAAAGATTCAGCGGTCATGTTTTATTCAGCTCAGCATTTTATTCTCCAGTAGGCTTTTAAATATTTTACAGTGCAGGGTGATAAATACGTGAGGTTATGCTTCCCCTGCGTGGTTATTTGGAGACCAGCGCGCCTGCCGTAGCTGAAGGTGGGGTTTAAATGCAGCAGGTGGAGCTGACTGACTGAGCGGGGCTGCATTTAGTTTTCTGGGGTTAGTTTGTAACCAGCAGCAGAAGAAATGTTTGATAAATCTCTGTTGGTATTTCATCAATCAGTGCTGCCAGTAGTGATTAAAGTTGCACTGCACAGGGGGAGCAGCGCCACCCTCAGGCATGGAGGAAGGAAACGCAGCGCACACACACACACACACAGCAGCTTCCTGCAGTGTGACTGGTCTCCTCAGCAGTGGTTCTCTGTTATAGCAGGTTCTCATTTATAATTAACAGCCTGTAGCCTTTCTTTTACTCGTATATCACCTGTTTATAACCTGCTGGGACCTCACACAGAAATCACACGTCAGACTTTCTGGTGTGTCTGCAGAGCTGCGACGCTCTCTGAATAGCAAATACATTCCCGCCTATTACGGCCTCATTCAGAAAACCGACAGGCAGAACAAGACTGAAGACTCCCATTAGTGCACTCCACTCTTTAATTTTTCTCTCGATTGAACAGCCGCCGCACTCCCCAGCCCGTCGTTCCTCTCTGCGCCGCTCTCTCCTCCCACGCTGCTCCTGCAGGGAGGAGGACGGAGGACGGGGGGGGGGCGCGCGCGCGCGTCTTCAGACTATAAATAGCAAGCAAGGATTGGGGTTAACGGAGGGGGTGGAGGAGGCGGCGAGTTTGGGGTGTTTGAATTGACGTCACGGTGCAGAACTGTTCTCATGTTAACAGCTTCAAGTCATTCTTATCGCTCTCCTCTTTCGCTCTACTCCCGACTCTCTTTATTTATGCAAGTCTGAAAAGCATGATTACTGTCAGACCGCCGAGTCACCCTCAGGGTTTCAGGCCTCGTACGTTCAGTTACCCGGCATACTTACTTAAATGGCTCTTTTTTTTAATGCCTCGTTTTCAGCAGAGGTGATAAATTCAACATGATCAGTCAGATCTCGATGTATCTCGTGACATGTTATAAAATGCATACGTGGCTTTGCTGCGTAGCAGGTGTGGTTATTGTGGCGTTGAGCTGCAGGCAGGTGTGATGCAGGACTGTTGGGTTTAGCCGGGCGGTGCACCACTTCAGTTTCGCTCACGGGACTGAGCAGGAAACCTGTTTGACCCAGCTTTCCTGTCTTTCTCCACTGTCCTTTCACAATAAAGGCTCAAGTTTCACTGTGTTTGGGAAATCCTTACCTGTCCTGTTTGTTTCTATAAGGTTTGAGTCAGAATGAGGGGAAAAAAGCATCATCTGGGGAATGTCAACCTGAAATGGGATGAACATTTTCCCCATCTGTGATTTGGACAGATGTGATTTAAACCATCTGAAGGAAAAATATTATATGCATTATATTCCAGAAGCTGTAAAAGAATTAAACCCCTCCTCCAAACCTGCTGTCAGAGACTTCGAGCATCCATTGTTTTGTCTTCTTGAGCTGCACTGCTGAGCGTCACAGCGCCCAGAGATGAACTGTAAACCATCTGAAGGATGTAGCTCCATAGGCTCAAGGAGTTTTCTGGATGATGGACATTGAAAATCAATAAACTGATCCCAAAATAAAGAAAAAAATCTAAAATCAACCAAAGTTCATCGCTTAGTTGTTTTTATTTGTTTGATAAAACGAATGAAAGTAGAGTCTAAGGAGCTTGGAAAGAAAAGCGTCTGAACTTCTTTAAGTTTCTTGAAGACGTTTCATCTGAGAAGCTTCATCAGTTTTAAGAGTAGGTGGAGAGTCCCAGATTTAAGCCCTGTGGTAGTGTCCCTAAGAGGGTTGTGGACCCTCTATTGATCCTCTACCTAATCACACAAGCCAAGGTGTGAAACTGGGTGTGGGTCACAATCAGCCAGAGTTTCGGGTGAGCTCATTGTGAAACCTGGCCCCACCCTATCATGTGATTTCCTGAGGTCAGATGGCCCAGGATGTGAGTGGGCGTTAAGGCGTCTGGGAAGGATCTCAGAACTGGATTATAGATGGCAGACAGTTGGTGTCGTAAACCACCGCCTCTGATCAAAGATGGTCGCTCACAGTGGGCATGGATGGATTCTGTCACTCCTCTTTCAAACCATCTGTCCTCTCTGTCCAAAATGTGAACATTGGCATCCTCAAAAGAGTGACCTTTGACCTTTAGATGAGGGTGGACAGCCAAGTCTTGTCCCGTGGAGGTGGCTCTTCTATGTTGTGCCATGCGCTTATGAAGTTGCTGTTTGGTCTCTCCAATGTAGAGGTCTGAGGATTCCTCACTACACTGTGCAGCATACACCACATTAAGTTTGTGTTTGGGATGAAGCAGTTTGTGTCTGAGTGTGTGGGTGGGTCTAAAGTACACTGGGATGTCGTGCTTGGAGAAGACTCTCCTGAGTTTCTCTGATAAACCCGCTACACAATCAGAACAATATTGTCATCCCTTATCAGAAACTTCTGAATCTGATGAGGGATGACAATATTGTTCTGATTGTCCTTCTGATTTTCCAACTAGGGAGAATCAATAGGGGTCCATGACCCTCTTGCAGACACTCCCATAGGGCTTAAAACCAGTTGTTCTTAGAACTGAAGAAGCTTCTCTGATGAAACGTCTTCAAGAAACTTAAAGAAGTCCAGATGCTTTTCTTTCCAAACTTCTTAGACTACGTTGACTTGGATGACTGAGAACCTTCACAGACGTAGAGACCGCTCAAAGCGCCTTACAGAACAAGCCACATCCTCTCGTTCACACAGCGCCGTTTTATTTATCGATCCGTGTCGATGGGTATGAATTTTCCAATTATGGAAAGCTCCCACTTGATGACACTGGTAGCAGAGCCATCTTGAATCATATGAACAGATAAACGTGCCTCACAGCGATCAGAGTGTTGGTGTAAATAAGCGGCCGCTGTTGTGCTTCATACAGGGAGGATATGAAGTAACGACCATAAAAACAGCAGTTGGCACTCTGAGCAGCCTCCTAAATGAACCTGATACCTGAGCAGACACAAACATGAGCTGATGAAGACGAGCCAGCGCTCTAAAGATAAAGATAAAGCAGAGATGGGAATCTTCAAGTGGCCGTCAGAGGAACGGCATCTCTCCACACTCCCGTCAGCCCTGGAAGCTTTATTGTCGGGGAATTAATGTTCACGTCTCTTTCTACCAGCTCTGCACGCTCTGAGCTGTGAGCCGCTGGGCGAATAAGCCGTCCTCCCCGCGTGTTTGTATGTATGCACATATATGCGATAGATGAGTTTACCTCGCTCCCACTGAGGTGATTAAATCTGCCGTTATCGATCGTTACCGCTCCTCTTCCTCACCTTCACGCACACCCACGCGATGCTTCTTTAAATCTGTGACCGAGTGTGTGCGAGCCTCTACGACTCGGTTCATCTTCGAACACATACCATACGTGTTCATGGCCTGTGTTAGTCAGATTTTCAGTTTTCCTGCATTTTTGTGTTTATGCGACTGATCCTCCTCTGCACGATCTAATCATAATCTGTCTGTGTTACTCTGCAAGCAGCACATCCTTCACTTACACAGCTGGGCTGTGATCCTGACATGAAGGCTGATGATGATTATTGTTGCTCATCACTGAACCACGATGAGATTTAATTTGCAGACTCTCAGCCTGACATCCACTGACTAAAGTCAGTGATGAACTTTTTATTTTTCTTCTTGTTACTCTTATTTGTTTTTGTTGTGTTGTTGTTCTTCATTGTTACGCAATAAAAATGTTGAACTGACTCTGAATCTGTGGCTCAGAGCAATGCAGCATTATTATTATTATTATCCTTTAAATAATTCAAAGCAGCCAAACAGCAGAGAGGGAGATCTGACAACAGCAAACATGAGCCGGCCGTCAGTCAGGCTTCATCCCGAACTCCCTGACAGCACAACTGCTGTAGTAGCAGGAAGGATGAAGGAGCTCCGGCTGTTTCCAAAGACACAGGACAGGAGAGAGTTCACCAACCTCTGAAAACCCCTGATGGATTATAATATTAGGATTATATTAATCATAACACTAATATTGACAGATTATAAATCCGTTCTCATTCATGCAGCCGAGTCTGTGTGCGATTTCTGGATTGTGTCATTTTAAAGATGCAGTCTTTGCAGGGATGCTCCTCAGAACTGGGTCGATTGAATAATCACTTTATTTTCTTCTTCCTTCAGTCACCTGGATAACCATCACCTGTGGGACCCCAACGAGTTTGCAGTTTCCTGCTTCAGAATCATCATGTACTCCATCCAGGTACGTTGCACTTCCTCTGACATGTAGGTCGAGATGGCAGAGGCTAAAAAATGGAGCTGATTTGATCTGGAAGCAGTGAAAACCAGTAGTCGAGAGCTCTGCTGACATGCCGAGTCTTTAAAAAGGAAAAGTTCTGTCTAAAGCAGCTGCTGGAGATGTTTTAAGGTCGAGTTCACATCCAGCAGCTTCACAAAAACTTCCTCGATGTCAAAGGTCGCCTTCTGAAGTAACTGTTTTATAGCAGTTCAGCTGCACAGAGAGAGGAGACGCAGCGAGCAGGAAATACTACAGACTGCTTTAATAACTGAGATGCTTTAAAGAAAAACAAACATTTCTTCACTTTCACTTGTTTGTTTGTTTTCTATGAACTTCAGCGGATTATTGCTGCTACAGTTTGTCCAGTTTTACAGCCGCTGTAAGATGTTCGTTTCAGTGGAAATTTGCTGGTTTATTAGCAACAAATGAAAGAACACTTTGTCTAGTATCTGCATTCAGCAGCATGCTAGCACAAATCCTCCTCCAGCATAACAGAATCAGCCGCACCTGCTCAGACGTTCACTAACTACAACTATAAACTTTTTCTATTTAATGTTAATAATTCTGCATGAAGAAAAGTTCATTTGATGAATGTGTGATAGTAAATCACATAATATGATTTAAGGATTTAATCATAAATGATTTTTGCAAACTGAAAAAGTCTCACTTAGCTGCATTCTTTCTACTGGCCAGCAGGAGGCGCCTCCTGGTTCAGAGAACTGTCATTGTAGAGAAATTTATTGGAAAAAGTTGCAAATTGTAACTTTAACATATGACATAATTCAGCATTTTCCGATTAGTTTGTGGTCTCGTTTCATGGTTTTGTTAAATCTAGCGTGATGCTCATTTTGTAAACAAAGGTCGCGTTTAGAGTAAAACAGATCATCGTACTGTTTACAGCGGACCTACCTGCTGATTGACACTTTTCACCCTGGTGCGAGTGTATCGTTTCCTGCTGCTCGTCACGTCTGGTCTAAAAACACTGTCCGCTCGAGTCTGTAGGACGGGGCTTCAGAAGCTGCTCCATCATTTATATACAGTCTGTCTGTGAAGTTCACCATGTGATCGACAGCAAACTCTATATTTGTTCCAAACATCATTTGAAATCCTCTTTGGCTTTTTCAGGCTCAGCACTCGCACCACGTGATCCAGCAGGTTCTGAACCACCTCGACACTAACAACAAGAACACGCCGCGGGTCAGAGCCGGCATCGTCCAGGTGCTCCTGGAGACGGTGGCCATCGCCGCCAAAGGATCTGTGGGTGAGTTAAAGTGACGGACTGCTTCCCTCTGCAGGACGTCATGGAGGAAGATGTCATCATCTCTCTGAGGTTTAAAAAATGGTGTCATTAGCTTTACCACTGCAAGTCTGCAGATGGCCATAACGTGTCAAACACAACAACAACGCGCTGGTAGAGGCACAGACAGAGGAGGCATTAACGTAAAGAAAGAATCTGAAACGGCGTCGCCCAGAATCAGGATTAAATACGTGCATCAAAGCAGGATGTTGTTGGCCTTTAGCTTGCTTCTCTGCAGCCAGAAGAAAGTTATCATCCGATGTGAGCTGGCTCAGTTTGCACACACAGGTGTGTGATCATCTGCAGTAACAGGCTGGTAATATTTTCACATTTTAAACAGGAAGCTGATCTGTGATGTTTCGGCTGTTAGGCCAAAATAATTGTCAGCAACAACAAACACAGTTAACAGATCCAGTTCAGTGACCCAAAGAGGCCACACCCCTAAATTTAACCTTCACCAAAATCCAATAACAGGGGAGTGGCTCAGTTTTAAAGGCAGCCTCAAGTGGAGGTTAGAGGAAGTACAGTTTTTGACACTTCCACGTCGATTTTAGCTTTCTAGCTCCGTATGTTTAGTTTAAAACCATAAAACCAAAAGGCAGTATATATATAGTATATTATTACTATATTATTATTAATTACATTTTCCTTTGACAGGCTCGAAACTTTTTTCTGTTGTTTGTTTTCAGCTGTTTTAAGATGTAAGCTTGGCTTCTTACCTGTCGGGACCACGTCAGTGAAAATGTGTCCTTATTTCACCTGAACTTACAGTTGTGTTGCTTATTAAGTTGGACAGAGCATTAAAAGCAGGCGCTGGGTGGAGGAGGGTTGCAAAGCAGCTTGCAGATTCTCAGCAGCTGTTGACAGGTTGAAGGAAGTTAAATCGTAGGCTTTATATATGAGATTTGTCATGGTGAATGCTAAACTGACACTTATGTTATTGACATTTTGACCTCTTTAGACTTTTGAATCTTGGGAGAAATTAAAGTTTTGCTACAAGTGTTACTTTGTTACCCAAACTTGAAGGAACACGTTTGAATTTGAAGAAACACAAAGTAAAGACAGAACTCGGAGGTGTTTAAACAGGTGCTCGAGTGTTTTTGATGTTGTCACATTGTGTCTGCTGTCCCGGCGTTTCATTCTGCTTGAACGTTTGTAGATGCTAATTGCCTGATAATTAAATCATCAGGTTTTTCACTGTTAGGAAGAAAAGAAGTCAACAGAAACATTCAAATTACTCTGTCCCACTGAGGTGTGGAAACAAATTAAAAACTTGAGAGTATTTAATTGAAGAAAAGCTGTAAGTAGTAATTATTTTTACTGCCTCTTCCTGGAAATAAAACACAACCTTCCTCCTGGATAGGAATGATCCAAGGCTCCAAAAGAAGTGACGTGTTCACCTTTGAAAGCGAATGCACGATTCCTCCTAATCTGTGGCTCGGTACGGTATGACCCTGTGCTTGGATTTAAACTGAGTAGAGCAGCTTCTGCAGACTTCCCCCCTCGGCACACGCCCGGCGTTAACGAGCATTCTGGGTAATCACAGCTTTCACGTCTCAAGTTTTGAGAAAAAAATAGATTTATTTGAACCTCTCTTCTCTTGAGTTTCTTTCCCCTTTATTCTTCCTTTTATCTTTTACCAGCAGATGCTCTTAGAGCTCTTAGATGATGATGATGATGAGCAGGAATACACCACCAGATACTTTCAGTTCAACTTTAACGTACACAGACTGATCAGAACCAGATCATGTTATAATCTGATGTAATGCAATAACACTGCAGTAACTGGAAGGGTCAGCTTTATCGTCAACTTCTGCAGCATTTTGTGGTGTTTGTCTCTGAGATTTAGGTGCAAGCAGCACTAAATAACAGACAGTCATACTGTCAGCCTTTACATAGGCAACGTCTCCCAGTTAACATGGTGAGCAGCTACGTCCCAGTAATACCAGTAGGTTGATTTCCCTGATGCTGTAGAGGTTCTGCAGGGTAGGCTTGAGCAGCAATCTTTATTACAGGTTTCTTCACAGTGCGCCCTCTGTAACTATTCTATATATTTCTTTCTGGTCACTCAGTGTCATGTGACATTTGAACAAATCCACAGAGTGTCCGAAGTGTGAGCTGAGTAAACGGGGAAGCTGCAGACGCGCAGAGATCACGCCGTGGTTGTGTAGCTCAGTGTTGGTGGTATGTAGAATAGCACCGTCGTGTGATGCTGTGAGTCAGTCTGTGTCAGTAGATTAGAGTAAGTATTACTAAAGGTAATTCAAAATGTGTTGTTGTAGATAATTGTTTGCTCCCAGACTGCTAGAGAAAGTAAAAAATAACCCTTCAAAGAATCCTGATCTGTGAGATTTACAAAGATGGATGTAGCTACTGTGATGTCATCCACTGGTTTGTGAAGTCCCATTTTAAATCAAGATGAGCGTTTCCACCGTCACCATGAAGCTGGATGTGATGACAGACGGGCACTCCTCAGATAATCCTCCTTTCTGAAACAAAGCATTGCAGCCTGACCCGTGTACTGGCACACCCATAATATCAGCCAGTGTTAGCTATTGGCTGATCTACTGTATTGGCATTTATGGCAGCCAATAACAAAAAGGTAAAGAAGACATGGAGAAACATCCTTCAACCATGTTATAAGTGCTGACATTGCATAGTAGTCCACTAGAGGGCACTCTGCAGTTTCTCTGTTTGGAACGCCGTAAACAACAACGAGCTGAGCTTAATCGATTAAATAACAACCCTCGACAGTTTGCTTCATGTCTGAAAGAAGAAAAGACGTCTGTTGGAATATTAGATTATTATATATCGCCAAATATATTATCTGTACTGCTACATGTTTATAGGACCGGAAGTCTTTTTGTAACCAGTTATCTCCCTCTACTGGTCATTTATAAAAGTGCAAGTTTAAGGCACTTGTGCATTGGCTTCACTTTTAAGTCAGAATACTTTAATAATCCCAAAGGAATTTATGTAAAAGAAAGCTATTAAAACAAGCGAACACTCTAAAGTACTGAGTAAACGAAAAAAGTAATAAAGTAAAGAAGCAGGAGCAGCAGAAACGGGCTGCACGCTGGTTGACGCGTTAACCTTCGAAGTCCATCTTTTATAGTTTGAGGTTGACTCACTTTTGGAGGCGGCCTCAAGTGGCCACCAGAGGAACTTCAGGACCTCTGTAATGTCGCTTTTCATATTCATAATATTTGCTAAAATTTAATGTAGCTTTATATTACGGTCTCCATTTGTTGTTTTTTATTTTCCTGTCTCCGTTTTTTTTAAAAGTTTGTTTTCTGTCTTCTTTAAGCGAGCGAAGTCCGAGCTGTGCCTGGAGCTGCCCGTTCAGCGCTGGCTTGTAATAATCTGTGGTGTTGCTTTCTGTGACAGAGTGAATTAGGACTGCAAAGCAGAGCCTGTTCGTGTTTATTTTACTGCAGTTTATGTCGGATATCTGCAGGTTCAGCTCCACCAAAAATAGCTCACTAGATAATTTTAAGTGTTTAAAGCAAATATGTTTTCTTCTCCTTATCACAGCAGCCTGGAAGCTCTCCGAATTATTTATGTTTTAATTGGTCTATTGGTAACATGGCAGCATCTGCCTGATGGAAAAGTATTTAAAATTCTTCCTGAGTTTATCCATGAACCCATTAAAATAAAAGTTAAAGTTTTAGTAAAAATGTTTTGCCTTATTTTTAACGAAGCAGTCAAACTGTATATTTCCCTTGATTATTGGTTAAATACCACGTCGGCTGCATTATGTTAGCTTAGCGGGGCCAGAGCTAAGCATGTTGGAGCAAACAGCCAGTTCAGAGACCAGCTGGGTAGAAACAAGCAGGAGGAAACTATCAGAGCACATGTTACACGTGTGTCTCCTCGACAGATCAATCTGAGGCAGGAGTGTCGATATGTTTCCATTTAAGGCTGTTTGAAACTGATGGTGACTGTTCACATGTTGGAGGTTTCAACAGCTTTCTACAAAAATGTGACGGCTCAGGTGGAGTGTGGGATTTATCCAACGAAGGGAAACAAACCACGTAAATCTGAAACCTGAAATTTGTGTGAAAACCACAGAATTTTATTTACTGTGAGATTCTGACCAGTCTGTGTGTTTGTGAAGCTACTGAGCTCTCAGCCACTCGTGGACCACACAAGCAGTGTCAGCAAAACCCCAAATTTCACTTAGTGGCAGCTGACTAATACATGTTTAAACGACTCATTAAAGAGCTCGACCCAGGCTGTTTATACAGATGTTTCTACAACATCTGCCACTGGCCTTCAAAATAAATGAACACTTTTAGCCACACCAGGTGCAACGAAACAGGCCCTGTTTTAGGATTAAATAATCCTTCTCTCTTCACCTTTTTGTGGCTTTTCCTATGCAAAGCTCCTACGAAATCATAGTTAAAAGGCCCGATACGAACAAAAGATGGAAACCCGACTCTTCCTGTTTACGAAAATGTCAGGCTAATGTTTCCTGTGATGTTCATTTAACCTGCGGGTGTGATGGCAGGGCCCACCGTGCTGGAGGTGTTCAACACTCTGCTCAAACACCTGAGGATGAGCGTGGACTTTGAGCTGGGCGACAGCTCGAGGAGGAACTCCGCCTCCAGCGTTTCGTCCGTCCGCGGTAAAGAGAGCGAGGAGCGGATCGTCCAGAACGCCATCATCCAGACCATCGGTACGAGCTCCTCTATTACTCCAGAGTGTGTTTGTCTTAATGAACATGTGCCTGCATGTGTTAGTAAAAATAACCTTGAATGTCAACGTTTTTTTCATTCACTGAGTTCTGACTCATCTTTTTCTCTCGTGGCGTCGCCACCAGGCTTCTTCGGTGGAAATCTGCCAGACTACCAGCGAGCTGAAGTCATGATGTTCATCATGGGCAAAGTGCCAGTCTACGGGACGCCCTGCCACGCCTTGGACACAGTCAAGATTGGGTGAGTCACACATTCATTATCCAGAGACCCGGAGGTTCCCTCGTAGAGCTGCAGCCAGTCAGCTCACAGCTCTGAAACGCCGCCGCTAACGCTGCGTGCAGCTAAGACGCCGATTCGGCTGGTCGCTCGTCACAAATGAAGCTGTGCTCACAGGACTGTACTGTCAGGAGACTTCTCTGCAGCTGGATGATGATGATGATGGTGACGATGAGTGGATTTTACTGTCACGGCACATTTAAACTGTCCTGAACTCCATGCTTGTGTCAATGAAACGATATGATTTGATGATACGTTTCGTGCTTTTAAAATCATTTTTGTATTATATTTTATCCTCAGAGACCAAAGGGCAGTCATTGGGTCAAAACATCGCCTCTCAGTACTTTGCCTCTGTTTGTGGTCCTTCAGTAGCTGTGAGGTTTGGGCTGAACCTTTATATTCTGGTTTCATGGAGTTAAAGCTGTGCTGATTTTTAGCTCAGCGCTGTAACGTGTAACACTGGAAGCAGTTTCTAAAGAAGACGCTTGCAATTTTTTTCTCTCTTCATCAAATCTTTCTCCTAATCTGTCCTCACTTCACCTCCTGGACACCCCGCAGTGCACCCGTCCCTGCAGCCAGAATAAAGAAAGAAAAACAAGCTAATCCCTCAGGCGAGAGTGCAAGGGCAGATAATCCCAAATCAGACGAACGCCCTCCTCCTCCTCACAGACGCTCGCTCTCTCTGTTCCTTTTCGGGTAATTTCTCTCTGCAGCTTGTTGATGCTAACAAGGAGGTCTGACAGCGTTTCACTATAAAAGTCAACACTGAAGATGTCCTGCTGCTGCTTACAGCACCTTTACTCTTCTTCCTCGTGGAGTCTTCAGACTGTGAAGAGAACCACAGACTGTCTGGATGTCAGTGCACATTCATTTTGAAGCTTCAGGTTTTGTGTTTTGGCTGTTTGCTATTTTATAGGCAGAGGTGAGCACATCTGGACTGCATGTTGAAGCTGTCAGCTAAAGCTAGCATCGTCAGGTTTTCACTCCATGAAGTCTATTTAAAAACACTGAGTGCATTCTCACTGCCTCTGTGATTTCAGACAGTGAGTAGTACCTCAGAGCCACTTATCAAATACACTTGATTAACTGATCCTCAGCAAGTGTTCTCACTTCTATAAACGTTTGCTGGTCTGAACCAATCGTGTGTTGACAGTGACACTAATAAATACGAAGTAGCAGATAAAATGTGTTCATTTCACTTCTCGGGTGTTCTGAACCTCACAGCTTTCTTATTTGTCATGCAGTTGCTGTAAACATGTAACATGGCAGCCTGTGGGGACTGACTGCCCTCCGGTCTGCTGTACTGGACACTGTGAGTTTGCAGTCGGTCCTGACGGGGTTTCTTTATCTTTTGTGTAACGCAGGCATCAGGGCACCAAGCGGATCCAGACCATGCTGCTCAGCTCCCTCATCATGGTGAGTCCTCGGTTTGTTCCCTCCGTTCATGAGACAGGAACAAAGACACCGGCATACAAAACCTGAGCTTCAATAAGGAAAACTAAAATAGTGCACAGTCCCACCTGAAATACCCACGGACGAAAACTCTGGACGTCCTCACAATGAGTCATGTTCTCTAAATGTAAAAGCATCAAAGACGCCTTTCTCCGTCCTAATGACGCGTCTCCAGTTACATGAAAGTCGTATTTGTGTGTTTATTATCGGCCATGTTGGAGCTCTGGCTGTTTAACACTCGAAGTCTGCGTGAAGTCGCTTCCTTCTCCTTCATTATCTGCTTCAGTGAGAGACCCTCATCTCCCCGAGACGAGGAGGCACAGGTGGCACACACACACACACACACCCTCGTGCCCGCTCTCTCGCCGCTTCATTACGGATGTCTGTCCTCTTCTCCCCTCGTCGCGCCGCCACCTGCTTCTCAGAGCAGCTGGAGGAGGGGTGAAAGGTCGAAGTATTTATAATGCCATGCGACAGCAGATGGGGCTGAGCATTATGAGGTGTGTGTGTGTGTGTGTGTGTGTGTGTGTGTGTGTGTGTGTGTGTGTGTGTGTGATTTTGCAGCCTGCTGGGAGAAAACCCAGATGTTTTCAGGGTTCGTAGTCGGGGTGAAAGCAGGGACTCACCCAGGACGAAGATCAGGACGCAGCTCGGAGAGGTTGCCAGTCCATCACAGGGCCGACTTATTCAATTAAAGCCATTTAATAACTGCGCTGGTAAATTAGACCACAGTGCACATGTACAAACACCGAGTGAGAGTCTGGACCAGCTGACATGCTCGGTTCACTCTCCCACCTTGTTTGAAGTAGGCGAGTCTGCTTCGTTACAGATTTCAGCATCTCTGAAGCTGAGTGATCATCACAGCCAGGACTCAGCAAAGTTACACTAAAGCTTCTCATTTGCAGCTGCTGCTAACAAACCAAACGGTTCGAATGTTAAAAATTCAGCGAGTTGTGACGGTTTCTACTGCGTATGCATCTCTGATGTGCATGTATTGCGAGGCCCTGCTCTGGCTGATCACATGGGCCACATCACCCGTTACAGTGATCAGTGTGGCGTCTGCATGCGTCTCTGACAGGATACATTTTTTGCTAAAAACAGTGTAGTGTTTGTCATTTTGTGCCTCGACGCGCTCTCACGCAGCAGAGTGAGGCGTGCCGACGCGGAGCGTGATTGTGATAACGATCAGATTTGTCTTCGGCTGTTCACGCTGATCGAAAATGATCACGTCAGAGTCACAAACGGTGGGAAAAGTCAACACTGGCACACGCTCACAAGCTTGTGAACGTAACCTTTAAGCTCTGCCGATCAGCCGTTTCTCCCTCTGGGGTAATTGCTGCACGCCGCCATGAATCTCACCTTGTCTCCTCTTCCTCAGGTCACCTCCGGCTTCAAGTCTAAGTCCATGGCGGCGGCTCTGCCTCCTCCCTTCCTGGACCCGCTCTTCTCCATCTCTCTGATGGAGGACAGCGAGCTGAGGCAGCTGGTGTTCGAGATCCTGCACAACATCCTCGACCGCCACGACAACCGCGCCAAGCTGCGCGGCATCAGGTAGCGCATCGCTCACCGTACTTACACGAGCCCTGCGGTGCTGGCGCCAGGTTTAACGACGCTCTCGTGTCCGGCTCTGTTACAGAATCATTCCTAATGTCTCCGCACTGAAGATTAAGAGAGAGAAGATTTCCAAGCAAGACGTCGCATTCATGAAGAAGGTATCATAATCGCGCTGAGGTCACAGTTTCTCTTTTCTAAAGAAATACTCCTTTAGATTCTCAGTCTTTTACTGCTGACCTCATTTAACCTTAATCATCTCTTGGGGGGGAAATGTGACACACAGAACAGTTGAGAAACACAGAATGATTGAAACAAAATGCAACTTTTAAAGGGGATCTGATACTGCATAGTTTTAGCCGATTTTAGCACTCAGTGCTTTCTTACTACAAGTCTCATTCTCCCATTCACTCACACACACACACACACACACACACACACACACACAAACGCAAGGACTTTTTCACACCCTCACACTCCAGTGCATCCATGAGAGGAAGTTTGGGATTCAGTGTCTTGCCCGAGGATACTTCAGCATGCCGGGGATTTAACCACCAACCTCCCAGTTGGTAGATGACCTGGTAGATGGCTGTATAGATACAGCCTGTGATTATACAACTGACTTAAATCTGCATTCTTTCTTGTGGCCAGCAGGGGGCAGAGAGTCCGGTTTTTAAAAAGAAGGCAGGTTTTTATAGAAGTTTATGAAAAGAACCAAATTTGCAAATTATAAACATGAAAAAAAATCGTTGTTTTTCTTTTGTACATGTTAACAATGTCAAACAAGAAAAGCCGACAGCACCGTGTGGAGCGATGTGTCTGCTACATGTTTGAGGAGTCACCTGATATACTGGTGGTCATTCTGTGAATAAGAATAATACAGGGGCGCAGCTGCCTCATTCGTCTGCTGGCCAAATATTTGCAATGCCAATCAGAAGGTAGGGGGAGGAGCTAAAGCAGGTTATTTCAGACAGATTATTTTGAACCGGGAATCTTGGAAAGCTGCTCCAGCTGAGCCGTAGTGAAAACATGGAGCTGGAGATGATCCGAATGCAGGTGTTTTTACAAGCGAGGTCTTTGGAGCTCATTGACCTGGGCGGGAAGCCTCGGTCATCATCGGCACGCGGCATTTCCAAAATGAAGCCCTGCGATTTCACTCTTTCACCTGCGAATCACACCTGAGCCGTAACCAGAGGTCGGGGGAACGACCTCCTCTGTAGGCCGGTGTCTAAGGTCATTAACGTGTCTAACTGTAATTAATTAGCTGTAAATAAAAGTTTTTGTCTTCAGCTGTCGACCTTATAACGAATGCAGGCAGCCGGGCTCTGCTTTTATGTGTTTCATAAATCCCACTCCAGCAGCGGTGGGATATTTTTATCCAGATTTTAATGGAATTAATCATTTCATTTGCGTTTTCAGGGACAATAACTTTTTGATTCATCCGCAGTGGAGCTGCTGTGATAGATGTTCAGAACAGGGCGATTAATTAAGACTTTAATCCGCTGGTTGTTTTTTTTACTGAGAGAGCCATTAAGTTCTGCTTATTAAAATGTCAAAAAATGTCCTTAAAAATCGCCGTCATGCATTTTTAGAGCCCAAGGTCTGTAAATGTCTGTATCCATCTGATAAAAAATGTCAGGTTAATATCGCAGAAGATAAAAATGAATCTTTACAGCTGGAAAAGAGGAAATGTTGATATTTTTTACTTTAAAGAAATTAAATTTGAAGCTAAGCAATAACAGCAGAATTAATAATAATAATAATGGATTGGATTTATATAGCGCTTTTCAAGGCACCCAAAGCGCTTTACAATGCCACTATTCATTCACTCTCACATTCACACACTGGTGGAGGCAGCTACGGTTGTAGCCACAGCTGCCCTGGGGCAGACTGACAGAAGCGAGGCTGCCATATCGCGCCATCGGCCCCTCTGGCCAACACCAGTAGGCAAGTAGGGTAAAGTGTCTTGCCCAAGGACACAACGACCAGGACAGAGAGCCCCGGGATCGAACCGGCGACCTTCCGGTTACAGATACGCTTCCCAACCCCCTGAGCCACGGTCGCCCTAATCTCAAACTCCTGTAATATAGTTACTATCCCCCCGCCGTCCTCAGCTTGCCGTCTGTTATTAGGCAAGGCAAGGCAAATTTATTTGTATAGCACAATTCAACAACAAGGTGATTCAAAGTGCTTTACAGAGACATTAGAAACAAAAACAAATAAAAAGCATGATTTAAAATTGATTAAAACAAGCAAACAAACAAACTAACTAAACACACACATTTCACACCTGTTCGCGCGATCTGAACCCTTATCGTAAGGGGAGCTACCAGTCCTTCTGTGGACGAGCTACTTTCTATTTTAAATTCCCCGAATTTAAAATACTCTCTAGACCCAGTCTAGACCCAGCTGGGGAGCTACCCAGAGCTCTAATCCCACTTAACAAACAAACAAACAAACAAACAAAACAGTATATAAAATCAAAACAGATAAAATCAGAAATAGATAAGATCAGTAGTTAGTGTAAGTTTTGAAATTTAAGCTTAAAAGTGTGGATTTGGTGCTTTATTCAAATGCAGCTGAGAACAGGTGAGTCTTCAACCTGGATTTAAATAAACTGAGTGTTTCAGCTGATCTGAGGCTTTCTGGGAGTTTGTTCCAGATATAAGGAGCATAAAAGCTGAATGCAGCTTCTCCGTGTCTGGTTCTGACTCTGGGAACTGATAAAAGACCGGATCCAGATGACCTGAGGGATCTGGAAGGTTCATACTGGGTCAGGAGGTCACTGATGTATTTTGGTCCTAAACCATTCAGAGCTTTATAGACCAGCATCAGAACTTTAAAGTCTATCCTCTGATGGACAGGCAGCCAGTGTAAGGACCTCAGAGCTGGACTGATGTGGTCCACTTTTTTGGTCTTAGTGAGGACTCGAGCAGCAGAGTTCTGAATGAGCTGTAGTTGTCTGACTGATTTTTTAGGTAGACCTGTAAAGATGCTGTTACAGTAATCAAGCCTACTAAAGATGAATGCATGGACTAGTTTTTCCAGGTCCTGTTGAGACATCAGATCTTTTATCCTTGAAATATTCTTGAGGTGATAGTATGCTGACTTTGTTATTGTCTTAATGTGTTTTTCTAAGTTTAGGTCTGCATCCATCACTACACCCAAATTTCTCGCCTGGTTTGTGGTTTTTAGATGTATAGATTGAAGTTCTCTGGTGACCTGTAATCGTTTTTCTTTGGCGCCAAAGACTATTACCTCAGTTTTGTTTTTGTTTAGCTGGAGAAAATTGTGGCACAACCAGTCATTGATTTCCTCAATGCATTTACCAAGAGCCTGTACAGGGCCTTGGTCTCCTGGTGACATTGTGATATATATTTGTGTGTCATCTGCATAGCTGTGGTAGTTTATTTTGTTGTTCTTTATAATCTGTGCCAGTGGGAGCATGTAAATGTTAAACAGAGGGGGTCCCAAGATGGAACCTTGGGGAACTCCACATGTGATACTTGTCTGCTCGGATGTGAAGTTACCTATTGATACAAAGTATTTCCTGTTTTCTAAGTATGTCTTGAACCAGTTTAGTACAGTTCCTGAAAGACCTGCCCAGTTCTCCAGTCATTTGAGTAATATGTTGTGGTCAACTGTATCAAATGCTGCACTGAGATCCAGCAAAACTAGGACTGACATTTTTCCACTGTCTGTGTTCAGACATATGTCATTAAACACTTTTGTCAGAGCGGTTTCAGTGCTGTGGTTCTGTCTAAAACCTGACTGGAAGGCATCGTAGCAGTTATTCTGTTTTAAGAAGTAATTGAGCTGTTGAGAAACTGCTTTTTCAATGATCTTACTTAAAAATGGGAGATTTGAGATCGGCCTGTAGTTGTTCATTTGTGTCTTGTCAAGATTGTCCTTTTTCAGTATAGGTTTGATTACAGCAGTTTTTAGTGATTCTGGAAACACACCTGATAATAAAGAAAAGTTGACGATCTGTAACAGGTCTGACTCTAAAGTCTTTGAGACCTTTTTGAAAAAACTTGTTGGCAGGACATCTAAACAGCAGGAGGAGGAGTTCAGTTGACCTAAGATGTCCTCCAGGTCTTTGCTGTTAATAGGGTCAAACTGTTTGATGGTGTTTAAGCAGTTTTTCGGTGGACACAGTACATATCCTGGATCTGCTGTTGATGTACCAACTGCTTGTCTAATCTTTTGGATTTTGTCTGTGAAGAATTTGGCAAAGTCATTGCAGGCCATGGTCGAATGAAGTTCAGCTGCCACTGACACAGGAGGGTTTGTTAGCCTGTCAACTGTAGAAACTAAGACCCGAGCATTATGGCTGTTTTTAGTGATGATGTCAGAGAAGTAGGACCTTCTTGCACTCCTCAGTTGTAAATTATAATTGTGAAGTTTCTCTTTATAGATGTCATAGTGAACCTGGAGGTTTGTTTTTCTCCATCAGCGCTCAGCTTTCCTACACTCTCTTTTTTCATTTTTCACCAGTGTGGAGTTTCTCCATGGAGACTTTTTCCTTCCAGAGATAACCTTCACCTTAATGGGGGCAATAGTATCCATTACATTTAACATTTTTGCATTAAAGCTATTGACGAGCTCATTGACTGAACCTTTGGACAGGTCAGGTGTTAATGGGAAGACCTGGTTAAAGATCTCACTACTGTCTTCAGTTATACACCGTTTTGTGATCACTGCTGTTGATATATTTGTGTGGGCTGAGATTTTACTTTCAAAGAAAACACAGTAATGATCAGATAAGCCCACATCAGACACAGTAATGTTTGAAATGCTCAGGCTCTTGGAGATCAGTAGGTCAAGAGTGTGTCCTCTATTATGTGTGGCCTCTGTTACATGCTGAGTCAGCCCAAAGTTGCCCAGAGTGTTACTCAGGTCTTTAGTCCCTTTGTCCTGAGTGTAATGTATGTTTGCACTGATTGCCGATCACGCTTCAACTGAGTCGTCCTCGGTCAGAAGGAATGGTACTCCACAGTGATGTAGTTCAAATAACTTTACTAAAGAGGTGGCAGATGACATCAACAGGATGTACAGCGTTGGTAGGGAGGCATTACAGTATTCACATGCAGGTAACGGGGGTGTGAGTGTGTATATGGGTATGTGTGTGTGTGTGGTCATATGGTAAGCACGCACGCAGTATTAACTCACACCGAATGCACGTTAATACGTTACTCCTCCGACACACCTCTTATCTGGGCAGCGCTGCGCTGAACACGTTCCCAACAGGAAGTACAGATACCGAGGTGCATCATGGGCAACGTAGTATAAAACAGCTACAGTGAACAAGCGGACTTTTAACAGCCGCCCCTGTATTTGTAGGCAAATACACTCCCGCTAGAGTCCTTCTATTTTGAAACAGTGTCATTTGAGTCCTCAGGAACTTTGGGAAGTTCCACCAACTTAGTTACCGGGCGAACATAGGTACTGTCTTTAACCTTGACCTCGGCAGCTCGAACAACGCCATCAATCCCTGGGAAAACTTTGGCAATGGTACCCACAGGCCAAAGGCCTCTAGGCAAGTTACAGTCCACAATCATAACAGCTTGTCCCACAGCCATGTTGTCAGTGGACCTCCTCCATTTCTGTCGGAGTTGCAGTCCTGGGAGGTAGTTCTGTATGAACCGCTTCCAGAAGTGGTCGCTGATGACCTGACTGTGCCTCCATCTTCTGTTAGAAAGAGTGCCTGAGGGGCCGTAAGCTGCCTGGGGTAGTGCCGAATCATGCCGCCCCATCAAGAGAAGATTTGGTGTGATGGGATCTGGGTCAGCTATGTCAGCTGATGCATAGCCAAGCGGCTTTGAGTTCAAAATGCCCTCAACCTCTATGAGAGCAGTGAGTAGGACTTCTTCCACCACAACTTGGTCCTTCAGGACCACTTGCAGAGCTGACTTCACTGCTCTGATTTCCCTTTCCCATGCTCCTCCGAAATGAGGAGAGTGTGGGGGATTGAAGCAGAAGTTGATAGTCTGCTTGGCCAGTTGCTGCTTGAGGTCCGGCTCCATGTTTTCAAACGCCGTTTGGAGTTCTCTGTGCCCACCTCTGAAATTGGTCCCTCGATCAGACCACATCTCGTATGGCTTTCCTCGGCGTGCAATAAATCTGCGTAATGACATAAGGAAGGAATCGGTGTCAAGACTAGGGAGGAGATCAAGGTGCACGCATCTGGTTGTAAGACACTTGTAGATGATTCCCCAGCGTTTCTCTCTTCTACGACCTATCTTTATCGTGTATGGCCCAAAACAGTCTACGCCCGTTGACCAGAACAGCGGCTTATAGAGTCTCAGCCGCGATGAAGGTAAGTCAGCCATTTTGGGTGTAGAAGGTGAGGCGCGCCATCTCCTACAGTCCACACACTGGTGCTGATGCTTCTTAATGGCTTGACGTCCTCTGAGAATCCAATAGGTGCGCCGTATTTCCGCAAACAGCCTCTCTGCACCTGGATGAAGGAGCTGGTCATCATAAGTTTTTATGATGAGCTTGGTCAGGGGATGTTCAGCTGCTAATACAATGGGATGAATACTGTCTGGATCTAAGTCGGCAGCTCGACGGAGGCGGCCTCCGACTCTGATGAGACCGGTAAGACTGTCATATTCAGGGGACAGCACGCTAAGACGGCTGTCTGAGCGGACTGGGTGCCCGATCTGGAGGGCTCGGGCCTCCTCTGAGAAGCTGTCAGTCTGTGCCGAGCGAAGCAGCATGGTTTTGGTTTCTAGTTGCTCCGCTGCTGTAATAGGAGCGTCAGCCGCCCCGTGTTGGGTCTGGTAGGTAGCAGCAATCAGCTCATCTAGCGTGGCATACTGTGTTGGATCCGGTAAAGTCGGGGATGCAGAAACGTGCCCACAGAATGCAGTCTTCCTGAGCTCTGCCTCACTGCATGCCGGGAACTCTGTTGGCAACTTAGGCCAAGTGTCAGCAGTTTGTGACAGAAAGGGTGGACCATGTGACCAACGATTGCGGACAGTTAGGTCAGCAAGATGTTTCCCTCTGGTGATGTCATCAGCGGGATTGAGGTCAGAGGTCACATACCGCCATTGTTCAGGAGATGTCAGCTCCTGTATTTCACAGATTCTAGTCCCCACAAATACCTTATAGCGACAGGAACTAGACTGGATCCACTGCAGCACCGTTGTGGAGTCTGTCCACAGGTAGATCGATTTCAGGAGGATGGTGAGCTCTGTCTGGAGTAATTTGGCCGATTGGGCCCCTGTGAGCGCTGCGCAAAGCTCCAGCCGGGGTATTGACACCTGTTTGCGTGGGGCCACTCTGGAGCGAGCCATCAGGAATGATGTGGTGATGGGCAGTTGTTGCTCGATTACTCGGAGATAAGCCACAGCCCCATACGCCTTTTCTGATGCGTCACAGAATATGTGAGCCTCGTATGTCACATTGCTGGAGTTGTGAGAAGGGGCGTAGCAGCGGGGAATGGTGACATGCTGAAGGTGTGACAGTTCGCCTTCCCACTCAAGCCAGGACTGAAGTAGATTCCCTTCGATGGGCTCATCCCATCCTCTCTCTGTGCTCCACAGGGCCTGTACAATCAGCTTGGCCCTTGTAGTGTAGGGACAAATATAACCTAAGGGGTCATACTGGGTAGCTAGTACCTTGTACACGTTGCGCAGCGTGACCGTGGAGTAGGTTATAGGGCGGTGCTTATATCCCAGGACATCTGTCGGGCAGTGCCAGCTGAGTCCTAATGTTGACTCTTGTGGGTCGAGACTTTTGAAGTTCAGCCAAAGCTCGCAGCTCTCTGATCTAGCTGAAGCGGGCAGGTGAGCAACTACTTCGGGCACGTTGCTCGCCCACTGACGTATCTCGAATCCTCCTTGAATGAGTAAATCTCTCATTCGGTCGATGAGCTGCTTTGCCTCTTCTGGGTTGGATAGGGACTGTAAACAGTTATCCACATAGAAGGCTGTGTGGACAGAGTCACAGATGTCCTTGTGGGTGTCTTCGTGCTCCCTTGCATGTCTCTGTAGGGCGTAAATAGCACAACAGGGGCTACATGTCGTTCCGAAGGGCAAAACTCTCCACTCATATACGTCTGGGGGCCGGTCAGTTTCACAATCCCTCCACAGAAACCGTAGCAGAGGACAATCCTCTGGGAGCAGCCGAATCTGGTGAAACATGGCTCTGATATCTCCACTCACAGCTACAGGGTGTTGGCGGAAGCGGAGTAATACCCCCAGCAGAGTGGGCCCCAAGGGAGGTCCTGGTAAGAGGTAGTGGTTCAGGACGGCCCCCTGAAACTCAAACGAACAGTTGAAGACCACCCTAGCCTTATTATTGTGATGTACCGTGTGGTGGGGTACATACCATGACTCGGAAGAGCTATGTGTCTCATCTGGGCTCAGCTTAACAACATAACCAGAATCTACTAACCTGTGGATCTCCTGGCTGTATGTGAGGGTCAGATCAGGATTCTTGGCCAGCTTACGTTCGGTGGATCTGAGGAGGCCTTTTACTGCTTCAGGAGAGACACACATCCGTGGAAAGTCCCTTCTTCTCAGCAGCGGAGTGGCGTATCTCTCGACACCGTCTACTGGGACTCTGATAGTCTTTGTCTCCAACATAGCTACCGCCTCTCTGTCCTCCTTTGACCGTGTGACCTCCTTCTCTGTCCTGTAGGGGGGAGCATCTAGTTGCCACAAACGCTTCACATCTTGATGCAGGGCCTCTGCAGGAGAAAGGCACATGTTCAGGCACTGCAGGTCCCCCTCAGATGTAGGCATACTACTGGCCGGCCCCTGGATGGCCCATCCGAGCTTGGTGCAGATAGCTACTGGCCCTTTGGACGACCCCCGAAGGACGGGGCGGACAGGGGTGATGAGATGAGCGTTATCTGAGCCAATCAGCACCAAAGGTTGGATCTGGTTAAATCCCTCAATCTGGACTTTCTGTAAGTGAAGATACTTCTTCTTTAGCTGTTCAGCGGGACATGACTGAGTAGCTAGGCTCAGTTGTTGGGCTGTGAAGGCATGTGTTACTTTGTACCTCACTTTGGGCTTAGCCCTTGGTGACACCTGAAATGAGACAAAGCCTCCCTTCATCTGGATTACATCTCGACGGATAGTTCTCAGTGAGAGTGTTGCTTCCTCCTGTTCCAAACCTAGAGCTGTAACTGCCGCTGGAAGCACAACAGTCTTCTCTGAGCCGTCATCGAGCACAGCAAATGTATCCAGTGATTTGCTCCCATGATGTAGTTGGATTGGTACTACCTTAAGCATAACACGACCTGAGTGACTTGAATAGTCTAGGTAGACCATACTAGTACTCACAGTTAGTATGTTAGGGTCCCGCTTCTTGGCTTCAACCAGGTCATGGAGCACCAACAAATGCTGGTCACCACAGGTGCTGCATGGCTTCTTCAGAGTACACTGCTCTGGAGAATGTTTACGGCCACAGCGCCAGCATTTGGCCTTCTCGGTGATCCAGGTAGCCATAGCTTTGAGGTCTAGCCTTTTGAATCCATCACAGCCATTCAGATAATGCTCTGTCCCTTCGCAGTATGGACAATAAGGTTTGAACTTCTGTTTCTTCTTAGGTTGGACTGTCGGATCTGGAGCTGTAGATTCTCCCTCCTGTTTTAGCTTGGCTTGGGCTGGATTTGGGCCGTAGTAGATGGAAGCAGATCTGTTGTGTGGCTTGAGCCCTGCTGAGGCTTTGAGTAGGTTCTTCTCTGGACGTGGCTTGTCCGGGGGCATTTGAGAGGCTTGTCTGGATAGCTGAAGGACTTGGGATTTCCGTTCGAGCCATTCTGAGAAGTTGTACATATTGTATGTTTGGCTGCTGCCACTGCGGATGATCCCCCGGGTGATACAGTACTCGATGAAGTTGTCCCTGTAGTTCAGAGGGAGCTTGGTAAGCAGTCTGTCCACATGTGAACCACAATGAAGCTCGCTGGCTGCTACTTCATCCATGGTACTGAGAAGCCCGACCAGGCTGGACACCGACAGGGAGAGGTCCTCAATAGCTTGAGAGTCTCCAGCTCTAATAGGGGGGGCGTTTAATATGGTGCTAAGCTCACTTTGGACTAACTGCCTTGGCTGTCCATACCTCTGCTCTAGCGCCTTCATTGCACTAGTGTAGGGAGTGCGGTCGTGAATGTAGCGCTTGGCTACCTGTAAGGCGCTGGGATGCTCTAGATGATCTAGTAGGACCTGATACTTGTAATCTTCTCCCAGATGTGAATGTGGCCCTAAGGTGCTGTCCAGCCCTTTCTTTAATAAGGCGAAGTCACTCTCTCTCCCCGACCGGAAGATCACCAGCTTAGGCTTTGGGATGCCATATGAAGATGCCACCATCATCTCCATCAGGTTTGGTAGAGGCGTTCCTGCTGGGTAAGTTGTGGCAACCTGTGGATTATGGTGTTCAGCAGAGGAAGATGATGAATAGTTACTGCCTGAGGGATAAGGAACATAGTACTTGCCAGCTGGATCAGGCACAGCTTCAGGATGCAGTATGGTGGGCACAGGGCGATGAGCTTCTGTCCACTGTGATGGCTGGGTCACAGGCGCTGGTGGACGTGAAGGTTGCTGCAAGTACACAGGATTAGCTGGATGTCTGACTTGGAAGACAGGAGCAGCGGGACGTGACATCTGCTGCAGACTCATTGGGTCTACAGCCTGTGATAGCTGGTGCACTGAAAGATGAGCATGTTGTAGTGGCTGATCAGCTGGGGATGCAGAATGTAACAGCTGCACCTGGCCTGGCCTGTTCATCAGGAGCTGATGTTCCGATCGCTGATATGAGAAGGGTTCAGCAGTGCATCGCCCAGGTCTCCTGAGTGGCGTCGATGCAGCTACATAAGTGGCAGGGTGCAGCACTGGCTGAATGTGAAGGCTCGCTTTACGGGGAGGTGATGGAGCAGATGTTTCCACTGGCGTCGGCATGTTCGCCGGTGTTGTGGTGTCATGTAACACCTCATTGCTAGGTTGTAGTGGTGCAACTTCTGTTATGGAGGAAATATGTTGGGGTTGTTCTAACGCTCCTGTTTCTGGGGGAAGAGGACTGCCAGGTTTAGAAGCTTGCTCCAAACGCTCCACCCGCTTCAGTAATGTCCCACGAGTTTCCTCCATAGACACTTGCAGTTGAGTCATGTGTTGGAGGACACTGCTCCAAACTGATTCCATCTTCTGCCATCTCTCATCCTCTTCATAGTCGGAGCTGCTTGAACTACTTGGAGCGCTAGATGGCTCAGTTAGGTTGTGCTCATAGTCCACCAGATGTCCTGGAAGTTTCTTCTCCCGCGTTGGACGGGGGCTACTCGATGCACCTCTATCCTGAGGGTTTGCCATCTCATTAACTCAGCCAAGGCGAATCCGGCTCGAAGGACCACTTGTAATGTATGTTTGCACTGATTGCCGATCACGCTTCAACTGAGTCGTCCTCGGTCAGAAGGAATGGTACTCCACAGTGATGTAGTTCAAATAACTTTACTAAAGAGGTGGCAGATGACATCAACAGGATGTACAGCGTTGGTAGGGAGGCATTACAGTATTCACATGCAGGTAACGGGGGTGTGAGTGTGTATATGGGTATGTGTGTGTGTGTGGTCATATGGTAAGCACGCACGCAGTATTAACTCACACCGAATGCACGTTAATACGTTACTCCTCCGACACACCTCTTATCTGGGCAGCGCTGCGCTGAACACGTTCCCAACAGGAAGTACAGATACCGAGGTGCATCATGGGCAACGTAGTATAAAACAGCTACAGTGAACAAGCGGACTTTTAACACTGAGGGTTGTCCACATGAATGTTAAAATCCCCAACAATAATTACACAGTCAAAATCAACACAGATCACAGACAGCAGTTCACTGAGGTCATTAAAAAAGTCTGTGCAGTATTTGGGAGGCCTGTAAACATTAAGAAACACAACTTTGGATGGGGCCTTCAGCTGTAAAGCCACATATTCAAAAGACTGAAAACTTCCAGGAGATAGCTGCTTACATTGAAATGATTCATTAAATAAGACAGCAACCCCTCCTCCTCTCCTGCTCGCCCTGACCTCACTGATAAAACTGTAGTTAGGAGGGGTCGTCTCGATGAGAACAGCTCCACTGTTACTTTGGTCCAACCAAGTTTCAGTTAAAAACATAAAATCAAGGCTGTGCTCAGTGATTAAATCATTAATTAAAAATGTTTTCCCAGCTAAAGATCTAACGTTTAATAAAGCCAACTTAAGTGTTTTAGAGGCATTACTTGTCCCCTCGTGTTTGGGAGCAGTCTGTGGCATCGTTACATCGTTTGACCCTGTATGCAGGACAATGTTTGTCACAGTTGGATATTCATCTGCAATTTGAAGAATTCTCTCCTTCAGGATGTTGACCATATCGTTAGGAAAGCAGAGGACTTTAGTGTTCTTACCGCACATGCTTTGTACATCCTTTACGGCAGAGTCACCCACAATCAGCGTTTCAGGCCTAGCCTTTAGCTTTCCCCGTGGATTTTCAGGCCTTACTTTGCTACTTTTAGATGGATGGTTGTCCGATATAGATCCAGGGTCCTTTGATAGTGGAGCAAATCTGTTCTGCAGTTTCACATTCAGTTGTTTTGAAGGTTTGTTGTTAACCTTCCTATTTACGGTTGTCCAGTCCTGTTTCCTCTCGTGTACAGGAGTAGAAGAGCTTCTCTGTCTCGTAGGAAGTGAAGGCCAGTCGGTTTCAGAGATTTCAGTTCGCTGTGCCCTGCCTGTGATACGTCCTCCCTCTTCCAGGAGACATGATTTATGTCTTGGTTTTGCACCAAGACAGTCCAAGGGGGGATTATCGCTTGAAGATTTATAATAGTGCACAAAGTCTACTTTCTTGGTCATGTTATCTGTGCTCCTTAGCTGTGTGCTAGCTTGCTCATCGCCATTGTTTTGAGTCAAAGGCAAGGTTGTTTCATTTCCACACAGTCCATTTACCTCCACGTTTACTTCTAAGCGATGAATTTTTGTCTCCAGTGCTGCAATCGTCTGCAGGAGGCTGTGGTAGTCATCTGTGGAGAGGGAAGGCATCTTGTTGCTAGTTAGCCTAGCGGTTAGCACCTTTCTAGGCTATTGAGGCTGCTCGGTGCCTAGACACTGTAATCAGGCTTCAGCTGTGTCTAGGCCACAGACACACGGAGCGCTGAGGATAAGGTAACTATAAAAATGTTGCTGTTTCTGTTAAGAACACTTTAGTCCTAATGATCTATAAGTGTCCAGAAGCTATCGCAGGTAAGCTCATACGGAAAAAAGGGAAAAAATCAGCATAAAAATCGGTAAAAATCAATAAAAGAAGAAAAGCATTTAGAGAGCAAAGAGATGAAGCGTCCACACTCACAAAGGGGGAGGAGTACTAAACTCAATTTACCTGATGGTCCAGAGTCAGCGTCTCCTGCTGACTGTGTGGGTGACGCAGCCTGAGTCATGTGACTCTGTTGTCATCCACATCAGTGAGTCTGCACTGGAGAACATGGACCATCATTAAAGTGAACCCACATGCTGCAGTTTACATTTACCCCACACTGCCACTAAAACTCCCCACATATCGTTTAATCCGCCACTGAAAATAGTCCCCGACACCTCCGCTGTTTCCTTATGTTAAACATGTTAAAGGTACTTTTTTTAAACAGCTCTCATATTTCTGTCCTCCTCTTTGTTTCTGTCTTTGCTTCTGGTTCTGCGTCGTCCCTGAAGCACGGCCAGCAGCTCTACCGTCACATCTATCTGGGCTGCAAAGAGGAAGATAACGTCCACAAAAACTTTGAGCTGCTCTTCACCACCCTCGCCATTCTGACCATCGAGCTGGCCAATGAGGAAGTGGTCATCGACCTCATTCGACTCGCCATCGCGCTGCAGGTAAAACCGATGAATTCACATCTGAAGTTTCTGTTTTTAGTCAAAGCGAAGACAAAAAGCAGTTTCCTCTGTTTGGTTGTGTTTGGAAGCTCAGTCAGAATAATCTCATCATAAGTAGATTTTCTGGCTCTTTCTGTCACATTTACAGTTTCAATTAAACTTTACATCCATAATTCCCAGAGTTAAGTATCTGAAATCTAAAAATAGTCTGCACCCATCTGTAAACTCTCGATTTCAACACACTCAGGAGAAAGGTGAGGGATTTTCTTCTGTTTCTGATTTGTTCTGATCTCGTGTCGCAGCCTCACTGAGCTCGATTCCTCATTAACAGCTTCCATGACTGTGGCTGTATCTCACCTCTCTCCACACAGATGTGAAGATCTGTGATATTTCTCAGATCAGAGATTACATATAGTCAGAAGGTTTTTTCCATCTGTAGCACTTTATATTCAGGACGTCTGTGTCTCTGTGCAGAGATCAGAACAGGACAGAGAGGTTGCAAAGCGGCTTGCAGCCAACGAGCTGAGGCTAAAATAAGTTTTAAAAAAGTGCATCTGAACATCTGATTTGTCATAAGGATGTGTCAAAGCGTGTCAGATGGGAATTTTAATCTAAATAATGTTTGTTTAACACTTTTCATTTATTTTTACCGTCTCTGCATCACCACAGACACCCAAAGAACCACGTGACAGCAGAGATATGGTGGTCAGAGTTTTTAAGATCAGATCTGACTGATGACATGTACTTTATGTTCTGGTGACCACTGAAATGAGTTAAGATGCCTGCAGTGATGGTGTGTGTTCGTAGAAGGCAGTAACAGAGTGACACAGTCCCCAAACATTCACTCAGATATAATGTAAAAACGTAGCTTATTATAACTTGAATACCGTAAAATTAGACGAGTCATGAGTGTGCAGTGTTTCCAGGTCACCGGTATCAGGTGATAGTGGAAACGTTTTATCGGCGAGGAGATCAAGTCGTCTGTTGAAGCTGTGGTGCTGTCAGTGCCGAGGTGTGGAGTAAACATCCTCAGTTACATCCCTGTTTGGAGGGTTTGTGTTTAACCTCGTGTTTAACCAGCTCTTCACGCTCCACATTATGGTGCTTCAGTCTAAAGCACCCTCGATGTGATTATGCTATATTTTTGGTGTCAGGTGTCATATTTAAGTGGCTGATGAGTAGCTGTGCTGTCATTTGCCTTTATGTCATTAGACCGTGAGAACCCACGCAGCTCCAATAAAACCTCCTGGAAGTGCAAGAGAGGTGCGAAGGAAATGTGCACGCTCGCACCAACACACATAAAAGACACGCACATGCACACACACACACGTGCAGCTTCAGTTTGTTTGTGCATCACGCTGAGATCTTATCGTTTCCAAATGTCACAGCACTGTAGACATGATGTTTGTGCACGCACACACACTCTGAGTGCTGTGTTTACCTTCGTTTAATTCAGGGAACGTTTGAGACATAGAAGTATTAAAAAAAGACTGTTTAGTTTCTTTCTCATGCAGTTTCAGACAGGAAGTGCTTCATAGCACAAATTCATGGGGATGCATTTCTGTCACGTTTCCCTTCAGTCTGGTTTCTGTCACGTGTCTGTTTCACAGTCGCCTTGAGAAAAGTTGGCGAGTGTTTACAGACAAGTCGGCATTTTTCATGCAATTTACTGGCCACCACTGCAATCTGCTAGTAACCAAACCAGTCCCAAGGTTTCCAGTGCAGCATCCTATACCAGTCTGTAACCATTCTACACTCATGACCAGCTCCTGCAATCACTCGCCAGACAATTTTAGTGCTAAAGTGTTTGCGTTTAATTTAAAGGCCACTGGGGGGCGATACTGGCGGTTGGAAAAAGACTCCAGTCTTCTAGACATCGATGGTAAAACGTTCCTCCAGCCTGACCTCTGTAAACACTTTGAGTTTATGGTTTCAAGCCAACGACTGCGGCTTCAGTCAAATCTGATCGTCACATCTTGAGTTTCAAGATCGAGCACTTAACCCGGTCTTGTGTCAATTTTCAGAGAATCTGATGTAAAATAGTTTATGAGTATACTGAACCAAAGCAACCACACATCTGCGCTGGTCCTCTTAGCTCGAGTGAAGCCAGATATTTGTTTCCAGCTTCTCCACTTAGATAGTATTTTGCTTTTTATTGGCATTATTACTGTAATATTCTTTGGTAGATTTGGTTGAAGCTAAAACAAAGTCGCACTCAGTGCGTCACAGACATGTGGCACAGTGTATTTAGTCTGCCTTGTTTGCTGTGTCACCTCAGGGTCGTTACCTTGACAACAACCTTTTTACTGACGGTGTGTGAAAATAGAAGATACGTGTTCGTGTGACCTTAGAGAAACGCTGCTGCATGCTATAACCCTGCACACAGATTAAAGGGGAAGTAAACCTCAACTCCTGTGAGGGTGTACCGAGTGTATGCGGGGAGTTCTGATGCTTCCACGACCAGAAACGGAAGCCGAGCTGCTGGTTTGTCCTCGCTAACACAGTTTTTGCAACTGGTTTGTGCAGGAAATGGCTCTTAACAACGAAGAGAACCTGCCCATGTTTATCTGCTGCGGCATCATGGCGTTGGTGGCCGCGTACCTCAACTTCCTGAGTCAGATGATTGCCAACCCGCCCTTCTGCCAGCACGTCAGCAAGGTGACTCCTCCCTGACCTTACTGAGGATCAGAGCAGCTGGCTCTCATTCCCACTTTTTGTTTTTACTGCCATTTGTTGCAGAAAATACAAAAATATGATTTATTCAGTATGCTGATGATGCACCGCCGTTTTCTGCCTGTTAGCTGTTTCTTCTTGTTTACATCTTTCTTATTTGTAAATAGTGTAACATCATATAATCAGCTGTTCTCTGCGCAGGTTATTGAGTTGAGGAACATGGATGCTCCTTACCTCCTCCCAGAGCACATCTTCAGAGACAAGTGTCCGTAAGTGCAGATTACAGCCTGAATTTGTTTCATGAGAAATAATCCAATGGCTCGGGTTAGAAAAAGGCTGTGAAGCCTCATTATTTTCTAATAAACAGAGCAGTAATGAGTGTGGCAGCTGAAGCTTAAAAAGTTTGAAAGTTTACGAGAAACAAACTCAGGAGTGAAGGAACCGTGCTGCTTCACTTTTCAAGGTTGCAGATAAATTCACATATTCAACTTCTGGAATCAATAACTCATAAAAAAATATTATTAGAACAACAGCAGCATGTCTTTGCATCGACAGATGTAAGACTGACAAACAGCTACTCGCTTCAGTTCAGTTTTATTTATACAGCACCAAATCACAACAGCAGTCACCTCGACGCTACCAGCTGCTTTTCATTTAAGCGATTTGTGCTCCGACTGGGACAAACCGAGTTTGTCTCTGTGCAGCCAGCTGTGAGATGCGTGTGCAGGGACCCCGATATGAACTTGTACAGAGTTGAATTACAGATGAGAACAAATGTGACCTTTTTGCAGCGTCGCTCTGAGAAGTAAAGCCGTGCTGTGCGTTGACTAAAAACACGCTTTCTTCTGAGGTTTTTCCTCAGGAAGTTTATTTTTGTGTCTTGCGTCTTTTCTTCCAGGCTTCCTGAATCTTTGGACAAAGAGGACAGCCAGCTGTACTTCCAGACGGCCGACATGGCCGAGTGTTTGGCCGGGCCGGGGTACAACGCCGAGCGCCTCTCCATCCCCTACGTTCCTCAGGTCACAGGTACGACAGTCCAGCCTCCGTTAGGACGGGGAACTTCATGTTTCTATTTCTTCTTATCTAAGAAAACTGCTGCTCTGATAACTTTTTTTTTTCTTCCCTCATTGGTTGATTCATACCTTTTTAATCTCATACCTGTTGAGCAGCCTTTTGTCCTATTTCATGGTTTCTCAGATACCAGAGACGCTTTCTGAGAAAATGTGCCTGAACTGATTCTCGGAGCATCTAAAATATTTCCTTTTGATGGAAAAGTGTAGCTGTAAAAATCCACCGAATTAGACGATGGTCACATTATGCTGTTATCTCTTAAAGAGGAAATATGATAAAAGTGATACAAGTAACAAGTTAGAAGGAAAGTCAAGAGTTGAAAAGGTTGTAAAAAGTCAGATTAAAGGATTTAAGGCGCTCGCTGTCTGCTGCTGCGCTGTGTGCTGTATGTTTTATTTCCCTGCTTTTCATACTCACCGTGCCCTCAGAACTGTTTGAAGCTTTGTCGGATTAAGAGCTTAAGGAGTGTTCAGTGAAGAGAAAATAAAGTTTCACCAACTCTGTGTGCGATCAGCTTTATTAGTCCGACGGCTGTCGCCGTCTCCGTAATTTAAAGGTTTGTTTCAGCTCAGAACAACGTGAACCTCTGCAGGAGTTCACACACACAACTTTCTTTAAAAGCACTTCTTCAAAATGTTGCTTGACTTCAACCTTGAAGTCTGCCCACGTCCAAAAAAGGCTCAGGAATAGTTCGTACTTCACGTGCTCTTCCTTTGACCTCGTGTAGATAGAACGAGCGGGAGGAGAAAACTGATAATTGTCTAACAAGCTTTTGTTTTCTTCCCTCTGTCATGCTTTCATGTCCCTTCAGTTCTTTACACAGTAGGAAAAATCCTCCACAGGTGCAAGCAGACGTCCAGAGGTAACCAAGGCAACCCTGTGCAGGCGTGTAGAGATGTGTTGTCACCTGGTGTAGCTGGGTTTAGATCAGCTGACACATTATTTGTGCAAAACCAAAGGCTTCACTTTGCAAAGTTGGGTGAATGGAAACTCGTCACGCTTCAGACGAGGAGGCGCAACAATGAAGTTCTTCCTTTGAATCGGTCCGATTCTCAGAAGTTCGTCTTCTATGATCGTCCCACGTTTCCCACTCATCTGTCTTCTTTGATCTTATTGGTCTTTGGCCTTTGAAATGGCGACTCCGACCATGGGGACCAGGTCTGCGAGCACTCGGTGGTGCATGAAGACGACGATAAAACTACAGTAAGACAAAGTCTGCCATCAGTCTATAACTGAAAAGGCTCTTTCACAAGAACTGTTGCTGTCTCCAAACACCAAAATTACTTGCAATCAGCAATCAAAAAAGTTCAGTGTAATCAATGCAAACCCCAGTTTTTGATTGCACACCGCTTTCAGTGTTTGACGGCTTCTTTCTGACCTTGAAGTCTCCGAGTTGAGCTGTCAGTGTAAGCAGGTCTCCACACTCGCTGTGGACCCCGAGATCCACGTCTTTCACGCACACTTCTCAAAATCTCAGGATTGGATCACTTTGTTAGTACAAAAGTCAGATCCAGTGAAAACTCTCGCAGGTCTGATGCAGCCTCCTCCTGTTAGCTTCTTCTGCACTGCTGACTCACCCGGTGGACTCGGCAGAGAAGGAGAGCGAGGCTGCTGCTGTGGAGAGGAGCAGTGTGGACACATTTCTACTGTGTCGCTAAAGCGGCTCGAAAACAGGCCGAAGTAAAGCAGCAAAATGCTGCGTTGGCAACAGTAAGCTTGATAACGGCTGCTCTGGGCAAGAGGTCAGACGGGGTGAGGTGGCTTTAGATCCGCACGGTGACAATTTCATTAAGGCACAATTTACTTATCAACCCCAGAAGCACAAGTGATAACAGCATCGGTATAAAAGCAGCGTCTGAAAGGCCCCCCAGGAGGAGAGGGAGGGATCAGCTCGCACAGAGTGTCCTTTCATGGCGCGAGGAGCCGCGGATCAGCACCTGGTGCTGACGTGATGTCACAGCGCCGAGCGGCGTCTGCGCGCTGACGAGTTTACCCGACATACAAAGTGAAGCCTCGAACTTGTGTTTAAAAAACATACAAGAAAAAGAAATATCTTTATAAGTTGGGGGTTAAATTTAAATTTGAAAAGAATTTCAGAGATTTTCTTCTTTAGTTTTCTTTAGTCTCAGACTGTTTTATTTATTTATTTTAATTTGTTTAATTATTTTAGATTTTTTGTCAGCTTTTTTTTTTAATTTCAAAGATTTTTTTTTTAGTTTTTTCCCTAATTTGTAAAATCTCAGAATATTTCTTCTTCTTTTTTTTATCATTAAAATTTTCCCTGAAGTTCACAGTTTTTCCGCAGGATCTTTTTTTTTTGAGTTAATAATAATAATAGCACACCCTTACATTTTTAAATACTGCGAGTATGAAAGGACCCGGGGTTTTGAGCTGTGACGGTGAAGCATCAGAGTCCGCAGGAGCTCTCGCTCTGCTCGCTCTGCTGCTGCTGTCGTCTCAGCTGAACGTGTAGAAGAACAAATATCAGGGTCTCAAACTCAAATGAGCTGTGGGCCGCCGCTGACACCGTCATCTCATGTGACCACTTTACTGTTCATGCAGTGCAAAAAACAACAAGCAAACAAGAAAACACCCACAAATATTTCCAAAAATGTAGTGTTGTGTTTGTTTTTTAAAATGTCTCACTCTTAACTGAAGCCTTTCATTGAACTACCAAACAAACACAAGCTGCAGACAAACACGTGTGCCCGTGTGGCCCCCGGGCCGCGAGTTTGAGACCCGTGGTGTGAACAGTTTAAGTGTTTTTCACACTGAGCAGAGACCAAACCTTGAATTCATGACAGCATTTTGACGCCTGCAGAGAAACTCGCCCTGACCTTTAAACTGCTGAGCAGCTGTAGATGCGTCGTTGAGGTGCTTCGTTGTTTCAGAGCTCGATGTTGTGTAGCTGTAGATTTTCCCACCATGTGATTTGGTAACTCTGTGAAATGTTTTGCCTGCATTGCTCGTGGACCTGTTGCGGTGAGTACACGTGCTGCCACGTCTGTGTAGAGCAGTTTACCCGTAGTGCACTTAGATTGTTTACATGTGTGGAGCTTCTGTCTGCAGTGTTAACAGAAAACAAACTTTTCATGTAGGGTGTTATTAATGACATGAAGAAGTTAATCATCATGAAGCAGTTAGAGCTCAGAGAGGAGAGTGGGTGGGTTCAAACTCCTAATAAGGACAAACCAGTGCAGACCTGTTGGACTCCACCAGGCAGCCTGGTTTTATGGACCAGAACCAGCTTCGTCCAAGCTGTGCAAGGTTTCCAGCTCAGTTTGGTGGCCTCAGGATCGCCAGGTGGAGCAGTTTGCAGCTGAGGGTGAAGCTGTGGGTGGATGGGCTTTGTCTTAGAGATGGAGGTCGATCATTCAGAGGGGTCTTGGCCTCCACATTGAAGGGAGGCGGTTCAAGCATGTGACTAGGACGCCTCCCAGGTGAGCTGTTTCAGGCATGTCTAACTGAGAGGAGGCCCCGAGGCCAGACCCAGGACAGGACTCCTGAGAGACTGTGCCTCTTGGCTGGCTTGGGAACACCTTCGGGGAGGATCTGGATGGAAGAGAATGAGGGACGGATGCTGCACAAGTTTGCAGGTTGATCCTCGATCATGAATCACAGCATCTCTTTAATTCCGGCTGCGCTTCAGTAAGATTAAAGTCATTCAGACTGTAAATGTGGTGAGTGGGACCTTAAATCAGTGCATGAGGCCTTTAAGAGGGAATCTGATCTCTTGAAGTCCGGCAGGACCGGGCTGCATTCAGGCTCAGGTGGTCAAAGTTTTTGGAGACCGTGGCTTCCTGTCACGTCGGCTCAGTTCTATGTGTTTCATCACCGTGTGAACAAAATCTTAAAGCTCCAGCGGATCAGCCGCGATCAGATCGTTTTCCTCATTAACGCCCGCAGGACGGCTGCTGAGTCAGGCCTCTGCAAAGTTCACAGCAGAGGTCGTCGTGCGATTGTAAAGAGCTGCTTTCTGTCGCTTTTCACGCCTCGGCTGATCCGCTACCTTTCTGACCTTATCAGATGACCTCACAGCTCAGACAGTAGCTGCCCTTCTGTGGTCCTTATTTTCCCCTCTGCTGGCGATGAATACACAAGTGCTCGAGGTGCGTTTGTCCCCCGGGGACGAGTTTATCCCCGCGGGATCAGGCGGATTTGTTCCTCGTTGTATTGAAGTGGAGAAAAAAGATGGAGTTTGGTGTGCGGGAGCAGAGATGTCACCGCTGTTGTCAAGGACGCGCAGATTACAGGAGCTACCTGGGTTTCAGTAATATGACAGCTTCAGTAAGCAGTTTGATTATTCTGAAATCGTTCTGCTGGAAAGAAACAACTTTTACTTTTACGTGACACTAAAGTTAGAAATGTTTGTGGCTTTTTAAAGCATTATGTGGTGTGAATCTGTCATCCTGAAGGTGAAGAACGTCTGTCCAGGAGGCCGAGTTTCGTGGACACCGTCTCCCTCCAAGTGGACATCATTTCCAACAGCCTTCCAGAAAAGGTCTGAGTAATCTTCTTTAAAGCAGCGTGTGGTCCTGGAGGGAAACATGAGGTCACGTTTGTGTTTTTGTGTCCACAGTCGCAGCTGGCTGAGGAGATCACGTTTGAGACCCTGAAGAAGGCCATCGGTAAGAACGCGGTGACTTCCTGCTGTTCCTCATGTTGACTCTGGGTTACTTTGTCCACCAGGCAGCCATCTTCACCAACACCTCTGGGCTCTAATGTGTTCAGTTATTGATAAAAATGATCTAAATGAACTTTTAATTTCAGTGACCAGCAGAAAAAAGCAGCAAATCTGATGAAACCACTTAAAGTTTGCAGATTTAGCCTCAAAATAAGTTTTCAAAAGCTCTGATTTTATGACGTTTCAGTGAAATTTTCACCATTAAAAATATTTTTTAACCAGCAACGTAAAAGGACGAGAAGCTCGTCTCGCGGAGAAGAAAGAGCGCTCACAAACCACCACATAGTTAAGTCTCTGTTATTAAAACAGAGTTTGCGGTTTGTTTTCAGACACCACCGGTTTGGAGGAGCAGGAGAGGGCGAAGAGGCGGCAGGTGATGGAGAAGTTCCAGAAAGCGCCGTTCGAGGAGATCGCCGCCCACTGCGAATCCAAGGTTATTAAAAAAAAAAAAAAAAAGAGCCAGAAATCAGAAAATAATAAACTGTCAGCGCATCAGAAAAAACACCCAAATAAACTCCTGCTCACTTCTTCCAGGCAAACATGCTGCACGACCGGCTCGCACAAATCTTTGAACTCACAATCAGGTGAGTCTGTTATGCAAGTTTTCTAATTTAAATATATGAATTTAGATAAAAGTTCTTGGTGTGGTGACATTTACACCACATTAGAAAAGCTTAGGCGTGACACTAAAAGTCAAAGAAACCCAGAACACCTGGCTGATCTCTGGCTGATCTCCCGTCGAGCTCGTCCCCTCGGCTCTGCTGCCAGCGTCCCGTCACGTTCTGTCCTCACTGCTAAAGCTGCGTCTGTGATTTCACCACCGTGGCTGAGACGCCCTGAAGCCTCAATCACCCGCCGTCACCACAGTGTTCTCCTCAACAAACAGATGTTTGATTATTTTTGGCCCAGATGTGGCTCCAGGTGAGTGTGGCTGCCTGAGCCCAGCCGCAGGTTCACCTGATCTGCACCAGGCTTCAGGTGTGTCGAGATATTTGGAGCGAATGTGGCTCATGATAAAACACGACCCAGTGTTTTTAGGCTTAGCTGTGTTCGTCTGACATGTTCTCACTTCTTTTTTGATTGCATCGTCACATGAACACTATAACAGTCTGTTTGCAGCACGTGAACGAGTACGACGCCTGCAAATAACGTGCACTTTTCCTCATAGTCATGCTTACATTGCTAACACGGCGTTCTGGAACGGTTTGAGTTTTCTTTGAGTTGCGGGTCGTTCCCCTCAGTACTGGCCGCCTTTTGAAAGGATTTTTTAGAGGAAATGAAATGCTCCTTCAGTCATTACCTGCTGTGTAGTTCTCCTGAGTCACAGCACTGTGAGTGTGATTAGACCCGGCTGTGTGCGTTAGCTGAGACGTGCACGTACATGTGGGCAGGACTGTCGGAGCGCTGGAGGCAGTGCACAGGTGCACACGGAGACGACTTTGAAAGGGACAACAGCCTAATAATCAGGTTAATCAGGTGGTTTTTGCTTCCTAAAGGTTACATTTGTGCACGTCTGCCAAACCAAAACCAGTTTTTCCTTCTAATTTAACATCTTGTTTCACGCCCCGTCACCAGGCCTCCTCCCAGCCCGTCCGGAGTGGTTTCCATCTCAGCGGGACACACCCAGCATCAGTCCGTCCCCGTCTACGAGATGAAGTTTCCAGACCTGTGTGTCTACTGAACGCACACATCCACAAACCAGCTCACACGCAACATTGAAAATGCACAGAAAGAACAACACACTCACATCTGCACTCCAGTCTCCTCTGTTCAGGTGGCCGGGATGCCGTCAGGGACGAAGTTTAAATCCTGTTTCCCGACTTGACTCAAACCTGCTTTAATCCACGCTGCTCTGATTGGTTACACTTTGTTTCCTGACTCGCGTCCCTGAAGCCAAACTGAACTTTTGAGTCACCAAGAACAAAAACCAACAAGAAAACCCATAAACTGCTTCCACTCTGAGGTTTTAGTGTATTTCTGCTGAATCAGACGTTGCTTCTCTGTTCCAGTCCAGCCAAAGCTTCACTCCTTGTACATACGCTCTTAAAAAAGCAGCGTGAGGCTCACAAACGCAGCTCCTGCCTCCTAACAACTATCTGTCTCTTGTCAGTAGCCGTCGGTGCCGTCACTGATTAGTAGGAATGTGCAATATATATATATATATATATCTATATTAGCCGTCAGCTATGAAAACTGAAATTACCTAAGTGGTGGTAGAAAGCAGTTTAGTTTCAGGCTCGCTGCTCCTCAGCTCTTCGCTCTAATCTTCAGTCTTTGCTGTTTAAGATAAAAGTGTGTCACAAATGACTCCAACAACCAGCTGAGTTCTTATAAATAAATTCAATGACAGCAATACTCGAACTGCTAGGCAGCGACACTCAAAAGCTGAAGAGTCGACGTTTGGACGAGTAGAAATGGGCTCGCTCGTGTTTGGTGATGACGTGATTGTTTCTGAGAGGCGTGAGTCTGTAAGAGGAAGGTCAAGAGGAGTGTTCATGTCCATCAGCTCCCACCTGAGACTCTATAAAAGATGGACATAGTCAGTGTGGTGTCAATTTAGTGGGGAGCTTTGACATTGGATTACCAAATGGTGGAACTAAGACTGTATACTCCACTAGTACTACTAGTACAGTAGCCACAGGTGGACAAAATCCGAGACATCAGCGTCTGGTTTTGAGCTCCACATTTGGAGCCTCAGTGTTGAGGTTTTCGATGATGTCATAATGTAGTCACATGATCAGAGCAACCATGTCTCCTGTATCCAGATGAATTATCAAAAAAACATTTTTTTTAGGATGTAGTCATGTTTATTTCTGCTGAAAGCTTCAACACGAGAGTCTGAGGACTGTCTCACTGCTGGAGTCGCCCTCAGGTGGCCGTGAAAGGAACTGCAGTCTTTGGTGCTTCCATATTGGCAGCTTAATGTTACAGTAATGAGGACGTGATTTATAAAATGAAACTACAATCTGAGCTCAGTGTTTACTGACGTCTAAACGCAAGAAGGCCTTTGGGTCTTATTGTCAAAGAGTTCAAACCTTTCAGATATGGAAGCTACATCCATCTTTAATATACAGTCTGTGGCTTTGACGATGGTCCTTAGAGAAGTTGTTGTAAAGTTTGTGTAAAGTTCTTGTGGCGGGGCTGATGATTTTAGAAAGGACTCTAAACTTCCTCTATTAAAAATTTGGGGTTAATATTCTCAGAGATTGCAGTGAAAATATCACAAAAAAATACAAATGTAGCATCTTTTAAAGAGTTGAAGTTTATTCCTCAAGTATGAAGCAGTGCAGTTATGATCACAGTTACGGGCCTGTGTGTAAGTAAAATTAAAGCTACGCGCTCTTTGTTTGTAATATTTCCTGATATGAGGGGGAGCTGCAGGCAGCGTGTTGGCTGCAGATGAATCTGATCCAGCTCCTTGACTTTGCGCTGTAGTCCCTGCGCACGCCTGCTTTCCATGAACGAATCAGCCGCCTCACAGCTTTGTTGGCAGCCTTAAAAAAAACAAAAAAACAAAGCTGTTTCATTGCCAAACACAGAAGTTTGATTTTAAAACGTCTCAATCTAAAAAGGCTGTTGTTCGTATCCCGTGAGGAGCCATATGGTGGAGCTTTTCATTCCAAAACGAAGCGACCGGCAGCATCAAAGTTAACCTCCCCGCTGAACGCATTAATATTAATATCCATCCTCAGCCCCGGCGATACAAAGCACTGACATTTTGGAGGATTTAATCATCCTTGCATTTTCAACAGTTATCACAGGGCCGTGATTTATTTCCAAAACAGGTTACAGGAGGCGCTCTGGGAACGAGCTGTGATCTGTAATAGCAGATGGTTATCAGTGTTTTCCTCTGATCTGAGCTCAGCGTGGGAAGAAAATCCCTCCAGTTGGAGGAAGATACCTGCTGCCTCTGTTTGGTGCGAGCAGCTGTTGGAGGCTGAAGGTCGGCGCTTCCTTTCACTCAGAGCTGATTGGTGTGTTCGGCTCGTCGGCGAAGGAGAAATGAGTTTCTCGAGCGCTGGTTGTGTTTCTGAATGAGAGATGCTGGCTAAGCTGGAAGTCTGTGTTTGGCATCACCAACACGAGCCTCACAAATCTGAGAAACTTTGTTAGTAAATGTGTGTTTTTCAGCATCGGGTCGAGGCCAAGCAGTTTGTGAATGTTTGATCTGGATACGTGACAAGTGGTGCGACTGTCCCGATCACATCGCAGCGTCACATCTGTACAGTTGAGCCCGTGCAGCTGTTTGGACGTGGATGCTTTAATGTGCAAGGCCAGGGTCACGAAAGCTGCAGGACATGAAGCAGAAGAAATTCAGAAATGAAACGTTGGCTGCTCACGGAAAGTCGACATAAATACTGATGCCAAATTTTTAGGGATTCTTTTTCTTCTTTGCTTATATTGTAATTTTTTTGTATTGAATATTGCAGAACGTTGCGTTGTGATCCCGTCGTTATGGTGAATTACTCTATACTCCACTTCCTCTGTGGAGCCAGCAAAGCTACAACAAAAACAAAAATTTAAGATTTCAATTGATTTCCCATCAGTTCTTCTTCTGCAGATGGAATTTTAAAGCTTCTCAGGTGTGCTCGGGTACCTTCTTGTTTTTTTAAACATGGTCAGTGACCCAGGTCTGGGGTAGTGTCCACTTTAACATTCGGGTGTGCCAAACAGACTAACTTTAAAAGTTAGAGCAACTTATTATAGAATTTCGACTGCCAGTGGAGGTGGAGAAAAGAAGCTGATTGGCACATGATGTCAAACAATGTTACCTAGGTGGTTGCCTAGGGAACCTGATAGCCACAAGTAACCAGCTGTCACCATGGGCAACAAAGCGATGCACTGATGGTTGGATTGTGTGTCTGGGTACAAACTTACTACAGGCTTTTAAAAGTTCACGACCAGCATCAAGGTGATAAACGTGACCCTTACCTTGCACATCAAAGCAGTCCCACTTTACTTTCCTTTACCTTCACGGTTGCTGACCGTTCATCTTCTCCGATTGCCGCTTATGTATCGATAACCAGCAACAGGGTGGGTTTGACCTCTTAACATCCATCGGGCACCAGCGACCCGGTCAGGGTTTTGTTGTAGCCAAACGCCAAAAAGGCACATTTTTGAGAAATTGAAAGGTCTTAAGGTCTTTAACCAAACCCTAACCGGATATAATCCAGTGGCTGTTTGGAGGTGAAATCTTCTGTTCTATAAGTATTACATGTCTAATCATTGTACTGTGTGAAACGTAGGTTACAGAGGACTTTTTACTGGAAACGATGAGCAGAGCAGCCTGAACAAGCGAAAAGTCTCTTGCTGGTTTTTTTTTCTGTGCAAATCTACGCAACATAATGTCTTAGCTTTAAACTCTCGTGCTTTAACATCGTAGAATCATAGCTTTTAAAAAACATGCATTATATGAACTAACTGCATGGCTCTTTAACTTCAGTCATCGTCGTTGAACCTCCGAGGGACGGGACTGGGATCAAAGGCTGAAACTAAATCTAAACGAGCTCTTTAACAGCCGGATCCTGAAGTTGGGCTTTAGAGAAAAGTCGGGTTTAGATGTGGCTGGAATACATGATATCTTCCTCTCATGAATGTGTCGTCGCAGCAGCATATATATACATATATATCATATATTTTTGTACATTTTATGCATCACGTATCATTACATTGTTGCCTAGCAGAGATTTTAGAGGTTGGGAGATTTCTTCTAAGACGAGGACAAAATGCTGAATTCTTTATACTCGTGTACTTTTTTGTTGTTTACCTCGATGGTTCAGGTTTCAGCGGGATGTTGCAGTGTGGGGGAGATGGTCTCGTTTTTATTTTTTCAACTGTAGATTCTATTATACCATTTCAAAAATAATGAAAAATGAATGAATATTATATGTAGAGCCAGATGTTGGTTATTTTTGGATAAAGGAGTAAATCAGTGCAATCTGCTAATGTTAAGATCCAGATTTATTTTTCTCTAAGTGGCGGCTCAGGCTCAACCTTCAGACCTGAAACTCTCAGATGGTCTCGGTTGAAGAATCGGCTCCAGATTCACTAAAATCATTTAAAATTGGGTCCACAATAGTCGGAAAACTGTATTCCCATATGTGACCTCGTTCCTGACTATGCTTACAAGTTCCTCCTACGTTTGAAGACCATCTCTTGGTGTTCTTCTCCTGGAAAACTCCTGTAATCTGCATAAGCCTCAAACGTTGGTTTTTCTGTTAATCAAGATTTCCGGTTGTCCCAATTCCACCTTCAATTTGCCAGAGGTCGGATGAATGTCCTACAAGAATTATACTGGGAAAAAAGTCCTCTGCTTTTCCCAGATTTAGTCAGAAGAAGCACAAAAAGATGGGTGGGGGTTGCAAAGCGGCTTGCAGATGCTGCTTCAGCCTGTAGGCTGGTTCAGTGGACCAGTTCAGGAGCTCGGCATCGTGTCTGAATTAATGCTAAACTTATTGACAGGAAATAACGGCTACAAGGGATCGTAGCCAAGCGCTTGACATTAATTCCGACTTTTAATTTTGATTCAACGGCACCAGCATTTCCACAGATTACTTTAAAACTCGTATCTCAGTCAAATCCGATGTTCACTGGAATTAAACGCTCACGGATCTGATTGGAAGTTTGTTTTTTCGTATACACGTTCATCGGTAGCGATATCAGTAAAGCCGTCTAAACCTCCATGAAGACGTTACAGGACATAACTAAACGATCGTGTTTGTGGGAGGAGCTCACGTTCAGACGGGTTTTGTGAATCTGGATCTGAGTCTGTGTTTCTGAGCCGAAACGTTTAAGACCGGCTGATGTGAAGTCTGTAAATGATGTCGGAGCAGTCGGTCTGCGAACGAGCCGCTCTGCTACTTTTGATAAATGTTCAACCGATTCAGCTCAAGCAATCATTCAAATAGTACCAGCTGATGTATTAATGAACTTTAAAGTAAAAATGCTGAACAGTTAATAACCGTTACGGTAAAATATGATGTTGTGTTTGCACTTTGATCACTGTGTACCTGGTACTATAGCAGAAATAAATCGGCACCGATGTGTGTTTGGTACAAACAGATCTTAGAAGTATTTTTGATGAAATGATCTCTGTGGAGCTGTGAAAAGTTTCCCTCCTGATTGGTGATCTGAGTCCTAAAACTAAGACAAAAGAAGAGAGCAGAATATTCACATGAACTCTTCACCTTTCAAGATGGATTTTTTTCCAGCTGTAAAATGTCAAGAACAAAAAAAAAAAAGCTTCCGATGTTCTTTTTTATGTTTCTGATGCATTTTTGTGCCAGTTTTAGAGATTAAAGGCGTCGCGTCCGTGTTCACAGTGACAAACTTGCTATAGCTCGGCTTTGTTTCAATCACACTGATGGTTTTAACCACTAGATGGCGCTGAGGCTCCCGCTGCTGCTTCACGCGTTCACCTTCATTGTTGTTTTGGTGCATTTCTTTCAACTTTTCATCTCAATGACAAAACTACAGCTACGTGACCTCAGCTGCTTCTGGAGCCTCAAGTGGACATAAGAGGAACTGCACTTTTCCCAAACCTGGATTTGCTGTTTGCACAAAGCTCCAGTGAGTCAGGAAGTATCTGAGTTTAGATTATCTTGTCACGTTTGATTAATTTGGTCTTAGAAATTCAAAGGGACTTCCTGAAACATCTCAGTTCCCAATCACGTGGAACAGAGAAAAGCAGGAAACGTAAGAAGCTGGAAGTAGTTTCATGTTTTATTTTCCATTTTGATTCATCGACTGAGCAAAAGCATAAAGCGTTCAGTGCACATTATTTCTGTGAAGCTCGGCAGCAGCAGAGCCTCAGCGCTTCATTACAAAGCCTCTATTGAAATAGAAAAATGTGCATTGAGATTAAAGTGTTTCTATCAAAGCTGTTGAGTTGTTGTGTCTTTATTACTGTCGGCTCTCTGAACCAATCAGAGGAAGATCCCAGAGAGGCGTGTTTGCCGTCATTTATTCAACAGATTCATTTCATGTGTTTAAAAAAAATCAAAGTAAATAAACTGATTTTCTTCTTTTTTGAATCAAAGATGTCAGAAAACATTGAGTCCAGCTTGTGACACAGCAAGGCCCCAAAATGACTTCACATCACGACTGTCACAGAGAAGGAACTCTTTAGCTTCTATTTTTCCTCCTCCTCTTTCTCAGTTTCCTCCTCTTCCTCTTCTTCTTTTCCATCTTTCTCCTCCTCTTCCCCCTCCTCCTCTTCTTCTCTACCCTCTTGTTCTTCCTCCTCTCTGTCTCCCGGTTGCTGCCCCTGGCCCTGCCCTGCACTCGGCCTCGGGTTCTGGGTTTGAACCCCGCTGAGTGTCGGTCGCTCCCCGCTCTCCTCACTGGAGGCAGCAGGAGAAGGAGGGGGAGAGAGAGGAGGAGGAGGATGTGTCAGGTCTCCGGGTGATCCAGCAGAAGGAGTCGACTTCTCGGCGTCCTTCAGGTGGGAGCTGTCATGGCTGCAGAGAGAGATTTGTTTTTAATTTCATGTTGTTTGTGTTGTGATATTAGAATATAAAATTAGGACCTTACTGCATGAAAAAAAATTAAAATTATCTATATAATTTTCTTTATTAACAAAAACAGTGAGATCTTCATTTTGTGGCTCTCTGACGTTAGCGTCTGCAAATCTGTTTTTAAATGATGTAAAAGTGGAAACAAAGTAGCAGCTGAAAGATCAAAGGATCTGATAATCAGCACGGCACTGACGGGACGAACTTTGTGTCGGTGTTTGTTGAAGCTCCATTCGATTACATGGAAATATTCAATAACGCTTTATTCCAAATGTTGTTAATTTGTCATCTTCGTAGTTGTTTGAATCATCACTTTCGCACACGTTTACCTGCTTTTCCTGCTGTAAATAAAAAGCTCACCTGTGAGGAGGTTGCAGAGGTGGAGGTGTGTTCGCAGCCGTGTCCTCCTCACTGCTGGCGTCCCCGACCTCCATGTCCGACTCCTCGCTGGACTGGGGGGAGACCCTCAGAGGTTTGGGGGGTCTGCTGGCTCGGCGGCAGGGGGGCGTCGACCCGTGGCACTGCGGCGCCGGCAGGCTGTGGTTAAAGTGTGCGGCCGCCATGCACTCTGCTGTGGTTTTGTCGCATACACACTGTAGTTTGTCGCACACAGTGACCCCCTGACCTGAGCAGAGTGAGGAGGGATCAGATGGAGAGGCCAACAAGCGCTTTAGAGGTCTAGGAAGTCAAATATGATGATGAGCTTTTTTAAAAAACAACATCATACTGCAAATCCAGGCTGTCGTAAGGCTGCTGTACCTGGAGGCACAGCAGCCTTATGACAGCTGACCATTACCCTGGAAGCAAGGAGAGCTACCACCTCGCTCCTCCCTTCACGTCTGGTAACAACGCTCAAGATGCCAGACAAGCCGAGCTGACTACACACATCATCAGGTCCCATCAGCTCTAATTTATACTGGAGGGGAAAATAACTCATGGCTCTCCAGGGATTTGGTAATACCCGTCTGATCTGCTAGCAAAGAAATTAATTATAGCTAAATGTTGGATACACCAACAGAAGCAGAAGCTCAGTATAACGTTTCATAAACAAAAAACACGAGCTTTTCAGAAAACATGCATCTGCAGGAAGACCAGAGAACCTCCCTACAGTGGAAATCATTTCTCACGAGATTTAGGTGAACCATGTTTTTTCTTCCTCTGTGGCAGCTGCAGGTTAAATGTTTACATTAATATGAGAATCAGGTGTGAAACTGATCTGATGTCAGCAGTGCAGCAGACTTGGGTTTCGAGGGATTTGCCGTACTCACATCGTGGTTTTGCGTTCTCACAGGAGATCTGAGCGTTGAGCTTCCTCTCCGGCCTGCAGCCCATCGAGCTGATCTGCTTCAGGCAGCAATGATGGAAGAAGCAGCACCTGATGGAGACCAGCAGGAGTCAGTCATCAGGGTCTCTGCAGCACTCGCACACTTAAACTTTGGACCATAACACCATGAAAGTATGAAGGATGTGAAAAGCAGCAGATGTATTTGTGCGCTGATAACTATCGCACTGTTTTGGAGAATCGGGTAACCCTGACGCAGCTGTGGGCGTCTTCATGGACAGTCCCGATCCTTATTCCTCGACACAGCTCACCTGTCCAGCTGATCCAGAGGCTGACCGCCGCCCTCCTGTCCACAGTAGCAGCCGTACATCTCGTACTCGTGTGGGCAGCGTCCCGTCAGGCAGTGGAGCATCTCCCCCAGCGCCGGCATCTCCCGCCTGGACTGACCGTCGCTGGCGTACACGCTGAAGGAGCGACTGCATTCTGCTGGGAGGATGCAAAGATCTCAGCTCAGCCATCAGTGAAGAGCTCCACTCAGACTTTGGAAGTGCAGCTATCCGTGGTTACCTTTGGTGTCTGGCTGCAGGTCGATGTCAGTCAGCCCAACAGACTCCAGCAGGGACCAGGCGAAGAACGGCACCGCCCTCCTCTGAGGAGCGAACCAGTCTGCCAACAGAGAAACGGTACATTTAAAGAAGCGTGACCTCCAAGCAGCGGCCGCGAGCTTCAGAAGAGGATGAAGAAGCACTGCACGAATACAGAGTCAAAGATGGTTGACATTTACATGGATCTGTGGAACTTAAGTGCAGTGAAAAAATACAGAAATAAATTTCAACCGCAACTCCCGGTTTGATGATCAGGTGAGGAGCACTGTTCCACATTTAAAGCGTTGTAGCTAATGGTTGGTCCGTAATGGATGAAGCTCCACCCAATGCGTTACCATCCCCTCACATGTCAGCCAGCAGGATCCTCAATCGTTCATCTACTTTGTTGTAATTTTGCCAGTTTACAAATCACTAAACTTTATTGATACTCAATCGTCTCTAGGTGCTACTACACTCCTAATCATCTTGTTTGGAGGGCCTTAAAGACATCTGCAAGAATTAAAGACTTCACAGTATAAAAAGGTGTTCCCATCGCCTGGCATGGATCCACTGATGTGATTTTTTTAAAAAGCCACATTTACAGGGCTGCAGGACCTGGCACTAAAGGTTCTGGAGGAAATTGGCTTGAGACGGCTCCACCAAACTGTCATCTGATGAAAATATCTGCTGTTTGAAGAGTGAGCAACTCAAGCTGAGCTAGAACGGAGCTGTACATTTGTGCAATACCAGTTTTTACCATAAGATGGCGCAGTGAGTCCACGCGTCCCACTGACACTATAAAACAGGGACGTAGCTATGGTAACATCACCCGATTGTTTCTGAGACTCAAGATAAGCGTTCGCACCATCTTGAGGAGCAGCGGGTCTGCCAGTTGAACCGAATGCTCATTGGCTAATGACTTGTGCCAATGAAAATGCAGTTTGACACTATAGCTAATCCTCCATTTATTTATTTATTTTTTTTAATGCAACCGAGATTTACTAAATTTATTTGCAAAAACATGACCCAGAATGAGTGACGTGCAGCTACACCGTCGCCATCTGGTGGCCTCCACATAGATGCAGGTTTAAGGTACTTTTGCCTCGGCTTAATTTTTCTGACCTGGAGCTACGTCCATATTTTATACTGTTTAACCCTGCAGTCATTTACAAACACTCTTCTTTGATGGCGTCCTGGTAAAAGGAAATGAGCATATAGCGCTAATAAGAAATATCAGCAGAGTAACGACACACCTGCTTGTAAAACGCTGCCCATTTCTGCGTTTTTGTACTTAAAATTTCAAATATTAGATTCAAAGTTGGGAGTTTCAGTTTTAATTTTCCTTTTTATTGTGACTATTCTTCTACATTTATTGAACAGCTTCTGCACAGCAGTCTGTTAACATGTCTTTTCCACAGAGTTAAAAACAATGTTTTTCCTGTTTTATACCTCTGAGCTTAAGAAACCAGTGTTTCAGCAAGTGTAATCTAAAAAAGCCTCATTCTTAACCCCATCAGCACTTAGACGTTTGCTGTGTGTTCGTGTGTTTGCTCCTTTGGGGATCTTTCTCTTCCTATTTCGCAGCTTAGACCTCGATATTATTAAAATAACGTTTATTGTTCCTGTCAGTTATGAGCCTGGCTGTCATTACAGGTCACAGATTACTTAATTTAACTTCCATAACCCTTTGAAACATAATTAACTTTATTGAACCCCTGAGAGAAAAATGCTTAATTTATTCATTTCATCTGAATTTTCATTTAACCTGTCGAGTCAGAGAAGAACGAAGAGGTCAGACAGGAGAAAGGCAGAAGGCCTCCTGATGGGGAAAATGTTGCATTTTATGAAGTTTAACCAGCATCTGGTCAGACGTTACCGTCCGAGTCTTTCTCCCGCGAGTCGTCCTCCTCTCCTCCTTCCACACTCGGAGGTTTGACCGTCATTGTTCCGGTCTTTTCCTCGGATCCAGCCTCGGCGGTGGAGTGTGGCGGAGGTTTTAAAACCGCTGCTGTTGTGCTTCGGGTGTGGACCTCCCACCGCGGTGTGACGGAGGTGGCCGGTCTCCTCTGTGTCGTCTCTGCGATGGTTCTCACTGTAGCCGCTGATGAAGATGTGGTTGATGCAGATGTTGGGAGCGTTTCACCTGAAACGACAGAACGGTAGCTGTCAGCTTTCTGCAGGAATCCCATCGTGCAGGTTGACTCACTGAGACTTTGAGGAGCACGGCCCCTCACTGTGAGAACGTGATTAAAAGTCTGCCCTCGCATTCGGACAGTCACAGGTTTCAGCTCCACACGGTGCCTCTGCATGCACATGTAATGCTGCTGCTGTACAGGAAGCTACTCTCACATTCCCATGATTCCACTCTGCTACCAGGCCTGATTTGGTCGATCTCACATTCAGGGTCATCTCCTCGTGCACCTCTGGTCTGTGGTGGCTGTCTTTAGATCTCTCCACAGACGTCCCGTTAGATTCTTTTTACTCGTACCTCTTTGAAAATGCTGAAACTACTCCAGTCTGTCAAAAAGCTCATCCTTCTCTCACCTGCAGCAGATGGCCCCACCCCTCCCTGACCCTGGTTCTGTCTGAGGTTTCTTCCTGTTAAAAGGGAGTTTTTCCTTCCCACTGTCGCCAAAGTGCTTGCCTTGGGGTGACTGTTATTGTGATTTGGCACTATATAAATAACATGGAATTGAATCGAAAATCCTTCTATTGTTTTTTTATTTGGGGGAGGAGGACAAAGTTGGCACCAGTCACCAGTTCAGGTCATCAGTTTTACCCTGGAAAATGATTTAATGGCGTACAGTGAAACTTGCATTGGCCTGGTCTCACTGAGAAGATGGTAAACAGAACACAGACAGCTGAGGTTTTTCACTTTCTGATCTCGTATATCAGATTGTATAAATAAAACTATAAATGTTTAAAGCCACACAAACTGAAGTCCATCTCCTTTAGTGGGTGGCGGTAGGAATCTGAATTACTCAAACAAGCCTTAGATCCCTCCTGTAAAGTCAGCAATCCAGCTACCCACTGCACCCATGGTGTCACAGTTTGTAATGTAACGCAAAGGGTTGTTTTTTTTTTGTTTTTTTAAAGAAACAGAAAATGTAGAGTCCAGTAAATGAGCCTAAGAGGTTAAAGGCGAGGGCTTACTTTAGAATAAATAAGTCTAAACTTTGACTGGCAGTTACCCTGATGGATAAAGTTAAACACTTCTAGCTAAACTGGAAGCTGTCAGTCTGAATCCACCGCAGAATCCGTCTTTAATGGAAAACTTGGAAGTCTCCTTCAGTGGACCGCCCGCTGTTCTGGGATGAAAGCACAACTTTCAAAACTGTAAATCTAAAAACAAACAAAAACTATTTTTGTGTTGCAATGCAACAGAACAAAAAGAAATGTGAGAAAACGTGCTGTGAAGATCACCCCGGAGGCTTTGTGGCTCCCCTCGCTTCATTTAAATATTCCTCACCCATCTCTGATGAGCCGGCTCAAGCAGACTCCTGCAGATTGAAGTGATCCTGACATTTCATGGCACAGATGCAAATTTCAAAGACGGTGCAAACATGTCATTAAATTCTCACACCCACAGGTCGGCTTAAATGCTAATTCATCCCCATCGGGGCAGGGCGAGCTGGGCCTTTCTCACCTTGACTCTGAAGACTGAAAGCAGCAGCAGGAGGAAGAGGAAGAGGAGGTGTGGCATCTTCCTCTGATGAGTCGTCAGGAGGGGTGGTGGTTCTCGCTGGTTTGGTTTGTGGGAGCGAGCTGCTGGTTGAGGCCTGTGTTGTGACTCTGGTTGTGATCTGTGGGCCTGGGAAGCAGGTCAGAGTGAGGAGTCCCTCCCTAATCAGCCCTCCTGACCACTTACAATAAACTTGGAGAGAGGGAACATCGACTCCTGCTTCAAACTCCAGCAGAGGCTGATGTCTGAGCCTTCACATGAAATTCTGCGACTGAGCCGGTCAGGTGAGCAGAGCGACCACGAGGATGCTCAGAATGTTTTTTTTATTTCCCATCATCACCCACCGGCTTACTGTAATGCTTTGTTCTCTTACTGAGGAGAGAGATCACCTGGACAGCAGCTGAAATAAGAAACCAACCACGCTGTGGCGCTGACACGTGTGCACGAAGGTCTGTTTGTTATCGTAGTAAAAATGTAGCTTTGACTTTGTTTTTGGTTATTCAGCCTGTAACATGAAGCAGCGTGATTAATGAAGCCGTAATGTTGTGAAACATGCAGGAAACACTGATTTTGAACTTTGTTTTGGGGCAAAGTTGACAAAACGGTGAATAATTTTAGTAATTACAGCTTTTATGTTCTCTGTACTCAGTGATCTGATCTGTGCCTCGTTCTGCCACAGACTTTTTTATTTTTGTCACCAAGTGCTGCTCATTGTTGAGTTATCAGGTTTATTTCCATGATATTTTCAGGTCTGTACCTTACAATATTAAACTAGATGACAGTTTTATACACATTAAAAGCCAGAAAGTCTGTCGCTCAGTAGGTGATGCAGCTTTGCACTTTCTGACTCTGTGGAAAAAGATTCAGGGGAGAAAATAGCTGCACAACAAAGAGTACACTGTGGGGGGAGCAGGAGCTTTTTTTCCTTCAATGAGTCGCTTTAAAGGCTGTGGGTGAATATGCTGGTGACGGGGTCAGCTGGCCTCTGCTGCCGTCTCAATAATTGCTGTGTTCACTTTCAGTCTAATAAAAGGAGGATTTTTTTGGGAAGCTGCAGGGAGCTCGCACTGCTCGCTGTGATATACACTGATGTGTATGCTGACAGCTTGCTGTGTTGTTACATTGTGAATATTTGTCTCTGATATTAAAGTTCAACTGCACCTGCGGTTGGACCGAGCACTTCTGGCATGTTAAAATAACATCGTTTATGTTTGTCTGCACGAGCAAAGGACAAACTTTTGTGCCAAAACTTAAATATTTTTGCAAATGCAATCATCAGTGTCGCTTATTTTAATGATCTTCTGTTGAAGGTAAACCTTTCACCACCAGAGGGCAGCGTTTTAAAGATGATTAGATGTGTTTTTGTGTGTGCACTAATGTTTTGATCCCTGCCTCTGTCTTCACCAGACACTTTGCACCATCTTGTGGTTCACACTGGTATTACACTAATGTACAGCCCAGCTTTAGTTCAGCTTCAGCTGACATCTCTTTAACGAAGGACACAAACGTTTTGGACATAAAGTCCTGCTGTTTGGGGGTTTTTTTATATTCTGTTCGCTTGTAGTTTTTAAAATACCCAAAAAGTGCCTTTACATTTACTTTGTCAGGTTGAAGTTGAATTATTCTGTAAATGTTACAGTGGCAGCAGTAATAAGACACCAGGCTTCAACATGAAAACCCTCCACGCTGATTCTTTTCCCCACAAATTGCACCTCGACTAAACCACACTGGCTGTTTCCCATCTCACTAGTTCTCCTGAAATTGTAAAGAACGTACATGTTTGTTAGTAGGAGGCTGATGTTTGAGAAAAATTGCTGGAAACTGGGGAAGTTTCACCAGGAATGAAGACTAGAAACGTGGAAACAGCCAAACTGAGAAAATCGGTAGCTCTGTAGAGCACGTAGCCCTTTCCTATCTGCAGCTGCCTGATATCGGTCATCTCATCCAGCCCTCTGCCAGAAAGCCAAAGAGCAAACATCCTTGAATGTTTCGCATTAAGGTCAGATTTTTCCTCCTCCGAAAGTTTCTGTAATGAAATGCCTGCTTGTTGCTAAAGAAAAACAAGCTGACCTTCAGCGGGCCTCGGAGAGCTCGTCTCCTCTCTGACACCTCCCTCCCCTCTCTCCTGTGAAGCTGGAGGTGGTGCTGGTGTTAATGTGAAGCTGACACCTCCTCCACCTTCTGAAGAGCGCACAACACAAAGGCTGTCAGAAGTGAGACGTTAATGCAATCCACTTGATTAACGCCGGCATTAAAGAAAAGAGCTGGAATTGGTCTTTTTTTCTTTTTCTTCTTGAAATTAAAAATATACCCGGTGATTTCTGAGCGAGCGAGGCCCCTCAGACACCTGTCAAAGCCTCGCAGCGTAATTGCAGACGCGAGGAGAGGAAAATAACCACTTCAATAGTTACATGTTTTTTACCCGGCAGCGGGGTTGTGACACTCGATCAAACCATTTGGCAGCTCTCGGTGTGTTTGTGAAGCAGCGGCGAGGAAAGAGTCTAAATCCGAATCACGTCTCTTTTATTTGAAGGACAAAGACTCCCGGTGAAGTGCCTGCGTCGATTAGAGTCACACCTTACTCCTCTGTGTTGTACAACTTAAAAACCCACAAAGGAGTCGCACAGACTCATTTTATTACATGAAAAGACAAACTGTATTTAAAAGATGGAAGCAGCCACTGTGACATGGCTTACTGATTTCTGGACTCTGGCCTCACTGTTAGCATTCTGAAAAACTGCAGATTTTCATAACAAGTCACCATAATTGAATATGATGGTGGTTGCTAATGTCAACAGCTAAAGCTAACTAGCTCGATTGATAAGCATAAACTGTAAACTTTCACCTTCCCTGTACATGTGCAATGGTTTAAACCATTCATAGAGACCAAAACCATTTCTGCAGCAGCATGTTAATATGTTTATTTCTGCTGTATATGTCAGTCTACAGCGACTGACACAATTTTGGAGCCTGCCTCAAGTGGACATTAGAGGAACTGCAGCTTTTGTTTTTTTTGCTTAGGCTTCATTTTTCAGCATAAATATGTCATAGTTTGTCAAATACCAGGGGGTACTACTCCATCCTGTTATACGTCGCAGTACGCAGGACAGAATATCCTTCCTGGCCATCCTTATAGCGAGAGGGCCAAAGTTTAATATTATGACAAAATTGTACGTACCATTTTTATAGACCGTGCATGTTGATATAACAGTTGATATAACTTCATAAGGGAAGCTGCAGAATAGCTCAAAGGAAAAATATGCAGTTTAGAACGAAGCAGCTAAAAATGAAGCAAATGTCAAAAACTGCAGTTCCTCTAGTGGCCACTTGAGGCTCCAACAGTGAGTCAGTCTGCATGTTCACAATAAGAAATAAAGATGTTCACAGCTTGATACAGTAAACAGTTTTGGTTTAAACAGTTGAATTCCTCCTAACTGCACAGAGGGCTGTACAGGTACCACTTCCTGTTAAAAGGAAGCTCTTTCTCCCCACTGCAGCCAAATGCTGCTCCTAGATGACTGTCTGTCTCGTAGTCTGATAATTGTTGGCAGTGGCACTTTATAAAGCTGATATTTCTGTCCCCCTGTGACAAACTGACCTGTGTGAGGAGTTTTCCTTGGGGCTGACGGTGTTGCTGCTGTTGTCATTGTTGTAGTTTTGAGCACATCAAAGACTGAGGATGAAGAAAAGAAACATGAATATTCAAACTTCCCAATGAGTCCAACTGAAGTCTTTTGGGACTCACAAAGGCCTGATTTATTCTTTAGTTCCCGTCATACAGTATGAACTCACAGTGCTCACCAGACTCTTGCTCCTCTTCATTGTCCTCCTCCTCTTTCCCATTTCCTTCCTCCTCAGATGACTCAGAAGGACTCGTGGTGGTTGTTGTTGAGGCTAAGATTAAACCTGTTAATAAGGAGGCAAAAGAGCTTCATTTCAGTGCTTTATTTGACTTCTGGTGCTAAGACAGAGTCTCACACAAGCTCAGACAAGGGCAAAATACAACAATCTCAATCCAGCCAGTAACTACAAAGAAAAATACCCAAACAATCCAGAGTCACAGGAATTCAGAAAAATAAAACTACATAAATAAACCAAACTACTTGACAGCTGGTTAAAAATTCATCATGCTGTGCTGATTTTTTCCATTGTGAATGAATCTCCTGTCTCCATAAACATGTTTTGAGGGGTCATCATGGCTGTGCACCGGGCCTACGAGAGCTCTGCAGACTGTTGTACATGTGTACCGCCACCAGAGGGCAGTGTCATGGACAAACAACTAAAGCTCTTGAAATAATTAAAGATACAAATGTTTGGAACAATCTTTGGTTTGGCTTCATTGTAACTTTCTCATATGGACAATCTAATCTTCAACTCTCTGGGGGTGAGGGCGGTGCCACCTTAAGCCCCTGCTTTGACCACACCCCTGTCCTTTTAATTCTTTTTGCATCATCTATAATTTGAGATTAAAAAAAAATCAACACATCATAAAAGGATAAGTATTTCTTCATCACCTGTCTCGGCTGATTCTTCCACGGCTGCTGATGTCAGCTCTCTGGGAGTTGTAGGAGGAGTGGGAGGAGTCGATGGTAAAATGTGACCGAGCGGCGCTGATGCTCCCGTTTGATTCACCTGTGCGTTTTCAGTGGCGGAGCTCAGTGAAGAAGTCAGCTCGGATTCTGCTTCAGTTGGCGTCTCTTCGCCATGAAAGCGCAAACCTGAATCTGCAAGAGATAAAATTATAACGTCATCACATCACAGATACTCTGTCTGTATTTTTGAAGTCCTGTCTCACTTCTCTTGCCTTCGGTGTGCCACAAGGTTCCGTTTTGGTGCCTTTGCAGTTTCTATCCTGTTGTTTCTGCTCCCTCTTCTGCACATTTTGACACTTTTAAGAACATTTCTTGTCACTGCTCTGCAGATGAGGTTCAGCTCTGTTTCTTTTAAACCCCAAGAGGTTTCTAACCTGCAGATCTTGCTGAGACGCTATTAAAATAGAGGGTTCAGTCATTTTCCCCCACTTGTGAAGAGAAAACAGAAACAGTGTCTTCTTGCTACATTTGCTGAATCTTCTTTTAGGAATCTTAATTTCCTGAAAAAGGAACATTTAATCTTAATTTTTGACTCACCTTTCAAACAAAAAGTAACTTTAGAGTCCACTTTAAGATTCTGATTTTGACATTTATCACCAGCGTACAGTACGCCAGCAGGTCCCTGAGGTCATGTGATCAGGGCCTACTGGCTGTACAGCGTATGAGGCTGGGAACTAAAACAGGAGGAGGGTTTGCATCAGTCCACAGGCTTTTCTTGAAATCAGTGGTCTCTTTTAAAAGCAGCTAAAAACTTCTTTTTAAACTTGCTTGTGGGGTAACTTCATCACAGACCCAGTTGGAACAAACACACTTGTGAAAAATAAGACTCTGGTGTTTAATCAGGTTTCAGAGCTCCCTGTGGGCTGTGGGGCTGGAAGCCGCCCACAGGTGTGGAAGGAGGTGGCCTTGAGGGGGGAAATCAGCCACTTTTAATCAGTTATGCTTTTATGATTATTAGTGATCTGTATTGTAACTGCACCTTGCATAAATACTTTAGTTTTGTTGCACACAAACAAAGTCAGAGACACTAATATCCATTTAAAGTTTGACTGGATGAAGTTGCAAGTTTCACTTTGGAGTACCACAAAAGAGAGATTATGATTAATAATATTTCTGCACATAAAAAGCCAGTTTAACGAAGGTTTTTCTGGCTCCAACTTGCACCCGAGAAAGTTTCCTTTCTTTTTTCTTCTGTCCACAGACGAGGACATGTTCCTCATTTAGAAAATCTTTTATGAATTAGACGCCGGATGAATCACTGCTCAGTTATGGGATCATATAAAGCACACCGCGTCATTGAAATAAAAAGAGCTGCTTTATATTAAGCCCGAGGCGGACGTTTGTATTTATCAGTCGTGAACGAGACGCCGAGTGTTTCTGGCTCACCCCGGCTGATTGCTGGAGGATTGTGGGTCATCTGATCCCCATTTATCTCTTCCTGCTCGAGTGCTTCCTCTGCGGCGCTCTCATTCAGATCTGTAAAAGTAGGAAACGTCTGAGCCAAGTGAGTCATCGAGCAGCAGGAGTCGAACAGCGGGGAAATTATTTCTGCTGTTTTGGAAGCTGTCCGCCGGTCAGCATCTAGCAAATGTAATCTGCTAGAAAAGTACTAGAGAGAGGATGGAGGGGAGACGGTGAGGTAACCGTTACCTTTAGAGATATAACTCAGGTGTGTCATCTCTGCCTCTTCCACCTCTGCTGCACCTCCTGCACCTTCCTCAAGCTCCTCTGGAAAAATGAGAAATATTAGGATAACACGCAGATGGTGCCGAGTTAAACCTGTGGCCCGAGGGCCAATTAGAGGTCATACCAGCAGGCATCAGCGGCGCTGGAGTGCTGAGGTTGTACTCCATGGCCTCGGTGTCACTCTGGTTATCCACCCTGCCTGTTGTTGGTGGGTCCATCCCTGCTGAGGAGACAGTCACAGTTCATTCATCTGTCTGGGATGCAGGTAGATGTTTTCTGGCTTTATTTAATGTGTGAGTCTCATTTTTCTTTATTTACTGAATGAAATGTTCACACTGAGGCTTTAAAAGTGTGGACACCAAAAGGCAACGAAGGCTGGCGCCATCACTGAAATAGAATATCAAGAATATCAAGGCTTAATGTTTTCTGTGTCTGTCTTAGAACGACAGACTGATGGGTGCATGTAGCTGCCTGCTAAGCTTCACGCTTTACTAACCGGAGCGACTAAACTGAACCTCGTAACCGTGTTCGTGCTATTTTTAGGCGATTAGTTCTCACACATCAGATCATGATCTGATTTCATGATCAAAATTGTTGTTTGGTTAAAGACCAAAACAAGCTTCATTAGGAGCTTCTGATTGTAGACGTCTGACCTTTAAATGGCAGTGAGTAAAAGCTACCATCAGACTACATTGTTAAATCTGTTTTTATCAGAAAAGGAAATCTGTTTCCACTCCATTAATTCTTAAAGGAAGTGGAGGGAGGTCCATTTTATGAGCACTCCGAGTTCAAGGCTGGAAGCATCTTAAAACTCTCCAAACCCTGAAATTTCACTTTGTTCTGCTCTGGAGACGTGCAGAGTTGTAGAAAGTAAAGCGAAGCATAAAAACAGGAGTTTTACCTGCTGGCAGGAAGGACGAGCTGGAGAAATTAAAGCTTTCTGAGGTGTTTTCTGCTGGGAGAACATCTGCAGAGACACGGGAGAAGTTCAGCCTCTCCACACAAATATACACTCGAACAAAGCAGAGAGAAGGAAACACATTAATGCGCTAACGTGATGCTTCATATCTCAGTTTGGATTTGTGTCGGCAGGATCAACGTGAGCCCAATATTCTCTCTTTTATGTCCTTTGTGATCAGAAACTTAGTCCAAGGATGTAAGCACTGCTTTACAGATATGTCTAACGTATGGACCTCGACGTGCTCCTGATCCTGTTCAGTTCAATCTGCTCCTGACATCAAAGTAACAGATAAAGTGAATTCGAGCTGATCTCGAGTTTAAACAGAGTGGGTTCAGTTTCAGACAGATCTCAGGTTGACGTGCGTGACAGGCCGTCCTCAGGTTTAAAAAAACCTCCCTCCCTTTAATAACATCCTTCACTTCAGATTCTCCTGATTCTGAGGCGGCGAGCAGCTCGGCTCGACGTGACATCTCTATCTGGACACATGGATGAAAGGAGGTCTGAACAATCACTGGTTTCTTTCTCTTTTAGCTGGATGTGGGCAGGAAGCTGCAGCTTAAACATCCAGAGGTCCTTGTTTTAATTGGCTGAGGTGTGACTCAGCCGTCTGCGTTTCTGCCCAATCAATCGTTTCCTGTGATGCGACATCGCCGACCCGCTCAGAAAGTGACGCGCCGTCTCAGGAACGCTGATCGTGGCGCCCCCGGAGTTTCACACAGACTTACCTGCTGCTCTGAAGACTTCACCTGTGTCCTCGATGCCGCCGAGCAGCTCTGAAACACACGGTCAAACTAATGAGAAACTCAGACTGCTGTCAGACACACCGGAGAAAGGCAGGACTAATGAGCTCACTGCTAAAATTTATTAAATCAGCCTCGCTCAGAAGGACAGCGAGGCCGAACGTACAGCAAGAGTCATGAAGAAAGATCTTCAAAGAGAGCAGAAGTTTTTCTCCTCACAGCATCAACGATTCATCCGGCTTTACGTCAAGAGACAGAAACACTGAGACCAAAGATCCACAGACGGAGTGGAAAAGTTCTCCAAAATGTTCTGAGACCAAATTAAAAATCTGTCGGAAACGAAGAAATCAGTCTAAAGGAACCTGTGCCACACTAAGCCTGGATGTTTCTGAAAACAAAGTAACCAGCTGAAACCCAGCACATAACCACGTCTTAGCAAATAAAACCAGTGAAACCAGAATGAAACAAGTTTGTAAACAAGATTAAAAAAAACAACAATCTTACCTTTAATTTTATCAAAGATCAGAAACAGAAAAAGCAAGAAGGCCTATGTGAATGTCACAGAGATAGTAACACGTTACTGTAAGGGATTACTATTGCAAAAAAAGTAATTCGATTACTGTTACTTTCCTGTAAGCACGCTGTGTTACTATGTTACTAAGCTGTGATTTTGTTTGTGAGAGTGTCTCATGACGTTGATGTAAGCGCGTGCGACGACCGCGGTAACAGCTGTGTGCAGATCAACAATGGATAACATGGAGTGCAGGAGAGAGTGCGACCGTGCAGCCTTTAAAGCGTGGAAGTAATCACATTACTTTGAGTTTAATTCCGTAAAAAGTGACAAAAACATTAGTATCCGCTGTTCACTGTGTGGGAAGAAAACTTCTTTCTACAGAGAAAAAATAAACTTCAAATCTGAGCAACACCGAGCACTCTGCCACGGGAATGTGACACTCACAGATCCCCCCACTGACATGACCGCTGTGGGCAAACCTGCACCAAATAAACGTGTTACGACCATCTCCGACTGCAGTTTTAGGATTCAGATCGAGCCGATTTTAAACCAAGTCTGGAAGTTTGATGCATGTTAAAGAACTGTCTGAAATTTGAAATAATAATAATAAAAAAGGTCTGAGGTTACGTCCAAGGAAAAGTGTTAAACACAAACCTAAACCAGGTTTTAAATGTAAAAATAACTCAGCTGGAAACGAGTCAAACAGCCGGATTGTGAGTCTGGGTCTAACTGTGTGGGTGTGCAGAGGAGCTGCTCCTAAAAGAACACCAGACTTAATTGGATGCATCCATGTTTCTCTTTGCTCGCCTGGTGACTGAAAACTGTCTGCGGTACCTCGATTTACTTTAAGTGGCTCAAACTGTTTCCACAGTGAGTTTGCAGGACATCGATTCTTCTTTTCTCTCCTTTTACAGACTCAAACTGAGGCTTCACCCACAGTGTGTTCAGTATTTTATTGCACTGAAGACCCGTTTGCACACGATTTATGTCTTTGGAGTTATTTTTATATTACCTGTATTGATCAGTGATTTTGATCCACTCTCCTCCTCGTCCTCCACAGCACGAGTCATGGATTTGGTCCCATTTTGCCAAACTGGTGCCATTAAAGAGAGCCAGATTTATTTTCTTGCTTGTAATGCAGATGTACAGAAAGACGCAGTGGTTTCAGGAACACTGAAGGAAGCTGAATATATATGTTCCTTATAAAACATGAGTGAAGTGACTAAACATCCAAAGGAACCAAAGACCGTAGCCAGATGTTGGCTCTGGAGACGACTTCGCTTCGTCTCACCTGTTTGATTTGTAGCTGAGCAGGACGTGTCGGCGAGGCCTCTCAGCGATGAGTTGTACGGGCTCTGAGTCATGCAGTCGATGGCGGCCCGGTCACATTCACAGAACCTCTGCTGGCACAAATCAGCAGCATCTTCAAGACAGAAAGAGCCACATTGGTACACTGTACTAGTGCCACAGGCTTTATTTACTCTGCTGTGTTACTCTGTCGGAGTCACTTTTGTATCGCTTCTTTTCACTTTGTACAAACTCCTCGTGTGAAAACGATCAACTTTGGTTCCACTGTGAGTAAAACTTGTTTTTTGTTGGCAGCGAAAGTCTTGTGATGGTTCCCAGTGTGAAAGCAAACAAGCACATTTCCCAAAATAAACTAAGTCTCACCACAGCTGGTGTTTGCAGCTGCCGCACAGCTGAAGTTGTACGGGGCAAGCGGCAGCTCCTGCCTGCAGGGGGCAGCGTTCTGGTAACACAGCCGGTGAGCCTCGCAGCACCTGTAGACGGAAACCGGGAAAAAGAAGAAATGATGAATAACATGACGAGAGTCCGATCGATACGCGAAACACCACCTGCTCAGTGCAGGGGTGCTTCCTGCACGTGCCTTTCACAGTAAAAGCTCTTCACATATACACTTACAGCTGGTGTTTGCAGATACGTAGAGGAATATAGTGGCTTATTATAAAAGTACATCAAAGCAATTGAGTCTGGGATTAAAACAAAAGTCTTTGCCTTTTTTTTTTTTTATCTGAGAAATAGTCATAATTATTTTCATATAAACATGTTTTCTACGATATGGCACAGAAACAGAGGCTACATGTTCTTTATCAAGTACAGTGATTAGCTTCACAGAGATGAAGGAGCTAATTTTGTAACCCATGAATAAAAAAAGTGACTTCAGCTGTAAATGTAGCATTAAAAAGAAAAAGAAGTCATAATATTTATTAATTATTAATTCAGCTCTGAGCTCACAGCTATTTTGACCAAATTTAGTATTTTGTACAGAACTTTATTATGTAGATAACATATCCACCTTTCCCTGACTGGTAGCTCCTCCCCTTCCCTGTTGCAGGGGCGGAGCTACAATAATAAAGTGCTTTGTCATCCCTAAATGGGACACAATATACGCATTTCTATCTCCATATTTTTATTCCTTTACTATGTGAGGGCAGCTTTGCATGATTCACAGTTTATAATCATCCTTATTTATTTACCCTGGGCCTTACTACAGCGACTCGACTAATGCTCTGTCAGAAACAAGCCCCTCCTCCTTTAGTCCAACCCTTCCTTTTCAGTGACGTTTCTTCTGATTGGCTGCCCCAGCAAGTGGGTGTGGCTTCTGTATCATCATATAGCATCATACAGATCCAGGTTAGAAAAAAAGTGTCTAAAACTGAGTGTTTAGTTTAGCCTGCAGTTTTTGACTTGCTGAAGATTTCTAGGTTAGTTTTAGCTAAAGTTAACCTTTCTACTGCTAAAGGTTAGCTTTAGCTAAAGGTTAGCTTTAACAGTTGAAAACGGTGGAAAGTCTCTCAAAAAATTTTCAACCATCCCTGAGTTGCTTTTTCCTCTTCTTGATGACTTTGACAGACCTTTAAGGTGTTCAGCCTGAGAGATATACTACAGTAAGTACATGGTTTCATTTATTATTCCAGTCCACCCTAAAGCTATTGTCTCTTGATTTTGACATTTCCTGTACTGTAACTCCTGTGAGGGATTCCAGCATAATGAATAATATTTTCCATGGGAATGGGAGGACTGGTCAGCGAAGACTCTCCCAGCCCGCGTCACACCTGCCTGCCTCCAGCCTCTGAATTCAATTTTGCCGTATTTTAAATTCAGCAGCTGCTGTAACCGCAGTCCCGCTGCGATCTGAGGCTTACTTACACGTCCAGAGCATCCACGGGGTTTCCAGCTGCCACATATCTGCAGGAGCAGCCATAATCTTCCAGGTCACGTGGGCAAATCCCCGTCGCACAGTGCAGCTTCGACACAAAGCTCAGCATGGAGGGGAAGTTATCGAAGACCGAGTGTATCCAGGTGAAGCGCAACCCGAGACAATCTGCAGGAAGAGACGACAGAAGGTGAATGAACAAACGCGCCGAGGCTGCGAGAAGATCGAACCTGCAGAGCTTCTGTAAACTTTGAGGTGGAGAGCAGAGCGATTTAATCATAGATAATCCTGTTTGCAGGTAACTCGAGTCCAGAGAAGCACACAGGGTGGAAGATTCTTTGGACTGCAGGTCTCCACATGCAGGTACAGTGAAGATTAAGACCATAGGAGGCAATGAACATCAAAGCCTCTCGACCTCGATGTCAACAACGGCCCACAACGCCACAGAAAGTCTACGACTGTTGTTTGAGCTATCCAAGTTGAGAACACTGGTGCTGCTGTAGATCCATGAAGGTTTAGGAAATTTACACAACGCAGCTTCGAGTCCGTACCTTTATCACTACAATTAAGTCTCATGTTGTAACACCGAAGACTCAGCAAAACTCAGCTGGAAAAAACAAAGTCCTGAGTCCATACTTCATTTAAAGATGCAGCACAGGGGTCCACATGTGAGGACGAGACTGATCATAAAGCAGACATGTCACCATCAATGTCTATTTTATAAAGAAATGCATGACACAAATGACCACAAACAGCCTAACGCCAGCCTGGTGCTCAGCAGGAGGCTGGACTCACTTAAAACTGTGGCAGAGGGGGGCGATGGACTAAAGTAGACCCTCTCTCCGTGGCCTCCTGGGTGGGCACAGGAGCAGCAGATGGCTCCTCTCACTGTACTGTAGATCTGAGTGCTTCGGGAGCTCCTTCATCCCCACAGCAATAAGAGTTTGTAATGCCCTCTGACCCCCTCTCATACACATTCTGCCTCCAGTCCTGTTTTTGTCTATTTTTATCCATCTATCCATTCATTTTATTACATAATGTTTGCTTCTGTTCTCACCAGTCATGTGATATGCCTCCGGGTCCGGACAGAAGATGGAGCCGGCGGGAAGCGCTGGATAAGGATAAATAAAACAATTAAGGTCATAAATGTAACCTTTAAAACACCAAAGTTAAATCTTTCCACATCAGCACACACAGATGAATAAACTAAAGGAGACATAACGTTTCTGCTCAACCACTAATCTGACACAAAGATTTATTCATGCTTTGAAGGCATTTCTGACTCTTTAGTAGTTAATAAATGATTGGTAAATTATCCTTATAATCTTTGAGTCAGCAGGTAAAACTATATGTATGTATATCGGGGCGACCGTGGTTCAGGGGGTTGGGAAGCTCATCTTGTAACCGGAAGGTTGCCGGTTCAATCCCCAGCTCTGTCTGTCTTGGTCGTTGTGTCCTTGGGCAAGACACTTCACCTACCAACTACTGGTGTTGGCCAGAGGGGCCGATGGCGCGATATGGCAGCCTCGCTTCTGTCAGTCTGCCCCAGGGCAGCTGTGGCTACAACTGTAGCTGCCTCCACCAGTGTGTGAATGTGAGAGTGAATGAATAGTGGCATTGTAAAGCGGGTCTAGAAAAGTGCTATATAAATGCAATCCATTATTAGTGTAGAACTAGTAAATGGATCCTATATAATGTGGTTTTACAGAGGGACTCACCGTTTGGAAGAGCAGACAGCAGAAACATATACATCAGGAACATGACTCGTACCTGCGTTCAGATGGAGAAAGCTTTTTTTCATATTCAACTTCCTGTCGGGTGCACAAGCTCATCATATCAGACCAAATCCGATCAGGCTTACCTGTCTGATCAGGCTTACCTGTCGCTCCTGCGTTTCTAAAAGCTACCATGCTCCTCACCTGTGGAACCAGCTCCCAGTGTGGGTTTGGGCGACAGACCCTCTCTCTACTTTTAAGAATAGACTTCGAACTTTCCTTTTTGATGAAGATTATAGTTAAAAATGCTGTTTCTGTTGTATGGACATAATTTTAATCTTTACTGAAGACAACATCAAACATAAAGAAGAAAATCACGTGAAAAATGGTTTCAGTGACCCAAGGTAATCCCACCAATCTGTTACAGTCATATCACCGCAGCAAATGTGCCAGCTTTAGATCACATTCACAGTGCAAACCTGGTAAACTATCAAGGTGTGTGTTTGATGATCATAATCAATAATCAAAATCGAGGTAAAATGTTCAATTAATCGTGATTTTCATTTGAGGTCATAGTATTGACCCTGATTTATCCCCTATAGTTTTTCTGCAATAGGCTCCACTATCACTCCCCATGTGTTTATGGATCACTACCTGCTCCCTTAATCCAATTAAATTAAATAAATTCAACATTTAAAAACCAAAAGCTGCAGTCCCTCTTATGTCCACTAGAGGCTGGCTTCAAAAGTGTTTCCAGTGTTCAGAACAGAAATAAACGGCCTGGTTCAAAAACAGTTTCGGTTTCTGTGGGTAGTTTAACCCTTCGTAACACCTGTACCTGTACAGGGTGACATTTATGCCAACCTATTTATTTGGATGCTGGTAAGGTTTAAGTTTAGGGGTGTGGCCACGTTGATTGACAGGTATCACTGGGCACTTGCAGCTGCTAGCTGTGTGCTAGGCCTCACTTACACTACTTTGAATCACTGGACCAGATTTCGCCACCATATTTCAACTGTCGGTGTACTTGTAATGTTGTATGCTACATCCAGTAGACTGTTTTATTACTTTGGTAACCAGCATATATGGGTCTAGCTAGACACTGCTAGCTAAGCTAGCTAGCATTAGCTGATAAAGTAGCACTCCACTCTGAGGCAAATATGGTCACTTCTCCCTCCAAAATACCAACATTTTAACAACACTGAAGATACAAAACAAATTTGATATTTCATAGTGGGCATCTTTTATATACGGGTATCATACTGAGCATGTGCAGAGTCAGTGTAAGCATCCCAGCTTGTTTCTGGGGAATTTGAGATTACTACACTTATCCCCGATCTTGCTTCCTGAAACAGACTTGAATAAATGGTAAATGTAAATTTCATATTCTGATTTGCATGTTGCTGTAATTCTCTGCAAAACCAGAAGAGGTCACAGTTTGAAGCTTACTGAGCCGCTGCTCTCAGCAGCAACGACGCTGTGATTCCTGCAAACGCTCAAAGGTGAGGATCATCGACCAAAGCACAGCAACAAAGTCATCAGACAGCACCACAGAGGTCACGCGTTTTAACAAATATGTAACATCTGAAAATACTCTGACATCAGCCATTACAGCGCTGACTCCTACACAAAAACAAGGACGATGACCCTTCTCCACCTTCTCTGCTCAGTACTTCAATGTTTCTAACAGCTTCAAACGGTTCGGCTCACCTGTGGCTCCCGTCTGCTCGATGAGGTGAAGAAGTGTTTCATTAACGTTATTAAAGCCTCAAGCATTTTTCACCAAGAGCAGGGAAGTGATCAGTGCCTCTCAGGAGGTCAGCTGTCTCATTATTGCACTTATATTTAATCTTTAATGGGACCTCAAAGCTCTGCACATTAATGGATCCAGATGACACTGACGAGTCTTTTTTTATGATCTATGGAGTGATATCAATAGAGCAACAACAATGATGAAGGATTCTGCAGCAGAAAAACAACGAATGCTGCATGCTGATAGGTACCGTGCAATCCAGGAAATATTTCATAGGAAAAGCTGCTGTAGTTTACTTTTGCATCGGATCCTGTTCCCTTAAAACTTTATTTCATCTTTATTTAAGCAATTAAATGTTTCCTCTAGTATTAAGTCGGACGTATTCATTTGAAAATGAGACAAAATATTTACATGTAGATTTGTGTTTGAGGTTTTAGCTAGCAAACATGTTTTTGTTATCAGTACTCTCATTTAGTTTACTGAGTAAAATCAGATGTTTATGTCTTTGAGGGGATTAGTGAGCACACTTCCTGTAAATATGTCAGGATAACTTCATTGTTGGCTTTAAAACTGGACTTGACTTGATTTATTTCACTTGATTTATATATATGATGTTTTCTGCACTAAAGCCAAATTTGCTGTCTCACTGGTCACATGACCTCCAGGGCAGCGTGGAGGGATGTGAAGAAGAGTTTAAGGACTCAGGAAAAGAACTGTGTGGTTTGCTGAGGTGGGTCTGCCATGATGAAACTACAAAGTCCTGAAGATGGACTACAAAAGGCTAATCTGACTTTTTTTTTTTTAATTCTTTCATGCAGGTTGTATAAAAGAAATCCACAGAAAATTTTCACATCATTACAAAGATTATAATTTTAAAGAAACAGGAATAAATAGTTTGTGGTTTATATACACTCATCATGAGCATGAATGTCTTTGGTGGAAAGGTTGCACAGCATATAACTTTACTGCATTAAAAAATAATCAAGGACTGGGTTTAAATGTATTTTGTTTGGATTAGGAAAAATCCGTACACTCACTTAAATCTTTTAATAAGTGATTCTAAAGGTTCTACAATGTCTTTACATTGAAATAGACTTTACAATGCCAAGGTCTATTAACTTCTCGTGTGATCCTGATTAACTACGACTGGCAGTTTCTCTCTTATTTTGATGTTTCACCACTTTGCCAACATCTGGAAGAAAACCCTGTCACCCTCAGATGAGAGTCTGGATGTTCAGGAACTAACCAAGGCTCAAGCGAGATTTACATCGCCATGGATCGAGAGCATGCTGACCAAGAAAGAAGCCTCCGTGAATTTTCAGCTGCATGTTTTATGGTCAAATGAGACAAACACTGAGTTACAGTGGCTTGCAAAAGTATTCAGTCCCCTTGAACTTTTCCACATTTTGCCACATTACAGCCACAAACATGAATCAATTTTATTGGAATTCCACGTGAAAGACCAACACAAAGTGGTGCACACGTGAGAAGTGGAACCAAAATCATACATGATTCCAAACATTTTTTACAAATAAATAACTGCAAAGTGGGGTGTGTGTAATTATTCAGCCCCCTGAGTCAATACTTTGTAGAATCAGCTTTTGCTGCAGTTTCAGCTGCCAGTCTTTTAGGGTCTGTCTCTACCAGTTTTGCACATCTACAGACTGAAATCTTTGCCCATTCTTCTTTGCAAAACAGCTCCAGCTCAGTCAGATCAGATGGACAGCGTCCGTGTACAGTCAATCCACCATGACATTCATGCTCATGATGAGCATACGAAACTTCTCAGTTTCTTTAACATTTCCTTAATATTACCTCTTTACATTCTGTGCAGTGTAAAGCTAAAAACCCATCAGTTAGTCTCTGACTACAGAGTGAAAATGCTCAATAATATCAGCCTCTGTTAGCTGTGATAGCTGTCAGAGGCTGAAGGCCAGAGGGGCTGCAGCACTGCCTTTGCCATGGATTTTTAAGCTGTCTCACATATCCAGTGATGAGAGGCAACGTTACGCAATGATAAGTTGAGCGCTTTGAAGACTTAACAAGAACGTTATCCTTGCCTGTTACACTCATACGTCCTTACTTTATAGCTGTGCTGTTTGATACTGTGTATGCACACATGCACACACTCTGACCAAACCAAAGACAGATTTAAACAGCAAAGAAACTCTTACCTTATTTGTGGGATTTCTGGTTTGTTCAGTGAGCATTAAACTCGGTGCCACGTTCAGGAGTGAGACGCACCTCGGTGGGCAGGAACCCTTTTTAATGCTTGTTGTCTAACAGAATAAACTCTGAGCTCCTGTTTATCTCTCTGGGGCTGGGGGGTGGGGGGTACCTTTATCCTGTTCAGGTCAGCTCTTATTGGCTATCAGGTGATACCTGAGCAGGAGCTTATCGTGGTTTTTTTTCCATGCAGGTATTTCAGGCTTTAGCACAGGTGGGGTCCTGACAGGGGGGACCCACAGAGTGGTCTTTGTCCCCGCAGGAGGGCTGGCTCTGTGACCTGGGGTTCGACCTGGACTTATCTGATCCCCCTGGAGTTCAGATCAATGATGACCTGCAGGAAGGAGGCGTGACCGCCGTGGGTTTAATAACAGGGGGCTGATAGTGGGGCGGCAGCAGCTCTGTTTAGAGGGGGGAGAATCGTTTCTTTTTCCTCTAAAGCAGCTGGTTTCCTGTTTTCTAAAAAACTCTGTGAAATTCTCTGAGAGTGAACAGTTTGACAGTCGGTGGATTCTTCATCGATATTCATAAATATCTCTGAAAATTAAACAGAGTTCTGGATCGAGGCTGCTCCAGTGAACTAAAACTAGGCTAAAAAAACGGCCGCTGAGCTCCACGTGTAGTCCTACAGATATCCTATAGATGGATTTCATTCTGTTTAACTTTTTCCACATAATCGGTTATATCTGAACCTACGTCATCTTTATAGAAAAAGACAACTGGAAAACCAAATAAAGATTTAAAAATCTGAAACAATAAGATGTGCTTGAAAAACGAACTACAATCAAATAAAATGCAGAGAAAACGTCTCCAGTTTGAGTTTTTGTGGAGCAGATGTTGACTCTGAACTTCTGAAACCTGACGTCTGACAAATACCCTCAATAAATAAATTAAAGAATCAGACTTAAACTGAATCTTCTCTGGAAGCTGACTAGAATGATGAGGAAGTATAATAACTCTGTTCTGGGTGTTTTAGGCTTCATGGATACGTGGCTGTCATCTGACACTCCAGGTTTTTCTTTGAGATCACGCCTCGCGCTCCAAGCCTGCCGATCCACAAGGATCTTGATTAGATCAGATACATTTTTGATAACTAATAGTAAGAGGAAAATGTCCCATCTTCACCATTTTTATGCTCATGAACAGTCAGATCTGGATCGACTCCGACAGGCTGAAATAATTCCCTCCTCTGTCCAGACGATCCAAACCTCTTTGATTAATCTGAACAAATTAAGGCTGAACGTAGATCCAAAAACGAGCAATGAGAAAAAAATACAACAATTACCAGACGTTTATTTAACAGACATAAAACCTCAAACCCTACATCTGTTTCTGGGTTTCTACAGCTTCTTCTTCAGATTTCAGACTGTATCAGCCTCACAGTCTTCATTTGATCTGAGGATAAACAGTCCACACTTAGTCTGAGGGTTGCAGATTTCAGAGTCCAGTATTAATCAAATTATTTTTCATCTTCTTGGAGATACAAAGTAAATGAAATCACAGAGTAGATAACGGGGATGAATGTGAAGCCGCGCCGCTGCGTGAGCGTGTAAACAGTTTCCAAACCCGTGCAGATGCAGAAATCTGACTCAGATCTGGCCTCCGTAATCGTGCTGCGTGCCGTAGTTCGTGATGATGAGCGGCTCTTTGTTCCTCTCCGGTCACAGTTTATTGCACATCTTTGTCAGGCACCTCTGTTTCAGGTCTGTGGAGGAAAGGTTACAGCCAGGTCACAGAGTTTTACGACAAAACAATACCAGCTACGGCAAACGTTCCCCTCTGTTTCCTCCGATTACAATCCACGAATGATCCGTATTTTAGTGTGTTTAAGAGAAACGAACCGAGCTGCTGGCTGTTTCCACAAACACGCACGAGCAGAATCACGTGAAGGATTTATTACAGTGCAGGCAACCACAGCATACCACACTAAAAAGGGGTCGCACTCCTCAAAACACCCTCTGTTCCTTTGGTCAGCGGACACAATAGGAGGAGTGTGACGAGCTCTGAGCTCTGATCTCAGCCTGAAGGACGTCAGCAGGCCTCCCAGCTCAGGAAGACATTCAAACTTTCTGTCATTCCTTCAGCGTGCGACTGACTGCACTTTTTACTCGTGGATCAATCAGGCTGATAAAGATTAGACAGACCCAACTAATCACTGCTGCACTGTTGCATTATTACCAGCTGCCAAATATTTACTCGTTATCACGTCAGTGTTGCTGCACTCGAGAGGAGTCGAGCGACTCTGTAATGAGATCTACCACGAGCATCACCCCTGCACAGATTCAGCTTCTTCTTCTTTTAAGTATGACACACGTTCACGAGCTGCAGCTCTTTTCATACCTTTGGAGAGATTACACACTAATGATGCGTCTCTCCACCCTCATCTCCATCAGCCACTGTTCAGGGTGTAGAATCAAAGTCAGTCAAAGGGAACCGGCAGCTGCTGGCAGCTCTTAAGGTGGAATGTTTTCTCACATCATAAATTGTCTCTGAACACACCTTAAATATTGATATGACCACTCAAACCCTTTCGTTTGTCTTAATCGTGACGTCAGCAGTGACTGGGCTTTCCCATGATGCACTGAGTGTTTCTTCTTCACTGATCGTCATTCTCTGTGTTTATACACCTCTCTACATTTAATCATTATTTATTATTAATCTGTGGCTCACCTGTCTTCCTCCCCTCACCCCAGATGGCTGCACCGCCCTGATCCTGGTTCTGCTGGAGGTTTCTTCCTGCTTGAGTTTTTCCTTCCCACTGTCACCAAGTGCTTGCTCACAGGGGGTCATGTGATTGTTGAGGTAATGTTGTGGCTTCTATGTAAATAAAACTGAGCTGAATTGAACAGAATGAAGAAAATCCTAAACCTCTTAAAAATCCTTCTTCCTGTTAATAACAGTTTTCCACCATTTTATCTTCACTGGGATCATAATCCGAACTTTGAGGAGAACCTGTCATGAAGTTTTGTCATGAGCTCGAGTGTAGAAAGGTTTAAAAAGCTTTAGCGAGCTCTCGTCTCCACACTGGTCGTCTCCAGTCCAGGAAAAACAGCAGCACATTTAAACTGAAGCTTGAGATCACTTATCTGAAGGAGCTTTTAGTATAAATGTGATTTAAAAATAAAAAGATAAAGTCACTAAAGTCACTGTGAAGTGCCGTGAGTGACTCGTTCTCCACCTCCGATGGAGGCAGTCAGCCTCCGTGCATGGATCCCCACAGGGCTCCTCGATCACAGAAGAAGAAACGATCAGAATGATTTTGTTCCATAATCGTAGCTTCATGCATCGCTCCATCATCTGCTGCTTTTCTAGTCAGGGTCAGGCTGCAGGTGCAGCAGCACCTCCTCCAGCTTTTCCAGAGAAACAATCTCTCCAGTGTGTCTGGACGTCTCCTCCCAGTAGGACATGAAACACCTGACCAAGGAGGCATCCTGGTCAGATGCCCAAACCCCCAACTGGCTCTCTTCATAGCAAAGGAGCATCAGCTTTACTCTGAAAAACCCCAGACGCCAGACAGAGGAAGCTCATTTCTGCAGGATGTATCCACCATCTCACGCTTTCAGTCATCACCCACAGCTCGTGGCCGAGGGTGGGAACAAGAGCCTGAAACACTTCCTCCACACAGGGAAGCAGGTCATCCCCAGCGTATTTACTGAGCTTAAAAAAAGATTTTAATTTCAATGAAATCAAAAATAATTCAAATAGTGGGCATGCTGTTGTTGTGGGAGGTGCTATAGGCAGCGAGGGGAGAGCCGCAGGAGGACTTTGCCCTCAGATTAGGCTCGCAGGTGCCTGCCTCCGTTTTCATAGCCTGGTTATAAAACGCCTGGCTGGTAGCCTGGTTTTTATAGACCGTCTGCAGGAAACCTTCTGCAGCACCCATCGTTCAAGATCCTCCAGTGACGGGATTGCAACGACATCACATGACTTTTCACGCTTATCTTGTAAAAAGTTGCGTCATCGTGTTCGATATCGTTGCCTCCTGAACACCTGAAACATTCTGTGATGATCCACCAACGATTAATTATTAATGATCAAACATGCTTAAAGCAAAGGTCTCACACATACTGAATAAATGATGACTATATGAAACAGATTATACTGACGACGCAGAGCTGTCATCTTTTCCACATTTTCTTTCATTATTTTCTTTATCTTCATCATAAAATAAGCATTATGTGGAGAAATGAATGCGATCTCGCTTGAAAGCTTACCCATAAAACTCCAACAACCCTGAGTTTGCTCCCCATAAATGAGCCGGAGCTTCTGCGATGTTGTGCTGTTAGCTGAGAGTTTTTAATCTTTGCCTTCGCTGCTTTTCATGTCACTTTCTAATCAGGTTTATCGGAGTCTAAAAATAAACCCGGAGGTCTAATGAGAGCCGGAGGACTGAGCTGACAGGCCTCTCGACGGCCTGCCGCTGGAATCGTTCGGCGTGTCAGACGCCGGGAAAGAGGCGACTCTCTCCACAACCTCTTGAGCCCATTAGATTCCTGCAGAGCTGCTGCTCTAATGAGCTGTGATATGGGCCGACACGTCGCCATCAGCACAGGTGAAGGATGGAAGCGAGCTCCCAATTATCCGGTGTGCTTTAAATGCACCAACATGGATCGACTCTCGTACCAGCTTTACTGATGAAGCAGGAAACAACAAGTCATTATAGAACTACAAAATGACCTCATCTTTGAGGCTTTCACTTCTCGGTCCTTACTCGTCAGATTTTCTCCTTGTTATTGTTAAAAGGCCTACACAGACTGTATATTAAAGATGGAAGCAGCAACCGTGACGTCACCCTCTGGATCTGGGAGTCGTCTCATGTGAAGCATTTTCATCTTGGTGTTTTGAAGCACGCGAGGCATTTAGAGGACCTGCCGTCCTTCACTCACCTCCCTGTGCAGGTTCCCGGGTCGATGTCAGCGTTCACCTTTGAACCCTTTTCTGATAACAGCTCAGCGTCCATGTTTACGATAGTTAGCCACAAATTCTGAATGAGGAAAAACGGCTCAGCTTTGTACTCAGTGTAGTGTTCTTCTTCAATAGGTTTTATGTTTCCTTTCTTAATTGCCGTCATCGTGTCCTGTCATGTTTTCATCTCATCTGATTATTTTAGCACTTTGCTTTAAATCTGCAACATAAATAAATTTGACCATATGCATTCATTACCTCTAGACTGGACTATTGTAACTCCCTCTACTGAGGCCTCCCTCACTCCTCTCTTTAGCGTCTGCAGTTAGTACAGAACGCTGCTGCAGCCTTTTATCAGGTGTCAGACTACGTGATCATATGACTCCAGTTTTAGCTAACTTACGCTGGCTTCCTGTGAAATTTCGCATTGATTTTAAAATTCTTTTACTCGCTTATAAAATCTTAAATAACACTGCCCCGTGCTAAAAAAGCACTAAGATCTTCTGACCTGATGCTCTTAATGCAACCTAAGTCTGGGTTGAAAACCAGAGGTGATCGTGTCTTTGCTATTGCAGCTCTCATTCGCTCTTCTGAGACTGTTCAGTCTTTTAAATCTCGTTTAAAGACCCACCTTTTTACTCTGGCTCTGACGTAAAATATTTTGATTATCATTTGGTTTGTTTCTATGGTGTGAATGAGACTCGGCGGGTCCAGGGATCATAGGTTTCAGCCATTTTATTCAATACTTGTCACACCACGACACACCCCAACCCCCGAGTCCCCGTGTTTTTAACTCGGCGGGCGTGATTAAGGGTGCCGTGCAGGTGCGTCCGCCCTGCCTGCACGGCACCGGAGACCACGCCCCACCACAGTAAATTTGTCTTATTTTATTTATTTCCTAACTTGTGGAGCACTTTGATCAAAACTGCTGTTTTAAATGTGCTATATAAAAAAATTTATAGTTTTTTATTTGATTTTGATTATCATTGTCGGGTCTTCACCTCGCGATATTAAGCACGGTGAGGCGACTGTTGCTGTGATTTGGCTCTATGTGAATAAAATGTATTTTATTTAATGGAACACTAAGAGTGAAACATCAGTGGGTGACATTTCAGATGCTTCCTCCATATTTTATATACAACCAGCTCAGAAACCAACAAATCAACATCATGTTGTATTCTCTGCATGCTTACTGAGACAGACCCGGCTTTACACTCTTTGAGCAGGACAACCATTTTCTCATAGACTTCTATACAGTCTGGGCTTTTCTGCACACCGGGTTTCGCTTCCTACCGGAAGAAAGAATGCAGACAGAACTGGAAGCTACGGCCATATTTCATGATATCACACATCTGCAGCAGCAGCCACAGAAAGCTTCTTTTACGTCTTTCGCACATCCAGTAATTCTCTAAATGCTGCAAGACCCACAAACGGCAGCTCAGATGCTTCGGAACCAACCACATCTCCCAGAAAGCGCACGAATGGATCCGATTGGGAAACCGAGGGATTCTGCAACACGTCGGTCAGGCGGTAAGGCGGGCCCTGATTTATATTCTACTGGAAGCTAATGCAAACCATAGTTTTCAAAATGATCATCATGTGAGACTTAGGAAGACTTGAACAAGCAACTGAGAACATAAACTAACTCAGAATTTACCGAGGTTATGATTTGATTGAGCCGGTGAGTCGCCTCCTGCTGGCCATTATCAATAGCGCAGGTTTAAACCACAACCAATAAGTTCATCTACACTGAACAAAAATATAAACGCAACACTTTTGTTTTTGCTCCCATTCCCCATGGGATGGACGTAGAGACCTAAAATTCATTCCAGATACACAATATAACCATCCCTCCCAAACAGTGGTCACAAATCAGTCCAAATGTGTGGTAGTGGGCACATCTGCCATATTGAGATAATCCATCCCACCTCACAGGTGTGCCACATCAGGATGCTGATCTGACATCATGAGTAGTGCACAGGTGTACCTCAGACTGCCCACAACAAAAGGCCACCCTGGAATGTGCAGTTTTTTGTTCTATTGTGGGTCTGGGGACCCAGAACCGGTCAGTATCTGGTGTGACCACCATTTGCCTCATGCAGTGCAACACATCGTTGCATGGAGTCTATCAGATTGTCAATTGTGGCCTGTGGAATGTTGGTCCACTCCACTTCAATGGCTGTGCGAGGTTGTTGGATATTCGTGGGAACTGGTACACACTGTCGTATACGCCGGTCAAGCACATCCCGAACATGCTCAATGGGTGACATGTCCGGTGAGTATGCTGGCCATGCAAGAACTGGGACATTCTCAGCTGCCATCTGCCCTGAACAATGTGAACCATGATTCATCCGTGAAGCGCACACCTCTCCAACGTGCCAGACGCCATCGAATGTGAGCATTTGCCCACACAAGTCTGTTACGGCGACGAGCTGGAGTCAGGTCAAGACCCCGATGAGGACGACGGGCATCCAGTTGAGCGTCCCTGAGACGGTTTCTGACAGTTTGTGCAGAAATTGTTTGGTTGTGCAAACTAATTGTTCCAACAGCTGTCTGGGTGGCTGGTCTCAGACGATCTTGGAGGTGAACCTGCTGGATGTGGAGGTCCTGGGCTGGTGTGGTTACACGAGGTCTGCGGTTGTGAGGCCGGTTGGATGTGCTGCCATATTCTCTGAAACGCCTGTGGAGACGGCTTATGGTTGAGAAATGAACATTCAATGCACGGGCGACAGATCTGGTTGACATTCCTGCTGTCAGCATGCCAATTGCACGCTCCCTCATTGCTTGTGGCATCTGTGGCATTTTGCTGTGAGACAAAACTGCACATTCCAGGGTGGCCTTTTGTTGTGGGCAGTCTGAGGTACACCTGTGCACTACTCATGATGTCAGATCAGCATCCTGATGTGGCACACCTGTGAGGTGGGATGGATTATCTCAATATAGCAGATGTGCCCACTACCACACATTTGGACTGATTTGTGACCACTGTTTGGGAGGGATGGTTATATTGTGTATCTGGAATGAATTTTAGGTCTCTACGTCCATCCCATGGGGAATGGGAGCAGTAACAAAGGTGTTGCGTTTATATTTTTGTTCAGTGTATGTTGGTCAGCTGGGTAACGTTGCTGTTTATGTGTAAACTATTTTCCTTTACAGCAGCTGGGCTCCACGGTGGGAACATTTTGCTGCATAAATAAGAGAAATTGAGAGTTGGGTGATTAATCTTTCATCTTCCTGGTCTCCAGCAGCCTTTCATTTCTAGTCGGCGCTGATCGCCTCTTTAATCAGTACCAAGTACAAACGAGCGCACCCAGACTTCAGATCAGCTTCAGATGATCAACAACGATTCTCTGAGTAACAACGGAGCAAAATTAAAGTGAGATTTGATTTTTCTGTTCTCGGTCAGCAGAGCTTTGTAGGGTAAGCATGAAAACTGAATGTTTTTGTCAGCCTGTTGTCATTAAATGCTTTCTGAATTAAGTTATCGCTGTTATCGCTCCCTGTTTTCTCCTCTTTGTGAGCAATTTCTCACCATGAAACACAAAAGCAGCCTGAGAGATCCTCTGGTAATCACTCCTCGTTATTTCTCACTCCAACATTAAAACCTAGTAAAGGTTTTAGCTTCTTCTTCTCCTCATCTCTGGCAGATCCTTCCACACGAACCCAAACAGAAACCCGCCGATCATCCTATCCATATATTTAGGAATATTAAACATCCCTGGGTTTTCCTGCAGTGCTTAGAAGAGCACAACATGAATACTATCCTAAAACATTTTCATCTTCTATCATAGGGTGACAGCATAGCTTAAAATGCACCGATATGAGAAACAGTTCACCGTTTATACTTAATAAGATCACATCTTTCCTGTACTTCCAAACTCCTCACGCCATAGCCACTATTTTCTATGTTAAACTTACAGCTCCACATGTTTCTTTTATGCCTCATGCTGATACTTGAGTAGCTTTGCATGAATAAGCGTTTAAATTAATCACTTTTAACTCCTGCTGAGCCTCGGTGCAGCTACTGAGTCCATCCTCTGACTCAAACCAGCAGTTTTTGCTCCTCCTCCTTTGAGCCAAATTTCTCCTCATTGGCTGCCCCATAAAGTGGGTGTGGTTTTCATACTACAAGATGACATCATACAGAGCAAAGAGAAAAGAAACTGTCTGATCCATCACATTCTCAATGTATATGAGATGAATTAAATACAGAAGGTTTAATTGAGACTCAGTAATACATCTAATAACTTCTCAGTGCTCTGCAGTTTCAAACCAGCACCTTCAGGATTTGGATCAACATCAGTTGTTTTATCTGACTCCTTTCAACATACGTGATCAGACTGCTTTAACCCTTGGATGCACAACCTACCAGTACCTACACTCTTCCACGAGTGGGGTCAAAAATGACCCCAAATAGAAACAATGCATTTTGCTATAAACTCGGTTGTTATTTGTCAAAATCTTTAAAACGAAGAGTTGTAACATTCTCATATTTGAGGTATTCCTCATAAAACGTGTTTGTGACATGAGGCACTTTGCATTTTTATTTATTTTTTCATTAATTTTAAGAAATCGCAGTTTTTGTATCACTTGTATCACTTTTGTATGCTTGCTCCGCATATACTGCAGAAGCTGGGTCTTCCCTCTGAAAGGCACAAGTTGTTCATCCACTGTAACACAATCACTGAGGATGAATTTCTGCCTGCAGTTGACCAGGAACAGGCCCCATACGTAGCTGAAAGCTGCCATATGGTTTGTTTTCAGTCGGTAGGCTCTGGTCCTCTTGTCATCAAAGTGCAAGAAACGGCGAATATCTTTAAATCGACATAGTGGCCTGTACAATAGGTTATGCAGAGGACTCCCAAAAAGCACACCAACTGGTACATCCCAGTTCTTCTCACTTCCTGCAAAAATGGTCAATCAAATGAAGGCCAGGAACTTATGTTTGATTATATTTTTCCACTCTTTCCCCTGTCTGTGGCTACTCTTCGTGCCTCCATGTTTGTGTATGACAGCACCTCTTCTATTATATTATCAGACATGAACATCTTCCATGCATTTACTGGGGAGACAGTACTAAACCCAACTGCAAGCCCTGGCTGACTAATTCAGAATATTGTGGCTAGAGCAGTAAGAGGGGCTCATTCTGTTAGACTCAATATCCATTTCCTCTTCAGAGGACTCATCGGAGGACTCCTCTGTATCTGACTGGCCTTGTTAAGTGGGGGGGACAATAGTCTGGGTCCTCTATATCTGAGATGTCAGATTCTGAGTCAATGCCTCTGATGGGCTCTTCATCCCATCCGTCCTGGATCATTTGTAAGTCCACAGGGATCCTTGCTGGCCTCATAGCAACCATGCTACTTTAAATATTTAAAAAAAAAAAAACATCAGAAAGGACAATGTTTGAAATGCACAGGAAACTATAAAACAGGGCTGCACATAAATGGTCCTCAGGTGCGCGTTTGCAGAACCAGATAAGAAGTTGGAATGCGTGTTTGCGAACATAAGATGTTCTGGAGGAGGACAGACATTTGTTCAGAACTCTTAAAGATGCCAAAGAAGCAAGCTCCGTAGGCAATAACTTTGGTGTTCCTCCACAACAAAAGAAGCGCCTATTCTCTGAATTTCCGGGAATACTTTTATTTTGACAGCGAATGCACACCTGCAGACCACTTATGTGCAGCCCTGACTATAAATCACGTATGTTACTGTGTAAAAATTAATTCTTGATCCATCAGAAGTGTAAGTGGGTCAGTGAGAGTTGCTAAGAATGAAAGTTTCATAGAAGATTCCATAGGAACTGCTTGGGGTCATTTTTGAGTGGGGTAGTGATACAAAAACTGCATTTTTTTTAAATTAATGAAAAAATAAATAAAAATGCAAATGGCCTCATGTTACAAACATATTTTATGAGGAATACCTGGAATATGAATATATTACAACTTTGCATTTTAAAGATTTTGAAGAAAAACAACCCCTGGGGTCATTTTTGACCCCACGTGTGCATCTAAGGGTTAAAATCATCTGTCCATGAATCGTTCGTCACTATGAATCGTCTTCATGTTCTCAGTGTGAAAATGTCTATTTTTTTATTACTTTCTTTCCTGTTAGCTCAAACATTTTGGAGGTGCATGTTTTCTTCAAGTTTCTTGGTCAAAATCTTAACAAACTCCTACAAAATCAATAGATAATGTTGTGGCCGACTGCATATTTTACCGATTTGAAAAGTTTACTCCTTTTCTCTTCAAACATCAATAAAATATGCAGTTTGCCCCAGGGCGCCCAAACTCTTTCATACGGCTGTATCAGGCTGAAGCGCTGAGTTTATAATTTGCTGCTGCAGGTGTTGGTTTTACTGCACAGGGAGTCTCGAGCATCAGAGCCCGGCAGGTCAATGACTCATGCTGTCCACTTACTTCTGGAGAAGGAGACCCTCCTGACCCGCCGACACACTTCAGAGGTGTGCTTCTCATACCAGAGGTGGCTGTCGTCACAGTACCTGCAAGACAAGATGACAGCATGAAGCGCTGACCTTGAGCTTCTGCTTCAGAGTCAGCTCGCCATGAGTGGGAACTTCAGCTTTCAACAGACAGAAATCAGGCTTGTTTTGAGCCACATGTCCGAGAATATACATTTTAATTGATGATTAACCTGCAAGCAAATACAGTCTTTACATGGAGGTGGTCACGGTCTCTGATCACACCAAAGCATTCCCAAAGCAGCGAGCAGACATAAATCTCTCCAGGACGTCCTGAGTTTGCCCAGGGGGTCTCCACCAGGTAAGACATGCCTGAAACACCTCACCTAGGAGGTGTCCCTCTCAGGTGACTTCAGATGTGTCAAAAAGAAAGGAAAAAAAAGGTTTTGGCAGCAGGGGAATTAAACCACCAGGACTTCCACCCTGAACGCTGCCCGGCCCACAGACCACTTCACCTCCACAGCCCGACCTGCTGAGCGATCAGGCCAAAGAGCCACAGCTGTCTGGCCTCTTCCTCTGACCCGGCTCCAGCACGGATCCTGGGGAAGGTAACTCGCTCTTTTTTTCTTCTTCATCATTCGTAGTAAGAGCTGTAAGCCCCAAACAGGAGAATGGCACAGGCGTTAACCCTCAAACAAGCAGGGTAAGAAAAGTCAGAGCACCTCTGACGCCACAAGGATTACACCAGGAGCTCAGTGATGCCCCGGCTCAGATCTGGGATGTCAGGCTTGTATTTAACCACATGGGGGCCAAAAGAAACTACTGAGCATCATTTTGAGTTGTTGCAATTTATTAAAATTTCAGCCAAATCGACTGACCTGTCGCATCATTGTTTCACTTTGATTTTCAGGTTTTTTTTTTTTTAATCCAGCCCTCTGCAGGTCGATAATCTTTGTTTCCATCAAACAGCATGAATAACACATTGTCCGGTCCTTCTCAGTGTACATACCCAGCATGATTTCTTCTCATTTTCTGAGCAGTGCTCATTAGATCGAGAACACAAACAGCTTCATTTTAACATTTGCTGCTGTGAACTGTCACGAATGACGTCAGCCACTCATTCTTGTTAAGAATACTTCAGAAAGCTTCACCCTGTAATTTCTGTCTACCTGTGTGTGTCTCTGCCTTACACTGCCGGGGTTTATTGTGGCCACCTAAAGAAGTGCAGCAGCTGAGAGAAATAAGTGATGCAACACACTGAGCAGGAGTACAATTCAAACCGCCGTCTGCAGCGGTGCTGTCTGGAGGCAGCAGGGGGAATTTGCCGACCTTTTCATGCGCGTCTTGTGGCTGAAGGGTCTGCACAGGCACTGGGAGAAGAACTTGCACAGCTCGAGGACGCAGGGCTGCAGCTTGTGGGCGCCGACGGTCGTGGCGGCGCCGGGGACGGACTCGGCGCTCAGCTCCGGCCTCCTCCAGGGACAGCCTCTCAACACACAGAGAGAAGAACGTCAGTCGTGAACCGGCTTAATTAATCTGTGTGTTCTGCAGGAGAAAATCTAATTAGGAGGTGATGTCCACAGACAAAAGGTGATCGTCACATTAAAGATAATAAACATATCATAAATTAACCTTTAAAAGCTCACAGAACATTCAGATTAATTTTAATTGCGTGCTCGTCCACATGCTGCACGTTTTTGTTCGCCTTGCAAACAGGATCACGATGGGAAAAATCTTTTCCTATTCAAATTTAAACCAACAAGAGGGATGTTTGGTCGCTGGTGTGGAAATGCAGCACAAAGGATTTCATCCTGGAGCGTGATTAACATCAGCTTGGCAACCCAACCAAAAAAAGCACGCACAGAATCTGCTTTTCATACATGGGACATTTTAGAGAACATATTACAGACGGTGTGATGACGTGAGGGAAGGCGTGCACACTATTGTCAGTGTCGCTCTGATGGTGTCATTGGAATAGTTTCCAGCTGAATGAAGCTGCAGTCAGTCGGGAAAATTTCAAGAAAGTTTCTTGAAAAGCTAAAAAACCTGAGGCTGAGGAGTTTCCTCTGCAGCAGGGGCAAAGTTCAGAGTTCAAACACTGAAAGGGTTGGCTGAGAGGAGACCTTCATGATGAAAGTCTGCAGAGAAACCTGAACAGAAACATACAGAGTGGACTTTGGACCTGCAGAGAGCTGGACTGATACGTTCAAAATCCCACAGAGTCGTGTTAAAATGTTCACCTTTACAGCAGAAATAAGCACGTCCTGAAGCAAAAACACCGCCCGCCTCTGTGACGTTTCCTCCTTTGTCACAACTGCACGACTGTGATAATTTTTATAACTCACCTTTTTCAATTAGATCAAGCTTAAAGTTAAAGTTGGGGGTGTGGCTGCTTTGATTGACAGGTAGATGCTGTTAGGTGTCTCCTAGGCCCCGCCTCCACATCAGTAAGTCAGATCTGCAGTCTTTGGTGTTTGTGTTGCTTCATTTTTCCCATATTTACTGAATTTTCTTGGCTGCCTTCTGTAAACCGATCAGCTTCAGTTCCCTTTAAACCTCAGTGCTCTTCTGTCCTTCACATTTGTCCTGCAGCTCATCCAAACCTCCATCTGCTTCTTCTCCATCACCACTAGCCGCTACACTCCGGCGGGTCCCGTCCTACCGCCTACTGCTGCTGGGGCTCTGCCCTGCGATGTAGCTTCTAATATTTTATAACTCTGTGCTTCAATAAATTATGTTCAGTTCTCTCAGAGTCTCTCTCCTTATTAAACTGCAGTCACTGAACACGAACCATCGATTCTGGAGCAGTTTTAATGCAAACATCCAAAAAGTCTGTGCTTCACTTTTGGTGAATTACAATTCTGGTATTGTGTTCGTCTTTCACTTCACATTAATTAGCAGATGACTGAGTGTGCAGCTCACTATGATTCAACGATAACTCAGCTCTGAAACATGGATTTAGTTACATTTGTAACTTTGTAACATATTGTAATATTAAGTTTACTTAGTTACTGTTCCTACTGTCGTGGAGCAACTGTACCCACATAACTTCCTCTGGGATTATTCTGATTCTGCCACGCCCATCTTTTATTTACAGTCTATGTTTCCATGGTGACACATGGAGCTGTGATGGTGTGGGGGGGCTTCAGGCAACAATGAACCCACAGCAGCTTCCTGCAGAGACACAGCAGCACGTGAGGTTTGAGGGTCATGTGACTGACGAACTGCTGAAAACCTGACGTGAACTCATGAGTTCAGCCAACAAGTGTCAGTTTTCCTTCTTCAGCATCATTGTGAAGAGGAGAAAAATCAGTCAGCAGGTGAACTCATGCAGCTTTTCATCTGAGCTCCTGTCTCCAAATTTACTCATCATTTCATTTTAATTTGAACAGAAATAAACACAAAAACAACAACGACCTGATTTTCAGCGTTCATTCCTGAGTGTGTGTGTGTGTGTGTGTGTGTGTCAGTCAAACATCAGCCTCCACAGGCCGACACTCAGACATGTGCAGCTGGGTGACAAACGCTCATTTCACTGCACGCTAATGACTCGCTGACAAATTGCACAGGATGCTCCGGCCTTCTGATTGTTGCTAGGCAAAAATCAGAGGAGGGGACGGAAGCATTGGGGGCGCAGCTGTTATCTGCAGTGTGGTGTTACTGCCATCTAGTGGCTGTGCTGGGAAAGGTGAAGAAACACACTGAGCGCCTCACAGGTGATATCTTAGGAGCCACAACCATCACGTGCTGCTGGACATTAATGCAGCGCAGGGCACCGGGCACATCAACAGCAGGCGCTGGGTTTGGACTCGCTGCTGGTAACAGATCGGAACATTTCTCTAACTTTTCTCACTCATTTGTTGGACAAACTGTAACAATCATGATTACGATCACCTGTTTCAGTTTACATCACCGTCACATTATTTACCCCATTCCTGTCCCAGTTTTAGTCCTGAAACCCCAGAATGGCTGTGAATGAACAGATGACACAAGCCAAACCTGAGATATGCTGAATTCATGCTGCCAACGTTTACATAAAAACACCGGCGGCGTCAGCCTCCTTGTGGAGACACGTGTGGTATCAAACTCCTGCATCACATTGTTCTCAATTTATCATAGTCACAAGATTTTCAGAAACCTTGACCACTGATTTTAACCTCGGGGTCAAAGTCACTATGATTCAAACTTGTCAGAGATTTTTAGTAGATACACCCATTGTATAGATGCTCCTATGTCACCTCGTACTCTCGTTATTACATTCACACACTTGCATGTCCATGCCACCCGCCCGTCACGTCATGATAATCGGCCGTTTACAGCTGAGGGATAAAAATCCAAGAAAATATACGAAGGGTGTCCCAGCAGGAGGGTCCTGGGTTTGAATCCAGCCCAGGGCCTTTCTGTGGGAGTGTGTGGGTGTTCTCCAGCCTCCTCCCACAGTCAAACACATGCAGTGAGTGTGAACGTTGCCTCTGTGTGTCCCGTCTTCCTCCCTGACCTATGATAGCTGGGAAGGCTCCAGCCCCGCGTGGCCCTGAACTGGAGAAGCGTAAGAAAGTGGATGCTTGTTGTTTTTCTACACAGTCTCAACTTTATCTACCGTGGGTCACACTATTTATGCAAATTACACTATATTCAATTAGTGAATGTGCATTTCACATATTTTAATCCATTGTCATATAAAATAGTCTTAATGTACGTTAACGGCTGGAAACTGTTGACATTTGAATCCGTATTCATTTTCCTCACGATGTAATTATGGAATTTCATAACGAGCTCCTGGTTTACGCTGAGTGCAGCAGACAGATAAACGCTGAACGCTTGGCCTTAATTTGACTTTAACCTCTGCAGCTTAAAACCCATCAAAGCTTTCACACAGGAGGCTGCGAGCCTGCGTTACCATGGTTACTATCTGCAGCATGGCTTCCCGTGCCACACACACACCTTTCTCCAGGCTGAAATTGAATCAGTGCCGCTGGTGTGTCCAGAAATGACAAAGGAAGGCTGCAATGTGATTAGAGTCGCTTTGTGAGAGCAGGTCAGTGGGCGGAGTCAGACTGTGGCTACAGTGATGTTACACAGGTCTCCATGTTTGATTTCCTCCGTATCCATTCATCAATAACGACATAAAATCACTCGTCTGTCCTTATGTTTCCCAACAAGCCGTCATCATGGGTCACAGTGAACCCGTCGCCATCTTTGTCCAGCAGGTAAAACTGTGAGAACTTCTTCAGAACTGAAGAAGCTTCTCGGATGAGAGGAGAAACGTCTTCATGAAACTTAAAGAAGTCCAGATTTTCTCTCATGTATTCCTCTGGTGCATTTTTGGTTTTATTCATTTTTTATTCTGGTTATTTGCCACATTTCATCTTTTTTATTTTGAGAAACACACAAGAGCATCTTCCTCACTGCTGAAGCTACAAAATAATTCATATTAAAATATCTGAAAGAACAAATCGTTTACCTGGTTTCTCCGTTGGCTTGCTGGGAGTTGTAGTTCCTCTAACCAGAGGCCCTGTAGTCCTCCTGGGCACCGTGGGTCCTGCTGAGGCTCGCACAGGTGGAAGTCTCGTGGAATGAACTGTGGACGTCGTGTGCGGGGCTGCTGTGCTTGTAGACGGCGGCGTGCGGATCAGACTAACTGCTGGTGAGAAGGTTGAAGCTCTGCCCGGCGTCGTGGGTAATCGTGGTGCTGCTGTGGTGGGAGCTGCAGCAGTCGGAGCGGCGGCGGTGGTGGTTTGCCGTTTTAAGGTTGTAATTGGTGCTAAAGTTGTTTTTTCCACTATAGTTCCACTCTGAGAAGATGCCACAGTGGGCGTGGTCCCCCTTTGTGTCGTTACAGCTCTTGCGGTCATGCTTGGCGCCATGGGTTGCTGGATTGTCTCCGGTGTTTCGGCTGTAGTGTAACTCTGAGGCTTGACGGTCGTAGGCTGTGGAGCTGTTGCGAGCGGCTGAGCTGTGGTGACCTTCGCTGTAGATGCAGCTGCTTCATCCACAGCTGTTGGTGAAGCTGATAAACCAAGAGAAAGAAATAGGCTCGATTTTCTGTCTCCACAAGAGTGAAAGCAGGACGCAGCCATCATGGGACTGAAGACAGAACCACGTGTTAAAAAATAAACACGTTTACAGCCTGAGTCAGCAAACAGGTAAGGCTTAAAGGTGTCCTCGACTCCACCTCAGCAAACTGGACCTCTCCACTGTGTCCATGCAATTTAAACTTTTAACAGAACCTATGCATATAACTGTAATCTGTACACAGTCATATAAACAGCAAACAACAACAATAAACAACAAAACTACTTCATTAAACTTCACCAAAAACAAACAAAACAAACCGAGAGACAGAGAGTGGGAGCATCAGTGGTCTGATCAACATTTTAGTACACTACAGGATTTAAAAAGGCTCGATGACCACAGAAGACCAGATGGGGGATGATCACAGGATCTTTTCCATGGTAAAAAACCCCCCCACACCTTTATAGGAAAGAAACACCCTTCAGAAGGTAGCTGTATCCAAGCACAGGGAAGACAGAGGTTTCACACTGAGATGCAAACCAGTGCTGAGTCTCAAGGACGGAGGCAGAGCAACAATGAACATATGAAGCTAAGATCAACCTGCATCACAACCACAACAAGAAAAAAAGCGCACAGGAGGCTTGAACAGGTAACAACGTACATCATACGACACTGGCTGTAAAACAGTGTGACGCACAGACGCATCGCTTCCTTTAGCCAATAACTAATGTTTCTCAATCATGTGACACGACACTCGACCACGGAGAGAGCTACACACTCTGCTGAGATTCACAGCTCAATAACATGACAATGAAAAGTAAAAAAGACCCTGGCTGCAGTCGCTCCGTGTGCTCAAAGATCAGTCTTTTGGTCTTCCTGGTATTTCTCACACAAACAATTTCTCCTAAAAATTAAAACCTAGCATCTGACTGACTTCATTATACTTTTAAAAACCTGAACAATCTCTTTTATTTAGTGTTCATTCATGCATATCCTTTTAAATGTGCTTCCAGTTCTTTGTTTTACACATTTGGTTGTGAACATCAGAGATAAACCAGCTTAATCCTGATTAAACTTTGGAAACCGAGTCTGGCCCGAACTTCCTGACAGATCGAGCTGTGAAGACGAGCCAAACGCTGAACGCCGGCCTCCTGGAGAGACTCACCATGTGCGGTTGAATGGACTCTGCTGGTTAGCATGGAGCTCATCCCAGATGGAGAGATGTGACTCAGATTCGTGGGCAGTTGGTGCCATTCTGAGATTTAAAATAGACAATTTGAAGAGGAGAATTAAGCGGCTCTTCGAGCGTCTGGTTGATGACAGCAGATGCTTGAAGGGGCCTGTTAAAGGTCCTGATGTACTCACCGACAGGGAGCCGGAAGGAGATGTTAGCTGGTTCAGAAAGACAAAGTGGGGAAAAAGAAAGTAATGAAAAAGAAGACATAATGAGCTCTACACTGATCTGGTGCTGTTCGTTTTAATCTGCCACCTGCTGGTCATCAATGAATCCGTCACAAACCAGTGAACAGACCTGTGTGCGGTCCTTCCACGATGGTCTGGTTGAAGAGCGGCGTGATGGAGCCGACGTCCCACAGCTCAGGCACCTCTCTGCCTGGACAAAACACAACGTCGCATTCAGACAGACACCTTCATCAGCAGCATCATCATCAGCCTCATCTTTGATGCCAGAGATGTTAAACTCATTTTACAGGGAGGACTGCGCACAGCCCACCGATCCAACGTGGGCCAAACAGTGAAACGCCAATCAACAAAGTTTAATTACACATTTAGAAAAAGAAAAAAGGGGCAATTTCTACAGTATGTCTCAGCTTCCTACGTGATGAAGATGAAATAAATGTGTCAGCATGATGTAAACTGTGTGTGTGTCTGTAGGAGAAGCTGCAAAACATGAAAAGTTAAAAATATAATAAATATACGCCCTCCTACTTATTTTACAAAGCGGTCCAGCGGGCCCCGGGCCTTATGTTTCACACCATTGCCTTATACACTATATGAAAGATTTTTCAGGTATACTACAGGAGCATTTATAAGGTTTAGTCATATATTTTATCTCTTTAATCGCTCTCTGAGGTCTGTGGAAGATAACAGAAGCTTCCCCACCAGGAGGCGCTGTTTTACCAACTGCGATTGTTTTTGGATCTGCTGCTCTTTGACCTTTTGAGAGCTCTTTTTAGCCCCTCTGCAGGATGCTTTGCTGTGTTAAAGTGTAAACAGAAAAAATGTTTTGTTGATGTTTACGTGATATCTCTTTAAAACCAAACATGGAGATAAGGTCACATAACTGTTTCTTCACATTCTGCTGAGAGCTTTCATTTTTAAATGTTTAAAAACACAAACATTTATAAAAAGTTCCTCAGTTTCAACCTCATCTTATCTGATTTTTGGCTTTTAAAAATGCTTCACCATGAAATAAATCAAGGGAGAAAATAAAAATGTGATACACACAAAGGAAACACCCTGTGGGCTGAACTACTGGAATATACCCAACACATTTCTTACTGCTTGTTCTCAGAACAATAAAGATTCAGCTTTTAAAAACAGTTTATAGTTTCACACAGCTATAATAAATCTGACTCCTTTCTTGTGAGCATGGACCGGGTATCAGTCTTAGACGTGGGTCAGGAGCAGGAAGAAAAGGTTTCTACTTCTAGACCTCTGTGAGGATAAAATAAGCATGCAGTGTCATTCCCCCAGGCCTCAGAACTTTACTCAGGACAGAGGAGGCCTACACATACCCATCTTACCGGCCATCACGCAGATGTAGATACAGTCTGAGTTATTCCTCTGGCTCACTGAGACACAAGCAGACAACACGCCGTTAGCCAGAGACACAAACACATCATATAGCGTTTCATTTAAATAGCATCTACCACCTGAGAGTATCGAGGAGGATTTAAAGAGCTCGTGCAGGTAGCTTGTAGAGTTTCCCATCACATCCAGCAGTATGGCTGTAAAGTCTGATGGGAAACAAAAACAAGTTTACATGCAGCAAACTGCACGAAGCGTAAAATGAGGCCGAACGTTCGAATCCTCCTGCCTGTTAGGTCGTTGGTCTCGTTTGTGACGCAGTAGCAGAATCGCCTCCTGAACACGCTGCTTTCTATGCTTCCCACACTGGAAACTGCAAAACACACAGAAACTGTTCAGAGAGCACAAAGTCATTCATGGATTTAAAGTTTAAGACGTGTCAGGACGACACGGCCTCCAAACATCTGCTGACCTGCGTATTTCCAGCTTGTTAGTCTCAGCTTCTGCTAGCAGAGCTTTGCATGATTAACAGTTTAAAATAATCCTCATTTATCTTATTCTGAGCATTGATGCAGTTCATGCTCCGCCTTCAATGCTCTGTTTTAGCTCTTCTCCTTGGGCGCCCGGGGCCTTTGCCCAGCTCAGATGAACATATTAGGCATGTCTCCTCTTGATGACATCATACAGATCCCACAGCAGGAAAAAAACTGTATGAAACTGTCCATACACTGACCTCACGACTGAGTGGATGACAACACAGCCACCACTGGAACAGGAGATATATGACAGATAATAATCAAAGTAACAGAATAAGTCCTCCTTAACAAAGTTTGGCAAATAAGATTATTTCTGTAATATGTTAGGACACGTCCTCGGTGCTTTATTTTGCAGTTTTAAATAAAATAATGGGTTCTTCCCTTTCTCAGCCTTCACCAGTGCATCAAACTTCACGACTGACCCTAAAGGTAACAATCTGACACGATTAAAGAGAAAGTCTCGTCTTAAGAGTAGAGATGGTTAACATGCGGTGGTGTAATTACTACACATTCACACCACCAGATGGCAGCATAGACAAATGCAGCCTTCGCGTTACTCTTTGCTGTCTGCAGCTTCGGAGGAAGCAGACGTTTGTAAGGAGAGAACATTTACTGTTGTAGACCAACAGGGTGAGTTTGTGCAGAGCCAGGGAGCTGTAGGACGTGACGCTGAGCAGAGAGAAGAGCTGCCGGGAGCCTGCAACACAAAACAGGCGAACATGTGAGCTCACACAGCCTTAGATGCATTATTACATACAGGAGAGCACTGCGTTCACTAATGACAATCTCATGATTAAGGAGAAAGGTGCAATAATCAGTAAGAGGACGGGGTCGATGTTGCGACCTCGTCAATGAGCCTGAAAATCAAAATCAGAGTTAAAATGTTAAAACTGGGCTGAAGGGAAGCTGCTCTTTGAGCGCACTGCTCCTTTAAATGTTGAGTCCTCTCTGCAGTTCAAAACCAACAGAAGTGTGACTCTGTGGTTCAGACCTGAGAGACAGCGACAGGACAACGTACCCGAGTGGCTGGAATTTATTAAAGTATTGACGAGCGGCGTGAGGTCGATGGCAGCGGGGTCGATGTGCTCTGCTGGGATTTCTGGGAAATAAAAGCAGAGCGTGAAGTCAGCGGGAGCTCGTTCTGGGTGTAATCTCCGTTATGGAGACAGCAGCATCAGCAGAATGAGCCAGTGTAATTACTGGATGTACTGGAAGGGAAAAAAAGTGACAGTTACCCAGAGGAATGGGTCCCCGGGGGGCGGGGCAGTTATTTAAACAACACAAGGTCAGTGTAACAGTTGGTCTAATCGGCATTTCACTGAACATTTCAGTGATACAACCCAGAGCAGGTTCACAGATGTTAGCTGATGACTTCTCTGAAGTGTGTGTTGGTGATGACGGTATTTACCGTTAGACAAACTGCTCCTCTGGGACGTTAACGACGTCTTTAACATTCGGGGTTTGAGTTGGTAAGCTTTGGACTGAAGCCTGATGAATGGCACATTTTATGCAAATTAACTGAGTTTTAGTTACAAAAAGGAGGATTTTTTCCACATATTTCTTAACATTGACCAACTGTACCCTCCATCCATCACCGCTGCAGCATCCTCAGCAGAGGCCCAGACCTCCACCAGCAAATCCAGGCAAACACTGAGGCGTTCCCAAGCTAGCTGGAAGATAATCTTCAGCAATTTGCCAGGAACTCCTCACCTAGGAGGTGTGCAGGAGTCAGATTCCCAAACCAGATCAACTAGCTGAGCTTCACCGTTTGGAGGAAGCTCGTCTCAGCTGCATCCTATCGGTCACTAGCCAGAGCTCGCGGTTGTTCGTGGGCGTAGATCGAGCAGTAAATCATTAACTTTGCTTCCACGCTCTCTCTTCACCACAACGGATCAGTCTGTCCATCTCCTGCTGTCCCCCCCCTCACTTGTGAACCCAGAGCGCCACCCTTTCCCAGCTGTGAAGCTTGGTATTCATTGACTTTCTATCCATCCTCTTCCACATATCCTTATCAAGGTTGTGGGGGGGAGGGGGGGGGGGGTGCTGGAGCCCATCCCAGCTACCATAGGGCGAGCGGGGGAGTATACCCTGTGTTGTTGCAGGGCTAACACACAGAGACATACAGACAGAAAGGCCGCAGCCAGGTGGAGGATTCGAACCCAGGACCTTCTAGGTGTGAGGCGCCAGTGTTAACCTTATTCAATTAATATATTCAAATATCACCTGGTTAAAGAAACAATATAAAAAAGAAATCTGACATGTTCAGTGACTCAGTCTGTGCTGTGATGCAAACCCAGAAAGTTTTTTATTATTCAGAAACTGCAAACCTCAATAAACATAGTTTCCTGAATGTAGTGGGGGACAGTCGTGATCTTTAAAGATATTCATATAAAAAATACACTGAAGCCAGTTGTGTGCGCCTCCACATCAACTGTGTGTAGGGTTTTTATTTTTGCTAGGTGACAGCGCTGCAGTCGAAGTACTTTGTGGGGCTTTAAAGTTTCTTTGTTCGAGCTGGAAAACAACACGTTGAGACGTATTTGGCAGCCACAGTATGTGAACAAGCAGAATGAGAACCAAGGAGGAAAAATACCCGTGGAGTCAGCAAAGTCTCTCCTGTGCCTGTCCTCCTGCTGTCTGCAGATCAATGCTGGAGGAAACAAAAACAGCAGTTATTACTATTATTAATAATTAAACCAAACAATAGAGCCTTTATAGCCTCAGCCTACCTTGGCTCACGAGCAGGAGTATTAAAACTGCAGAAACACAGATTATGAAAGAGAAGCGTGGATGCTGTGTGAACCTCCAGGAGCCTGCCATGACTGCTGCAAACACAAACAGCATGCAAACGTTCACTCTCAACATAAAAATACAGCTTTTAGTGGGCTACATGGTTAGCACAAGGGCAAAGCCACCAAACCCCGTGAATTTGCATCTCATGTAAGCTGCAACAATCAGCTCATATATGAGAGACACGTTGCTCTGTAGAAATCAGCCTCACACACAAACAGAGCAGAGAGCCAGGAGTTACAACATAAAAGCTGAATAGATCATCGTCACATTAGTGCTGGAGACGACGTTAAAAGTAATTATTGTAACACTTTGTAATGCAGCTGAGGGTGTAATTACCCTGTAACGGAATGAATTTCAATGCATTTTATTTGACATTACAGTGTAATCGAATACTTAAAGCTAGGTCTGTGAGAGTAAGGATGTAACAGGGTGTAAGTCAGGCTTTTACAGGAAACAAAGAAATAATTATACTGTAAGTAAATGTAAGAACACTGTACTTCTACTGTAAGTACAATGTACGTACTTCCAATAGAAGTACATGAGTCCACTCCATAATACAACCCCACAGAGTGGAGCATATTTATGATGCAAGCTGTGGAAATAATGTTTGTTTTTCTGCAAACTTACCGTGAAACTGAGCACTACCTCAAATTACTTACAGTATAATTATTTCTTTGTTTCCTGTAAAAGCCTGACTTGTTGACACTCTGATTGTAGTGTACCTACCTTTAAGTATTTGTAAGTAAATATAATTACATCAGAATTTTAAATCAGATGCACTGAAATTCCATTTGATTACAGGGGAATTACACCCTTAGTGGTGGCCCACCAAAACAAATAAACTCAACAGAATGAGGCCATAAACATCTGTGTATAGCTCTGAAAGCTAATAACTGAAGCTGAGTTGGGGACTGGCCGTACTTTAATGTAATACTAATTTAAACCATTAGGTGGTGCAGTGAGTCTAGATAACCTTTATCCAGGTAAATGATGAAACACACATTTCTTCTGTAAAAATGCAAAGTCTGTGCAGGAAACAGAGAAGAGGCTAAAGAGAACTACAGAAAGTTAAAGATCCAGAAACATCTGAACAGCTGGTGATGAACGCGTCGGCCAATTAAAACACATCAGCCTCTCTCTGCACACTGCAGGTAAACTCTGTGCCTCCATCAAACACCTTCAAAAGAGTGTCGGGTTTGTGTAAAAAACGTCACTGTGAAGGACCAGGAAGCCCTTCACAGTGACGTTTTGATGACTCTATAATCCCACCAGTAGACCCAGTGCTCCCCAGAATGTCGGTAAAGATTTTTAGGAGCTTTTACATTAAATTTTCTTGGCATCTAATTTGCGTTTTGTGCGTTCAAAGTAGGGCTGCCACGATTTGTCGACTAGTCACGATTACGTCGACTATCAAAATCGTCGACGACTGATTTAATAGTCGACGCGTCGTTTGAAGCTTTGTAACGGTGTATTCACACCGAACGCGATGGACGCGAATAGAGCGTCAGGTTTACATGTAAAGTCAATGGAAAGGCGCGATGACGCGCGATTGCGGGTCCCGCGAAAATTCGGAAGCAGATTTGCGTCGCGAAAACGCCAAAACGCGTGGCGCGTTTGACTCGATCACAAAAGATCACAAAAGACGCAGGAATAATAGCAGGATTTAAGAGTGTAATAACGGACTGAAACAGAAGATGGCAGCACTGCATGTACAAGGATGCCAGCTGCCGTTAAACCCCGAAGAAGAAGAAGAAGAAGAAGCAGCTTTGTCCCAGAATTCATAGCGCGGCCCAGCTTAGTTTCCAACAATGGCGGTAGCTAGTTAGTTTTAATATTACTCATTATTCTTTCTGGGTCACAAAATAAACGTTTAACATATTTTCAGGCGAGAATGTAGCTGTGTAAACCTCAAATATCTGCTCAGTTTATCAGGACACCACATATTTTCAAAAGCGCTCCGACGTTTTCGGAGACATCTGTTACCCACTAGCTCGATAGCTAGCCGGGGGCTAGGTCACTAGAGCTGTGAGAACACCGGACTCCCGGCAAATTGTTTTCAAACCCACCGCCGTCTTTCGCTACTCAGGTTAAATATATATGAGTCACTTAGATAAATTAAAAATGTTGTTGTTTGGCTTTTTTTTCAGTATTTTATTTGTTCCTGAGTAAATCGGTTTGTCTGAGATTAAAGTTATGGTTTTTACACAGCTGAATAAACGTCAAGCAGACAGCTGATCATCAGAAGTGTGAGATGCTGGAGAATATACTCCGGTGTCCTGTTATATTTTAGATAGCAAGGAGTTTATTAAACTTCACTGAAACAATCTGCTAATTTCATTAAAATTGAATAAACTATCATCTTGTCTTTATTTTTAGTTAGCACCTTAAAAGCTTAAAGCTGTAAGCTAATGATAGTTATATAAGAGCAGATGCTGCTGGTGCAATAAGCTGTAGTTTTACATCCAGTGGATGATGATCTGATTAGTCGACTAATCGCATAAATAATCGGTGACTACTCGACTATCAAAATAATCGTTTGTGGCAGCCCTAGTTCAAAGAAAGTCTTCCTCAGTCTAGTCACTGCATTTCTGTATTTCTTGACTCATCAATTCTGATCAAGATAAAAATCACACACATGCACAGTCACAGGTTTCACAAATCAAAGTCAAAGCAAACTTTTTCTTTTCAAAGTGAACCGTCTTTGTTTCCATAAAAAGAGGAAAATATATTGTTTTTACAGCAGCAGCACTCAAAGTTCACAGCATTCAAAATTTTAACTCCAATTCTTCGATAGTTTGACCTGCCATAATATTATTATTATTATTATTGGCTCCCAGCTAAAATAAAACCAGTGAACACGTCTCACCTGCTGCTTGAATTCACCTGCAGCCCTGCGGAGCCTCCACCAGCCTCCACCCTGCGGTCACACACCGGCGGTCAGATAACGATTAAACAACGCCTGTTTTCTCCCCTCTGAACATCAGCGGGCTGACAGCTCAGCGAGCTCTGGCTGCAGGCCGGGTACTGATCCAAACTCACTCCTGCAGCTGCACTGCAAGAAATATCCAACTGCAGGTGCTGCACTACACTGCCCCCCAAAGGCAGAGACAGGAACTGCAGGAGGCTCTGAAAGCCTGGAGATCGACTTCATGCTGTTTGACGGTGACGAGAACAGAAAACTGTACTTCAGCAAGTCGTTTTGACCATGTCTACGTTCCTAATTGCTGCCACGTGATTGGCTGGTTATATATTTGTGTTAGGGAGCAGTTGGACAGTTGTTTCTGTAAAGTGACAGGTCAGTGTAAATTTAGTCAGTCAGACACTTCAGGTGAGGTCAGGCTGCTGTGTGTGGCCTCTCCTCACACACCTGTTTTCATTTAGCACGAGCTAATTCAAGCTCTTTTCATTTATTGGTCCAAGTTTCATGCATCCTGCAAATAAGCTGCTGGAACTCCAAATGTCTGACTCACACCAACATACAGCCACCTCACTGAAACGATCCTTGTGAAACACAAAACTTTGAACTTCTGTAAAAATCTAAATCATACCTGACGTGTTTCTTCAGTTACACCAGATGAAATCCATCAGGATTGGTACTTAGCCTGAGTCTGTGGAAAGTTTATTTTTAGAAGGACATTTCTTACAGTGTAGGTAAGTGGCCATAATAAGCCGCTGGAGTGACATACGAGCCGTGGGGAAGATCAGTGAATGAGGGGAGTGAATGTGAGTCTTTAATGCCGGGGGATCGGCGGGCACTTTGGCCATCCTGGCGTTCACATTCAGGCACGCAGCGGTAACTGGCAGTCAAGGCTGCTCAGGGCCTGGGAACGGCCGCCCCCGGGGAACAGAAACAGACTTTTAGCGCATAATTCTAACAAGAACGAAATGAAATGAGCTAATGAGTGAAAAACAAGCTGCACACGTGTCCACTGATGTTTGTGTTCTGGGGTGGAAACGTTATAAAATAAGAATCCTAAAAATGAGTTAAACCATCTTCACAGAGTAACAGCAGCGACAGCCAGAGCCGCTGTGAGCGAAATAATAACGTTCATCTGAAGGTTTTCAGCAAGAGGCCACACATGAGAGTCAAGGCTGAGAACAACAATACTGCAAAGAGACAAAACAACTCCAGAATGAAACAAAAACATCACAGAGAAACATGCAAACCAACACAGTATAAATACACAAAACAACAACAACAACTACAAAAGAACGCACACGTGAAGTAAAAGCCAAAAAAATGCCACAAACTGATGCTAAACAAGAGATGGAAAATAACTGCAAAACAGAAAAATGTCAGATAATAATGGGGACACAAAGACTCACAACACACAACATGATGCACACGAACAACAAAAGCCTGCAAACTGGTCCCAAAACGAAGAGACATGAATGTAAAACAACTACAAAGAAAGAAGAAAAAGTACTGCGATACAACTAAGAGACGGGACACATAACAACCAGAAAAGTACACAAAATCACTACAAAGAGACATCAAACAACTACAAAGGGCTGGGAACATCCGCAACTAAGCTCAGACACACACAAGGACAAAAACAGCCAATAAAAAAAGCACATGTTAACTAAGACGACATGCAAAGCAGATACATTACCTCAAATATTGGACACACAAACACAGCAAATGCACACAAATCTACTCCAAAGACACACAGCCTGTCTGCAGAGGGCTGCAGGACATTTAAGAACAGCTATTTTATAGCAGGGACGCCAACAACGAGTCCACGGGTGCAGAAACGATGCAGCCTGAGTGATTTCAGCAGCATAAATCCATCTCTGGTTTAACGCTTGCAGATAATAACCACACCGTCTGCTTTCAGTTCAATGCTTTATTAATAACTGGTGCAATTGAAAAGACAAAAAAAATTAAAAAATCAAGTAAGAATACATTTGCATATTATATCATCAAAACAAAATATCCAAAGTGGTCTAATACAGAATAGAAATGGTAGGTTTATTCTTTTTTTCAAACTGGTATGAGAAAAATGATGCACAGCTCTGAAGGCCACTAGTGTAAAGTTGTCCAAACTTCCCTTAAATGAAACTTAAGAACAACAGAACTGTTTCTGACCCAGAAAAGCTGCCGTCATCAACCAGCACAGAGCTGTCAGTAACCTCCCAGACGTAGTGGCTTTTGTTTTTACTGCATTTCGGCTGCATTTAGACGTCGCTCCTCTCAGATTTGCTTCCTGCATCGTTCCTGTGGGAGAAATACAGGAACTGTACGGCCCAAGACTCTAAGCAGAAGTGATTTTATTTATTTATTCATTTGCTATTTATCGAGCACGTGTTTGGCACTTGTTTGGAACTTTTGTTTCGAACCTGTATTCTGCGTAATGGACACCAGGGGGCGACTCCTGTGTTTGCAGAAAGACTTCTGGTCTTATAGAAACGCCTGATGAGTTTAGAGCTTTGGTTTCTAGTTTCAGGTCATACAGAATAAAATATTTGGGGTTATTTTATAAATCAAGTTCAGTGAGAAGCTCATTGGCTGAGGACTCAGTCAATCACAAGTCGTCAGCCAATGAGTGCGTGGCTTCGTCCGTCACACCTGGCTTAACTAACCAGCGAGTATCATCATCGTCCATGTTTAAATGTCACACTGTGAGAGATGGCTCTTACTAACCTTCTTTAAAGCCATGAGATGACTTCTTTTTAACCCTTTAAGACCTACCATAGAACCAAGTTCGCCAGAGCTTATAGTATATTTTTACATGCTGTGGAGCCATTTTTGGGAGCATTTCAAGTTGCTATACATCAATACAACCATTATAGCCCAAACTTTAATAATATGTCTGCATCAGGTGCATAGTAATTACATAAATTGCAAAAAAGTGCAATAAACTACAAAAAAATTGAAAATCGTTTTTGTTTTTTTAACATATATTTCTAGTTAGAGAAATTTAAGAGGCTTATCCCTCAAAACTGTAAATACAAAAAAGTTACACAAACTAGTTTCCCACCACAGGAAATTTATTTTGAGTGTCTTCATAGTTTTATTTTTGAAATACACCAATTTTTATATACTGCAGGAAAAACGAAAATAAATATTATAGTGCAAATTTGCAAAATAACAGCATATGCATCAAAATAAACTATTTCCAGCAGTGCAATATGAGTCTTAAGCATCCCAGAAACGACACAGAAAGTCATAAAGTCAAACATAACTTTTTAAAACACATAACAAGTAAAACACAAGCTCATAAGGCCCCGATCGTAAAAAACTACATTTCCGCAAAATGACGTCACTTCCGGTTTCGGGCAGGTCATGCGGTCATGTGATAGTTCGCGCTGATGGACGTAGGAAGTGTTACAAACAGCTGATGGATCGGCGAAGCGTGTTTCTGGAATATCATGTTTTTGTTGCTGCAAGTGCTTTTTATGCAGTTTTTGCAAAGCTATATGTGGAAGGAAACTGTGACCGAGGACAAGCTGATGGCATCAGATGTAAGTACAACTCCTCCAGTTTCATATGCAAAAAAAATTATTGCGCTAGCTTACTTGGTTGCAGAGCTACCGGGATTTAAAAATAGTTACGCAATACAGAGCGTGCCCGCTCCGATCGGCTGTAAAGGGTTAAAGCATTTACAAGATATTCATCTTGTTCACAAGACTGTTAACTTTTTGTTTAAAGACTAAAATTGTGTCACGTGTTTCAAACTTCATGCTTCATCACAGCCACAAACAAAATGTCCAGTTTGTGTAAAAAACACAAATCTGAGTCTTGATCTTAAAAGCTAAGCAGGTTCGGCCTGGTCAGTATGCTGAACACCAGGTTAGGAGGTCTGCTGCAGTTTTCTTCCTGTTAAAAGGGAGTTTTTCCTCCCCACTGTTGCCTCAAAGGGGGATGTAATTGTTGTGTCTTTACCTTTATCATTGTTGTGATTTGGCAGTATATAAATAAAACTGAATCAGTTTATTTTTTTACAAACTGCTGTGAGACTGCACCATGTCCATATGCAACATGCATGCAAGGCTTTCTTCTTTGTCAGAGCAACGTGTAAAATCTTATCTCTAATTGTTTTGGAGGTCAAAAGTTCTTTTATAGCCGCTAAGCACCCTGCTTTGACACTTATCAGTTCACCTTATAGGTACTCATGTAATTTTGCATTTAACCTCCAAGGACCTGGCGTCCACATATGCGGACATCGCATTTTAGGTTGTCTAGACCAAAATACTACATTTTCTCATTTTCGTCAAAAACAAAAAACAGGTAATTCATCAGGTCCCAATCAGCCCAAATAGCAAAGAGGGTGCATGCCATGAAAGAGTTCGTGTCTTAGGAGGAGATTAAGAAGATTTTGGAAAGACAGTTTGAGAGTCGCATCAAAACCCTGCAAATTGTGAGGTTCCATCAAACAGCAAAAAATTAGCAGGTTAAATATTGCAGTGTGTGGACAGCGTGTCTTCTTCCATTGTTGGTGCTTCTGCCCTGTAGCTGCTCCCCCAACTGGAACTGTAAAAGCAATATCAGCCGCTGTTTGGAGGGGTGGTTTTTGAAGAGAGAAAATTTAGTACCCCCCAGCTACTGCGCTGATTTTCTATCAGTCTTGGCTCCATAGATCGAGGCCGCTGAGCAATGAGTGCATGTAAATGCAGCCCTCCACACAGTTATTACCGACAGCTTTGTGCTGCGTTTTGACAGCCATAGCGAGAAAAGCACGACCAAATTAAAAGAATTGCATTGAAAGAAACTTCTGTACTGTAAAAGGCCAAGGCACAAATAATTTGTAGCAATCAAAATGTCCATAAAATTACAGGTTATGCAGAATGTGCCGATCAGTGCATTGCTTGGTATGCAGTTACAGTGAATACAACCCTAACAGAATAATCACAGCGAGTACTATTGCCCTCTTAACTACACGGATGCCATAAAGTGCTCCTTTTCATTCAGAATCGATGCACATGCAGACGAGTTCACACACAGAGAGCTGAAAAAATAAATGACGCACAGTGTAAGTGCACACATGTGTTTTAGAGGGCAGAAATGTGGAGAAAATGCTCGTTTTAGGTGCACACGTGTTTCGATTAATGGCATTGAATTTTGGGGAAAGAGTCAGATTCAAGCCAACGAGAAACAGTCACGTGATCGAGTATTTGCTGATGTGCTGAGCATTTTAAAGTTATTTTTCCAGTTTCTCCAAGACTTGGCTGCTACAACAAGTACCAAGTTGAGCCAGTTTTTACATGAAATTAGTCAATATCTTAATCCCGACACACAACACTGATACCAAGAGTGTTTCCACACACAAAACTTTGTCAAAATCTACGTTTGTGGGGGGATTTTAAGCCTCTTTGGCTGTTAAATCTAACTCATAGAGTACTGTTTAAAACAGTGTTAAAGGAGTGCTTCATACAGGACTGTTCCTCAGAATCACCAAATGAATAACAGCTGCAATGCAAAGAGTGCAGACACATTGGTTACAGTGTTATATGGCAAAAAACACACTCAAACTGAAATAATCCTTCATCCTCAAAGTAACAGATATTAAATTGCTAAAACAAAGTGGATCTATTCTGCTCATATTTTATACTTGGGCTCTTCTAGAGTAGCTTTGCACAATTCAGAGTTCAAAATAATCCCCCTTTATCTTCTATCAGTGAGCTCTTTTAGCTCCTCCCACTTTGAGCAAACTTTGCATTGACGGGCTGCCCCTCCCAAACAAATTAGAGCAGGTGGGCGGGGCTTACTGTGCCTTAGATGGCCATATTAAGGATATCTAATCTCCGTGACATCATACAAACCCAAGCAGAGAGAAAAAAGCAGCATTAATTCACAGGGATTCGCCGTTCATACACTGGCAGAAGGCAGAACGGATCCACTTTAACCATCACATTAATTCACCAGTATGTGTGTTGGTCAGAGTTTGTGTTTTGGAGGTTACGCAGACAAATGCAATGTCGAAAATAAAGAATAAGGTTGAAGTCTGTACTGTGCACTGATGCCTGAAAAGGTGATTTTTCAAATGCAAGTCAAAAAAATAGCTCTGAGCTGTCACACAGCATCCCCCCTTATTGTCAAATAATGAGCACACTGTTTAAGCTTTAAGAATTAAATAGCCAATCATGATCACCCGAGGTCAGCAACTTCATTTCATCCCATCACACTGATTCAGAAAAATAAAAAAGACAAATTGGTGACAAAGCCATGAGTACATGAGAGAACATCGGGTTAGTAAATGTTTAACTCCTCCAGTGACCTCATCAGCTGATTAAAACCTCGTCTACAAGCCAGAGAAGCAAAGGGCTCATTCACAGGGCAAAGTAATGGGACGAGTCACCAAAACCCATTCAAAGTCACTCTTGTGTCCGCTTACAGTATAAAGTAAACGGAGACATAAAGTAAAATAGGCCTGGTGCCAAGTGTGCAAATTGATTCAACTTCACTGGAGTGACTCCTAGTTTTGGCTCTGCAGGTTTTACTGGAGTTCCTCACACCTCAAATCCCCTTAATAAACATTATTGAACAGTTTTGTATCAGAGGCAGCTGTTTCAACAGAACAGCTGTTAAAGTGAGTGTTCATCAGCCACCAGGTACATCTACAGATGAGGTGACTAACAATTCCCAAAACATAAGAAGAATTTAACTTTTTTTTATTTCCAATGAACGGTGACCAATGGATGTTCTAATTCCACTCCTTTTCATGTTTGCCCAGGACAAAGTGGAGTTTAATCACTTCCTGCTTGAGGTGAAGAGGTTTCTCCCAAAGACGTGACTGGAGAACGTTTGGCAGGAAATTCATACAGAGTAATAACATGGCCACTTACAGGACAAACCCTTCACTACAAAACAGCAACATAGTATCATGTTCAGACATCGTTTCAAACACGCAAGATGTCTTTAATTCACGTAATGTGGATTTATTTTACTTACTTCATCTTTTTAGTTTCAAATAGCTGTACAGCACTTCGTTTGAAAGCGCTTTATAAGTTATTATTATTATTATTATCATTATTACTGTGAAAAGTAATGCTAGCAAGTTGGTTAGGGATACTGAAGATGGCTTTGGTCAGCTCACACTGGTCCTTAACAAGTCATTCAGTCACATATTTTATTTAAATAAAAATGGTTCTGATTTGGTTCTCCGGAAATTTAGCTAACCTTGTTTCAGAAGTCGTTAAAATCATCTCACGTATGGGAGATTTATTGGTTTTAAGGAAACAAAAGAAATGTAACTGTAGACAAAACGACTTGTTAAACTGCAACGTCTGTGATATTGTCACCATGCTTGATATAAACAGCGGCTTTAGCAAGCTGAATACAGCGGAACCCCGACTTACGAAATTAATTCGTTCCCGAGGGTCTTTCGCAAGTCAAAAATTTTCGTAAGTCGAGTGAGTGAACGATAGGCGTCGTTCAAGTGGAACAGCGAAGCGCAAGTCCGAAAGCCAAGGGGGTTGTCACATGATTCGGAAGGCATTGTGGGCATTGTAGGCATTCTGGGCTCAGCCAATCAGAGCCAGCGGACTTCGTAACACGGGTAGAAATATTGCCGTTAAGCGCCTTCGTAACTTGAATTTTTCGTTAAATGGGGTATTCGTAAGTCGGGGTTCCACTGTATTTGAAATTTTGTGAATTCCTGAGAAGAACTTCAGGTTTTTCGTGTGTAATCTGACATATTTCCATTTTACTGTTAACTGCTTTTGCTAGCATCACTTTTTCACAGCATACTTCAGCGTCCTGGAAGACAATTTTTTTTCTGTTTTGACAAATTTTTACAAAAAAAACAAAAGTTCATATTAACAGTAATTTGCCATGAAACTATAAATGTACCAATGCTGTCGTTATGTATTCCCTGTGAGACATTCTTAAACTGATTCGTGACTGTAAATTTAGAAAGGAAGCCATTTGTAGTTTTTAGTTTCAAACGGAAGCAGTGTCACTAACTCACAGAATACTTTCTGTAAATTAAACTGTGCAAGGCAACAAAAGCACAGGCTTGGAGCGAGACCGATCAAACCTCAACAGAACAAGACGAATGAACTTTAGATATAACGAAGAAAGCAGAAGTGAACCATTACAAAATTTCTGTGCAGCTGAAACCATGCTGAATCTGTAAATGAGCCAAAAAGCACCACAAAAACTACAAAACGGCATTTTACAAAAGCAGGACCGCACTCTGAGCTGGTTTTAAGAAAAGACGAAGCACTACAGAAGGAAACAGAGCCGACATTCAAAAATCCCGTGTGCTTTGTTCGGTGGAGATGAAGTGACGCTGAAACACTAAATAAAGAATGACAGCGTGGAGTCATTCTGAATGTTGCTTCTTGCTTCAGAGGCACAATGAATGAACGTCTGCAGGGATATTGTCATCATTTTTACATCTATATGTGGTGACGTCTGATGCCGGTGTTCATATAATATATAGTTTAATGACTTTAATTTAAGGATTAGAGGATAACAGCAACTCTAACAATACACTAAATAGATAATAATAATCATAAGGGTTTGGTTCACCTGGCTAATTTCACAGATGGTAGCTGGATCCACACCAGGCTTCTTTTAACCTACCTGCGGAGACGTTTTACTAAAACCAAACCAGCAGTTGGTCCTCTGGCTGAGGTCGGCTCCAAATAGATGGATTTAATTTATACTTTAGAAGATTTAAAATTTTCGTGACCACTGCTAACTGGAGTCACTGAACTGGATCTGAGGACTCTTTGTGCTGTTGGAGTCTTCAGAGGGATTTTTATGGGAATCATCCAAAAAAATATTACAGTTTACTATGAAGTGAAGACATCCAAGAGGTTTGTGCTTCAGTTTTGGTGAGTGAAACTGAGGTTTTATTATTCTAGTTACTAGCACTCATTAGCAGAAATCCATGCCTGTGCAATGCACCTTTACAGTCTAAGAGTCAGATTTACTAACACCAGCACCAACTGGGTTTTGGTGCCGCTACTCTCAGTGTACACAAAGAAACCAGTGAATGCCAACTTGTCTGCAAACACTCACCAAACTCTTGGTCGTCCAACCTTTTGGTGTAGCAGTAGGTACATCTGTGTGACCGATTTCACCAAGCAACAGCAAGTAGTGGTTGCCAGACGGTTGACAACAAGTCTCTAGACCTGTGTGAGTGAGGTCTAACCAAGTTTGTTGGCCTTAGCTGATAACATCCACCTCAAATATGGTCACTTCTGCCTCCAAAAAACCAACATGGCAGAGGCCAAAAAGCAAAGCTTCAAAACCAGTGGGTGACGTTTCATCTCATTAAACTGAGATATTAGAACAAACAAACTGTAATTACTCCAACTTTGCCCTCTCCTTCTTCGCTGTAGAGATTCACACAAACCAGTAAACAGTGAGAGGAGCCTGCAGCCTCCAAACATCATCTTAAATGTGTTGTATCTATCTGTGTTGTTCCAGTTCAACACAGAAATGATCTGGCTGGTCATCACGGATACTAAACCAAAACTTTATCCATTTAACGAAGTTAAAAGTTAATGTTAAAAATAATTAATGCAAGATAAGTTCATTAGTCATGATTTTTAGGTCAGAAACAGTAAAAGTAAACAAAGCAATGAATTGTAGAGTTGAAGCCTGGTGTGGAAGTCTCCTCTGTCAATTAACTGTGAAGGTGCCTGAACATGCTATAACTGTGTATTGATAATAATTCATGTGTGTACATATTGTGAGATATTACATTCAATATCAGTGTCGTCCTAAGTCTAAGGTAATAAATGCAGTTTAGGCCTATACGTGGTCATCTGTAAAGCTTTTTATTTGCAGTAGGTGGTCAGGTCTGGCTTTGTGGTGTTTTCATTTTAAAAATACCTGTTGATCAGGAAGCTCCGCCTTCACGTACCTTTATTTCTCTTTTCAGTTTGAGGTTTTCTGTGTTTGTAACTAGACATTCGAGTTGCTCACAACACAGCACTGAACTATACAGCAGGTTTAAAGTTGCAATAATTGAAACTAAAATTTAAATGATTAATTGGAGTGTAGAAAAGCTAAATTCAGTATGCTAATTTTAGGCGGTGTCCTTATTGTTCTCTGAGCTACAGCATACAGAGTTACAACTTTCAGTTTTTAGCTACCATACCGGATTTATTGGAGCTTTGCAGCAGAAATCGCACCTAAAATTCAGTGGAAATTATTGTTTGCGTTCCTTAATTCGTATTTAAGAAACAAAACACAGCTACAGAATTTTCCTGGCTGTTCTGATTCCCAGAACACTAAATAACGTCAAAACCGTGTACGTGTCTTTCACTAGTGATGTTTGATGGAAAGCTGATATGTCCAACTCACCGTTTTTCACAGGAGAAGATTTGTAGTGTAAAGAAGCACATCTGAACCCATATCAGAGATTTTTGTAGCTGGAGTCCAGCTGTTATTTGAGCCTAAACTTACCTCAGGGGCCTAATAGGGGTTACCTTAGTGAACTGCAATCGCTGGTTAATAAACCTGTAATCTGGCACCTCTTCTGTTGGGTTCTATAGGTCTTTAAACTGGGTTGGTTTATTTCTTGGTGACCAGTTCTGCCAAATGAAAGACACAGATGCGGCATCTGACAAAACGGCGCTATCCAACACCTGGGAACATGACTGCCTCGAATTTGTTGTGGTTTATTTTGATGCAACATGGCTAATATTTCATTATTGCTTGTTTTTTTTTCTTTTCTTTTTTTAAAGCAACTTTAAAATAAGAGTGAACATTTTAAAAAGGAATCTGAAGACTGTCCCAGTAACCACACGTCATCACAAGTATCCTAATGCACATTTATTTGGTGAATTTCCAGTATTGTTGGATCTTAGATACACAAGTACACCATCGCTCCTGCAAATACTATATATGGCTCAGCTGATTTACGGGAAAGTACACCAACCAACCACCCGGTCTTACTATTATGATCTGAGGAGCTAATAGAAGTAAGACAATCCAAAAACAAAAAGAAAGTTTTTTTAGTGAGTAAAATCTAGAAAACCATGAAGTGTATTTAGCATGCTATAGCTTCTGTTTGTGGCATCGGTCAAAACAGCAGCGAGCCTGTCCTTCACTGTTCTGTTGCACTATTGTATGAACTGTATGTCATCTACTGCAGCTACAAGCCCATCGTATTACTGTGAGAACAGAATGATATCAAAGCTAAAATGCCAGACACATGCAGCGTGGCTATAGTTAACTTCCCTTGCCGTTAATCACTCTTTTCTAGTACTGTAGAAGGTTAATATTAGCTATACGAGCTTAATTTGAAGTGCTACTCAATTTTGTCTTGAATTCAATCAACTGATATAATTTATAAGCCATTATATCACATTTACTAGTTACTTAGTGAACTTGCACTAACACTCAGCACCTATGTCTCAAACCCTTTTTTTTTAACCAAACAAAATTGGTGTTATATAAATAAAACTGAGACCAGATCTCACCTTTGATTATTCCTGTGTTAGATGCTCGGTAGGAATGTGTTTGTTTTTTTGGGGGTTTTTTTGTGATTCCCCGTAAAATGTGATGCTCTGAATCCCCTTTATTCTTCACTGATTTAGTTAACAGTAGTTTTCACTCAAACAGTAGTGCTTAGTATTTGAACATAAAAGGGATCATTCTCCCCATGCAGTGTCTTCTGTAATGTCCTGGCATTGTGAGAGCTGAAAGTCAGCAGGCCCACACCCATAACAATGAAAAAAACTGAATTTGAAACATGTGACACTTCTCGCAATAAATGGTAGCCACACTGGCTTTGTAAAAAAAGAGATGGACCACCCAACAATGCTCTTCTGAAACTCAGACTCACAGTCTGAGCAGGAGATAGCTGGACTAGCTAGCTTGCTAAGTGGTGTTTACTGCTAAATTGTCATCGTAACTGTGCAAGAATTTATCCTTATGAGTGTTCATACAATGCAGCGATCATAGTCATATTCAAAGATAATTTCTGCCAATGGTCTGACTGGGAATGATCGATTTGAGACGGTACCTTATCAAAACGCTATACACCACCACACAAAGAAGAATATGACAGTAATGTTAGCAAGAAAGCTAAAGGATAGCTGGTTAACTATAACTTAGCTACACTGCATGAATCTGGCATCAGCTACAAAGCAATTTAAAATGAGTAGCCAACCTAGCACCAGGTTTACCTCCTGAACGAGCTTACCTTATACACTCCAGATAATATTTAGCTAGCAATTTGTCTGTGTTAGCAACCTAGTGTTAGCCAACATTAGGCTAATCCCCAGAAACAAACAAAGGGCCCACCATTGATCAATTTTTTGATAACAATGAAAAAGTTATTAATAACGACACATTAGAAAATCAAAAGTCAATTATGTAAATGCACAAGTGAGCCTATTCATCTTCATTTTGAGTAGTTCTTCTCATTTGATAAGTTTTAAACTACAGGCGATCCAAGTTCTTAAAAACTGAATTTATGCAGTATTACTCCAAAAAGGCTGTTTTTTTCCTGGAAAAGCTGAGCACAGAAAGTTATTAGAAATACTTACAAACTTAACTTTGGAGAAATGTGCATCAAGAACAGATTGTGTTACTTCAAGACCACAAGTGTGAGTACTGGGACAGACATATTGTGCCTCCCTTTATGTAGGAATCTTTTTTATCTTTTTAGTGCAGGAAATTTAAGCCACTATTTTTGCATTGAAGTTACGCTCTGAATACTGATCAAGCAGAAGCAGAACTTCACAGGTGGTTTATATCCCTGAATTCATGTGCCAACAAAGCAGCAGATTTAGTGTTTCAAACGCAGTCAAATTTTCAAGTGGATAGTCAGTTCACACAAAGTGGTGACACACAATTTGAGCACAGTGGCGTGAAAACAAAACACTGAGACCAGAAAACAAATCTGGTTTCTGGACAGAATTGATCCTCAGAGACCTTACAGAGCAACATGAGAAAAGTAGAAACGGTGAAACATGACTGCCAGCAAACTAGCCATGGTTTTATTACCAAAGTCTCTCTCTCTTCTCTAACACACACACACACACACACACACACACACACACCAAACAATTAAAGACAGGAGACTTTTGGTTCCAGGATCACCTTCTAATCGTCAACTCCTACAGTGGTGCATTATCATGCAAACCATGCAAAAACAATGAAAATGTATTCATATAAAAAAATAAGTGTTACAAAATGGCATAGCAAGTATACGTAACCATTCATTCTCTTTTTCCTTTTCCTGATATCCTGAACTTTGCAGTGACTACACTAAAAATCGCATGCGTTACATGCAGTGCGGTTGGCTTTGCAGCAATAAAGCTTTTGGGTGTATATAGTATGTATATTATTGTTCTTTTTTTATGTCAGCTAAACTTTTGCGAAGAGTGCGCTGTACAGAGTTTTACTTTACAAACGGTGTGGTTTCCCTTTTTATTTCTTTTTTCTGGGCAGTCTCAGTGCCATGGCTCTCTGACTGGACCGTGGATGGCATGATGAGATCTGCGGTGGCCTCTGAAGGTCGATTATCTCGGATAAGATCCAACTTAACCTCCCCAGACGTTCAGTCCACAGCGGTGGCTTTGACCCAGGGCTTGGGTTTAGAGGCTTGGGTTGAATTTAATATCTTAACTCAGAGTGGTGGATATCTGCGCCGAATTTGTTTCCTCTCAGGGTGGCATGGTCCACACAGCGTCGCCGAATCCCTCACCAGTGGAGGAGAGAGGCAGGGGGCCCCCACTTGGTGTGAAAGGGTCTGTGTCTGTGTCCGTCTCCCCCTCCGCCAGGTAGCTCGGCCTGGGTCTCGTCCAGCCAGGGTCCCCGGGCGCCAAACCGGCCCCCATTGAGAAGTTCTCCCCTTCCCGCTCCCCAGAGATGCTGAATCCACTGGGCGAGCGCTCCAGCTCCTCGTGGTTAACCGATAGCATGGAGAGCGGTGAGTCACCACCTTGCCCCCCTGTGGTCCTACCCAGTCCCACTGACAAGTCCTGCAGGGAGCTGATGGGCAACACTGTGGGACGCTCGGTGTAAGTGGGGATGATTGCTGAAGGTGGGGGTTGGGGTTGATGAACCGAAGGGGCAATGCCGACTCCTCCTGCCAACCCCACCCCTTCTCTGCCTCCTCTTCCACGGCCATAATAGGGGTTCGCCTTGCTGACAGGCACCTGGTACATGTGTGGGAACGCCTCGGCGTAGTTGAGGAAAACCCGTCTGATCTCACCGTTTGCCGTAGGATTGCAGGTCTCCAGGGTCATGCGGGCAGAGCCGGCAGAGTCCACCTGCAGGTGCTCAGTGTGCTGGATGTGCATGTCCACCAGGAAGTCCAACTTCTTTTCCATGTCCTCCACCTGAGAGAGAGATACACAATGGAACCAGTGGATCGCATAACAGGTGTGTTTATTTACCAATCACCTTGGCCAAAATATGATGTAAAGAAATGTTAGTAACCCCTTCAGTGCTTTTAGTAAGGTTTGATAAAACCTTTGCAGACATTGCAGATATGAGAAATATCAAATATCATGTTGATTCTTTTACTGATAACTTGGTGTTTTCACAGTTTAATCTTGGTAATCTTCCTAAAGAAAACCATTAATTATGAACCCTGCACCACCACTAATAATGACGACAATGCTCCAGATGCAGGAGAGAAACACTCAGCACAGGAAAGACGGGCAGAACAGAATCATGAAAGTCTCTTTTTTTAAGCCTGGTCCAGTTTATCTTGTAAAGTGTTAAACAGCGGATGATAGTTCGGTGGTGGTGAAGGTTATAGACTCTTTTTGTCTTGCTGTAGAAGTCACTGCATGCTGCAGAATTGAAATCGAGTAAGAACTGCAAGTGTAATCGCATAACATGATTAGTAATATTTGCTACAGTTGGGCCAAATGGGTTGAATAGATCTGCTGTTCAAAGTCATCTCCAGCTGAAGCAGCTTGTTGCCATATTCAGAGGGTTCTCTGACCCTGGCAGTGCAGCGCTTTGTTTTATTGGAAACAGTAATTTAAGTGTCCTGTTCCAAAAGGTCTGCCAGTGTTTCTGGTCTCATCAACGTGACAGTTTTTTTCTAAATTAGCAAATTTTACCGGCATTACATTAAACTCTAAATTGTCGCCAGATGTCTCAACATACAAAGCCCAAGGGTAACAAACTAAACTATAAAACAATTTATCTCAAACAATACAAAGAGTTACTTTGTTTGGAGAAGGAACACCTTGGCAGAATATTTGCCTTTAGTAGTTTTAGTTGTTACCTGTCTCTCCACCCTGACAAATCTGCCCATCATGCTTTGGTCTTCCGCATCTGGCATGGATGTGGCTTTGGCTATGTAGGACTCATGCCTGGAACAAAGGGACATCAAGTAGATGTGGACTGCACAGACATTTGTTACAAAAACTAAATAACATAGTTATAACTAACCTTTATACTAATTTGTAATTGTTTTACAACATTGTAGCCATTTTAGAGCTCTGTAGCAGTACCTGGGTGACTGGTTGGGCGGGTAAGTAAAGGGTGTTTTCTGAGTTTTCTTGTGTTTTGGGGTGAGAGGAGGTCCAGGGGCAAGAATCATGTCAATCCTTAAAATAAAAAAAATAATGAGCATGAGGAAAAGAGAAAATTGGCTTCGTTCAAACTGATCAGCCTCGTGTGTAAAAGACTAACTCACCTCGTCTGGAGGTATTTAATTCTACAGAGCATGTCCAGGTGTCCAGCAGAGTACTGCTCAATAACATCTTTGACATCATAAGGCCTCAGAGTTTCCTTAAACCGCTTCTTGTTCAAGAGGAATTGCATGATCCTGTGTGGCAACAAACACTTCAAATGAAAACACTTCTCAAACATCAGACACAGTTAACAAACGTCAGCTACCACACTTACCTTCATTGTATAGACACGTGTTTGTCAGGAAACAGGAATGCAAGAATCAAACAAATGAGAAGCATTTCACTGGTTTAGATCTTAACATTATTAACGTATCTGATCTAAACAACACTACATTTACTGGCCCTAATAACTAGCGGATGATACCGTGGAGACAAAGACTATCACAACGTTTCCCAACCAGAAGCCGTGGGTGGATAAAACCATCCGCGACGCTCTGAGATCCCGCACCGCTGCCTACAACACGGGACTCATGACGGGGGACATGGACCCGTACAAAGCCGCGTCATATAACGTGCGGAGGGCGGTGAAAGAGGCGAAGCAGCGCTACGGGAGGAAACTAGAGTCACAACTCCAACAGAGTGACTCTAGGAGCCTGTGGCGGGGACTAAGGACAATAACGGACTATAAAGCACCAACAACCGGTATGACGAACGCGGCCGTGACTCTGGCAGACGAGCTGAACACTTTCTATGCTCGCTTCGAGGCTGCAGCTAAGGTCTCCAACAATGCTAGTGTTAGCGGCGCTAACGGCTGCAGACAGGAAGATACTGCCAGCACCGGAAACGTGCTCGTCATCTCCGAGCATGAAGTAAGGAGAGCCTTCAAGAGAGTGAACACCAGGAAAGCAGCAGGACCAGACGGCATCCCAGGTCGTATCCTAAGAGACTGCGCATACCAGCTAGCTCCTGTGTTCACTGAGATATTCAACATCTCTTTATCTCAGTCGGTGATCCCCACATGCTTCAAAGAGTCCATCATTGTTCCTGTCCCGAAGAAACCCCACCCTGTTTCTCTCAATGACTATCGCCCTGTAGCCCTCACCTCAGTAGTGATGAAGTGCTTTGAACGCCTGGTCAGAGACTTCATCATTTCTTCACTACCAGACACACTGGACCCACTACAGTTCGCTTACCGTCCAAATCGTTCCACAGACGATGCCATCTCTCATCTCCTCCACACATCACTCACTCACTTGGACACTAGAAGGGGGAATTATGTTAAAATGCTCTTCATAGACTACAGCTCTGCATTTAACACCATAATTCCCTCCACACTCACCACCAAGCTGGAGCATCTGGGACTCAGCTCATCTATGTGTCTGTGGATCTCCAACTTCCTAACTGGCAGACCACAGGCAGTAAGGATGGGCGGACATGTCTCAGCCTCCACCACTCTCAGCACTGGAGCCCCCCAGGGGTGTGTTCTGAGCCCCCTGCTGTACTCTTTGTACACATATGACTGCGTGGCCACTACCAGCTCCACCACCATCATCAAGTTTGCTGACGACACCGTCGTGGTGGGCCTGATCTCTGATAACAACGAGACGGCCTACCTGAAGGAGATTAGGAATCTGGAGAACTGGTGCCAGAGGAACAACCTCCTTCTAAACGTCAGTAAGACAAAGGAGCTGATAGTGGACTTCAGCACTAAGCAGGAGAGGAACTACCAGACCCCCGTCATCAACGAGTGCCCAGTGGAGAGAGTGGACAGCTTCAAATACCTCGGAGTTCACATCACGCAGGACCTGTCATGGTCCTGTCACATCAACACCGGGGTGAAAAAGGCCCGACAGCGTCTCTACCACCTCAGACGCTTGAGAGACTTCCAACTGCCCTCCAAGGTGCTCAGGAACTTTTACTCGTGCACCATAGAGAGCATCCTGGCGGGAAACATCTTAACCTGGTTCGGGAACAGCACCATGCAGGACAGACGAGCTCTACAGAGGGTTGTGCGGTCAGCTGAGCGCACCATCCGCTCCGAGCTCCCTGACCTGCACTCAATCTACAGCAGGCGGTGCTGGACCAAGGCCAGGAAGATGGTGAAGGACCTCAGCCATCCCAACAACAGACTGTTCTCTCTGTTGAGGTCAGGAAAGCGATTCCGCTCCCTGAAGACCAACACAGAGAGACTGAGGAGGAGCTTCTTCCCGCAGGCGATACGGTCTCTCAATCACACCACCACACAGTCCTGACCCACACATATGGTTCTTACACACACACTGGACTTTCTGGACTTTGGTTTTGCACAACACTGGTCACTATATTCTTCATTTCCGGTTAATACTTGTACAGCTGCTGTTATTGTGTATATATTTATTTATATTTAGATTTCTTCATACATTCTTATATAGTTCTATACTGTGTATTTTGTTGTACAGTTATTTTATTTTCAACTTTAATTTATATATTTATCTTTATCTTATTCTTCCCAGTTAAATTTACCCTTCATTCTAATTTGTGTTGTACAGTTATTTCATTTTTAACCTTAATTTATATTTTATTCCTTCCTAGTTAAATTTACCCTTTTTAATTTTTCATATTTATTTCCTATCTTATTCATAGCCTTTTCCTTTTTTGTTTTCTTTAGGTCACGAGCAGTTGTCCAAGCATTTCACTACATATCGTACTGTGTATGACTGTGTACGTGACAAATAAAATTTGAATTTGAATTAATGTTTGTCTGCGGTCTTTTACCCCTTTTCCACTGACACGGTGGAGCCACCAGTGGCCGTGGGAAGAGCGACCACCAGAAATTCCTCAATTATTGGTAGATTCACTCCATATTTCTTTGCCCACACTTACTAAGCACAAGTACTGGCACCATGTTACTATTAAATAGATTTAAGGCGGAAAACTAAAAATTGATATATGATCCCGTGTTTCTATCGGTTTATCTACTGGGAGACACTAATTATGGGAACTGAACCAGTGCAGAGGCTGTGGAGTACAACAACAAGCCAAAGCCTCATCGCTTCTGCTCAAAGTCAAATAGTAAGCTGAAAGCTTGAATAGAAACACACCACAGTCGATTTGTTATCCAAGGAAAAAGTACAAAAACAGTGCAACAGTCTCGTAGTCTGAAAGCACTCCAAGGTTAAATTGTTACTTTTAACAGCTTCACTCAAACACAAATAACTTCTTCATCCATTTTTGTCTTTTCTGTAACAGGTGCAAAATGAACAATAATAGCAAAGAAAAGCGTCTGGACTTCTTTAAGTTGCTTGAAGACACAAGAAGTGGAATCCTTCACTGCGCACATTAACGCTGTGGATAAGAACATCAAGTTCACCAGGGAAGACACAAAGGACAACTGTCTGCCTTTCCTGGACTGCGCTGTGCACATTGAAGAGAACGGCAAACTCAACATCGAAGTTTACCGGAAGCCCACACACACGGACCAGTACCTCCTCTTTGACTCCCATCACCCTCTGGAACACAAACTTGGAGTAATCAGGACCCTACACCACCGGGCAGAACATGTTCCCTCTAAGCCTGAAGGGAAAAAGAAGGAACACACACATGTAAAGGAAGCACTCAAAACGTGCGGCTATCCTAAATGGGCATTCTTAAAGTCAGCAAAGAGGCACAGAAAAGAAGATCAGACACCAGCGAGGGAGGATAAGAAGGACAGATGCAACAACATTGTCATCCCCTATGTAGCCAGTGTATCAGAAAAACTCAGGAGAGTTTTCTCCAAGCATGACATCCCGGTGCATTTCAGACCCAGCAACACGCTCAGACAGAAACTGGTTCACCCGAAAGACAAAACGCCAAAACACAAACTTAACAATGTGGTGTATGCTGTACAGTGCAGCGAGGAATGCTCAGACCTCTACATCGGAGAGACCAAACAGCCACTTCACAAGCGCATGGCACAACACAGAAGAGCCACCTCCACAGGACAAGACTCAGCAGTCCATCTGCATCTTAAGGATAAAGGTCACTCTTTCGAGGATGCCAATGTTCACATTTTGGACAGAGAGGACAGATGGTTTGAAAGAGGAGTGAAAGAAGCATCTATGTCCACTGTGAGCGACCATCTTTGAACAGAGGCGGGGTTTACGACACCAACTCTCTGCCATCTATAATCCAGTTTTGAGATCCCTTCCCAGACGCCTTAACGCCCACTCACATCCTGGGCCATCTGACCTCAGGAATTCGAATGATAAGGTGGGGCCAGGTTTCACAATGAACACACCCGAAACTCTGGCTGATTGGGACCCACGCCCAGTTTCCCACCTTGGCTCAGGCGATTAGAGGATCATCAGGGGGTCCTTTTGTCCCTCTGTGGGGGGAAACTCCCACTAGGTTTATATCTGGGACTCTCCACCATTTGACCTTAGAACTGAAGAAGCTTCTCGGATGAGAGGTGAAACGTCTTCAAGTAACTTAAAGAAGTCCAGACGCTTTTCTTTGCAAGCTCCTTTGACTACGATGACCTGGATGACTGAGAACCTTCACAGACAACAATAATAGCAAAAACAATCACGAGTAGCCTACGTATCTGCTTACTCATCACGATTGTTATACTATTTCCAAGTGGCATCTGCAAAACTCTGTGAAGCATCACTGCAGTGTCAAACTGGAGCTGTGAGGAAGGCAGGTATTACCATATGATTCCTCCCGTCTAGTCCAGGGTCTCCTCCCAGCTGGATATTTCCAGAAAGCCTTTAAAGTGGATCCTTCAAATGCCAAAAAACAACACTACAACCTCCTACTGGATCCAAATGAGTCCTCGTGTATTAAAGAGCCATTTCTTTTGGTCTTCACCTTAAGGTTCTTCTTCCTTGTCACAATAACAGTTCGGAGCAGTATGCTTGACAAGTTGGTGAATAAACAAAACAATACACCATTTCTTTCTTCCAGCAACTAAATGTAAGTGACACCTCTTTACCTCAAAGAACTTTATGACATCAGATTTGGAGCTGCTAAGACTTAACAGCTTCATAACAGGACTCCACAAACTGATGGTTACAGAGGTAACATCTGTCAGTTATGTGTAATTAATGCCCCCTTCACAGAAACCGTGCGTGACATTTTCTGTCCGGTGCATTATAGTAAGCCCAGCATCTTTCAGTCCTGCATCACTGCCACCCACTGAGCTCCGGTTTTTGTCCTACAGATCTCCTACTTTCAGAGTCAGCTACTGCTGCTGCACGAGCTCCAGTGTTTGGCAGAAAGTCTTGGGTCCTGAAACTAAAACCCTCCAGATCTGAGCATCCTATTCAGAAACCCATTCAACACTGATATAATGGAGTGGAAGGAAGCAGCACTTTCACAGGGTTAATCACTCATCTCGCAGGCCCTTGCACTAGATTGAATTCCTGCATTATGTCAGCTGTGTGGCCTATAGATTTACCAATGCACTGTCAGCATGTGTGAGTTCTGCCACACTCTGTGGTTGGCATAGCTCACTGTGTTGAATTTTGATTGCTGCAGAGTTTTCTGAAAGCACATACAGCGAGGACCAATCGTACTATCATACTGTGCAGAAAACTGACCAAAAGTTGTTATTGATATTTTAAGGTGTAAATAAACATTTTGAATTTGTTACTACAAAGTTCTGTTTTCTGTCCTGTCAGTTTGTTTAGCAGGTGAAGAAGAACTGACCAGTCTGTACGTTTGGATTCTAGCTAATCCATGTGACTGCATTTAAGCGTTTTACAGCCAGCAGGTCACTGATGACCTGTCCAGGGTTTTATGAGACTTCATAACATTTTCCTTTCTCCAATCCAACAGTGATGTCATAATGTCCTTACTCAGTCAGTCTACATCACTGACTGAAGACAAAGCAATCAAGCAACCAGAAAACATTTCCTTGTTCATAACACCCATCTGCGCATCACAGTATAGGACATTTTTCTCTTCTTATCAGTATCAATTTATACTCTTTAATTGATTGGGTCTAAATCAATTAAATGATGACTTTAAAGGACCACAGAGCCCAGTTCTTGACCCTAACCTGACTGCCCTGATGACCAGTTTCAGTGTGGGGATCATCTCTTCCAGGAGGATGTCAGGGGGGAAACCCCGTTCCTCTAAGGCTGGATCTGCCACACCTCCGGCATCTGAGAGAAAAACACATTACGAATTTTGCGTTAGTAAAAAAAAGGATTAGACCAATATGGAAGACAAAAGCTCTCTGAGCTATCCGTGCTTTTTTGGTTTCAAACCTTCAGAGCTCTGGCGGAGTGTGTTGGCCTTCATTCGGAAGGCAGTGCGGAAGCGTTCCCGGTTAGTGAAGCCACCAGGTTTGGGCTCCTTGGAGGGACTCTCCTCGATGGAGTCTGCGTTTCCTGTCAGCTTCTTTACTGCCACCACAGACGGTCTTGAATTAGGAAGGCGAACACGCTCGAGTAAACTTAGTTTCTGGCTGAAGAGGGACAAACGAGAAAACAATACAGTATGGACCAAGAGAAAGCATGTGAGCACCAGCAAGTAAAGTCTTACACATCACCCAGCTGGGTGTGATCAGACACTGAAGAACGTTCAAGAAGCAAAGCAGCCAAAAGTTTAGGCAGATATTCAGATTAAAGCCACATTCTTTTAAACTTTAAATACTGATATAATTTTTCTGATCATCACTCAATTCCTGTTCTCTTCATTTTCTCCCACACCCCAAACTGTACTCGGGAGATGGCTGCTCCTCCCTGAACCGGACTAAGTCTGGAGGTTTGAAGATATAAAAGGGAGTTTTTCCTTCCCACTGTCGCCAAGTGCATGCTAATGAAATTTTTTTCACAATCAGTTTTGTTGTGATTTTTGTGTAATATAAGTTCTCCTGGTCTGCTGCTGCAACGTAACAATGCAGCTTTCCTGGCAGAAGGAAGACTCAAAGAACTGAGAGGAGATTGGTCTCCTTTACTGTCCAATGGCTGACAATATTTGGCAGCACAAAGACGAGAGCTCCCTGGGTAAAATAAGACTCCTGTGCCTTGGAAGAGGGAGAGAGGCGGGGTAACCGGAGCTGACAACAGCCCAAACAAGGCCTCTGAAACGTGGAGCGTTCTCAGCGACTTTGCTCCCACAGCAGACACACAATATGAGCCTCTATGTGGCCTCGAGGCAGAATAGGGACGGCAGATTACGGCGCTGAGAGGCCGCAGAATAGGAAGCTGTAAAGGAAGAGAGAAGCTCTTTCTGACTGCTCCTCGGCCGAATAAAGAGCAGAAAATGGGATGTGATTATCCCGTGGATCTCTGTAAATGAGGCAGCGCAGCAGGCGAAAAAAATGATGCTCCTTATCTCCCACAGCTCTGCCTTCCCAAGACACACATGTTGGTTCATAATACCTGCACAAAGCTGCGGGACAATATTAAAAGATAATTTCAGTTATTGCAAATATGGATCTTATTTCCTGGTTGTTAGGATAACAAAGGGAATACACCAGGTTACATGGGTGGGACTCATTTTACTTGGAGGTAAAAGTGAAACTACTGATTTTAACAGCTCAAAAAAAGCAGAGAGTGTCCGACACATGTTCGTTTTTCCAAATGTGTTTGGTCGAACTGAAGGTTTTTCTGTTACCATTCTCTTGATCAGGTTTTTAGTCTCTGATACTTGTTTTTTGTTAATGCACTGTGTCAATTAAATGTTATGTCTCTGAACACAAAACTCTTACCTTGTTGTTTACATTTGTTTCAGCTGTGTCTCGTCACCCTCCCATATCCATTTCCTGTGTGAGCATTAAAGCTCTGCCTTTCCCTTTCGTTGTTGTTGTCGTTCCCGTTTATTCCCTGTCTGTTTCTGAGTTTGACGGATTTATTGACCCTTTTCTTTTCGTGGACTTTGAGATTATTCAGGCTGATGGTAGAACTCAAAGATTTGCTTTGTGTTTATTTCTGCTGCCTCTGGAATCAGTAAAGCTAAAGTTAAAGTATAGCAGCTACCTGGGCACCCACCAATCATCCAGTTCATGGTTGCAGGCACAGTGCAGCTAATCTTAGCTGTCACAGGGCAAGAAAAAGAGTGCATCGTGGGACAGTCACAAATACTTAAAGTACATGTGCATACTAGAGTTTTATATTTGTTGTGTAAACATTTTAATAGTGAATATCTGACACTGACTAGTCCTTTGACTTAAACTAAAATTGTTAAAAAGGTACTTTGTCGACATAGATGTCACATAAAAGACGTAGTTTACACCTGAACTGTGGTGGAGGAGAATCATGCATCTAGTAAAACTGATACACACACACACACACACACACACACACACACACACACACACACACACACACACACACACACAATAAGTAGCTTATCGGCCTCTTGTCGGACATCGTCGCACTGTTGTAGTTTCTGGCCGCCGTCCACCTCTTCGCTCAGCGCAACAAGATAATGTCAGAGTGCTAATTTCCCAGCCGCTGATCCTAAAAGGCTTTTAAAACTCTGACTGCCTGCTTTTCACTCCGTTTGACTTCATCACTCAGCGTCTGCACCCTCATTTCTTTCCACTCTTGTTCTCCCTCCACATCTCCGTCTCATCTGAATTATGTCCCCGCTTAATACTACAAATACAAGAAAAATGATTGTAATCGTTGTAATGCAACCCTCCGGTTCAGCCTATAAAACAGACGCCATTAAGAACAGGTGACCCGACCTCTCTGCTCTGCTCTACCAGCCCGTGTATCAGAGCCGTTTCAGCTTTTAGCAGCAGTAACTTAATCCAGCGTGTTGAACACAGAGGCCGGGAGGCGTCGGAGCAGAACGCTGCGCTGTAATGAGCCTGTAACGCCACCTCTGCTGACCTGAGCTGATGCGAAATGGCAGGTTTAGCAAGACTACAGCACATTTCATATAATGGCTCTGACATGTGTTTGTCAGCACTGAATGATGACATCAAAGAGCAAAGTTTTTCCTAAGTTTAAGAAATCAAACTTTTAACTGATTATGTACTCTACATTTGTGTGTGCATGTGTGTGTGTGTGTGTGTTTGTGTGTGTGTGTGTGTGTGTGTTTGTGTGTGTGTGTGTGTGTTTGTGTGTGTTTGTGTGTGTGTGTGTATTCAACTAAAACTGGCTCTCATTTCCACTTCTGAACATTTTAATCCTTTAAGACCTACCATAGAACCAAGTTCGCCAGAGCTTATATTATATTTTTACATGCTGTGGAGCCATTTTTGGAGCATTTCAAGTTGCTATACATCAATACAACCATTATAGCCCAAATTTTAATGATATGTGATATGTCTGCATTAAGTGCATAGTAATTACATAAATTGCAAAAAAGTGCAATAAACTACAAAAAAATTTAAAATCGTTTTTGATTTTTTAACATATATTTCTAGTTAGAGAAATTTAAGAGGCTTATCCCTCAAAACTGTAAATACACAAACTAGTTTCCCTCCAAAGGAAATTTATTTTAAGTGTCTTCATAGTTTTATTTTTGAGATACACCAATTTTCATACACTGCAGGAAAAACGAAAAAATATATTATAGTGCAAATTTGCAAAATAACAGCATATGCATCAAAATAAAATATTTCCAGCAGTGCAATATGAGTCCTCAGCATCCCAGAAACGACACAGAAAGACAAAGTCAAACATAACTTTTAAAAACACCAGTATAGGCTCATAAGGCCACGATGGTAAAAAACGACATTTCCGCAAAACGACGTCACTTCCGGTTTTGGGCAGGTCATGCGGACATGCGATAGTTCACGCTGATGGACGTAGGAAGTGTTACAAACAGCTGATCGGATCGGCAAAGCGTGTTTCTGGAATATTATGTTTTTGTTGCTGCAAGTGCTTTTTATGCAGTTTTTGCAAAGCTATATGTGGAAGGAAACTGTGACCGAGGACAAGCTGATGGCATAAGATGTAAGTACAACTCCTCTGGTTTCATATGCAAAAAAAATTATTGCGCTAGCTTACGTGGTTGCAGTGCTACCGGGATTTAAAAATAGTTACGCAAAATGGAGCGTGTCCGCTCAGACCGGCTTTAAAGGGTTAATGCCGATGTATAAGTCCTAGCTTACATGTTGACTATATTAAGCACAATTACAAAAGTATAAACACGTGTTAGGCATCAATCACAGTGAAGTTGGTTCCCCCCCTTTGGAGCCACCAGTCACTGGGGAAAGGTGCATCCCCTGGTCAGCCTCTCACTGACCGGTGTATCCCCTGACCCCAGTGAGAGGCTTCTGGAGGTTGCTGCTTGGAAAACGCCCCTGTTTGCTGATTGGTTAAACTCAGACAGACAATGTTTGCCGTCAAAGTAAAAGTTGTGAGTACTGCTACAGCTACTTTGAAATGTCACATTGCTGCATCTGCTAGTATTCTGCATGGAAGTGCACCAAAAACCAGAACTGCATGCAAAATACAAGCAGATGCAGCAATGCTCCAGCAACCAAATCAAATCAAAATCAAATCAAATCACTTTTATTGTCACATCACATGTGCAGGTACATTGGTACAGCACATGTGAGTGAAATTCTTGTGTGCGAGCTTCACAAGCAACAGAGTTGTGCAAAATACAATAATGTAAACCAAAACAATCTCAAGGAAGTTTGTGGTGCAGCACCCTTTGCAGCCAATTTCACCATCTTCCAGAAACCTCTCACCAGCTGCCCAGTGACCAGAGGTTGATGGTGGTCACAGAGTGGTCTCTATGCCTGTGTGACTGAGGCCTTGGGTAGGATAGAGTGCAAAGCAGGTGAGACCTTTTCACCTGTGCACTGGGTAATTTGTTTTTATACTGTGTCCATATGCAAACAACCAAGACCAAGGTTAGACAAGTGGCTGCTATGACTAACAGGTGAGCAGACAGGTGTCACTGACTTCACATGTGCTAATGCCACTCAGTCAGTCTGTGCGGCTTCTGTGTCTTTTGCAGGACTTTGATTAAATTATCTCATTATATCATTATATGTCGATAACCGCGGTGACACATCTGCAGCAGCTCAAGTTCAATCTGCTCCTCAAACCGAAAGCCTCAGTTGGAGTTTCACAACACTTTTTGATGTGGAGACTCATTAATGTCGCTCAGCAGGACGGAGAAAAATGAAAAGTCAAACCCATAGTCCTCTTCTGAGGCCCTAATTACAAGATCTAAACTGTCACTCATAATTGAAACACAACTAATGGACTCGCTAATAGGTTTCCACAGAAACCTCTCAGCTTAAATGTCATTAAAGCAGCTGATGTGGAAGGCAGAGGGACGCGTGGGCGTTCAAAATTCATACGTCCCACGGCCATTAGCCCCGAGATTTATCCGACTGGTGAATTAATACAGGAAGCTATTTAAAGGCGGGCAGGGTGAGATATTCTAGGAAATGTTCATTAGTCTCTCCAGCATGTGGGGCTAATTAAAGCCCCGTCAGAAAGCATTTACTTTAGGCACAGCTCTGTGTGATTAACTGTGTCTCTGCATGGACACCAAACGGTGACCTACCTCGCCATGACCTCCAAGGTGTCCTTCCTGTGGACGGGGAGAGAGGAAAGGATCAAAATCAGGTATCTGCATGCAACGTAGGATTTAAATATCCTTTGATAAAGACTAAAAGTCAGAAGAGGACCAAAGCACGACAAAAATCCTCAGTTTGAAATCCACCGAGTGCATTTTTCTTGGTTGATGTTCCAAAATAGTGCAAACTGCTGATTCGTCTTTTATGTTTAATCTTTAATGAAAATTTTAATTTGAGTTTTTTTGCTTCTTACTCAAAGAAATCTAAAAGTAAAACTCTCCAGGTCAATCAACTTAGTGTTAAATCTGCAAATGCAAACAAAAAACAACATATTTAATGTTGTTTGCTAACTTAAGGTAATGCACGAGGACTATAAAAGTGACTGTTATGTTTTGTGGTACTTACCTGAAACAGGGAAGAGAGATGACAGTTTCGTAAAACCTCCAAGTGGCAATAAGGTCTTCCCTGATTGGATTGGTGGAATAATATCTCCAGGCAGACTTGAGATGGGAAGACAGGAGATCAACCAGAAGTTATAACAGCGCTCAGCTTAACTGAGTCCAGAAAACATAGAAAGTCTCAGCTGGACCACGCAGAAAGATGCCGATGCCGTCAGGTAGCGTCTCACCTGGATGAGGCCTGCAGCCGGATGTCTGCGCTTCTCAAAGTGCTTCTGTCTGTGCTGCTCCTGGACCTTCAGAGCCAGGCCCGAGCCCAGAATACCCTGCAGCCATAAAAACAGAAAACACGTCGCTCAGTGCTCCTGCCGTGCTGCGGGACGCCAGTGCCGAGCAAAATGTTAACACCTCGCCTTTATCTTGGTGAGGGTTAGCAAAAGGTCACAGCTTGGCTCAAAAGTCCTCCTTTGTCCACATCAACCAACGCAAGCAGATGTTTTACACGTACTTATTCACTCGGCTGCTCATGTATCACATACATGCAAACACATGACCTCCTGGTCATTAAGGAGGTGCAGGGCGGTGCTCTGCTAGCTGTATCCATGGGACTGATTACAGCTGATAACCTTCAGTGGGAACATGTTTTACCCACATGTTCTCATCGCAGAGTAACTGATGCTTCCAGAATGTGGAGGCTCTGGTTCGAGTCCCACTGAGACCTGCTTTCACTTGGTCGAGTGTCGGTAAACTGTGGGTGTAAAGTAAGGCTCTTTATTAACAATAGCCCTGCACAGTAAGAAGGTAGAGAGTGACACATCATAACCCCGGGACCAGAGGACGCCTGGTGTATAAACGAGTGACACCAGTGGTTGATATCATGGCACTAACTGATGCCCCGGGAGAGAACTGACTGTTTTCTTATACTGAAAGAGGCGACACTTACTAATAATCTAGCATTAAAGTGTTACAATCAACTTGTGTTGCACATTTTTTCTTCATAAATAAAAAGGTCAGAATTACTTGTGCAGTTCATACAAGACAGATTTCCTAACATGAGTATGTATTGATTGATTTATTCGGACTTAAATGAAACCCTGCACCATCAGCAGCGGTGTGTAGAGGAGAGCACACTCACTGCAGGCAAAGCGAAGAAGGACACTCCGATCAGAGCGAAGGTGCCGGCTAGCAGCCTCCCAGCCCAGGTCTTTGGGGTTTTGTCCCCGTAGCCGATGGTGGTCAGTGTGATCTGAAAAACACAAGGAAGATAAAACACAGGCAGAAAATCTTTTAAATTAAATCACTAAAATTCGACACAAAAGCCTCGGCGTCCTCGTTTCAGCAGTAATGTTTCCGTGGAGACTCATCTCTCTCTGTGACCTTCGTATCGATCCGTTAAAGGGCTCTTCAGTGTTTCCCGGAGTCAGAGGATCGCCCTGAAAAGCAGGCGGTGACAGTGGAACATCTTGTTGAAGGACATTCTGGCGGCGCAGATGCTCGCTGTCATGGAGCTTGAACTTTTGGCCCCTCTGGTTGAAGGACGGTCGCTTTAATGAGGCATTGGTGCTTCCCTTGCCAGAGGCCCTCATTAAAGCTCAGAGCTCTGCGAGCTTTCAAACGGGATTCACCGGAAACCCTCAGGCTTTCCACCGGCACATTACTAGAAACTAAAACCTGATTTTTTCCTGTCCTCTTGGCAGAAATCCCAGATTTGATTTAAAGCCAAAATATTAGCAGTTGATGATTTGGCCAGGCACCATCTGTCCACCGAGCTGCAGCCAAATCTACTCTCACCTCTAAGCTGCCAAAATCATTTCCAGACAAATAATTTGCAGAATTCAAGACAGGATTTTTTGTTTCCAGCAACAAAATTTCAACAATATGCATGTTAATTCACTGAGTGCAGTGTTAGTCGTAAACTTGGAGCTTGTTTTTTTTAATGCACGTACCAGCCCCCACCAAAGCGCATCAGCGTAGGTGTCAAAGTCCTGCTCTTTGGGCTGGGCCGTGGGGTTCTCCTGGTCAGACATGCTCACAGAGGCGTCATCCTTTTCCACCAGGTAGACAAGGAAGGACGCCAGGATGAGAGACAGGAAGCCGATGTACCAGGCTGTGATCAGCTCCTGCAGAAAACAGGGAAATATTTGAAAGAAGCTGATATTTTTTTATTTTAAATCCAATAAAAGACTGTTCTAATTCATTATTTACACATTCACAGCTGAGCAGCAGATTCCGGGTCTGAGAAATGAAGCCAACAGCCGCAGTTCCTCTAATGTCCACCTGAGGCTACCTTCAAATCTGAGTCAGTTCCTGCAAACTCCCATAAACTTTCTAATTGCTTCCAGTTTAGTTTCTTTACATCTTCAGCTCATGTGAGTGCTTCACTACACTTTACTCGATACTTCAAGCACTTTCAGTCGTCTCAGAGCGACAGCCGACTCCTTCCAGAGAAGTGCACATTTCCATAATTATATTTTCCAGCAACTTCCTTTAAAATGCTCACACGTCAGGAAGCAGGAAGTGTGCTCGGGTCCACGCCTACCTTACTGTGCGCGTAGATGGCGGAGCCCAGCAGCTTCCACGTCCCTCCTCTCCGGTCCATGCGCAGCATCCGCAGGATCTGCAGGAAGCGCAGGCTGCGCAGGGACGTGGCCAGCACATTTCCCTGGTTACGCACCGCCACCACCGGCACCGAGGCAATCAGCACGAAGATGTCTGAGCCGAAAACACAGCAGACAAAACCTCACGTAAAAGACTGTCAGGGAAAAGCTTTCTTCACATGGTTAATGAGACTGACCCGACACGCTGATTCAGTCGTCTTTGTGGGACGACGAGTTCCTAACAGGAGCTGAACATAAAGACGCCGATGAGATGCTCCTAATACGTTTAATGGTTTTAACACACAAGGAGAATTAATGTGAATGCTTCTTCCTTCAAAGTGCCGCACAGCACATTATATTAGCTGTAAAATATTTGGAGGGTATTATTAACATAAAGTATATTCCCTGTGTGCACTGTGTTACTGCACACACAGACTCACTCACTAACCACTCGTCAGTGCACGCTGGTTATTACACCAAGCTGGATGGTTGAACAGAGGAGCTGTCTAAAGCTTTTAGAGCCTGGATCAGATTTTAAAGGTTGGTGATGAATAAAAAAAAGCCTTTCATGGCATCACAAGCTGTAATTCTTGTCCTGGAAGACTATTTCTGTGTTTATAGGTCAAGGCATCTGCAGGAAATCGAAAACTCATCATCATCATCCAAAACCGTTTCCCAAAAGTCTGCAAAATAGTGAGAGTCGCTTCATCTTCATCTGCAGAGCTGCTGTCATTAAAACCAGAAAACGTAAAAGAAAAAGCTGTTTTACAGGAAAACTGACACCCACGTGCTGCAGCATCGCATCAAAAACACATTATGACGGAGCACATCTTGCTGCTATGTAAAGATTTACGTCACAGTAGCTACGTCCACCTTTACACTCTGTATGGTCTAACAACTGAAACAATCCTGATTTTCACTCTTGTGAACACCTGCAGATCTCACTGAAAGTCGAAGTTGACATTTACAGGTGCCAGAAAATGACGGAAACAAACTCTACATTATTAATTTCAGGGGTGGGGAACTCCAGGTCTCGAGGCCCGATGTCCTGCAGGTTTTAGACGTGTCCTTGATCCAACACAGCTGATTTAAATGGCTAAATTACTTCCACAACATGTCCTGAAGTTCTCCAGAGGCCTGGTAATGAAGGGTGAGATCTAAAACCTGCAGGACACACTTAGGCTTGGAGTTTCCTGCCTCTGATTTACTTATATCCAAAACCCCCTGTAGACGTGTCGGTAAGCCTTCCTTACTGACGAGCTCCCAGTAACACATCGTTCACCAAACAGGATGTTCAGCAGCAGATTTCCATGTTTAATGCTCAGAAACCTTTAATGACCTTACCTAAAATGCACAGGGGTTTGCGAGCGAACTTCAGCCTGCCCCTCCATCCTTTATAGCGACAGCAGCAACCGGCCGCCCAGATCCTCAGCGCAAACTCGGCTCCAAAGATGAAGATGGCGAACGTCTCCTGCACAAGGACACGTCAAAAACCCATTCACAGCTCGCTCAGATACGAGCTGCATGCTACATCAATAACGATTCAAATTCAGTGAAATCTTTCAGTGTTACTGAATCTGCCTCTTTGTTGTTACATCCTGTTTTGGACCCACTCCACATCTGCTCTCTCGGTCGTGAAGCAACAAACAAGATTAAAAAAAGAGAAAATTGAATATTTGAAGTGTTGTTTTGTCCAAATAAGCTCTGATTTGTTCAGAAGGGCAAACGGAAACTGTCCAGGTGGGAATGATTTCAACCAAAAATTGGATTTCAATTTTATTTTGTACATTTTTCCTTCGGACGCTTCATTTTTGGAGATTTTCTTGTAATTTTCTGGCAGTCCTTTTATTAAATCAACATTTTCCTGCTTTAATCTAATATATTTATTATTTTGTACTTTTTAAAAAAATGTCCTCTAACCATTTATTGATTTACTTACTCATGTTTTACAGCTGCTCATTACTATCAGTCCTATTTCAGTCCTTTTAATGTTTGTGTATCTGCATTTTACACTATTTATTTTTTAAAACAGTGAAGTATTTATATTATAAGTATTTATATCAGCTGAGTTTAGTTTATTTAAATGTGAAATGCAAGTACCAGATTTTATGCTCCAGCACCCTGCGACCCCTGAATTTGACATTTTTTTTAAAGGTCAAATTTGCTGATTTGAGTGAAACATGCGTCTGATGATGCACATTAAAAAAAGCTTGTGTTTAGTGGAACGATATATATATATATATATATATATATATATATATATATATATATATATATATATAAAAAAGATACAAACATAAATGAAGAAATGAAATCTCACCAGTATGACCAGCCAGTGTGCCGACACGTTCTCGTGTTCCTTGAATGTGGTCAGTATGGCCAGAATCAAACAGCCCAGAACGATTAAAAACCTGCAGACACACAAGAGGAAAAACATTCAGTTACAATAATGCACGACACTCATGTGCAGGACACACAAACACTACAGAGTGCAGGAAAAAAAATCACTCAGAGTGAAACTGCACAGTCTTACTGTCACCACTAGAGGGGGCCACGTCTCCCTTTAATTTATGCACGGGGGGATAAATTATATTATAATGTGTTTATATCACATTTACTCAAACCTGCAGGAGTAACTCCAGGATAAAGACTAAAAAAACCCAACAAAAACATCCTCATCAAACTTGTTGTCATGAATCTGTGGTTGCAGACCACGAGAGAAGCACTGACTGAACCTTTAGGACACATCAAGTCTTCAGGGGGAAGTGGACACGGAGGGGAACGAGACACATCTGAACACAAACTAAAACTTAAAGCTGTAACTGGATGAAAGATGGAAATCACAAGACAATGAAAATATAAAGTCAAACGGAGAATATTTGATGTTTTAACACATCTAAACCGAGACCACTATGATTAAAAAGCAGGAACACTGGAGGTCTGGAACTGCTTACTGTAACATGAGGTCTAAAAATGAAAAATTATACAGTCTTATTTAACAATGTGACATAAACATACAGAAAGCACGCCGCAGTGATCAGAAAACAGTGTAGATACTAAGAACGAACATTTTATTAGCACACGTCAGATTTTTTGTTAATTTCTGTTTTAATTTGACTGCATGCACAGAGTTTCATTTAAATGAGGCTAAATTACAGCACATATATAGCAAAATTCATTTCTTTCCGTTCCGCCTTTTTAATTTAACCGGGTAGGAGCGTTCATCCTGCTGCTCGTGCTGATCGGTTTAACTTCAGCGATTGTACTGCAGGCTCTCTGTTGCATAATGAATGTGTGCCTGGCAGATGAGTCGTTCAGAACTGGCTGAATTCAGACTAATCTCCACCGAGCAGGCCCGCTAACCACACAGCATCAGAAAAACAGCAGAATTTTCCTTTAAACTAAACAAATTGTGAGATAATTGTGAAGCCAGCAGGCTCACTGACAACCTCCCACTGCTACGGTGAAATCTGCACACAGCGCTTTAAAAAAAGGGTTTGGTTTGGAAAAAATATTGCCATTAATTTCAATGGACAAACCAACAAAGTCAGTTTAAGTCACCTGTATTTATGCAGCACATTTGAAAACTATAGGAGCTGATCTAAAGGACATTACATTAGAAATATAACAACTACAAAAGCACAAGTGAAGCAGCACAATTAAAGGAGACCTATTCTGCTCAGTCCAGCTCCAGAAAGATAGCTTAGCTCCTCTGCCTTTAAGAAAAATCTCCTCTGATTGGCTGCCCCTAAACAACACATTGGAACAGCAGGTTGGTGGGATCTCTATGACATCATACAGCACCAGAAGTAGAAAAAACTGAGTGAAGCTGAGTTTTTAGAGCCGGCTCCAGTCTGAGCTGTTGGCTCATAGGGATTTCCTTTACACACCCTGACCTGATACGATAATATCGTACAATAATAACTGTTTAATATGAACAGCCTCCAAGAACAGGATAAACAATATGACAGAAAAAAAAGGTATAGACAATTGTTCCCCTGTAGAAGGCTTGTAGGAGGAAGAACGTAGGAGGGTCTGTACACAAGAGCTGATGTACAATCATGAGCAGCAGAGCTCGACATGATGCTGGATTTAAGAGCCTGGGGGCAGCGCCGCAGACAGATCAGCCAGTTTTGGTTTTAAGGTGGAAGCGAGAATTAATTAAACAAATTCAAGCATATTTATCATGACGCCAGTTAGCAGGCTAACAGGTGGCATCAATTTTCAATGCCCTTAAGCAAAGCACTCTCTTTGTCCAAACACAGCAGCATCCAGGGTGATAAATCACCTCTTGGACCTGTAGTGTAATAAGTAAAGCGAGGCTGTTATCACATTTGTTCACCTTGTGCTCGAGTACGCGCTGGTTGGTGGTCACATGATTATTAAAAATCCAGCTATGCAGCAGCATCATTGATCATCATCAGTAAATAACCAGTGAAATAAAAACCCCAGCCTGGTACTGCATGCAAACGCTAATGCAGATTTTTATTCACTCATGTGATTGTCATGTTTAACCTGTGAGCCAGCAGGATGTGAGTCACCATTACAGAGCTGAACACTTCAACGTGCACAGTAAATGAGTAACAGTTGACTGTAAACAGCTGCACAGAGGTCACCAAGTGATGTTTACATGATGGTGTTAAAAGGTCTGACTTTCTAAACAAGCTGCATGAATCAATTACTGCAGTGGAAACAGCAAAATCATAGCCTGATGTAATCCCTATAAATCAATAAACAAATAAGCAATAACAATAAAAATTAAAAAAATAGAAAAAAAGATAGAAAAAGTAAAAAAATAAATCACATAAAAGACTTGTATGTCTTGGTTAATGATTGCTACCCCTGAAACTGAATGAAACAAACACCCCCCCCCCCCCCCAAAAAAAACAAACAAACAAACAAACAAACAAACAAACAAACAAACAATATAAATCACACTTTAAAAACAAAAACGTACTATCCACAGACATCCACAATAGGAGTCACCAGTGCCCTCGATTAGTTACCACTAACATTAAAGTAAGAAAACAGGAAATCTGGGATGGAGCAAAGCCTTCTCAGCTGTGGTACGTGGGCCACGGCTCGTACCAGGAGGGAAACTTACCAGCTGCAGTAATCTGACTTAAAATATCAGGAAGCTTCATGAAAGCCAGAGAACAAAGTACAGAGAGTATAGAGTGTATAAAACAGCAGCTGGTTTGGTTTTCTGGAGCAAGAATTGAACAAACTGAGATAAGAAGGTGACGAGCTAGGTTATCAGCTAATGCTAGCTAGCTAATTAGCAAGCTACACTACAAACTAAGATGGTGAGTAACAAACACAAAAACAAACAGAGCTGCCAAGTCACAGCAGGTTGATCACCAAAACTTCTTTGACATATTATTGACAGGGAACTGTTCTAAAAAACACCAAATGTGACTCAGCGGTGCAGTAGTTTAAGTTAGCAGAGGTCAGGCCTAAAACCAAGGCAGGGAAAAACAAGATACCAGCGATCTGATCAAGTCGCAACAGTAGAAGATACTCTCCACAGAGCATCTTCTACTGTGGAGTAGGACTGGATGCAACAGAAGCACACTGGGCTGTCAATCAAAGGAGCCACACCCTTAACAGAAGTGTATCACCACCTGTACAGGTGTTAAACTGTCCATAGAGTCTAATCTGTTTTTGCAGCAGGCTGGGAAATTTTAACATTGGAGTCTATGGGGAATGACTCACATTTGGAGGACATTAGAGTAACAGAAGAATTTTAGTATTTAAGGCTTCATATTCCAGCCTCTGAACAACAGAATAAAGGCCCAAAATCAATTCATTTTTTTATATAGCACCAAATCACAACAACAAATCAATTCAAGCCGCTTAATATTGTAAGACCCCAAGATAATACAGACAAACCTCAGCAATCATAGGACCTCCTATGAGTACAAACTTAACAATGGGAAGGAAAAACTCCCTTTTAACAGGAAGAAACCTCCAACAGACCCAGGCTCAGGGAGGGGCGGGGCCATCTGCTGCGACTGGTTGGAGGTGAGGGGGAGGGAGGCACAAAGACAGGCAGGGGTGAAGGTGGGTCAGTGGATGAAATAGAGCCCCCTGTGCAGCACAAAACATCAAACACATTCAGCTAACTGGAGAAAATGTAGTAATTATAAGAGTTAAATCCTCCTTCATTTGTGTGACTAATGACACGAACGCTAAATACATCAAGATGAGCTTTAAAACAGGAAAGAAAAACTCTCTGTGCAGTTCAGTAGCTCCTGTTTCAGCCTTAATAAAAACATATTAGTTGTCCTCTATAATAAAATGAGAGCATAAACTATTTATTGTCATTTCCACTTGATGAATCCCCTAATTCTCATTCTGTGCCCTACCACCTAAATATTCAGTTTTCCACGGTCTAATGCTGCATTTTAAAAAGCTCGTACTGCTACTCTTACACTTATATTTAGCTTCCAGAGCTCAAATTAATTGGATGCACACGTACAAATGGCTATTTAAATGCTCCTGTAGAGTCGATCACACTGTGGCTGGATTCCAGGTACACTGGAGTTAACCGCCCAGCTATGATATACGACCCCGAACTGCGCTGAGCAAACTCAGCCGCAGGAAGGCAGCCAATTAACATTTATCCAGAGCGCCCATTACTCGCCACCATCAGCTCTGCAAAAGATTATTTTGTTCTTTCTCAGCTCGGGTGTGATGGGGTCATTTCAAAGCAACTCATCCAAGAGCTTCACAGCAGCCACGGGGCAGCCACTGATAATAAGAACCTCTGGAACATGTTATCATTTGCATAATTCGCAACACTACAGGCGTTGATGTTAAGACGCGAGTCGTGCAATTAGAGTCCAAATAAAGGCTTCTTGGTTTTTAACTTACTGTAGCCTAATCCAATCAAGTATTTACTGCAGTATTTCATCAGGGTCATTGATGTAAAATGGTTCAAATCTAAAAATAAGTGCAGAAAAGAAGCTTCAAGGCAGACGAAGATGAAGCAGCTCAACTGACAGATAAGTTGGGTTAACTCGATATTGCACAAAAATGGTTGAAAATGAGATTAAAGGAAACTGTATACGTTTTTCTGTGGGGTTAAATTGTTAGTGAATTTGTTTGGCCACTGCAGAGTTAATTAACTGGTAAGACTAGTATCTCGAGGAAGATATGGATTTGGATATTTGGGGGAAGGATCCTTTACTGTACATGTTTACATAAATGTAGGCGTGGAGCTCAAAAAGCCATCGATTGCTCCACCGTTTAGATTCTTTTCCAGTCCTCCACCCTTCCATTCCTGAGTCTTGAATCATTCATGGCCTGTTGTATTGCCATTAGCCGGTGTCGACAACTCGGAGAAGTTTCTGAAGTGCTTCACAATCATAACAGCATCAATATTTCACAGCCAAACAGCCTGAAGAGCTTTATCGAATTGACCTGAAAGAAATGGTAAATGGCCTGTATTTGTATAGCGCTTTACTAGTCCCTAAGGACCCCAAAGCGCTTTACATATCCAGTCATCCACCCATTCACACACACATTCACACACTGGTGATGGCAGCTACATTGTAGCCACAGCCACCCTGGGGCGCACTGACAGAGGCGAGGCTGCCGGACACTGGTGCCACCGGGCCCTCTGACCACCACCAGTGATAGTTGAGCGCTTGCACATGTGGCTGTCACACGTTTCTCTGACTCGTCACAGTTTTTCCTTCCTGCATTCCTGTCCTCTGAATTAAACTGGAGCGTTTCTCCTCAAAGTTATCCAGAGGACAGAGATAATCCTGGAGCGAGCGCAACCAGATCAATGTTAACTCAATATGATCCGACAGATACAGATCTGCAACACAACCGGCTTCCTATTCGTCTTCAAATAGTTTGTTCAATAAGGCACACAGAGCGCCGTCGATGCCCATTAGAGGCGACATGTCGAGTGGAGCCGGGCGGAAATCAAACAGTCCGACTGAATCCGCAGGAAAAAAGTCAGCCAAAGAAGACGTGGCAGGCTCGGGAGTGACCACATGGCTTTGACGGGTTTAAGAAGAGTCCAGTTCTTGAGTGGGGCCAGAGTTAAACAGATAAATCAATAGAAGAGACACAGTCTTTACCATTTCAATCATCCACAGCTCCACACAGACAGAAAGTCCGACTCAAGTGAATGAAATGAGTCCAGTCTAGTCCATCGATATCCACACCAGGTGGCTTCCTCAGGAGGTCTGACCCATAACAACAGACTATGAAATACCAGATTTCTATCCTGCTTTTTGATGTTCCAGTGAGAGTAGTGGCAAAAGTAAGCATCTAGCTATAAAGTCCTGTTTCTGGGACAGCCAGCAGTGTTTCCACAGGAGGAAGTGACATAAATACACCCTGAGATGCCACCAACACCTCCAGCCTCACTATTAGTCTGTGTGTATGAGGTGAGGTGGTGAAACGCTCCTGGAAGCTCCATTAGCTTCCTGTTGGACAAATCAGTGAAGCATGCCGTCCAATCTGTGCTGTGATTGGCAATCAAGAGTTTCCTGATGGAGAAAACGGTCTTTCCATCCATTTTCTTTGTGATAAGGTCACGAGTGACTGATGAGAGGGGACTGGACCTGGTGGCTCTGCAGGAATTGGTAAAATGATGGAGATTCGCACTAAGAAGAGGCACTGGTTTTTGAGAAAATGGTCTAGTGCCTGGAACAGCTTATAGAGCGTTTGACATATGCGATAAATAAAGCGTCACAAGGCCAGAATCAAACAATGACCCAACTAAAGGAGACAGAGTACAGCTACAAGGTAAAATCCTTTAGTTTTAAAGCTCAAAAAAGCCACTGCAGATACTGAAATATGTCCAAAAGTAAAAGGATGGATAGTTAGGATAGGACCTAGGATAGGATCTCCAATCATACAAAATGCCTTCAGTTCTCTTCAGTTTTGTGACTAAAAATTGAAACAGCTAAAACCTAAAGTTCAGATTTAATTAGTTTATCTGTTTATGTGGACGAATGGTTTACTGTTATTAGAGGTTATGTGGCAGGAATGATGAGGTCATCCCACCTAAACTCCACTCTCTCCGTTAATCCACCTTCCCTGTGTCGGCCTCAGCTATGCCCGGTGCTGATACCACCCCTGAGGTTTCCTAACATCCAATTTGCCAACGAGATTCAATAAAGAGTGCCGACGACGCAATTCTGGCAGTTAATTTGCTCAGTAATATGCAAACACTGGTGGGAAAGGACAGCAGCAGGACCGGCGGTAATGACTGCAGTCACAAGGACGAGATGAGAGGATCTGTGGGAAGACGTTTGCAAACAGTCGAACATCATTGACGTGCTGCTATGAAGCGGAGCGAGCCTGGTGTTCACTGCTGGCTGACAGCTGCAGTTCTTTGACTCACTTAAATGTTACAGGGAGTTTTAGGACTTCAATATCTGAAACTTCTGCTTTGGAAGTGAAATTTTACAAAACTGAAAAAACGAGCTACTCTTTACCTGGGTGAGTTTATTATTAGACACTCACTTCAGTTCAGAGTGATCAGATTTGATTTATCAAACAGTTAAATTATCCAACCATCCATTTTCTGAACCAGTTCAGTCACAGACGCTGGAGCCGATCCCACCTGTGATCCTGTGAGCAGACATGAGCAGACGGGTTTGAACCCAACACCCTCCAGCTGGTTGGGCCCTGGTTTTGAACCCAGGTAAATTAATTAGAGTAAACTAATGAAGACAACTGTTACATTAAAGCTGTGGCCTGTTTTGTTGTTATCCGTGATGCGTTTCATGATCATATATTGTATGTATTGTACGCTGTACGAGTAAATGGAAGACCTGCATACATGATAACCAGATTATCTGTATAACGTCAATAAAGCATGCGATGAAGTCACAGGTAAGTCAAAATTTTGAGTTAATAACCTGAAACTTTACCTTACAAATGGATTTTGTTTTCCAGAGCAGGTTTTCATAGAGATTAGCCAACCTCATCCAGTCATGTGTTTTGTATCTGGTTTGTTAGCTAGCTTTTAATTTATCTGTATTGTCAGGCAAGCTAGTGTTAGCTAACATTAGCCAGAAGAAATACAGCTCAGGGTTTCATCCAAAAAACGATCTCTTGATGAACTGAAGATCATGCTAATGCTAATCATAGCTTTTCACTGAGGGTAAAATTTCCATTTTATCAGATACACTTCAGTAGATAAAGCTAACAGCTTAGCTAGCTGGCTAACTTTAGCTTTTCTCTACTTCATGTGACATGTCTGTCAGGCTTTTTCTGTACAAGGAGTCTGTTTATGAAAAATGTGATTTGGGTTTCTCACTCTGTATTCGGAGTAATACCCGACAATTTACTGATGAAGTAACTGATCAATTGGGTCACTTCCTGTCTTTATCATCTACAAAGACATCTTCTCCTCCTACCTTCACCATTGGTTAGAGTACTGGGCTTCACCTTTATTGATGACTTTGGAAAATGCATTCTGCCCTTATTGATTTATCTGGGAAGCATTCTGAAATATGGATTCATTTTCCCTGAATGCTCCGTCTCCCAGGAGACTCCCTGCTGACCTCAACACTGCTTCTCAAAGCTGACAGAAGGTGAGATTTACAGGCATTTGCAGCGATCCTGACAGAAAACCATGTTGGGAGTGATGGCTTTCACCTCCAGCACCTCCCCCTTTCCCTCCATCCTCCCCCACCGAGGACGGCCCAGCAGCTGGAGACAGGAAAAAGATATTCAGGCTGTGATTTGGGATTTGCTGATCAGGCAGAACATGGTGTTTCACTGGGGATATCCTGACCCCTGGATGTACTGGCGCATGGTGTGTTTGTAGTTGTGTATCTGTGCATGTGTGTGTGCCAGACAGCTTCAGACAGCTTCATGAGAATAAACCATGGACAGATTAGTAGATGGACTGGTACTTCTAGTCTTATTTACCCAATCACTCGATGGATGAATCAGGGTTCAGATTTCTTATCTTCAGTATTTTCAGTTTCACTACAGATTGGACAGTAGCTGGACGGTGTTTCTACACAAGTTTGTCGCTTCCATTCAAACTAGGACCCCAGCAATATTTTTAGCAATCAAAGCAATCACAAAGAAGTTTCTGCCAACCACCTGGTGAAATTTATCCCTAGTGACAAATGGCTGCCAGTGGGGTCAATGACCAGTCTGTAGATCTGCACGACTAAGTCCCACTGCACGAGTAGGACTTTAGTCTCTAGGCCCGTGCGCCTGGGCTTTACTCTACATTGTCACCATGACTGTCACACATCCAAAATCATGCACAAGTTAACATTAACATTGTTAGTAGCCACGTACCTGCAATACCTTAACATAACTAAAAGTCTTTTAGCCACTATTGATATCACCATTAGTAAAAAAACAAATTTAAAAACCATGTTTAAACATTGTTGTGTTAGCTTCACTTTTCAGATCTGGGAGTTCTGATCAACTTTTACAGTATTTGTGGATAAAACTTCCTTCCTTTGGCTGGTGCTATTATTAGCTTACCTGCTAACAAATTGAATACTAAAACTCAACGTTTTAGCTAGCAGGCTAACCTTAGCATGTGTACCTTTTATTGCTAACAAAAGCACACATAAGCCTTATCTAAAGCCTCATGAGTGCTTGTTTTTAGGCCTTTATGTAGAGTTTGTGTTGTGTTAAAGGCCTGTTATTTGTTGATGACCATTAATAAATGACCATTAGGTAGTGTCTAAGCTAATGTTAGCTAGCATTTAGTTACTGTAAAAACAGAGGTCTTCAGTCACAAGACTCAATCACAGGCCCGGTTTGACTTTTGTGATTCACTTACTTTGAGTGTTTACTCACTCCCTGATTGAGCAAACAAAATGAGATAATTAGTCAAACTAATCAGATTCATTTAAGCTAATTATAGAATATTTTTTAATTAGCTTTAAAAAAGCCACAGCAGCAAACCCACATCAGAGAGTCTCCTAAAGCAGCCGAGGAGTCAATAAGCTGCAGAGATGATGCTGATTACTCAGGAAAACATCTACCTGCTGGATGCATCACACTCAAGCCGAGTGCTGACTTTGAGTTTCTCTCAGTCCTTGTGAAGCGCCAATCAAATCGACTCGTACAGTCCCACCATGAAGTCCTCAGTGGCCTCACGGGACTGAATTCAGAGGTTGGACGAGATCAGTGGAGCTCTGTTTTAATCTCTCCTTCTGTGTCTGCTTGATAAAGATTTATGAGTGTTCAATGATTTGAACAAGGACGTCGTTCATCCTAAAAATAGATCACACTCCTTATGTTGAGCTTGGTTTTCATCTCGGGGGATCTGATAGGTCAGACTGTCACTTTATCATCTCTACCAGCTAAGTCACATTAGCTGGTAGAGATGATAAGTAAGGTAAACCTTTGAGTGTTTTGCACCCTGTAGTTCACTCATTTCAGTGACTTAAAACTCCTGTGATCTGTGCTTATTTTACATTTTTTTTAACTGAGGCTGCTGATGATGAGGAGACAAGAGGGGGAAGCAGGAAGGTGAGAAACACCTGAAAGTCGGAAATGGGCCAAATTAAATTTGATAAGGTAGAGTAAGTTAAACTCATCTCAACTTTGAGACAACAGAAGCCAGCTGGAGTTAAGAAATGTGGAGTTAAAATGTGTATATTTTAAATGCATTGATTACATCAAAACTGGATTGTTTGACCTTTGACCTTAAGATGCAGATGTACAGATGTCTTGTCCTGGTGGGGGGACTCGTCTATGTTTTGTGGAGGAGTACATATGTTAGCGCCTTAATTCTGTTGGTCATTGGAAAAATAAAATTCAGATCCCAAAGTAACTCAAAGTAACTATGAGCTAATGACCTTCTATTGATCTATGACATCAGTACACATTTTTCTGAGTGGTCTCAATCACTAGATTTAGCTCTCATTGATTATAGCGTAATTTTTTAAAATTATGGTCACATTTAAAGAAGAAAAAAAGAGAAAAAAACAGTAGTAATGAAAAACAAGCAGCGCCAGGAGACGTCTGGAAACTCCGAGTACAAAAACAGTCTGGGCACTCGGAGGAACACGGGCGTGCTCACAGGAGGGGGGCTAATTAGACACTGGGGAGATTATTTCAACACAGGTAAACCCACTGAAGGCAGGACAAACAATTACAAAGGAGGAAAAACTGACCGGGAATAACAAAACGGAAAAAATGAAATTACTTTAAATGCAAACTCAAACCACGAGCATATAATAACTTCAGGCATATTCAGTTGTTTTGTTTTTATTTTTGATTGTTTAGAAAACAAACTTCATGTTGGAGGTATCGTTACAGCCGGCTGGATGAGAGGTAAACAAATAAGTCTGAGACTTCATCCTGAAAAAGTCTAAAACGAACTGCAGATGCAGTTTAGTGTTAACAAAACACGAAGCTACTTTAGTCAAAACAAAGCTATTATTAACATAAGCAAGAATTTATATTTGGTAATACGGCTCTGAGGTCTGCAGGCTGAAACAGAGGTAAAGGTGGGTTGCAAAGTGGCTGCAGATGAGCAGCAAACGTAGGCAGGGTAAAGCTCCTTTCTTTTAAAGAAAACTTAGAAAAGTCCAGACAAGCCTGCAGCGCCGTGAAAAAACACGGGTTGAAGGAAAACAGAGAAAAATAAAAACAAAACTCGACTGGAAGCTTTATGGATCAGCAGTTCGTTTGGTCGTCACAACCTCCAAACTAGTGATTTATGTTCCTGTACATGAACCTTTATTTTTCACCCGTCTGGTCTCAGATGCACTGATCTGTTTCCAATATTGCGAAATGAATATTGTCCACATTCAATGGGTGGAAAAACTCCACATTTGGAGGGTGAAGGTTGGGTGGAGTTAATAATTTTCCAGTTAAACAATTTTGACTCCTGCACCCGACAAATTTCTGCTTCATTTGGTATCTTTAACATTTTTATTAATTTGAAACAAGTTTTAAAAGATCGTGGGTTGTTGTTAAAATCCAACGAACGAATCTGTGCCTTCATTAAAAAAAACGTGACAGTTGATGTCAATGAACACGAACAAATGATTTCTTTTCATGGCTATTTCGTGTTTTTGCTAATTGACCATACTGATTGATCACACGTTAATGAAACATTTCACCCGATCTCTGCGACTCCTCAGACTCACAGAGGGTTTTATTTTTTAAACCATGGTAGATTTAGCCGAATACCAGCTGACTGTCACTTTCGAGCTCTCTCCATCGACTTCAGCCCCTATCACTCGTCTTTCACAGCTTCTTTACTGGTTATTCCAGTCTCCAGTGTATTTGGCTACCAAAGGAAGGTGAAGGTTTATTATTCTTTCTGCTTTGGAGATTTTGTCCCTGTTTGAAGGCAGAAATGCACGCTGAAAACACTGCAGCCAAAATAATGTACCATCGGTTTTTGTCTGCTGCCACTTGACTCCAGGTCGCTGTAAATAAAACATCTCTGAAAGTCACTGCAGAGAATCAAACTGCCTCCCGTCACTCTGGGTCAGAGCTCATTTTATTCTGCTGCTGATACAAAGCCGGAGAAATGGGAGCAGCTCATGCAGATCACCTCGACTCGCTGGGTCTGATCGAAGCATTCGCCTCAAACAGCAGAGCTGAGGGAGCCGACGGGTGAACGTAGCCAACAGATAAAGTCATGCAGATCTGCAGCAGTTTAAAATCACTGACACTTCTCACCACAGTTTCCTCTGGAGGGGAAACTGACGCAGTCCACTGACCTCATCTTTGAAAAGTTAAGGACCAAATCTCAAATACCGAGAGCTAATTATCTTAGATTTCCTGGCTGCATAATTAGGGTCATTCCAAAGGAAATGAGGTTCAGTAACGCCTCCCTGCCTCTTGGTTGGAAAGATGAGTGAAAGACAAATATGGCTGCCACAGTCATACTTCAGTAAAATGTAAATGTCTCCGAACTCACACAAAGAATCAAACCGACAGATCAGACTTTAAGTCTGAAGCTCTGTGAGAATAAATGTAAAATACAAGGAAGAAAGAAGAAGTCAAATTCAAATAAAGCAGGAATGAAAGAAGCATGAACGAGAGAAGGAAGAGACACAAAAATGATAAGGGCACATGAAAGGAAATGAGAAGGGAGGGAAAAACAGAAGAAGAACCACTGGAAAGTGGAAAAAGAAAGTAGGAATGAAGGAAATACAACAACAAAATAGGTCAGAAAGACTTAAGGAAAAAGGAAAGGAAGAAATGTAGGAAACAAGTAAAACAAGGATGAAGTGAAGAACATGAGGTGAATAAGGAAAGGAAGGACAGAAGCAGAGAAGGAAGAAAGGAAAGGAAGAAAGATGAACACACTTAAAGGCAGAGAGAAGGGCGCGCTGTAGCATCACACTAAAGTACAGATTAGTGAAGTAAAAGTACTCGGATACTTCCTGTGTTTGATCGGTCGTTCTTAAAGGGCATCGCTCACTCATCAATCATTCTCTGATGCTCATTCATCAGACGCGGCGTCACAGTCGTGGCCTGTTTTGAAGTAATCAACAGAAAAATGGCGCGATGATGACAAATGGTGCTATTAAACGTCCCGAGGGATGTGGAGAGGCTTCTTAACGAGCAGCCATTTGTGTTTGTTTACAGGATTTATGAATGCAGACGCACTGACCCAGATCCAAACCTGAGAGATAACGTCATCGCCAGGGAGTCGGCGTCACTGCGACCAACTGTCCCCGACAGGAAGTGGAAATAAGGTGATGGTTTCTTTACATTTCCTGAGAAAATTAAAGACGCTCTCTCCCTGCAGGTGTATCTGTTTGAATTAATATTCTTTTATTTATGTTCGACAACAAGAACAAGAACAGCGCCAGTAATCGATCTGTGAACATCACCGGACTAGGCGCTCATCTATGCTGCCTTCTGTGTGCCAAACAAGTACCTGCCCGAAACAGCAGAAATGAACCTCTAAATAGAAATCGAAGAAGAAGAAGAGGAATATATTTAGACTGGTGAAGAAACAGAAAAGTCAGTGAAAGGCAGAAGCACAGAAAGAGTGAAGGAAACGAGGATAAAAGAGGACGGATGAACCAATGGACGTAAGGAAGAAGGACAGACAAGCCAAAGGAAATAGGAAAAAGAAGAAGGACAGAGACTGAAAGGAAATAAAGAAATTAGGAAAGGAGGACAGAAGACCCAAACGAAATAGGCCTTACATTTGAAATAAATTGTCTTTAATATTTCTGCTCATTGAACTAAAAACAGATTTAAATGTTATCATCAATCTTTCTGGTTGGCTCCCACCTAAGTCCTTCTGTTTTGTGATTGGTTAGTTGAGCCATGTGTGAGTCAAAGCAAGGACACTGAAAATTCCTCGTTTCTCTTCCACTCCAGCTTCAGGCCCTTCAGCTGGAGTCGTTTCGTCTTTGTCTCTGCGTCCTTTCAGCCGACCGTCAGAGGTTTAGATGAGCCTCTTCATTCGGTCCATATGCTCGACAGTCCACAGCTGTGCGATTCAGCAGGGCCTCCGATGAGCGGCAGTCCTTTCATGGAGCGCGTGTCATCGGTTCTGCGAGGGTTTTGCCTGCCAAACGCTCTAATTTGTCACCTGAGTGCCCTCAAGGCCAGGGAAGCCATTACAGGCTTGGCAGGCGGAGGTGTAGGCAATCAGAGTGAGTCGGCCAACAGCGGCGCTCATTAACACGAAACACTGCTCGACTCGCTGCCTCCGACGTCTGAACGGCACCGTCGGCCGCCAGCTAAACGTCTGAGGTCAGACGTGAGAGGAAGAGCCTGTAAACACAGCGTTTAGACACCCACGCTCACACGAAAGCACGTCTATGTTCACGAATCCTCGTACGCACGTATGGAACTGCTTCAGCTGCACGACTGACTGGGAAACGTGAACATGCTGTGTGAGCATCGCTCCTCTGACATGAACCCCCGAGAGTCGGCCGAGGTTTCCTATACTACAAGGATAGGTGTAAGGATATGAAGTCAAGGAAACAAGGGAAGGAAGGAACGAAGGGCTGAAGTAACCAAAAACAAAGGACAGAAGAGAAGGAAGTAAGGAAAGAAAGAAAAAATAATGGCATGGAGAAGGAAAAAAGTATAATAATAAAGAAGAAGGATACATGTATGGGAAGGAAAGGAAATAAGGAAAGGAAGAAAGACAGAAGCACTGAAGCGAATAAGGTTATGAAAGAGGTGAGAGTGCCTAAAGGAAACAAGGAAAGAAGAAATTACAAAGGAGGAAGAAGGTTGGGTGAGGTAAAGGAAATAAGGACATAGAGGGTACAAGAGCTGAAGGAAATATGACAAGCACAGAGAAGGAAAAAAGGTAATGAAAAAGGTCAGATGGGCTAAAGAAAACAAGGAAAGGAAGAAGGATATAGGAAGGGAAGGAAAGAAGCAAAGGAGAAACGTTATAAAAGAATTAAGGAATTAAGAAGGTCAGACTGAAGGATACAAAGACAGGAAGGACAGAAGCAGCGAAGGAAACAAGGCAAAAAAGACAGACTGAGTAAAGAACATGAAATAAAGGAAATGAGTAAAGGAAGAAAAGCAGAACAGCTGAAGGAAATGAGGATACAGACAGGGAAGGAGACAAGGATAAGAAGAAGGCCAAAGGAGAAATTATCAGAGAAAGAAAAAGGTGAGAAGGAAATAAGGAAAGGATGAGTTCTTTAAAAAAGAAACAGGTGTGGGTTTGGTGGATGCTTAGAGCAAGTCGTAGTGAAAAATGTGTTTACTTACAGACCAGCACCGTCTTTTAGGGGACGTTATATTAAAGAAAAAGACATTAAATGCTGCCAAAACAGAAACATTTCTCAGTTTGATCAGAAACAAATGAACACAAAGCGAGTGGGTGTTTCTTTGATTCTGTGGGCTGAGAATAAATGCCACTCATTATTAAAGATGTTCTTCGTATTGGATCAAAGTCTGAGGAAAAGGCTTCCACCCTGGAGGACAGATGTGGACAGCTGGAGACCGCCTCGGGCCGGTTTCAGCTGCAGCAGAGCAGCCAATCGTCTGCTTTCTACTACGCATCGATCGCTTTAACCCACAAAGATAAATCAGGGACTCGTCTTGTTTGAATTTAACTTTCGTGTAAACAAACTGCTCGTTAGCAGCAGCAGCAGCAGAGAGCTGAGCCAAAGCTTGAGGACAATATTTTAGCTTGTGCGAATGCATTAAAGCAAAAGAAATGTCAATTTAGAGGCTGGCAGGAAGTGCTGTTACAGGCCTGACTTATTTAAAGGTTCAGTACATCATGTTTCTGTGAACTCTCCTGAGTTTAAATCTGTGGCTCCGCATCAGGACACTGTGTCAATGAGGCTCTGCAGATTCACTGTGTTTGTCCAAATTAGATCCACAAATGAAATTTACAGGAAATAATCAATCAAAACAAGACAGAGAGCAAATGCACGAGTAAGAGAGCAGAATGTTCCTGGACACCATCAAGACATCCATCCAACCTGCAGCTTTCCTGTTTCAGGTCCACCTCCAGATCATCCGGAGCAATGCTGAGGAGTTCCCAGGACAGCCGAGAGACCTAATCTCTCCTCCAGGACCTCCTCCTGGTAGGACATGACCGAAACACCTCAACTCTGAGGCATCCAGGAAGCATCGTAAGCAGCTGGCTGACCCACCTCAACTAGCTGCTTTTGATGAGGAGGACTAGTGGCTCTACTCTGAGCATTGACTGATCCAGCTCCTCACTCAGCCACTCTATGGACAAAGCTTATTCCCGCCACTTGAAATAATCGGCCGGTAAATCTACAACTTTGCTTTTAGGCTCAGGTCCTCCTTCACAACAACAGGCTGGTACAGCATCATCATAACTGCCAATCATCTGTCTATCTCCTCTCTTCAATAGAACCACAACATCTGTGGAGAACAGCGACGTCATTCTGTCAATCCAAAGCCACCAAAGCGGAGAGCCTCTGTTAGTTGGCTACATTCAGACTTCTGAAAGTAAGTCTCCACTGTGTATGTATCTGATATATATATCTGAATGTAAGAGTCAGTGACCGCTGCCCATACAAATCCAGTTCATGTATCCATTCAGAGCTGAGTTTGAAGTGTGAAATGTGCGACATTGTGTGTGCACAGCCTTCTATACAATCCAAACTACCAGATTAGCTCTCTGATTGTGGCTAACGTTAGCAATGCTAGCAGTGGAAACAGCTTTCCACACTACTGCTGAATGTGGTGACGTATCACTCAGATTACGCTACATAACCGTCCATTTTCTGCATCAGAGTAATTTCACGTTTTCTTCTGCTGTTTAGCTTCAGGTCAAACTGCAGCCTCTGGAAAAATTATGCCTATGAGGAAAAAGGTTCAGAACAAAGTGCAGTTCCTCTAGTGGCCACTTGAGTCTCCCTCCAAAAGTGAGTAAATTCCCCACAGAGCCTGAAACCCCTTGGGTAATTTTATAAAAAGGTTGTGGTTTGAATGAAAAAGAAAAAAGTCATCCTTGAAAGAAGGTTGAGTTGGAGCCGGCTTGACACCATGACACCAGCACAGATGCCAAAGCACAACGTGTAGTTTAACATAAAAGCAAACGGTCTCACTTCTTGAAGACATTAAAATTCTCCCTTTGAGGTTCTGCTGGGAGTAAAAAGAAACATTTTCTCTGCAGTTTCTTAGCTTTCCATTCACGCTGCCATTAAAACGGTTTTAACTGTGACACGTTGCATTATCCTGCTGAAAACAGCCATTACAAAATACAAAAACTGTGATTCTGAAAAACTCAGGTCAATGGAGCCGACGCCAAATCTACAGCAACAATCTGCAGCCTCGCCATAAACACTGCCTCATCAGACCAGGCCGTGGTTTTCCTGGTTTTCCAGTCAAACTTCTAGCCATACATTTCTATTCTCAGCTCACAGCACGAGGACCTGATGTGATCTTCTGCCAAACCACCTTAAAAGTTAAACATGTCGGTTTTGAGTCCACTGAGCTGGTACAAAGCCTTCCTAAGCCTTCCGGTAAATAACAGAAAAATCAAAAGGCCATGTTCCTCTGAAGAGCTCGAGGGTCATTCAGCAGCCACAGTTCAGGTTCATTAACAGACACTTCAGTCTCATCCTCTCCCAAACTCCCAGTCCAAACTGCACCATCATTACACAACAAAGAAGCCTCCAGTCCACCTGACAGCACTGGAAATCATCTGACCTTGGCTGCCCAGTCTGGTGACGCTCTGAGGCACGCTCATTAATCCTGAACCTGGTGGATATGAAGAACTGTTACAGTACACTGGAGATGCAGGTGTGCAGGAAGCAGCAGGAATAAAAGGAAATGTCTGCAGATGTAGGGAAGTAGACATCTTAAAACTTCAGCTGGGTACCATATTTTTACCATAAAATGATGTAGGAGGAAGCAGGAGAACGTGCACCCTCAGCAACTGTAACAATGACAAATACTACATGACATCATCATTTACTTCACATGACGGACTGTGACATCTCTACAGCCATAGCACATGCTGTACGTGACCTCTACTGCAGAGGTCACTCTGCACATAAACACTGAAGCCAGAAGCATCAGCTTAAAAACAGTTGTATGTACAAAAACGCTTCACAGAAAGGTTTCCAGTTCGGTGTGCACAGACACATAGACTGTAATAAAAAGATGGCCACCGCATCTGTGATGTCAGCTGATCTTTAGCATTAAAATTCTCCAAAAGGCACCAACAGCACAAACACAGCAGAGACGTCCAGTTCAACGATGTTAAAAAGTTCTGCTGGTGACTTTCAATGAAGAACAATTAAAACCAGTGATTCCCAGAGTGTGGGCCAAGGCCCCTGGTGGCCTGTGGATGTACTGCAGGTGGGGTGTGAGGTCATTTAAAATAAAAAAATCTCATGTATGCTTGTCTGCTCCCCAACTCTTCAAACTGCCTCGAGTACCAGGATGATTACCATCTACACAGCTGCTGGTTTTTGTTATTGCTTCTGATATTTTTTATAAAAGTCAAATCCTTACAAATTTGAGATGTTATGTGTAGAAGCTGATCTCAAAACGAATGGCAACATTTCGTGTACACGCGTCTGTGGTTTGTTTAATGTACGTTTATGTGCATTCACAGCTAAAGATTTTTATTTTCTTGAGTTGGCAGGGATTCCTGTTTTTCATTGATTTCTACAGTTGTGCATTATTTATTTATCATACATGTTTATAAGGAAAATAACAGATGAGAATGGCACATACACGTGATGCCGCCATTCGTTTTGAGTGATATTAATAGTGCCATTGATTATCGCGTCTTATACAATGAATATGTAACTTGTAAATAAGATCAAATTAAAATATGTAGTAATTATTCAGTTGTTTGGTGTTTATGCTATCTGACTGTATAGAGTGAAATATTGAAGACAGAAAGAAAAACATGATAAATTAACATACATGTGCGTGTTTGCAGACATGGGCGAAGCAAAGAAAAAACTACTGTAGGGCTTTAAAATGAAACATAAAAAAAAAGAAACCGATCTAAAGAGTCAAAGCCCCTGTATTTACAGCTCACACATCCTTCTTGTTCTTCACCTTTGGACCGATTTTTTCTCCTGAACTCGTGTTAGATCTCCTCGAGGATGTTTTGGTGTCGAGTGAACGGAGTTACAGCTGTTAGTAAAGAATCGTCCTCACGCAGCAGAAAGCCCGAACATCAGAATGAATCAGTGCAAACACAAAGAGGGAAGCACGTCATCTTCAGCTGGTGTGATGGTCACAGCTGTGATTATAGGTTTGGGGAGCAGGTTTTCAGAAGTGGGTCGCTACAGTCTTATGTTTGCTGACTTTGACATGATCTGATCATTAGTGAAGATTGATTTTTAGTCAGTAAACTCATTGACTAACCAGCCAGTGATCGGCGTTTGCAGATTTGAGCTCTCTCGCTGAATCCTCCTCCATTTCTATCCTGCTGAGCATTGGATGACATGCATTCTGTGTCTCTATGGCAACAGCTGCTCGCTGGAGTATCCCTCTGTCTCCAGATCACCATGGCGACACCTGCTCGGCTCCCTTCCTCCCTCCTATCGGTCCTGTCAGGGATCACCACTCATACCTCGTCTGTGTGTGTTTCCATGGAGATGCTCGTGCTGCGGGGTGAGCGGGTTCGGGATGCGGCGCGAGGTGCGACATGATTGGTCAGTTTGAGGAAGAGAGGGTTCGGCGTGGCAGGCTGCAGACGCGTTTTCCTCGCAGGTTGGCAGCAGACGGCGAGTGGAGTAAACAGAGTCCTCACAGACAGTCTGCCGTCTGTAACGCAGCAGTCTGTCGTCGATACACGCCGTCTGTCACTAAGTATTGATTAGGTGGACTAACCAATCATCTGTGATCACCAAGATACACAACTGTGCATATAAAACACAGTCCTAATTATTTTTAATGTTTCAGTCTCATATATATTTCAATTGTAGTTTCTTATTCATTCTTCTGGTTTGTAGCCCTGAAATAACTGCTAACATATGTAGGCATGAATAACAACAGAATACAATAAAATACACAATATTAGATATATTATATACTGTGATATTACACAGCTGCACCTTCGACACACATGTCGTCGGCCCAACCAGGTGAGCACTGAGGATTTCTGTTATTGTCAAAACATTAGAAGCATTTCCCACAATATATGCTTACAAATAAAAACAATATCATATTAATGATTTCTATCTAACAAGTAAATGAATTATACCACTAAAGATCATATCGTAGTACACACACACACACACACACACACACACACACACACACACACATATATAGAGAGAGCGTGATTATTATAAAATGTTTATATTCTAAATATTGATCTAGTTAATCCATTAGTCGAATTTTGATTTAATTGTAATTGATGTAACAATTAATAATTACTCTAAACAATAAAAATAAAAAATACTTTTTAATCATAGTTTTAAGTGGGTAAGATGTATTTATGGATGAATTATATATATTTTATATAATGTACCTTAATAATAACAATTGCATTTTCATTAAGCTATTATAACCATACATGTTTAATTAGATTAAAATGTATTTTAAGCTATATTTTAATATTATAAAGCAATAATGTAGTATAAATATTTCCATCGTAGGGGTAGGAGGTGTCCACACTATCATTTGAAATCATTTCAGAACAGTTGTTCATCCACACTGAAATGACTGAAACACTTACGTTCCTGTATTGCGCGTGCGTGGAACGTAAGACGCGTCGACCTGATGCGGTAAGCTGAACACAGCTTCAACCGTCTGTTTGTTGAAAAATAGTAACGCGACTGCATTTTCGTGTTAGTAACGGTAACGGCGTTGTAACGATAGAAATAGTAATTAGTTCGGTTACTCATTACTGAAAAAAGTAAGGCCGTTATTAATATCACTGACTTTAACTACATAAAACTCTTTCTTTAATAAATCTAACAGACAGTTAACGTCATTGGTGCTTTACCTCCAGTGACAACCTGACGTCAATGCATCTCAGCTGCACTTAGACACATAATTCTGGCATTTCAAAGTCCTTTTATGAACCAAACCACAGTGTATGTTTCAGCTGCCACTCCAACTCCTTTCAGCCTCAACTTTAATCTCTTTCAGTGCTTCTCTGTCGACTGCCACCCCATCAAGTCTTCTGAGTGCTTCAGATTTAACTAAAGATTCACACGCGACAGTGTCGAGTCCTGACACAGACATTCGAGGTCCATCTCAGTTTTTCTCCGTCTCAGTCTGCTGGGTTATTGAGTTAAACTTTGGGAAAATGAGGCGAGAGGTGCCAAGTCTGTCCCCCCTGGCGCTTCCTTCAGCTGTCAGGCAGGATGATGAGGTCTGGATCAGCGAAAAGCCAGAAGGCTATACTTAGTTTCTCACAATGCAAATGCTTCTGTGAGGACACTGTAGGCGCTGTGGTGTGAGAGCAAACAGCTGCAGACACACCAGGATGCATCCTTCTTTTAGATTTCATCCACGGTTTGCATCCTGAAGGCGAGCAGAATCTGTTTTCCTGCATCGATGGAGAGCTCTCTGCTGAGAAGCCCCGAGGTCATCCTAGGAGACAGCCGGTTCCCTCGCCCGTGAAGTGGGAAAATGCCACGAAAGCTGTTTGTCTTCAGTTCAAAATACCAGTTTATCACAACTCAGAGGCCCAGTTTTACTTCCAGCCTGCGACTGGAGACATTAACGCCGTAACATTTGCATCCTGAAGCTGTGATTGTGGAGCAAGTCGAGCCTGTTCGGTTGTACGTTAGTCACCGCGAGTACACAGCCAATCACTACGCATTTATTTTTATTGGAAATTTCTAGCTGGCCATTTTTCACGATCAGCCTTGTTTTACTCATTGATGACCTGAAATGAGTGAGAAACTCATCAGGACGGGGTTTGCAGAGGTCAGGGCCCAGAAGTCTTGTTCCAGCTATAGGTATCGCCCCCTGGTGGCCATGAAGACGTAGGCCGGGAAGCTACATTAAGCTCTCTATGGTCGTACAGTCGGCCTGACTTCACTGCATGAGTGCTCACATGTTCTTCCTCGTTAACACCTGTCAGGCTGTTTTTTACAAATAACGTGCAGTAAGAAAATTCTCACAGTGTTTTTTTTTAATGAAACCACAAAGTCAAGAATATGCGTCTAATACAAGTTTAAATGTTACAAAAAGAGCTAAAATGACACATGCTACACTCCTTTGTCTTGTGAAAATGGATAACCGCACCCTGATCTCCTCAGTGACAGTTGGTCAGGCCGACTCTGGCCCGATGGATTCTGGGTGTAATCACACATAAATGAACCCAACTGTTCCCGCCGTGCTGAGAGCTCAGCTGACAGACAGAAAGAGAGAGAGAGAGACGCCTTCGCCACCGTCTCGCTCAGCTTTATGACTCCACGACCAGCCAGTGAAAAAGCTCCTCCAACAGTTTATTTCCCATGATAACAGTGGGCATATATCACACTCTGTCCGCTGCGAGGGGGTGTGCGTCAGAGTGTGCGTGCATGGATGGCGGGGTCTCCTCTCCTTTGGTAGGAGAAATATTTTGGAAGGAAATGTATTTTAGAGCAGGAAGGAAGAGGAGGACAGTTCAATTATTTCAGCACAGAAGAAGGAAGAGGAGGAGGGGTATGGCGAAGAGCGTTAATGGTTATACAGAACTGGGAATACGGCATGTTTTGCAGTGCATGCTGGGATAAATGGCAGCTTAAATGCAGGACAATGTTACAGCTCCACACTCCTCACACAGGTGTGAATCTTACTGGAGTTGCAGCTGACATCAAGTCATTAACACCAAGCAGCCGAATCAAGTTACAATCTGCAGTTCCTCTAATGTCCACTTGAGGCTCTCACAGTGAGTCCAACCAGCTGAGGTGCAGCCTAGCTGGTAGCTAGCAGCTAACGCAGCCTGTGTCAGCATCAGTTAAAGCAGCCACGTCCCCAATAGCGCAAACGTTCAAAGATTCTAAATGGCCGAATGTCTTTTATGAAGAGTGAAGGTCGGAGGGACTTAGTTTTGGAGCCAGCTCCAGGCCTCGAGGGCCGGTGTCCTGCAGGTTTTAGATCTCACCCTGGGTCAACACACCTGAATCAAATGATTAGTTCATTAGCAGGCCTCTGGAGAACTTCAAGACATGTTGAGGTCATTATTTAGCCATTTAAATCAGCTGTGTTGGATCAGCAACACATCTAAAACCTGCAGGACACCGGCCCTCGAGGCCTGGAGTTCGACGCCTGTGCAGTAGAGGAAGTGCAGTTTTTAGCTCTTTGAGGTTCCTGCTTTAGAAGAAGTACGACTTGTGCCACTCAGTAAACTACTCATGAATAAAGTCCAGAATATGATCAATTAACAGATAATTTATAATTAATTATTACTTAATGAATCAATTCTGGGGAAAGTACATACGAAACATCAAAAAGCAACAAAAGGTCCGTCCTGACTCGGCCGTCACTCCATCTTTAGAACATTTGCAAATTATTCTGATGAAGTGTTTTTGAATATTTTGATATTTGCGTATTAGAATATTTCCTCTAAGTGTGTTTATGTTGAAACAAGGTCATGAAGTATTTTGCATTATTCAGAAATCCCCCACAGATCCTCTGCAGCGGAAACACAGTCAATACTTCATATAAAGGACACCACGCCTTCACACACTGTGAGAGGACGTGCAGCTCTACAAACAGCAGCCTATACATCACAGCCCCACGGTTACAAGCTAAAATGACCTTTGTGGTAAAAGTTCAGCTTCCTCTTCGATCTCGTGCCTCAGATGACTTTGAAATGTTACCTGCGAATGAAAAATTCACCTGCAACTCTGGGAGATGTCGGCTTTTAAAGACGACGACAAAACGAACACTTCTGGAGGACAACAGTAAACATTCAGCTTTAAAGATCGACTGACTCATCAAACTATTTAAAACCTGACAGTAAAACGCCAATATGGCCCCCGCGTGACGCCATGCAGCAGGCGAAGCGCTCAATAAAGCCTCTTTTCAGCATTCAGCTTTTAGATGTGGGACTTTTAAAGGGTTAGTTCACAAAAATAACTAAAGTTGACTTTACTCTGAAAATCCTTTAACCATCTGACCATTTAATGCACGACAAATACAAAGAATATTCTTAATGTTATTCATTTTAATCTTAATTTCTTTATTATTTAGTCCATTGAACTTGTAAACATGTAATGCAAATACTTCCTCCAGAAAAAAGACTTTCTAAGAAATAGCAATGGTCTAGGTTAATTATGATCTTTTACACATTTATTTAAAATAAATAAATTTTCTATAAATATAGTATAGAGTCAAATAAGCTGAGGTCTTTATGATATAAGTCATTTATATTAGTAATTCAGCAAGACTTGACGTTTAACCTCCTAGGACCTGCCGTCCACATATGTGGACATCACATTTTGGGTTATTTAGACCAAAATACTAAATTTTTCCCTACATGGGCCTGATATTCACTTACGAGGACATTATGCTGCTACTGTTCTATCAAATTTTTAAACGAATATCCTCATAATGTGGCTCTTATTTTTCTCAAAAACAAAAATAAGGTAAAAAAAAGATCTGTTTTCTCTTTGTTTTTACATTCATCGGGCCCCAATGTGACCAAATATCAAAGAGAAATTAAAAATGCATGTTGTGGAAGAGTTCGGGTCTTAGGAGGTTAAGGCACCAAGTTGTCAGTATTTAGTATGTGGCGTATGAAGAAAACCTGGATCAGTGGTGATCCTTGGCTGTCCTACCAACAATCCTTCATCAAGAACTCAACCAGGAGGTCACAGAAGGACCCAAAACAACATCTGCAGGCCTCAGCTTGCCTCAGCTTAGTTCAGAGTTCATGAGACTGGGCATTTGCAAGGAGTGTAGCTACCCAATCCATCCCGGAAACCTGACCCGTACCACGCATGTGCGAAAGGCGTCTACTTCCGCTTGAAGCGTTTTACGATAGTTACGGGTCAGAGTATCTGTTAAGATGTTAAGAATAATACGCATCTCTTAAAATGTTTGCAATAGTGAAACATTTCAATATAATGTAGACAAAAAAAAGATCGTTACAGATCCGTACCATGTGCAGATGCTCTTCTTCTTCTGTTTCGTTCAATGGCGCTTTACTCCCCAGTGTACGAGGATACCGCCACTTGCTGACTGAGCGAATGAGCCCTATTGTAAACTGAACTTGCGTCATTACAAATCGTGTTTGTGTTTGCGTTAAATTTGATTTAGTGATAGTCGAGTGTGTTTACGCTCGTCTGTGTGGAGAGGATTGATTGGAATAGTGATGATGTCCGCTACCACTGCCAACTGTCAGTAAACACTTCATCTGGCTGATGAATCTACACGTGACATTTTACAAGTTTGTATTTTTTATACATAATAGGCTATATTTTGATTTAAAAGCTGAAAATGTGTTATCATAATACAGCACATATTCTCAATTTGCACTACATATCCTAAGAATGTTTTTCTAATATAAAATATGATATATTCTTGCACAAGTCTTGTTTTAAGTCTCTAATTAGGCGCCATTCTTCTTATTTTACGGCGCTGTGGTTCAATCGGGGGAAGCTCTCTGCTGAGGAGAAAAGCATGAATTTGTTTGTATACGCAGGTATCCATTGTTCAAATGTCGCGAGCTGTCGAGAAATGCTAGGAGCTAACCAGGCGCTAACCGTGTCATTCAAATATATTACACATATATATATATATATATATATATATATATATATATATATATATAAGTGTCGCAATGTTGGCAAAGAGAGGAAGTGACGTAAGATGTGCACATGCGTGGCACGGATCGGGGAGAAAACAATGCTGAGCAAAAAGAAGGCTCGTCTCACATTTGATGTGTCTGTATCGTTCTGTTCTGTCTGCTGTTGCTGTCTTTGTTTTGTTGTCTTTGCAGTTTCTGCACACTTGATCTTTATGTAGTCCTGTGTTGTCTGTTATATGTCACTATGTGGTTTTGGAGGAACGCTGTCTCGCTTCACTGTGTACCACAGCACACGGTTAAAAAGACAATAGAGACGTTTGACTTGATAAAAACATCTGGATGATCCCAAAGAGTTATGGCATAAAATGAAAATCACACCAACACTCAAACATGGCGGTGGTAGCGTGATGGTCTGTGGCTGCTTCAGGACGACTTGCTGTAAGTCAGACCTTCCCAAAGTGTGTGGCCCTCCCCCTAGGGGGGGGCGCAGAGCCATTGCAGGGGGGGCGCGGGATGAAAAAGGGGGGAAAAAACAAAATGCAGAAACACAAAGCAGGAGATGAAGCATCGCTGAATATGTTTCCAAACCAACTTCATTCTAAGCCAAAGACTAGAAAATATGGTGAAGCAAATCTTCCCTTTGGCTTCACCTGCACAGGTGCTGAGGTAGGTCTCCCTGCAGAATTGGTTTTCCCTGCGTCGGGAGCAGCGCTGGGCTGTTTAAATCACGGACAAACAGGATCCCACATTCTTGATTTGTAGTTCACAAACACTTGTTGTAATGACTAACTACTCCTGACATGAAGATGTTTGCTCTTTATACAGTAAAGTTACAGTGGGATACAAATAATATCAGGCTGATCCTGCCACGATTTGTTCCCCCGGCGAACATTTTTCTTGTAAAACAAGGGGGGCCCAGCAAAAAAAGTTTGGGAACCACTGCTGTAAGTGATGGAACCATGAAACTGAAATCTAACTGAAAAACTAACTGAAAATCCTGAAGGAGAATGACATCATCAGCTCATGTTCTCATGCTCAATGACACTCGAGTTACGATCCGAAGACAGCAGCAAGCCCACCTCTGAATAGGTAAAAAAAGAAAACGTGTAAAAGACTCATCAGACAAACACTTGATTGCAGTTCATCCTCCCAAGAGTGGCCCAATCAGCTATTAGGTCTAAAAACTGTATCTTGAAAAAAATGCAACCCCCCCAAGAAGTAGTTAATTACTTTTCATGGCTCTGTATATGAGAGCTACCTGAGCATGAAGTGCATTTAACTTAAGATTAAGTCAAAGTCTTTATCATTGCAGTGGATCAGGTTCATGTGACTCAGTGTAACTTGTCCACTTTTACATTGTTTTAATCACTGCTGGTGCTGCGCTGTTGGCTGAGTCTACCTCAGCGGTTCGTGGTAAGAAGAAGACGATGAAATGTGATAACGAACACTTGAGCCACCAAAGAAAATTCACAAACAGAGAGATTTAAATAAAAAAAAGATAATCAGAGCAGCCTTAAGCCTCTTTAACAGATGATATCACGTAAATCTGCTTAAAGGACCAGCCTGCAGAGGATGAAATCACCGGTGACTGTGAGCATGCTGCTTCTTCAAAGAGCAGATCACAGTAAAAACACACTGGATTATCTGAGAGGTCTACACACCTGACAGAACTGAGCACACGCATGCAACGCAGTGCTTTCAGGAGGATGGGCCACTTCACACATTATGCATAAGTGCCATCACTTTAAATCAGATAAGAGCCGGCTTTCATCTTTGTCCTCAGTTAATCACATTTTTTTTTTACCTCTCTTCCTCTTTTTCTTCTCCTAACCTGTGGAGAACATCCTGTTCCTCATTTCACTAATTCCTTCCCCGGAGGAGACGGGAACACAATGTTTACGTTTTTAAAACAGAGTCTGTGTCAGGACGTGTAATTCAAGCAGCCACGCTGAAAGGCTTTTTGTTTTCCCACTCTAAATCCCAGCACGGCTCTCATTCATGTACCAGTTATCACCAAGGACTGTTTCCAGTACAGAGACTGGATGAAAAGAAAGGAAACATTTCTACTGTAATGCACTTAATGGTTTCTAATTAACAGAAAATGAATCACGTGGTTGTTTGATATGTTTGATTTCATACAAATTATTTATATCTGCCAAATAATATGGGTATAAAAACACAAATACAGCCATATCCTGTATAAAATATAATGAGGTCATTAATGATGATACTCCTTTGGTCATTGTAGTCACTGAAATGTTCTTGGACTTGAGGGTTAATGCGATCTGTTAGTAGGCGTAGTGTTTGTCATCGAGCTTTAAAGACATGCAGCATTTTTTGCGTTCTTTCCCATTTCCACATTAGCTGTGACCATATTGGTTCTGCAGCAATTACTGGTTTTATTGGGACTTAACTCCAAGCAGACTCATGCTTTTTAGTCGCTAACGCAGCGTGGTCACCTGAGGGTTAAAGTGTCAAACCAAACCTTTTACAACCCATCACTGCTTCCACTGTCTGGGTCTTCATTGCTTCCCGAGAAGCTAATTAGCAGAAACCACCAGGTTCATAGAGATGTCACATGACAAGTAAAACATCTGAAAAGCGCTGCCATCTAAACTGTGCAGGCTGTGCAGACACTCGCTGGGAGTGAAGCTGGCATGCATGTTTCAGTTGGTTTTAATTGAGCCGCTTTGAGACAGTTTTTATTAATTTAATCTCTAACAAAACACAGCAGCAGCAGCAGCAGCAGGGCTGACGGAGACCGAAACACGCTCTGCTAACTGAAAGCAGTCGTGTCATCTGCATTGTTCCTGTGTGTGTGTGAGTTTATTTTTATCTCCCCGCTTCAATTAGACATCGTGTTCGTCCTGAGGGTGTGTTCGTCTCCTGTAAAAGGTTCTTCAAGTAGATCAATGGCCTCTGTGTGGAAGCAGGAAGCCATCATGAAACGACCGTGAACTGACAGGCAGTAAACACCAGCTCACTCAGGCAACGATGTTATAGACATTTTTAATAGTATTAAAAAAATGTCTAAGGAAACACATGAAAGGATAAAATGGTTTAGTTCAGGAAAATCATCAAAGAGTATTTAAAAGGTTTTCCTAAGGCTTTGTCCAAAGTTTTTGTGTTTTTCTGGAAAGGCAGTGCCTTCATCAGTGTTGCCAACTCCTCAGTAAGGAAAATCGCTATTGGCTGCATAATTGGTCATGCTAATGTAATTGTAACCTGCGTTGTTGGGGAGAGAAATAACATCGTGGAAGAGACAAAAAGTGAGTAAAAAACGTCCTAAATGCAGTTAGAATGTATTTGGAACTACAAATTAAATTAAATTTAGCAATTATTGTTTTTTAATGTCACAATTCCAACCCTGCTCCTTTATCCAGGCTTGGACCGGCAAACGTGACCCGAAATTGGCGCTCTGGTGGAGTTACTTTGTGTATGTGTTTCTAAGTAGTTTTAAACCTTGTGATCCACAAAACAGCATAACAGTAAAAGAAGAACTGACTGTGTTACAGTCAGTGCGGGAGCGGCGGCTTCGCTCATGCGCGACTCATTTGCAGTTTGGACGCACAGGTGTGACGTCTCCTGCCCTGATAGCAGCGGGGGGAGGACCATCCTCCACGGCAGCACCGCTGCTTGTTGAGAGAAAGAGCGATACGCTTTCACGTCAAAAAGTCGTCATAAATAAGTCTCCAATAACACCAGAAAAAGTCGCCAGATTTGTCGCTAGTCGCATTTTAGAAAAGAAGTCGCTAAGGGGGTCTGAAAACTCGCTCAATAACAAGTTGGCAACACTGGCCTTCATCATTTCACATGTTACTAACCAAAGACAGTACTTTGGCTGTTGTGTAGACTCACAAATAAGGAATGAACAAAATGCACACAAATGTACATTTATTTTAAACCGATGTCGGGATTTGGGTTGTAAATGTAGACGCCACGTCCAAAGTCCACTCTGACGCCTCTGCCTTTCTAAATGGAGGGACAGTAACTGCGTGTGTGTATGTAAGCGTGTAAAAACTGCTGATAGTCAGATTAACAGCAACAGTATTTTGTCTCTATCCGCCATTATAGAAATTCATCTCATGTGAGCAATAACACGGGACACAGCGTGAGGTTAAAAACGGCGCACACCTTTGACGTTCGTGAGTAAATCTCAGTTTTCCTCGTCCACACCTAAATGCAAAAGCAGAGTTTTGGAAAATCTCCACCCTGGCAGGATTTTTTATTTTTTAAATCTCAGTTTTCAGTGACACAAAACGCCGTTTGTGTGGATGAAAGGCCTAAACGCATAGAAAAATCTGCATTTTCAAAAATACCCGTGTACGTGTGGACATAGCCTAAATGTTGTCCAAAGTTTGACAAAGACTCTTCAGGATTTCCAGCTATCAGAAGCTGTATGGCCCTGAAGAGTAATTAATACTCTTCAGTCGTTAGCTGGCAAACCAGCCTGGCTAGCGAGGCCTTCTTCATGTTTCCACCAGAGTATCTGTTTGCTAGTGTAAGTTAGTGATTCCCAGCTCCAAACACAAACACTGTTAAACTGTAGTACAAGCAAGGACTTATAACGTTTAGCCAAATTAGAAGTAAGTAAAATAATTAGCTAGCTCATCAGCTACTGTTTCTTTTAAGGTTTTCTAAAAAAGTGAAACATTCAGCTCTGCATAATCACCGCTATGGATGAAAGTGATGAGGTGAGGTCATCACCTTTTTACCTCTGTGGCTTCATACTTCCAATACACTTCCTTTGAACACCAGTTTATCACCTGGATGTTAATCCTGATGAAGTGTGTCTCATGTGAACATGTCAGTTGGACAAACTGAGGATCCGACCGATTCTGGTGAAGAATTTCGAGATTTCTCCTCATAAAGCCGCAGCTAACATGCACAGATGGAAAGATCAGCTCATGTACTGGCATTCCTCTCACATACTGGATGAGCCACGGCATCGAGAGCTAAAAAAAAAAAAAAACTGCCCAAAAACTGGGCTAATGAGATGCAGGTTTAAATCCTGCCAGATCCGAATAAGTTAAAACATCAGGCCTGTGGAGGAGATTCAGTATGAGGCAGCAGAACGAGTGCGTCTTTCAAACTTCCTCAAAGAGAATCCTTAACAGCGATGACGGCAGCAGCGGAGCTTCACGTCACGTCACCCTCACATCGCTGCAGGAGCGACGAGCTGCCGGTCACATCTCTATAGCAACTGTTTACGCTCAAAACGTCACCTCAGATATCAGGTCAACAAACGATGCGAACGAGGGGCTTTAAACTAATTTAGCCCAAACCAGCACCTTTCCTAAACCTAACCGAACACCTTTTTGTGCCAAAACCTCACAACTATATACCTGCTGAGCCAAAAACAGCAGAAAAAAAGCAGAAACAAACACATTTACAGACTGTAGGATGGTTTAATCCTTCATAACAACTATATGGGGACTGGGGGGTGAATTTTCCCTAAATCCACATGAATTTTATTTAGGTTGGACTGACAGGCCTCCTATTAAGGGTGGCTGTAGCTGCTAGCGCTCAGCTAATTTAATTACGTAGCTCTGTGGTTTACACACTAAAGTTTGATTCCAGAAGGAGATGCAAATCCCTCTGGGATTATATCAGGAAGTGAATCCAGCATAAAACTGTATAAAGCTGCGTGTGAAGCTAACTGTGCACCTGTAAAGTTTATAGATGCAGTCTTTCAGTCCCAAACCAATGTGTGCCATCCATGTAGTTACAACATGATGCCTGTAGATTCACAGTTACCTGCACCACTCTCAGGTGGGCGTAATTGGACCCGAGTGGTAGGTGGCTTATTATGGAGGTTAAAGACCATTTATTTATGAAGGTTTATCTTCTCACATGTACCTTAAAAGGATCATCTCAAAGGTTCAGGACTGAGTGCATGTGTGAAAACAGATCAGGTTGGATGGACGGTTGATGGAAAAGATGCAGCAGGCAGGTTAGCGATGATGATGATGATGCACATCCTCGTAAACAGGCTGATTGTGACCCCTTTGTGAACTTTATGAAGCATCACTATAAGCCCTACATTGTTTCTCAGCACGCCAACAACAGCAATAAAATATTAACAAGGCTAGAATCAGCTGTTTGCTGCATTATTCATTTACTACTCTTTGCTCAGTTTGGGGTAAGATCATCATTTCAGGTCATCTGAATGAAAACAGACTTGAACCTGATCCTATCAGTGCTCTGACTTGCATAGCGACAAAATGTTTGTCTCATAATTTTGAGAGCATTAAGTTTTTTTTAAATGATGGTGGTTAAATCCGGGGCAGAGCCACAGAGCATCTCTTCAAAGATCAGATGTGTGATCCATTAAGTACACAGCTCCCCAAGCTGTTGCTTCACATTAGACATGTCTGAGTGAACATCCTCTCTTAATGCACAAGTCTTGTTGTCCACAGAGAGCGTTGCTGGTGATGAATCCTGATGGAAATGCACTGCTGAGGCTCCATGATGATGAAGTCACAGTACAGTAAGAGGCTAAAGGCGGACCAATGAGGATGGAGCACAGTAACGCATCACGATGACGGGAAACTGTCGTCACAGATGAGTCAAATTAAAGTTTCAAGACTTCAAGGGGAAAACAGCCGTCAAAAAGCCCAAATCTGAAGAGAAAAACAGAAATCGGCTGTGGATTTGGAGGAAGACTGTAATCTGTGACGTCACGATGACTAATTAGAGTTCGTGGGCGTCCTATTTTGACTGGCGTGTCTTGGCACATGTGCAGTACATCGGGGGGCTTAAAAATTTGCATGCTCGCAATTAAAGAGCATCCCACAATACCCCAAGTAGGTCACAGCCAATACAGTGATAAAATATGTTTGACTGCGGTGACATTTCATGATTTCCCACGGTGTTTTCATTCCCACCTCCTCAGAGAGTGGCTGGCAGAGACCACCGAAACTGCCTCTCATGATCCTTAAAACTATAAACTTTGTCACAAATGTCAGGATTTACAATTCAAAAGACACCTTTGGAAAATATTTAGTTGTTCTGAAGAAGAATCAGACGTGCAAAGCTTATTGGTGCCACTTTTTTGAACATAAAACTAAAGCTTCTGTCCTTAAAAGGACATTTGTGCCAAGTTCAGTATCGCCGTAAAACCAAGGAACCCCCGGTGCGTCTCAGAGATGCTAGCATCTTTGACAAAGCACACCGTATGATCACTTTATGCACGGTTTCTTTTTTATATGGCGACTTCAAGCTTGAACCCAATCAGCACCATGTCTAACCACTGTTGAGCTGGAATGCATGATCGGACTGCTTTTAAATCAACAGCCAGTCACTTAAATATATTTAAAACTTTTTAAAAATTATTAATCATTTATCTTTCAATGTGCGTTTAAGCAGCTTTTGTACATTAACCATGACAACAACAAGACACAAAGAATAGCTTTAAGACTAAGAAATGCACCAAACTAAGTCTTTATAAGGCTTGTTCACCGTTTATTTTAGGAGTTATTAACATGTATTGGAGATCACTTTATTATCCTGCTGTAACTGATGTGTTGAACTCCACCTTTTATGCAGCTCATTAATTAGCTGGAATCACTCTGCGACCCCGTGCGTCCCTGGAGGCTCAGCGCTGCAGAGTCGGGTGGCTTTGGCTCAGCAGCTGAACCGATTCATCACCACTGACTGCCTCAGAGGGAGCAGATAGAGTCTGTTATTGGGTGTATTCCCAGAGTGAAGACACTATCTGGATGTTTGGGGGATCAAGGTGAATTATAGAGACATAAAACACAACAGCTCCACCGTGACATTATCTCAACACATGTGGAGGGAAACATGGAGCCGATAACTGATCTGGGTGGAAGTTATCTCTGATGGGAATTCAGGCTGGGTCCTTCAAGATGTCATCACAAGAATCCACTCAAACTCAGAAGTAGAAAAACAGGACATTTAAAGAGATGCTGGAAAATCTTTTTTAGCTTGAATAGAATCCATTCAAAGTGCTTTTGAGTCCCGAGCATGCCCTTTCCAGGTCTTCACACACCTACAGTGACTCCAGGGTAGCAAAAGGTCATTCAAAGTGGAAAAAGCTCCACTGACGTTAGTTCAAGTTACTATGCTGCAGAGACAGAGTGGAGGATGTTATTTCTACTATTTGTGATTTTTGCATTTTAGCAACTCCAAATAAAGTTTGCAGATGCCACTATAGCCAGTCAAACCTCCTTATATCAGTCCCTTGAACCAGGTGTAGATACATGACGATTTCCATGACAGTATCCCTTTTCATCCCAGCGCTCATTCAGTTTCAGTCTCTGCTGACAGGTTAATTACTTAAATTAATTAAAAAGTTCTCAATGGGGATAATTCAGCCAAGTTTGTTGTTTGGAGTTATTTAAAAGTAAAGACTTTGTAAAACTATAGTGGAAAAGGTGGAGTGTAAAAGAAGGATGATCACGAATAACGGATAAATGGATTATGGTTTAGGTGTTGAGGGTTGACAGGTGTGTGTTCGCCATTTCTTTTTGAGGTAGGCTTTTACTATAAATGCCATAGAGTGCAACAAGACCTCTGTGACAGGAGACTGTGGATATATTGTGTAATATAACTTGTTAGATCCAAAAACTGTCTTAATTCCACTAGTTGACTTTAATGCTGTTGAGCTAACTAGCTGCTAATTAGCTAACCATTTTTAACTCATTGAATATATAGCTAGTTGAGAACTTTTCAGTTTATTATTTGTTTCATCCTAAAGACAATGTTGTCATGAGAATCAAAACGAAGAATGATTTTGACTGTAACAGTTAACTATAACAGTAATGCTAACATACTAGCTAGTAGTAACCTGCTAGCTAAATTGCTACCTTTCAAGTCTAGTTGACAACTTTTCACTTTAGTTATAAAATGAATATGTAACATATTCATACCTGTTTAATTAGCTTTTTCTTCATAATTTTTGAATTTTTTGAAAGTTAATACAAACAGAAGAACATGCAGGAGTACTAATTAACTCACATTACAATTCACAAACTACTAGTTTCATTTCTTTCAGTTTCTGATTTCTGGTCAGATAAAATGTTAAAGCCCAGTGATCTGTGTTGGATTCTAAAACTAAACTTTAATGTGCTAAACTGCTCATTCGGCCCTTTGACCTTGACAGCATCAAGCCAGGCTGAACACTCGGCTGTGGATATTAATGTATGTATCATGTACTAATACAGAGGGTAGAGTATACAGACACATTCTCAGTGACCTTCATCTTATTGCCGTCTGTCCTCCCGAATCCACCACATGCAGCTCAGTTGCTTTAACAACACGGAGGGTCGTTATTTAGTCTGAAGATCCAGAACAAGTCAAGAGCCTTTAAACAAGGGTGACCTCTAAATCTGAGACCTTGGCTGAAAAGCTAGCATGTGAGCAAACCAGTAAATCACAGATACACAGAAGAAGACTTAAAAAATAATCTTTAACATTTTTCTGATAGTTCATCAAAGTTACCTTGAAATCCATAAATTGCTGTGAGTGCCATATGATTGTAAATAAAGTAAATGAGAATCAAGCAAAACGTTTAGCTGAGCACACATTAGATGGAGATCATTAATACATCACCTGCAGTCATGAGTCACTGATGTAAACCTGAGTCCTCTGAGAGTTTCACATCAAGAGCTTTTCCAAAATGTCTGACCTCAGTAGACTCATATGCAAAGAGCCCAGCAGCATTACTAAAAATAAAAGACAATTCTGCGAGTAACAACAAGGAAAACCGTCACAGAAACTTCATATAATGAACTGGATCAGCTCGATCGGCTCTGACAAGCGTTTATCAGACCTTTTCTTCAGAGTTCAGCAAAAGTTCAGCTTCACCTGAACATCTGAATGTTTATCACTACAGCAAAAACACCAAAGCCACCAAACACATGAGCAGCAGAGCAGCATTTTGGTGCACTGTAAAGTGGCCTGTCATAACAAAAAGCACTGAATCATCAGGATTTGTTCTCCGTCGAGGGAAACGAAACCATCAGTCAAACAGCAGAGGCTGCCTTCCTCCCTGCTCAGTCATCAGCTCCCCCAGATTCAATGCCAAACACAGAGTCACAGTGGTGACAGCAGGAAATGATCAATTACTGGAAAATCCTCAAGGCTGCATTAAAAAACCCAAGCAGCTGTTTCAGGTGTGTCATGTTTTATTTGTAGCACGTTCCTGAGGTGGTTTAACCAGCCAGCACAATCTCAGATGGTCAGTAAGCCTGTTAGTCACATCTTACAGCACAGTATACTCCTGCACTAACGGACACGGGCATGCGCCACGCTATTTTCATCCAAAGGGCACGAGTTTGAGTCTTGCCTGTGGTGTATCTATCATTTATGTAATATACTGTATAAATTTTTGGAAACCCACAAATATTTGCCAATAAGGAAACAAGTTGAAACGAGATGGTCCTGTTGGCGTGAACACACCATCTCTTATTTTATTTAATAAATCATTTGTAAAGAACATCCACTGAAAAGCACTGATAACTGCAAAATACCGTGCTCGGTATACTGTGGCGGTCCCTCCTACAAAAGAGCCAGTCAGCAGTCAAATCTGGAAACATGTCGTGTGATTGCAGTGATGCATGCACCACAGTAGATGTTTGCAGCAGTTCCAGCTGTGTGGTGGCAGACGTTTACTTATTGTTGTTACGTGCATGGTTACCACAGCCGTGCCATTCTTGTACATGGTGTTTATTTATTACTCTGATGAGAGGAAATGCTTATTGTGTCGTCACTCTGGATCGAGCTGTTCATTTCCTCCTGTTAGTGCCCGGAGGTGCTCCTGAGAGGGCTGCATAGTGGCAAGACCACAGACTGTATCTAAAAGATGAACATGATCAGCAGGGGGCAGCCCACTCTGTAGAAGTCTATGTGAAAACAGCTTTCTTCTTCATTCATATAAACTTAACTAGTAATTTTTTTTTTTGCCTCAGTAGATATTTTAGAATCTTAATAAATGAAGCATGAAGTTTGTTAATTATGGCTCCTGATCATGTAACTGACAAATCACTGTTGTAGGAGAGCCTTGTATTTGTTGGTCGGCTACATCTTGTTAGTAAAATCTCGTTTCAAAATTTAAAATTCAAAAACATTCTCAGAGTGCTTTTACTGAGGGTTACGTTTAGCCTCCAGTTTGGAAAAAGATACCAGTTTTATATTTCAACCAAACCTGCTAACTATCGAAAAGGTTTTTATACGATTAATTGGTTTGTGTCTAACCATTTGTTTCACTTGTACCGTTTATTCGTTTTTGTTTTAAAGGGTCAAAGATCAAAGAGTATATTTGTTTGAAAACAAATAAAATATCTGTTTAGCAGGTTTACAGTTTGTTTTTGGAGCCTCCAGAAACACAAGAGAATCTATGGAAGAGAATCGGTTTATGGAAGTCAGGCGAGGAGCATCCAATTAGAAGGAAGTGGGCTTTTAAGGAGGGGTGAGGCCTTAAAGAGACAGGAGCGTTATAAGCTTGTTTCAGATAAAGGAGGAACTGAGGCGGTGCATACAGGGCAGTATAAGATTATTTAAGCTGTGAATCATGCAGAACAAAAACCTGATTCTGTAAGTGAGACTGAAGCTTCATGACTGAAGCTTCTCAGCAGCACAGATTCAGACACTGAACACAAAAAGCAGCAGATTTTCTCTGACAGCTCCCTCTGAGCTCACAGAACATTAAATAGGGTAGGTGTTTTTTTCCTTTTGTTGTTTGGTCTCTTCACCTCTGATGTACTTCTTTCGCTCCGAACGAAGCACTCTTGCTTTTGGCATTTTAGTTTCCATGGTGACTGAAACGCAGCAGGCCCTCTCTCTCCTCCATGCAGTGATTTCTGGAGCACGGAGCCGCTCGCTACACGGGGAGTAAATATGGTAATTAGTGGAGTGGAAGCAGACAGACGTGAGTTAAAGGAAACCACAGACCAGAGAGAACTGAACTGTCAGCCCCTCTTTAGGCTGTTTATTCGTGGACTGTAATGGAGTCTCCTGTGAGAGTGCGACCGATTCGCGCTCCGGTTGTTTGCCATCCCGGTCTTTTCGTGTGCAGAAGTCTCGGTTTATTCATTCGCCACCATTTGTAAATATGAATGAGCATCTTCTTCCAGATTAACACACCCCAACAAATGCTGCAGGCTGACGCCCCATCTAATGAGCACAGACGACAGCTTTCCTCCTCTCAGGGAAAATCTGCTGTCGAGAGTCTGCAGAGCAGAATGTGATGAGCTGCAGCGCTGCTTCAACAGGTCAGGAGGGAAGTGACCATTTCTGCTCGTCAAACTGAGGCTGAATCATCAAAAACTGTCACACGAAAGCATCAGATTCACAGTCATTCTTTCAGCACACATTTCTAGATTTAAATCTAATTATTTAACCCTTAAATCTGAATATACTGGCACAAAAAATATTTGAAGCTATCAACTTAAATACAGTCTATCGTGCACACTCTTCCACTGCATGTAGAGCCATGGCTTGAGAAAGGGATCAAACCACTAACCGACCTGCTCTACCTACTGAGCCACACCCTTAGCAGTGAGCCACAGCTAACAGACTCAGAGTAGCCAAAATGACTGAATGAGTCATTTATCAGCCCATTTCTACACTCGATCATCACAGTCTCACAAAAGTTCGTTAAAATTCGGGAAATCATTGCTGCAGTTAGGAAGAATAAATCATTGTGAATATATTCCAGCTGTTTTGGTGCAAATCAAAGTGACAACAGCTGCACTGAAGAGGCAACAACAGGACAAGCCTTAAAAAAAACAAAAAACAAAAGAAAGGCCACAGACCGCTCTCTCATCCAGCCCAGTGTCAGGAATGTGGAGGAGATGGCAGGAGATGGGAGTTACACGAGGGATGCAGAAGGCTTCAGCCCAGCAGCAGAACTGGTATCTGAAGCAGGAGGCGCACAGCCAGAGCCCTCTGTGGCTTTTTTGGGCGTGGTGTTGTTGTTGCCGCTCCAGTGCACCTGATGTCACTTTGATTTGTGTGGTTTATTCTTCCTAAGTTTCACTGACTCTGGGTCAGACTGTCGCAATCAAGCGTTCACTTAACTTTGTGAGCAGCATAGCAACGACCCTATTCGGTAAAGTTAGTCGCTAAATCAGCTTCTGCAGCAGTAAATCTTGTGAATTGCTGCTTTTTCCAGAAACAGTGTCACTAATAAAAAACTTCCTACAAGTAGAGACAAACTCAGAGTCTTCCCGTGTGACTCCGTGACTTTGCAACGTGCCGTCTCAGGATGATCGTAACTTCAATACTTCACCTGCTTCACGAGAGGCAGGAAAGGAGCTGCTGCTCCTCTCAAGGTCACCGAGTGAGTCTAAATAAACCTAGAGGAGCAGAAAGCTCTGAGCACCGCAGCGCCTCGCCTCCCAGCTCAGACTGCACACTCATTGCAGAGGGACTGTGGGACTCGTCGTGACAGCGGGAGGCTTTTAAACCTGTCAGAGGCTGACTCACTTTTTTTTATTTAGAGCGTTGTTATTGTACACATTATTAGCTGCAGGCTGGATTTCAGGGATTCACTTGTTGCATCATCAAAACAACTGAAATAAACCAAACTGCCCTCCGATCGGATCAGATTTTAATAATAATGGCTTCTGGTATTTTTCACTGACACGGTGAAATCATATGTAAGAGCATTCAATAAACTTTATTAGAAGTATTTTTACACGGCTGTTATACCTGCAGGGAAACATTTCACATCGATTTTTTGTGTTTTTCTTGCAGGGAGACAAAAACAAGAGAAAGCATTTGGTTCAAACAGACCTCTGCTGCATCATACTGGCCATGATAACACCAGTTTAACTTTTAAAAAAGTGAAGATATCATCTTGTGTTATTAATGACATAGTGATGCAAAACTCACGACGCAGGCCCAGGCATGCCTGAGAGCGAGAGCAGCGTGTCAGCCTCCGATCATTAGCCCTCCAACAAAGAACGGACTTTACAAAATATGCAAGAAAACGGTTCCTGCTAAAAGTTGGAACAACAAACCCGTTTCAAAACTTTAAACAAACTGCAGAGAACAACCACGCTACGCAGGACTAGATACGAGCAGCTGGTGATGTGCAACCCACAAGTAAACAGCTCCACGGAGCACTAACGCAGTCGAAATGACTTCTAAGCCATTATTATTGCACTATAACGCTGCTGCTGGCACCTTGTAGCAACAGAGGCACAGCTTGAATTAGGCAGTGTGTCATCAGTGACATCAGCTCGCTGTAAAAGAATGAATGGCACTAACACAAATGCTGCTGCATGCGAGTGCAATCGTAGCAAAAACATTATTCAGTCTTTTATTTTCCTGTATAATTTGTTCATTGTTATCAGATAATTCACTGAAACATCATGATATAATTTAGATTCTAGATCAGCTACACCTGTGCTGAAACGTTTACAAACAGGTGATGTTTTTGTTGTCCTCGCTGATGGAGGAGGTTGGGGTCGGTGGTTGGGCACGCAGCTGAGAGAGTCAGTCCACCTCGTGTCATACCCACTGAACCGAAGAGATAGTCCTCAATGAATATGAGCCAAACAACTAAAGGTTAAAAAAACACATTTAACTTTAGTTTACACAGATAAAGTCAAACTGAAGTAAAGTGACGCTTTGAGGTACTAACAGTTTTCTACTGCACGATGGCTGCTCAGTTTCGGACGCCTTTGATGGTTACAAACTGGAGGTGAATTTTACCACAGAATCAAAATTTTAAATCCATCCAAAAACGCAGAAAAAATTAATTAAAATTAAAAGATTTGGTGGATTTTATATGGAATGACTCGGGTGTAAGTCTGTGTGCTGGCTCTGTCCTTCCAGGTACAGGTACAGCACACAGAAGCCTGCTTTTTCCTCTCTTATTAAACTCTGAAGCCTATCAGCGCGCCGCAAGCGAGAAACAAAGTTCAACAAACTCAGAAGAAGCTGCAGGAATAAAACCTGCGAGTGCTTTCTTCTAATTATATGCAGCTCCTGACGCTTCCTGCATTGTGATTCTCAGAGTAAATGAGGGAGGTGGGCGAGTCAGAACAGGAAGGTTCGACACGTCGTTCTTTAAGCGAAGGATCAAAAGGTTCGATTCGGCAAAAACAGCCTGCTGACAAAATGTCCTGGAGCGAGATGATGAAACGCTGCTCATCCTGAGTCACTCTGGGAAGCAAAAGTAAAGAGAGGCAGATATATGGATCGAATAGGCGGTGTGTGCTGAGAAACAGAAAGCAGCGTTTCCACAGGGGTGAGCCGGGAACTTTGCGTGCTCTGCGTTTTAATGACGCCGTGTTATGGGCTCAGCGGTGGGCGGGAAGCAAAGGAGGGACACAGACGACGGACAGGAACGAAGCCGGAGACGGAGGACGGCTACTGCAGAAGTCCCCGCAGCTTGCATCGTGCTGATAGTCACAAACAAACAGAACACTATGGAACAAACTGAATATGGAATTAAAGCAATGTCCAAACATAAAACTGTTCAAAAAGAGTTATAAAAATATGATCTTCTCGATCTATAAAGAAAAGGAAAATATTTAAATTAAGTGAATGTCTATATTTAAAAACAAACAAACAAAAAATTCATGATGTGATATTATAGTATATAGTATATCAGAAATCTGTTCACTATTTTTATTACAAATTATATCAGTAAGGAAGCAACTAAATATTAACTGATAATTTATGGGACAGGGGTGGGATTAAATAAGTGTATACTTCTTCCCACTCCCTTTCAACATGTAAATTAATCAGAATGTTTTTTTGTATGTAATTTGTATAGTATTTTTTTCTCTCTTATTTCTTTTCTAAATGTACTTGTATATTGTTCACATGTTGAAATAAATTACCAATCAATCAATCAATCAATCACATGCACAGGATGAAGAATAAAGGCACAGATTAAAGTCGAGGAACAGCAGAAAAAGTGAATCAGCGGCGGGAGTGTTGATGGGTCACCTAGTTTAGAGTAAGTGGAAGTCTGGTTCATGCTGAGAGAAACAGCTGCGAGAGGAGACGACTTCAAACAACCAGTTAAATCAGAGATTTAAAGACGGCAGGGCCTCCTCAGGGGGACTGATTTCAGGTTTCAGGCTGCTCCACTGAGCAGATAAAAAGCTGTTAGGGGAGATTTATGATCTAAACAAATGAAACAATTATTTTTTAAAGAATTAAATTGAATTGTTTTTTCTTTTTAAAACAGAGAACAAACTACAATCTAAACATCACTGAAAAATACTGCCAAAGGCTGCAATTCCTCTAAAGTCCACTAGAGGCCCCAACAATGACAGACACCTGTGTCTACAAACATGTTTATTACAGCAGAAATAAACTTGTTTTTATAGCCTGTGTTGGCCTTTATGGATAATTTCAACATTCAAATATTTTATATTTAAACTCTAAAAAGGTTTAAAGTCTGCATCATTAGGAGTCGTGGCCTCTTCGTCTCTTTGTTTTTGGAGCCACCCTCTCTGCTGGATGGCGACACAGCTGGATGTCTGTTTGGCTTCACCTCAGCTGGATGGCGTCTCTTGTCGTGCTTGTGTGGTTGGATATTGGATTTATCTGACAAAAATGTTTTTTTGTGTACAAAAAAAAAAAAAAGTTGTTGTACAAATGGAAGGTAAAAAAACGTTTCTGCTTCAGTTTTGGTGTTTCCCAGTTTTATTAGTCGTTACTTATCGGTAGTTAGCAGGTATCAGTGTCTTGGGTGATATCCGAGATTGTCCATGTTAGCTGATGACTTGTGGAAATAATCATAAAGCTCATTCAAAATTCATATTCTTATAGTAAAAGACAAAAAACTTTTCAAGATATGGATTTTTATAGATTACTAATCTATCAAAATAAAAGCAAGGGAAAATTTAGGTGCTGAAAAAAAAAGTAAAAAGATCTACACGTCATTTCTTATTCAGTAATTTCAGTATTTGAATAGTGGTAAAGGTGAAGCTTTGTTGTTTTTGACACTTGTGTCCCTGATGTGTCTGACTCGTTCGGGAATGAACACCCACCTCTGAGCCAACATACAAAGAGCAGCTAAAACCTACAGTCACGGCTCATTCACTGCAGCAGTTTGGAGTCCTTCACACCACTGAGGAACAAACCATCTACTGAGGATTGGTCCCGAGCTGCTAATGATGCATTCAAGGTCTCAGAATTTCCCCAAACCAACGTTGTCTCAACAACACTTCCTATTGTGTTCAAACAACAGTGTGTGTGTTATTGTAGTGTGGCTGCTTACAGCTGCAACACTCAGCTCTCTGAAGCAATTATGGTAATGAAGCTGCTGCTTCTCAGAGTCAAAACCCCGTCAGATCCAAACACACTGACATGAAACACATATTTTAGATTCGGCTTGACTTACACTCTCTGAGGACGTCACAAACGTCAGCTCAGAGAGTCTCACTCAGCAGAACGTGCTTCTAAGTTTTGGGTTTTTGTTAACGTAATCCAGTAACACGAGCAGAGGAGGCTGCTAATGGCTGATTTGTACACAAATGCAGGTTTTCAGCCAATATTCCCACAGGCTGAAGACTCCTTTTAACAGATGACAGCAAAGTGGGTCACGGTGTTACAGTGTAACTTCCCAACCAAGTTCACCAACCTGGGAACGTGACCGTGTCTGTGTTGTGAGCAGCCTCGGTTAAATGCACTAAAGCCTACTGACACATCGTGTTAGCTCGTGGCACTTAACGGCCACATGAGGCTGGCTCCGAGAGCAAGTCAGTCCCACCAGACTCTGTGTTAAAATGTCCAACTTTGACTGACAGCCTGCGGTAACTGGATCTACACCTGCCCTGAGTTTGTGTGAAGCTGGACTGAAGCACTTGGGATTTTATTTTTGGGACCTTCAGCCTGTATTTGTCAGAAGAAGTGGAGGAAAACAGAAAATGGGTAAAAAGCCCAGAATAATGAACACTCGGCCATCAGGTCACGGTCTGCAGAGTCCCAATCCTCAAATTGTTGCAGTGAACCAGAAGCTCAGCTCCTCACGATATTCCCACAATGCACTGTGTCTGTCTCAGCTGCTGCCTGGGAAATTACCCTCGTACCAGGTGTACTGAGAATGATAATTATTATTTTTACTGTTATTAGTCCTGAAAACTGGCTCGTTATCTTGAAAAGATGCAGCTGTGCTCACCCTCCTCACACACATCTGTTTGAAGGCTCCAATCTCCAGCATTTCTCATGACTCGTTACATATCACCATCAGCAGTTAAAGAAAAGCCATTATTAATGTCTGTTTGCTTCATTTTCATTCTACTGATTAATGTTTTCTTCATAAAAATTTACTTTCATTACATTTTAGTGGCCTAGGTTTAAAAATCTGTGTTCTGGAGGCCTCTGCGAGCTGGAAAAGTAAAGCTGTTTCATCAATCCTTCGCATAGTTTCATCATTTTTCTAGGAAAAAAAAAAGAAATTAGCTCATCTTCAGCACAGCTGGTTTCATCATCTATTTAAAGAAAACATTTCAGGGCGCCATCAGATAAAATTATTCAGTATCTGGGACATTTTTATGCTGCGTGAAGCCTCGGGGGAAGAGTCGACGTGACGCCATCGGCAGCTTAACATTTGTTCTCTTTCCCCCGTCGAGTCGATCAGCTTGGCGCTTCCACAGCTGTCGATACAGCGCGCTAATCCGCTCCACCGTCTGACTCGACGGGAAAAAGGAGACCAGGCTGAGAAAGTGTGAGTGTAATGAGGCTGGCAGCGGGGAAACAGAGCTCAGGTGGAGGGAAGTGGAGTGGTCTCCATCTATTAATTGGACGAGCAGCGTTTCCCTCTGGCCGGCGCAGAACATGATAGCAGATTGTTACTTCCTGCAAACAATGCTGCATTCCTGCACGTGCATTACGCAAAGATGAAACAAGCCGATAAAGGGCAAAGGTCATGTAACGTGAAACAGGTTGCTCAGAGCAGTTGCTGCTCTGAAGCATGAGGAGGAATTAGATATGCAGCCAATAGGAGAACACTAATTATTCACTTTACAGCTGATGTTCGAAAAACCAGCAAGACAGGAACATACAGGGACACTGATGATTGCCAAATACTGAAGCAGTTATAAAGATGTGAAAAACAGCTGCTGACCTTCTGGTAGTGCGATACGGCTCAGCTACACATCTGTCCGGCTGGTCAAATACAACAACTGCCAGTGTGCTAGACTCCATTAAAATACCAGTCGCCTCTCTCGCGTCCGAGCGAGATTATCATGTGCTGCCACAGAGTGCGTGTAAAAGCTGGACATCCTGGTGGGAGGGGCCAAAGATGAGACGAGCAAAGCCACAGTGTTGTGTAACTTTGTGAATCGCAAACTCACAGAGCCCCGCAAGGGACATGGGAGAAAAAAAATTAAGAAGAACTTTTGCGAGATCTCGGAAAATAGGAATTCCAACAATGGCGACAGCTACTTAGTTGTAATATTACTCTTTCTGGGTCACAAAATAAACTTTTAAGATATTTTGAGGCATGAATGTAGCTGTGTAAACATCAAATATCTGCTTGGTTTACAGGACATCACATATTTGCAAAAGTGCTCCGACGTTTTTGAAGCTAACGGGAGGTCGAGACGTACTACAGCCGGGGGAAGCACCGCTCTCCTGGCACATCATGCCTCGACCTCCCGGTCGGCTTCGAGCTGGCGACCTCCAAAGAATGCGGCCAAAACTTTTGCGAGATCCTGAGTTAGTTTTGCGAGATCTCGCAAAACTTCAGCTTTATTTTTTTTTCTCCAATGTCCCTTGAACTACACAACATAAACTCGTGTCATGCAGTACGACAAAGGCAGTACTCGACGGCGTTCGTTTGCTGTTCAGGCAAAATCTAATTAATGCCTGCACCTCCAGACTCGAGATATAAGGAATCACTCCCGTTTTATCACATGAGAAGGTCTCCCCTTCACCAAAGAGGCGAAAACGCTAGGAGGGCGACGGTGCGATAAAGCCAAAGTAAATCTTGAGTCGAGTTTCCCTGATGGAAGGAGATGCAGAGAAGTCTCCGGCATTGAGCTCGACGGGTAATTCAGCCTGACATCTTTACACATCGAGTGTTTGTCTTACATGGTCAACATGGTTTGGTTTATGCACTTGAATTAGGAGGGGAGAGAAACAGAATTAAACTGACTGCACTCTGAAGTTTTACACACTGTACCTTTAACTTTATTGTGGATGTCTGACCATGTGACGGGGCACGATGTTTACTTCAGTTTAAGTTTAAGTGGCTTCTGTTAATTACATATTGAAACAATCTGTCAGAGGCTGCACACACAAGGCTCCCAGATCACCAGAACACCTCCTCCTACTCCTTCATCTTCATCTCTGCCACTCATTTCAGTCACTACCCACAGCTCCCAGTCAGATGTAGGACAGGAAGATGCAGCGACCAGCCAAGAGCTCCGCCTTCTCTCTCAGCTCTCTCATTATCCTGGCCCTAATTGCCCACCCTAAACTCCATCACATGGTGCATCAACTCATTCCTAACCCAGAGTGAGCACTCCACCCTCTTTCTGATTAGAAAGTCTCAGATCACTATGATTCCAGCGAACCGCCCAAGTTCAAGTTGCAGGTCATTGCTCGATGAAGCCACGAGAACACCAAAGACACCAAACCGGACACCCTCCACCGTGACAGCCTGTCCATAAAGTTATGATCAGAAACCGGGAACACACTGATTTATTCCCAGCAGTACTCGCATTTACAGCTAATCTTGTTTTAAAGTATTTATAGAGAGGTTCGCATTTCTGATGAAAATAAAGGAAACAGACTGAGTAATGCAGAGGAATGCCTCACAGGCTGCCGGCACACAGTTTGTCACTACAGACGCTGACACGGCGTCTCAGGCAGCTGGACACCTGCGTGGGTTTGCACCTCGGGAGAAATGGTGGTGCGGTCCAGTCTGAGACGCACAGAAATAACAGCTGCAAAGGATTGTGGGGAGTTTCTCGAGCGAGTGTAGAGCATTTAAAAGCATTCAGGGCGGATGGAGGATCTATTACAGCACGCCTGACCTGACATAACTTTAAACTTTGATGAAACTGTGTAAACTGTTATTCTGGAATCAAACTCCATCTGGTTGGTTTGGAAAACAGACAAATCCCCCGGCAGCAGCAGCCTGTCTGCATCCTCATCTCAGCTTTCTAATCTAACTCGACTCTAAACACTGTGAATGCACCACAGCAGCTCCTCAGACACAGGCAAAGATTAAACTGTGCACAGTAACAACCAATCAGAGGCAGCCATCCAAGAAAATAGATTTTTCCTGTTTTCACTGACATTTATTTTCTGCGTGACCGCTGAAACACAAGCTAACACGTATTAAACCAACTCAAACTATAAATTATAAATGACATTTCAGGCCTACAGATGAGCTAAATTTGACTATTGCTCACTTTGTACAGAAAGGTAAATTATCGCACAGCATCGCAGGGTCACATCCTATTTCCCAGCATCACTGCATGCTTCTGTCTGTGCCTCTGGCATTTTCCATTTCCCATCAGCTCCAACCAGCTTCACTTCACTCAATCCAAGGAAAACGTTATGAACTCAATCTACCTCACCTCTGTGAAGCATGTTCTAATTTCCCCTGACTTCCATCAAAGCCCTCTTCATCTGAGACGTAAGTCAGGATTATTGATCACTCTCAGACGGACATGATGAGATACTAAAAGTGTCTGAAAGTATTAATAGCAAACAAACAGTCCCATAAAAATCTACCAAGCATGTGAGAACAAACAGGCTTCCTCTCATCTGAGGCGCAAACGATATTGACCTCTGTCAGACAAACACGCGGCGAGATATCGAGCCAACACGATGGATAACCATCAGCTGACTGTCTCTTATGGACAGGTTAAAAAAGGTTTCTTAAAATGATCATGATCAGAAAAATGTAAGTTTTGAAGCCTTGAGTTGAGCATCCTGGTCTTCTGAGCTCTTTGAATTCAGATGTCCCGAGTATGAGTGGACTGAGAATCCGAGGATACGCTAGCGGTCCCAAAATCCCGGGCCACGGACCGGTCGTTTGGTACCGGGCTGCGAGAGTTGACGCTCGGGTTTGAAATTTATGGTTTTCAGGGTTTTTAATCGTTTCCCAGGTGTCATGAGTAAATCTTTTTTTTTTTGTACCGGTACTGGTTTTATTTGTTGTATTTATCCACGACACCTGAAAGGCCGGTCTGTGAAAATATTGTCGGACATAAACTGGTCTGTGGCGAAAAAAGGTTGTGGACGCCTTCTTAAAGCCCACCCTACAGTTCATCACTAACATCCACCAAGTTTTTTTGTTTTAATGAAGATGTTAACTGGTGGATGTCTAGAAGTGCACTCTCCAGGGAATAGCTTGTGATAAATATTAATCAATATCAGTAAATTCACACCCAACAAAGAACAATATAGAGAATAGCTTCTTATTGATTAGGACTCTGATAAGTTTCGTCAGTCTCATAAAAAAAGATGCAACCTGAAAGGAAATGGCATCTATGAAGCTCAGCTGAGGGCAAGTACACCCTCTGCTGTGACCTTCAAGTGACACAGCAACACAATTGTATCCACTCGTCCGGAAAGGTCATGCAAAAGGTCACAGGATAATTTATCCTTGAAGGTCAAGGATGTCTTGATGGGCCAGATCGAGAGATCGAGAGATGCTTACTTCTTTCACAGACTCATTATTTTCATCTTTCGCTCACATCTCCTCCTCCGCCTCTCGGTGCCCTCTGGCCTTTATTCCACAGCTCTTGCATCTTTGTTGAAGTACCCTCAGACTCAGCGCTGCTCCTCTTGGCTCATGCTCCAAACCTCCTCACCAACAATTCTGGCCTTCCTGAAACCTTTGACCTTTCCTTCCCCCGCAGAGTCCAAACCCACCTGCCTGGATGCTTTGTTTCTCTGGCCTCCATGAAATCACTTTATTACACTGTTGTTCATCCGCTTCATTTTTAGCCTTCTTTGGACATACACCAAAATGAATTCTGCTGCATTTCTGCAGGGTTTAAAGTCATCCCCTGCAAAACAAGGAACTCTTAAAAATAAAAGCCTGACTCATCAGTATTGAGATGATGATCTGACCTCACGGCCGTCATTAAAAGCTCATCAGAATCCAACCTGGAGCCATGTTTAACTAAAAGAGCACATTTGTGAAGCTACATCGGCATTATGGAGCTCTGGACAGACACTTTCTCTGCTCTCACTGATGTAATTAACCAAGGTTGCTCGCCACCCACTAATTACTCAACTTGGCTTCTGTCGCAGTGCAAGGATTCACTGGAAGGTTTTCTCGGGAAAAGAACGACTTTAACTCCTGCCACCGGCCTGCGGAGGTCATCGAGGGAAAGTTTCAAAGTTCACGGTGACATCGAGAGTTCAAGAGTTCACAGAGAGGCAACACAAGCCCGATCAGTAAAGAGGAGATTTACAGCTGGGTACTCATACCTGTGTTTTACCCACAGAAGCTACGGGAATTCAGGAAGTACATTTTTTCTCTCTCCATGGTTTGAAGAAGAAGATTAAGCAAATTACTACTTTTTACTTTTTCGCAACCGTACAACAAACTGCTCCACTACAAGGAAGGTGGAGATAACAGAGAAGATAAGTATTTGACTAATTGCAGCTGTTTAGTGCTGGAAGCAACACCCCTATAATTCCTGTAATTATAAAGAGTACTCTCCTAGAGCAGAGACCTCTTGGAGAGTAAAACAGATTCCTGGTCCCTGAAGGTTCCCGCAGTACCACGTCTTCATGATGGAGGTAAGGTAGTGTGGCTCAGGGCTGGGCTTGATGTCCTCCGTACCTTGTGTTTCATGTAAATCTACAATATATCTCATTTTATCTCCTGTGCACAGTACATTTCCTATATTTCTCAGTTCTGTACTCAGCTCATCCTTATATCTGAAGAGTGGTTTGTGTGGTCGACTACTCCCAATTAGTTATTATTATTATTCCCTGATCCACACAAACTTGTCCCAAACTGGGCCGGCCCTTACGTGCTGTGGGTGTTATTATTTCATTTTTATTGACATGTAAACATCAGAAACTGCAGAAAAGATAAAACATGAACACAGATGCGTGACTTAATCAGGCCCCATCTCATCTTAAAGACCTTATAGTACCTTATTATCCTGGTTACTTGTGGTTCCTGGAGTATTTAAAAGTAGAATGGGAGGCAGAGCCTTCAGCTTTCAGTCCCCAGTTTGGATTCAGGAGACAGACACTATCACTATTTTTAAGGTTTGGCTCAAAACTTTCCTTTTTGATAAAGCATATAGTTGGGGCTGGATCAGGTGACCCTGAATCCTTCTTAGTTACGCTGCATGCACTCAGCGTTTCTTCTTAACTTACTCTTTTTCACTCATGTGTTCATACACCACTCGTTATTTTAGAATGAGTAGTTATTAATCTCTGACTCCTTTTGTTCTGCCTCTCCTTCCCTTCACCCCCAGCCAGTGAAAACAGATGGCCCCGCCTCCCGGAGCCTGGCTCTGCCGGAGGTTTCCTCCTGTTAAAAGGGAGTTTTTCCTTCCCACTGTCGTCAGGTGCTTGCTCGTAGGAGGTCATGTGATTGTTGGAGCATCTAATACTGTAGTGTCTTTATATGACAATATAAAGTGCCTTGAGGTGGCTGCTGTTGTGAATTAGTGCTACATAAATGGAACTGAACTGAATTAAAGTGACAGCACGGTGATTTAAAAGCTTCAACTTTGGCGTTTTGGTCGCTGCCATGTTGGAATTATTGAAGAAGTTATCAGTTAATGTTAATGATTCTCTTCAAATCTCTCTGTGATCTCTCTTCATTTGTGAAAGACCATGAGTGTAACTTACAATGAAAGTGGATGTATATGGTAATGATCTTAACATAGAACATACTGGACAGAGGATAAAAATAACGTAAAACACAACAAGAGGTCCTGATCTGTGACTCAGCGAATGGCTAAAGTCGCCTATTTTGGGATACCTGTCAATCATTGCAGCCATGATGCTAACTTTGTTTTTAATGGATACTGCTAGACTCAAACAACAACAACAAAAAAAACATGTCCAGCTCTTATGAACCCCACCACAGAGACAGAAGAGTCTATTTCAGACTCTGAACACATTTATTTCTGCTGTAAAGCTTTACTTTGAAACCCTGAGCTTTATTTTGCAAGTCTGAAGTGCGGTCACCTGCAGCAACGTTTTCCACTGAGGGAGAGGTTTGGGTGGGTTTTCCTCTCAGGTCAGAGGGCGGTGTCTCCTCTGCAGCCTGTTTGTGCCTCGTGTGTGAATAAAAATAAATATGAGAACAATCTTTGACTGAAGCTCACCTGCCGTTGTTTTCAGAGGTGACGGTTACTAAACTGCTCTCAGGGATCAAATCGATGCTCTACAATCCTCCAGCTGAGAACCTGCTGCTGCACACACACTCCACATTTTTAGTGTTTTTGGATGGGGTTGCCTAGCAACTGAGACTCCTTGTTGTACACAGCTGTGTCATCATGCTGTAGATACATGCACACAGACACACACACTCCCTAATCTGAACAAGCACACCCACCAACAATCTAAATATAGACCGCCATTGAAGGAGTCAGCATACTCGTGCTGTCTCGGGGGAGGCGGAGGGTTACAGCTCCGTGTTTTATGTGCGAACACCTCGCCGCTCCTCCATCAGCAGCATGTATGTGCATCCTGCGACGGCTTTAATCACCGCCGCTGCAGAAAACTGCAAAAAACCTTCCAGCTCAGAAACGAAGCATCACTGATCGCACCACCAAGGATGGAGGACCCCCCGCCTGCCCATCCGCTGGGGTTACCTTGGCAACGAGTCACGTGGTTATGCCTGGTAACCGGTGCAACTGGTCCAGATGCCAGTGGGGGGTTTAAAGTGGAGGGAGGGAGCAGCAGAGCGAGGGTAAGCAGGAGGAGGCGTTATCTGAGGTTCTCAGGTAGAAGATAAGACGCCTCCTTCAGTGAGTGCACACGTGGACAGAAACCAGCTGCTGTCAAAGGATTAGATGCTTCCCAATCCCACTGTTATCTTGTAAAAGAGTCCATTTATTGTTTGGTCTTGAAATTGATGAATTATGACCAAAGTAATGCTTTATAATCACCTAGAAAAGCAACGTCCTTTTTTAAGAAAACTCGCAGCACGATGAGCGTCTGCTGATCTCCACGCAGATTAAGCTCGAGTTTCAACAGGTAACAAAGGCAGAGATGAGCGGTCGGACTCGATTTGTAGGAGAGCTGTCCCACAGTACACCAGTCCCACAGTACATCAGTCCCACAGTACACTAACCGGCTGCTATTCTGCAGGAACTGTACAGCGACCCCCCCCCCCTCACACATTAATGTTTGATTTATTACTGATGGTGAAAACTGAAGATTAATACAACGACACACTTGTAAAAATTGATATCCTGAAACTGATCATTAGATATTAGCACATAGCTAAAGACGAACACAAACTTCAATCTAATTCAGCTTTATTTATACAGCAAATCACAACAACAGTCACCTCAAGCTTTATAGTGTAAGGTAGACCCTACAATAATACATACAGAGAAAAACCCAACAATCACATGACCTCCTGTGAGCAAGCACTTTGGCGACAGTGGGAAGAAAAAAAAAAAACTCCCTTTTAACAGGAAGAAACCTCCAACAGAACCAGGCTCAGGGAGGGGCGGGGCCTTCTGCCGAACTTCCACGTGTGCAGAAGAAGTGGCTGGCTGTGATGGTTGAACGTGATGCTACCAGGAGGCTGCTGCTACAAATTCTCAGCGGCTTCACGCCTCAAAAAGAAATGGAAGCTGCTGTAAAGTGGCTATGGTGTGGGGGTGTCATGGACCACAAGTCACGTCCCAGCTACGCATTCATACAGCACTAACACACTTCATCCACCTCACACCCGTGACCAGGTCCTCACAGGCATGTCTGTGGACTGTGGGAGGAGTCTGGAGAACCAGTGGGACTCTAACATTTATCTGTGACATCACCAAGATGGTGATCGCTGCGAAGTGTCCAGCGCTCTAAACGCAACTTTCAAGTCAAGTCATCTTTATTTATATAGCACATTATAAAGACATCAATTGTCGGCCAAAGTGCTGAACATGAAAACATTATAGAAACATTGTAAGACATCCATATAGGTTTGTAAAAAGTATGTGTACATGCAAACATGCAACTACATATATAAAAATGTACACATTCACACACAAGCACACATACGTGAACATAAAATACATGTATACGTGTATACACATGCAAACATCATCCAGTGAGATAAAAGACCAGAATAGTTCAAACAGAATAAACTTTCACGCCGTTATGAGCACTTACAGGCACTCACACTGTAAATGTGCCTGTTTCCTTTTTGAGGGCACTAAAACTAAACGACGCACATCTTGAACCTGTCTGAAAATCGTCTTCTCATGTGAATCTGTGAGAGGAGACGTAAACTCTCTGCTAAAGCTGGCAGAGCTGGTCTGCAGTGTAAAACAGAGCAGCAGCGTTTGCTCTCGAAAACAGCTTCAATCACAGGAACAGAGAAAGAGTAAACTGCAGAGGACTGGAGGAAAATGATAAGAAGACAAAAGGCGACAGCAGATAGGACCGCTGCTGCTGCTGCTGCTGCTGCTGGTGCTGAGGTGGTGGTGCTGAGGTGGGGGTTTGGGGATGATGGTGGAAAACAAACAGAGGGGGGTGAGAGGCAGAAATGAAAGGCTGAGGAGACAGAAAAGGAACAGAGAGGCAGACAAACTGACAGCTGATGGCAGGAAGTGAGCGAGCGGCGGCGGAGGCTGATAAAAGACCGACAGCATACCAACACCCGCCTTCCTCCACCTCATGACCTACGACCCCGGGTTTCACTCTCATACACTTAACACGCCCAGTTTAACTCCACTAACCAATGAGAGGCAGCCACGTGATTACTTCACTTTTAAGTGTTTCTCATTTTTCTTACACATTTGTTGTTAAGCTCAGTGTAGCTCCGCCCCTTCCCCCACAAATATGTCACATTTAATGGAAGCCCATCCTGCTCATCCGCACGCTGCTGGAGACGACCGTTTACTATCAAGTCTCTTTTCTCTTTAAATAAAAACAGTTTATCAAACTATTTCTCATATTAAAATATACATGCCCTTGTTTTTAATCAGTTCCCTTAGCAACAGGAGACGGCCATGCCACAGAGCGAAGGCGACGTCCAGAATGAGAACATAATCACCAACGGCAGAAATGTGCTAAACTAAAGACTAAACAAAAACCAGGTCCAGTGCTACATGTGACCCTCAGGTGGGTGGAGCTCCGTGACATCACACAGAGCCATGAGAAGAAGAAGAAGAAAAAAATGCCATCTGAAACAGTGTTTCGAAAGAGTTTTTCTGTTTTTACTTTTATAAGATTTTTAAGTGCATTTCTATTTTATGATTGTTAAACTATTGCAGATCGGTGCATTAGTCAAAGGCAGTTTAACATGAATAACACAATAAACACAGTCGGCATATTTTCACTCGCTGTGCTGAAGACTTTGGTCGTGCTTGAGGACATTTGTAGAAAACAAACAAAACTGCAGTTATTGTTATTATTAAGTAACTTAATGCCAGAGGGACACACTAGTTACACAGTGGAGTTTAATTCAGCTTAATCTAAATATTAATAATATATTAATATGTTTTACTACACATGAAATTTATGATTTAAGAAAATAAATCTGTCACCGTTTAATAAAATCATAGTGACAGTTTAATAAAATACAAAAACATTATTTTGATATTTTCGAACTTCTACCTATAACCAGGCAGAGCTCAGCTATCGCTGTCGGTCACATGACCCTGACCTTTCTCCGGACACCTTGTGAAACTTGAAAAATGGTATAAAATGTGCAGGACGTGTGTTTGGCTACAGAAGCTTCACAGGAAATCAGAGTGCCTGGAGGCAGTCAGGGTAAGTCTCTTTAATTAAAAAAATCCATTTATACTGAGTTTAAAGAGGATTTCAGGCTGATGGACAGACCAACGGCTGCGTGTGATGGACACTGAGCATCTGACTGAAAGAGGTGAGCTCCTGTGATCAATTATTCAAAAGTCTGTGCCGGCTGGAAAATGTCAGCAGGCTCCGCACATGCTCAGATCTCACACACACGCACACACACACGCACGCACACGCACACACACACGCACACACACGCACGCGCACACGCACGCACAGTAGGGCTATCAGCCTGAATGACAGCACTTTTCCAGCAGGAATCACTATACTAATCAATATTAAAGCAACACACGTGAACATTACAGCTCTCTAATATTTCACAGCATTCACAGAAAGGAAAACATCCGAGAGTGTAGCAGTCACCTGATGCTTGATTCTTCTTTCACCTTAAGCCGTTCAACTGAGCATTTAATCACAAACAGCATCCACATTTTAATCTGAACCAAACACAAATATCAGCTTCCCCAAAGATCAATCCCTAAAATCATAGTTTCACATGTGATTAGTTAAGGCACCTGATTTACTATGAGTGGGCAACTGCACCTCTTTGCTCTGATTCTGTGTAAACTGGACTATGGTGCAGCTGCTTGTTGTTAGCCCTCTTTTTATAACTTTAAACTGTTAGAAAGAAGTGGAACATCAGTGAGATAAACCTTGTGCAGGACTAAACAGGCCTTTCTGTTTTCATAGGAGGGTAACAGCAGCTGGCTGCTGCTAATCAAATGCATCTGATTAACTGATGCTCAGCAGGTTGGAGCACTTCTATGAAAGCAGAGGTTTTATCAGGAGCTTCCAGGTGTGTTAACACAATGTCACAATATTCCCAGGAGTGGATGTCCCAGAATCCCCCCCAAGTCAGACCATGTAAAGTTCAAGACAGCACAGTATAAATCACAGTGGTGCAAATTTCCAGCGTCAAATGGTGCAATGATAAAAACTGCAAGCATCAAAGAGCTACATCTCAGTTAAAGACAAAGACTGAAGGAGAACGAGACGTTTGTTTCCAGGAGAAGTTCTCTCCTCTCCACAAACAACATGCAGCCGCACAGCTGTAGAAAAGCAGGGCTAAACAAACCGTCTCCTTCTGGAAGAATGAACTTTGGACAGAGAAGAGCAAAGTAATCAAATAAAAACTTCAGTGAACTTTAGGAAGAGTGGGCCAACATTCCTCCACAACGATGACAGAGACTGAATTACTTCAACTTCTTTCTTCTAAAAGTGGTGTCAGAACTGCAGCAGGCATGCATATGAAGTTCATACATTACTAATGCGAGACATACTTAATGCTCTTTGCACTGCCTGGGCTCAGATGACACAGCACAGCTGATCAGATGTTAGTCCAGCTGTGTGAACCACATCTGTCTGAGTCCTTTAGCCTTAAACTCAGATGTGTATTTATGTAAAAATCAGGATTATCAGATTACTGCTGCACTTCTGACTGTGTGAGCTTCAAGCTTGTCAATTAACCAATCAGAGGTCGTTATGTAGAAGCCAGCTGTTCGCAGCTCCACCTTTACTGCAAATCATTGATGTTTCTCACTTTTTAACCAGAATAAAGACGTTTGTTTAACGGAGGCTGAGGCTGAAACTGCATCACTGCTGATCTGGGGCGTGGTTCTGATGAAATGCTCTGTGCCATCTGCTCCGTGCAGATTCCATTATGCGAGTAAGAAGAAGGCATCTGCACGCCACAGAGCCCCAATGTTTTCCAGATCTAATTATCCCTCGTGTTATTCCTTAAAGGCTACGGAGCAGGAGGAGGCATCAGCTTGTGTCGTCCCGAGCTCCTCATCCATCATCTCCAAGACGGCGGCGAACACCAGCGCACATCATGAGGAGGAGGAATGCTATTAATTTAGAGGGAAGGTTGTGTTGTGTCAGGTCTGTTTATTTCAAGAGGTGAGAAAGGTTTCGACACTGATGGATTCTCACATGCTGGAAATAAAATTTCATGTCGTAAAATCATTTTTCTTTGTTCTGACGTTCTAACTTCTTGAGGCGAAGCAAAGGTGTTCTGATTACTAAGATAACCCAACCAGAGCTGAAAGGATAATAAAAGAGTCACTGATGGAGCCACTTTTTAAAGGAGAAGAGCTTAAAAACTGGAAATAAATCACCCCCATGCACGAAGACTGAAAAACTGCTCACAGTTATCCTCAGGTTTTTTTAAAGACACCCAACAAGTGAAATAAGAAGTTAAAAGCAGAACACATGAGACTAAGGAGACCATCACTACATTACATTCCTATTGTGCTGATTATATTTACTTAGCGAGGGAGTTCAGAAGGTCAGAGTCTAATAAAATTTGCCCTTCAAATGCAGCTCAGCATCAGGAGTGTCCCCCACATCCAGTTAGTTGGGCTCTGGTCTTAATTCAGACATGTAGAGCTCAGTGGGCGAGTAATAACTCAGCATTACATTGTTTTTAAATCCATCTCGTGAAGTCAGCAGTCCCTCTGATCCCTCTGCCATCCCGCTGTGTCCTTTCTCGCCCTTTTCCAGAGATTTTGCTTCAGTGCGTGTTAAATATTACCGGACGTGTCCTCCCCGCGTCCGCTGATCCTCTTATGATCCTCATTTTAATGCAAAGATGACACCTCCTGCATCTCAGGCCACCCCGAGTCTCACCGATCACCTTCTCAGAGACACCAGAGCTTCTTAAACTCGCTGCTCATCATCAGGAGCAGCAGAAGTAAGAGATTCCAAGAACAGGTCAAATGACAGGCGTCACACAAGATTCGTAAGAGATGATATATTTACAGTGATAATACCGGCACACATGCAAAAGCAGGAATGAGAGTGTGAACTTGAATAATCTCTGCTGCAAACTCTGATGAGTCTTGAATGCTAAGACGTGGTCAGCACTTTTGGCTCGATTTAAGCTTTAATATCTTCTTAATGAAAAGACTGTTTTGAAAATTGCTACCAAGACGCGCTTTTAAAGGAAGTGAAATGGGGTATTAGCGGCGAGAGCACCTGAGGAGAAGCTTCATCTCCCTTTTTAAACAAATCACAGCTTTCAGGCAGACTGGAGACACTTTTGGAGAACTCTGCTGTTTGGATGTGCAGGATCTGTGTGTTTGTAGTTACTGTGAAGCTTGCAGAGGATAAGCTCTGATATCAGTTTCAAAGACATGCGCGAGATGTCCTTTAACGCCAGCGTCCTGGTGCACAGACCGCAGCGCTATTCACAAACCCCACAAATCACAAGAACCTGCAGGAAAATCCATCCGTCTTCTCCTTATCCAGGTTTGGGTGTCGGGGGCAGCGGCTGTGACATCACTTCAGGTGATGGAGGGGGCGGTGTCACTGGAGCTTAATCTACCTGTGTCCAACAGAGCTGGGACGTCACCTGGGACATCATGGCAGAGACGCCAGCTTTGACGAAACATCAGCGTTTGGCGTTTAGAAACCCTCCAGCTCAGCCAATCACACGAGGTTTAACCACCAACAGGAAACGAGGAGCGTTTTAGAGAGAGTGATGTCTCAGGAAAGAACCTCAGAGCATCTGGAAACAATGCTCCATTATGACCCGGAGTGAGGAGGGGTGGATGGAGTTACAAAGGGTGGAAGCAGTGGCTGATGGTGCAAAATAAAGCATCAATAAATGATGGGAGCGTAGCTCAGGCTGGAGCCGAGTGCTCGGTCAGCTGCACAGGAGGTCTGAGAGCTGATGCTTTATCCACTCCTGTCCTAAAACCCCACAAACCGAGGAATCAAATTCCAAAAACACAAACACATCACCAGGTCCTTCACAATAAATGTCCGGCCTTCCTGTGAAAATATTCCAGTGTATAATCACAAACCTGGGGTCTTAAAAATGTGAGTTAATGAGATTTACACCAGTTCAGACTGTGTGAACTATTATCAAATATATGATATTAATGAATTGATTATGAATCTCCTTAACAAGCCTGAATCCTCTGTTAGCCTTAGGCTTCACCCTCCGGGGTCGGTCCTGTCGGGAGAAGCAGCTGTGTAACGTCCTCTGTCAGGTTAAACCATGCTGTGAGGATTAGCTCAGTTATACCTGCAGCTCACTGTGAGTTTGTCTAACCTCAGACAGACTGACCTCATCAGCACCGTCAGTCCAACCCAGACGTGGACCAAGGATGGGTGCTATCTGGGAAGTCTGTGTGCATTTGTAGCGTAAAATAAATGTCATATCTCTAATATAACTAAAGAGGCATTTGTTGCTGACATTGACAGTGAGGCTGACGCTGGCTTCTGAACGTGCAGCTCTGTAGTCGCTGCTTTTAAAGATTTACTAACCAAGATGTGAAACATTACTGGATATGAAAGCAGAACTGAAGACAAACTGACGATGACTTTTAGTTTCATTTGAAACGTTCTGCTTATAACGACGGTGGTTGGAAAGCAGCGCTGGGAGCTGATGTAACATCCGTTTATGTTTTTAGCAGATATGGCCCTCAGAGAAAAATCCCCTGAAGCTAACCGGCTAACTAGCGATTGTTTCACCCACTTTAACCCCTGAATAAAACTGACAGCCGTCTTTCTGCACACACACAAAGACAGGATTTTTTTCTCATGACAGCCACTTGTGAGGTTTCTCTTTGCTGATAAAGGAGGAGCGTTCAACGTTTCAGGCTCAAGTTTATGTAAGGACAAGAAAGACATTGTGGACAAAACAAGACACCCCCCATAATCTTTAGTGACAATATTGTAGTTAGTTAAATGGTCTGATTGTTCAAATCTGTATTTTCTTTGATTGTGGTAAAATAATGTGTGCCCCAGTCTCCAAAAATGACATAGTGCAGGAAGCGTAGTTATTCCTCTGTTACACCACAAGAGGGAGTATCCCCTAAAATGAGCAGCTCTAGCGGGAGTAAAGAAGCCAGCCACTACCCATAAGGCAGTGCGCCTATAAGCGTTATGTGAGACTGCAAAAGTGTGTAACACTGTGCTATGTCCATGTATATATTTGCAGATGCAGTAAAGGCGAACTCACAAAGCCACACTGGTTTAATTTTAATTCAAGTGTGCAACATTTAGAAAAACGCAACTGAAGCTAACCGTAGCAGGCAGATTTATCGTGTAGACACTTAAACAGGTTTGTGAAGGGGGCGTTTAATAAAAACACCTCCAAACTGGCCACGGCAAAGCTCTTAAACATGTTGGTGGCTGCTGCATTAGACACCGAGCTCTGCTGATTACTCCAACATGAAACTCCAAAGTGTTGATTTGTTTCCTTTCGTTTGGGGCTTAAAAACAGGAACGAAAATGAAATGTGTGCAGCATTGAAACGAGACACACTGGGTGATTCAGGCGGAGGAGGCAGGTGCGCTTCTACATAAAAACGTCTTAATGCGGCATTAAAGTTAAGAAATGGCTCCAATCAGCCTCATGCACCACAAACTCTGGGGAAAGAAGAGGCAATCATTTTCGCCTGGAGGTCTGCAGAGGAAGCTTTCAAAGCAAGTCTGGGAGCGGCAGCCTGGCTAAACACCGTCTGGATCAAACCGCACGCTGTCACTTTCCAAAATGGATCAGACGGAGGGGGAGGGCGGTAAACGGCACAACAGCTCCAACACTGACAGGAAGCTCGAACGGGATTACTCATGTCATGGAGACACGAATCAGCCACACTGAGGAGACGTAGCTTACAGTCAGAGACAAAAACAATGACTGGGTGAAGATTTGGGTCGCGCATTCTCCAACCTTTACCTCCTCCTTTCACTTTGGAGACGTTTGATTACACATTTAATCACCAGCGACGTCTCCATCCGCGCGGCTCTGCTGGCTGACACTTTATAGATAAATGTATAAAGTTAAAGAAGAGCAGCTCATTACCCGTCCTGTAAAAATGAGGCCATGCGTACATGTAGATAAAGATAAATGGCTTAAAGTGTTGTTTGTATTTCTAAACTAGGGCTGTGGAGCAAGCTGAGGTGGTACAGGCATCTAGCTGGGATGGCTCCTGGGCAAATCCTACCAGGAGCAGGACATGAACCTGAACATGCTGGAGCAGTTGTATCTCTTGGCTGGCTTTGGGAACACCGTCTTCCCGGATGAGATGGAGCAGGGGGCCCGGAGAGGGAGGTTTGAGTTTCTCTGCTTAGACCGCTGGATGGATGGATGGGCGGGGTTTCTATAAAGTGTACTTTGTGTGTCCATCTGTTCCCAACAACTTAGTAACCAAATCAGTTGTCAATCAGAGACAGGGATTTGCCATCTTAATTTGTAGCAGGTGCTCTGATCGAGGCTCAGCTGTGGAAACAATCTGTGCTTCCAGTTTCCTGAACTGCAACCATTTTGCAGCCGAGAGATAACAACACAGCTTCAACCACGTTTGCCGGAGAGAGCCGGATTTCAAAGAGTCCCCCCCAACAATAGAGACCTGCTCCCCCCCAGGACGAGGTTAGTAGCAGCTAAACTTTCAAAATAAGAGTGAAGGATTTTTGCACCAGTGAGTGCATAAAAATGCTAAAATTGGTGGCTGCATCGCATCCCTCCCATCTGTCAGCCCAGAATTAGACCTGTAACCACTACAAACCACCACACACACACACACACCTCAACAGGAAATTAGTCCTCTAATGTGCACCAACAGACAAATTGCACTGCAAGACAAAGACAGCTGCAGTCGATAATTAAGTGTAAATTCATTGTTAACACAAACTGTGTCAAACCCTCCCCTCCACACACACACACACACACACACACACACACACAGGTGAACTGAGGTGCCGTCAGTCATCAGGACAGAGGGTGGTGAAAGCGGGGTTAGCATGGAGCCCGTCGTGGCTCTCTGATTGGCTCTTAAACCAACCTGCAGAGTAATGACACCAAATCGTGAGTCAGAAACAGAAAAGACTCAGGAGTGCGCTCAGTGCGATGATCTAATCCAGAGTTACGGTGCACTGAGTTTAATGAGCTAATAAGTTAGAGTTTTACTGCCATAACACATCCAGCGGCCCGCTCTGTGGCACTTTTAGAGGCTTTAGAGTCTCGGATCATCTCCCTGTGCTGCAGCGTGAAGCCAGGAAACATTAACTTTATTTATATAGAACTGATTTTCACATCTCAACACTGACCCCAACATTTCAGCAACATTGGAGGTGGCCAAGGAGGCAGAAAATATTAACTGGGTCTTTATTCCAGTGAAGGGAAATCCTGATGGCAGCCATGTACCTGCAGCAGTAACACTCAGAGTTGAAACCTAACAGACGGGTTTGGGACACGCAGGCAGTCAGCAGCAGATTTAACTGAGACTTCCAATAAACCTATAAATGCATTAAAATCACGAGCAGTCTGACTACATCAAACCCCCCCGACCTCTGAACACTGCAGTCAAATGTGTATTTCTGAGAGCCTCTCTTGGTTTACACGACCTTTGACCACAGGTCATGTGATTACTGCTGCAGGAAAATCTGCTTTAGTTTAGAAATAAAGAAGGAGTTACTATAACGCCAGATATTATGAAAACAATGTGCCAACTTTATTTATTCATGCATTTGTTCCGATTTGCAGCATCCTGTCGGTTTTTCTTCGCATGGCAACAAACCCACTGACTGAACTGCTATTTCTGTCTTTCTGACGCTTCCTGCTGAATAATCAGGTGTTCAAAAGGAAAAAACAACCAACTGTCTGTCACTTTCCTCTCACACCGATCCTTCTTGGTGGGTGCTGCCTTTGTGTTTCAGGTGCTTCTCCACCTCAAACAGCATTTGCATCATGTACCCCGAAGTCAGCGGCGCCCGAGGTCGTCCTGACCCACTTTCTCCATAAACACACCAGAGCGGCGGTGGCGGGTTTGAGGCTGTGCCTCCTTCATCCTGCTCACATACACCCAACATTTTTATTTATGTCAACCTTCATTTATCCAAGAAAATCTGGTGGATTTCCACCCAGTTTAGAGCTGTTAAATCTATTCTGTGTCACTTTTTGTCATTGCAGGTTTTTAAAATGATTCAGTGTTTTCAGAGGACCTCGAGGGACAGTGATTATTCAGCTGATTATGAGTAGTTGTTGTTGCTAATAGACTTAATCTAAGTCTAGATTCTAGTTTATCTCGTCAGCTTTTAATCATTGACGTGTTTGTGTGTCAGTTTCCAGCTAACGCTTGTAGCTACGCCCAGCTTAACACTTCCCAACAGAAGAAAACAAAACATGGAAAAAGTGTTCTTATGAACTTTTCCTGCCTTTCTCTAAAGAGCCAAACACGCACCTCTGCGTGTCAATGACAGCGCCCCCTGCCTGCACCCTGCTGTAAAGCGACGCAGCAGATTTCTCCGAGTGTGAATCTGAGCCTTCACCGTGGTGCTGATGTTTGAGATGATTTGTCCGAGCGTTCACGTGCCGCGCACACAAGCACACACACACACACACACACACACACACACACACACACACACACACACACACACACACACACAGTTGATGACTCCACTCTGCAGGCTAAATCTGTCCAACAACCACACAGGGAGCAGCAGAGAGCTCGGCTCTCGCTGGTTCAGATCTGCAGAGGCTCTGACTCATCCCTCAGCTTTAAAGGGAGCCGGGCTGGAGGAGAGGATCGGTAATTGTCTCCAGCTTGTGCAGTTTATCTCGCGCTGAGGCAGGTGTGCAGTTTACCAAACACACGTTTGCAACCAGCTGCAGGAAATTGAAGATTGACATTTAATCTGGATTACTGGGGAGGACAGGAGGAAGCCTGCGATGGTGCCATACCTTAGGTGTTTTGACTTGAAGACATATAAAGGTGTAAAAATAACTGAGCTAAAAAAGCCATGACGGCAAGCAGAACCGTTTATTTGCAGTATCAGGACATTGCAGAGAGCATTATTGCTCCGTTTTATTGGCTGTTTATTTCTCCAGGGCAGGTGGAGTGATTGTAATCCAGTCCACAGCATACATCACCCTTTATCAGACTCTTTCTCACCCCTCCAGTAACAATTACAGCTGGAATTACCTGTTTTAATTGCAATCTAAATCAAATGAAGTTCTTGGGGACAGATTTGTGCGGTGGTGAAAATGCAGGACGAAGGAAACGCGACCAGCAAAACCAGTGTTTTGAAGCCTGTTTTTTTTTTCCATTTACATTTTACATACTGTGACATTAAATGCAGCTGAATTACCTGTTAGCAGATCCTGTGGATGTACAGTTAATTACTGCGATTCTCCAGAAACCCTAAAAACATGCAGATTCTCAGGCAGCTTCTGCAGCGTGAGGCTTCATGGAGGTTTGTTTGCATTTATAGACAAGCTCCTTGAAGTTTGATGTAATAAAACTGTTCAAACCAGCAACTTTAAAAAGCAACAGGCAAAGATGTCACTCAGACTCTGACATGGCGAAACGACTGGCTCCAAGACCCAAATTTGACTTTTTATTTTTTGCCCTTTAAAAGTGAAATATATTGATTTTGTGGACGTGGACGTGAATTAGTACAGATCAGAGAGACTAGGCTGATGAAAATTCATGTTCAGGGACAAGAACAACAAAACAGAATTTGTATCCAGACGCACAAATCAATAGATTAAAGGTCACAAACAGCTGTGTGGCTGCGTTTGGATGCCACCGACGTTTCTTAGACTTCTGGACAGTCAGAAATGAAGAAACTCTGAATTTATCAAACATTCGAGGTCCAAACCTCTCTCACTTCCTGACTCCGACTCTGTGATTACAGCCTCAGTTCTGGACCCTTTAGAAGCCTCGTTGACCTCTGACCTGCAGTAGATGGCAACTAACACGGGTTTTTTCCGGTTTAATATGGATTTAAATGACCAGCTTGTCTCATGTGGTGAGAAAAAAAAAATCCGGGTCAGTTTCAGACTCACGTGTTGGCGACTGTTCGTTTTACTCGGCTGTAAATCATGGAGCAAATTAACGAGCATGGCGAACGTCCCCTGAACTCTTCGATCCTACAGCGGTTTGCCCTGTCATCATCTTTGTTTTTAGACTAACAAAGAAAAAACCTCTGAAGCGATTCTGATGTTCTCACTTTGAAGTTAAAACTGCTTCAAGTGCCGTTTGTAAAAAGGATCCACGGGACAAACTGCTCCAGCAGCCATCAAACACACAGAAATGTCAGCGTGTGGGTGGGGCAGATTACTGTTCCCGTCATGTTACAGGACGCCGACGAGGCCGGCGGACTCAGGTAGTCTGTGAAAATCACTGACATGGCAGATTCAGGCAGGACTGAAATTACAGACACTAATGACTCCCTCACCACGACCCCCCGGCTTTACTGCAGGGTGTTAACGTGTGTGTGTGAGAGCACCGTCTCACACACACACACGTGCGCGCAGGGGTTCATGGAGGTCTGGTATTCAGCAGCAGCACTGCAGAAAGGGATTGTGGGATTGGAGAGGGGGGTTTCCCTTTACAGAGTCCGACTATGCTTTCTCCTCCCGGTAAGATCATCCTCCTCAGGGTCCGACCGCTCTGCCTGCAGCCATCGATCCCTGTGTGTGTGTGTGTGTGTGTGTGTGTGTGTGTGTGTGTGTGTGTGTGTGTGTGTGTGTGTGTGTGTGTGTGTGTGTGTGTGTGTGTCAGATATCAGATTAACCCGCCAGCAGCTGCAGTGATAAACTGAAACCGTTGTTTCTTCTTCTGCATTTGAAACAATTAAACGTCTGAATATCAGCTGAGTTAAAGTGGCATCATTCAGACCTTTAATGTGTTTCTGAGAGGACCTCCTGAGCATCTTCTGATCCTCAGAGGTCAAACAAACATCTGAAGGTGCAAAACACCAACAAAAGATGAATGGACCGCACGTACACAGCCTCTGTTTTCAGCTCGTTGCAGTTTTTGCTTGGGAACAACGTGGAGTTCAATGTCTTCACAAATCCTGTAATTAATGAACAAAACACTTCTCAATGTGAGCCACACAACAACAAAAAAAAAATCAAGAGGATGACAAAATTACCAAAAAGACGTGAAAACTCAGATCAGTCTAAAAATGTCACAGTTTAAGTGAGACGCAGGACTCAGAGACGCATCAGAGGTTTAATTCAGAAACTAACACTCTGATGTTTTAGCTTCTTAAACTTAAACTGGAACGGACACACAGGAGAGACCACTGCAGAAACCAGGGTACAGGTGAAACTGATCATTCATCATGAGACAAAGGAAGTAAAACCAAGGACATCGCACGAGACACAAAGGACGAATCAAATAAAACAGGAAGTAACACAACGGCACCTAATATAATGACAACGACTTAGCAACAGCAAAGAGACACGAATAAATCCCAAAACATGAACAGCAGAATAATGATAAAACCGAAAAGATGACAAAACCCAGTCAAAAGATATTCATCAGAACTAAGACTCAAGAGTAACAACGACAAACACACTGAAAGACTCTCCAGAACAGCCCAAAACTCAAGATAACCCAACAAAACCACCACAGATAAGGAATTACCCCAAAGTGACAAAGAAAAACTCAACGTGAGCTCAAAGGGATGCAAAGCAAAGCCCACAGAGATGAAAACGACGTGTAATAACCACAAAATGAGACGTGGTTATTGAAAAGAGCTGCGAAGAAAAACGAAATGAAAAACTTTCCTGAGAAAGACGGGTGACTTGTCTGACGGGTACCCAGCTCTCATCCAATCACAGCAGAGATAGACAAAGAGAGACATCATTAAAAACATTGAGAGGAAAAAATTATCTTAAAATAAAAAAAAAAAACAGAAACCGATGCAAAAATCACCCAAATTTATGTTAAATGGACCTAAGAGATGATAAGTATCCACAGAGATCATAAAAGGCAGAAAATGACCACAGAAAAACGAAATACGACTACAAAGAAACACAAATTAACCAGAGTGACTGAAATGAGACAGCAACAGTTCACAGACATGCAAAATGACCAAAAATTGACAGAATTACTACGCAGGGATGCAAAATGTCCAAAATAAACACAATCTTGGTCAAACAATCCAAAACGGCTGGAGAGACACGAAACAAGTAAAAAAGGGGGCAGAAGTGCTTTAGTCTCGGGGCTGCTGTGAGGGGGCGGTGGTTCCCAGAGGCACCGTTCAGACACGCTGGACTTTTACATGAGATGAACAGAAACGGGCACGAATGTCTGAAGCAGCTTTTTATTTATGTGTTGTGACAAAATGAATTTTTCTGGAAACCAACCAGGGAGGAGCGTCTGGTTTTGGCAGAATGAGCACGAGAGAGTTCGCAGCGCTCCTTCTCCTTCTGATGCATTAAAGATGAATAAAATCCAACGCAGCCATGAAAGATTCCCACTGAACCTCAGCTGCAGTCTGACCCGTCTGACTGTGAGCTCCGCATGTACCCGACACACCAGACAGCAGCTAAATATCCACCGTGCTCGTTCACTGCTGCCACAGTTTGATCATTTTCACCCCCAAAAAGATAAACTGAGCAAACTTGTGGAGTTTAACGCTCCCATTGGTCTCTGATGCTGCTCACTGTGAGGTCACCATCTGTTAATAAACACACGCACAACCACAGTCATGCGTTCACTCGATGATCACATTAAGAAGATTCATGGAGCTGCGCGTTTCCCCGACATCGCCGTGTTTTAATCACACATCACCTAAAAATTCTCCGCACGAGTCAAACCAGTGAACAATAAAACCACGAGTGATGCTTCATCTAAATTACACCCGGTGAAATCATTATTACCATTACCCAGCATCCACTGCTGAAGCTGTAAACTACACCCGTCACCACGGAGACAAATGAGGAGAGAAACCCTCGTTAGCCACCTGCTAAACTGCAGCTGAGCTGCTGCACTGAATCACTCCGAGGGATCGTAAACGTGAAACGCCTCCGCATGTATCTGGTCACCTTTGGCACCGACGTGGCCTCAGAGAGCAGGAGACTCCTCCAACAGCAAACGGACTGTTTCACTGCCACAAATGTAAACCAAAATCATCGTTACACGACAGGAAATTACCTCAAAATAACTGAAGAGGCACAGAAAGCTCAAAGAGATGACTGAAAATGATCATAAGCTGTGAAATCATGTCATCAGATTTAAGGGGACTGAAAGGAGAAGCAAAAATGTCAACAGAGATGAAAAATAACTCAAAAAGGCATCAAATTACCACAAAGTGAGACAAAATGAGCACAGCGGGAAAGAAAACATGCTTAATGAGTCTCGTTTCAGAGGCTGTGAAAGACAGAGATGCTGGATGCATTTTGCATGCAAAGGGATACACAATGAGTGCAGTGGGATGCAAAATGACTTGAGAGAGACATGAGAAAGCCACAGGGCTGAAAAATGTAAACAAAACAGCATTAAGATGCAACACAGGGACATGAATATACAACTGTCAAATGATTAAAAAGGGCAGACAAACTAATAAATGCAAAAGAACTGATTCAAAATGAGCACGGAAAGGCTCACAATGACAACAGGGCTCCAATAAGAGGCTGTTGGACTCCTACATGATTTCTATTCATCAAAAAAAAAAATAACCAAATGGATGAAAAATGAATGTCAAATAATGTCTGAAAAGACATGCAAGATTCATTTGGCATCCATCATTTGGCACAAGAGCCCCATAGAGGCACAAGGTGACCACAAGAAGACAAAAGGGATGCAAAATGATCACAAACAGATGAGAACCGACTCTCAAATTATGTAACGTTACTGAAAAGATATGCAAGATCCAAAGGGACCACAAAGAGAGAGAAAATGACTACAAAGGGACGCAAAATGGTGAGAAACAAATTGAGTTTAAATCCAGTAAAAGGCTTCAGGACAGACTGTGGGGTGGAGTGTCACATGTCTCCTCATCGAACACAGCAGTGGTTTGTTTGGATATTTGTTAAGCTTTGGACAAGAAATCATCAGACGATGTGAACAACATGAAAATAAATCACTTTGGAACGTCACAGCAAAAACATGTGATTGTGCAGGATCCTGAAAGCCTTTAAGCAGATCTACAGAAACACTGCTGCAGATAGTCAGAGAGCACAGACGTGCTGACTTCATACACCTTGATCTGAAAAACTTGATTCCAGCTCAAACCTGAAGATTAAAGCGTTCTGCTGCACAGCCTGACGTAAATGAAACCTGAAGGTATCGTTCTTAAGCGGCTGCAGCCCAAAGCAAACAGCCTCGGGGGACGCTGGAGCCGCCGGGCACCACAAACATTACCGCCGTCTGGGTCCGAGGGATGAAGAGAGAGCAAGGGGAAATAATAAAGCGTGGCAGAGCGAGAGCCTCCAACGAGGGGCTGCAGAGAAATGTCCAAGCACTGATAACAGCAGGAAAACTCAATTTGCTCCAGTGTTTGGTGTAATTGTGCTCAAGAGGAAGACAACAAGCTGAATCTCCACAGTATCGTCACGGAAACGTGGAATCGGTCGAACTAATGTGGATCGGAAATGGTCCGGACGCTGAGTCACCGATGAGAGGAGCCATTGTTGTGACGTGACGCAAACGTGACATCAGAGGCAGAATCTGAGCCCCGCTCGGGTCAGACCAGCTTCACCCGTCGGAGCACGACGAGGGGTTTCATCTGCAGCGGCCCGATGGAGGTCCATCGGAGGCCTCCACCGGACCTCTGATGGTGCACAGAAACCTGCGCTGTGTGCCTCCCATGCCTTAGACATTCATAGACACCTTAAAGCTTCACAGACAAACCCTTCGCCCTCGTTGAGCATCAGCGGCTGATGCCGATGGCCTTGCTGTGAACAGAGCAAGGTGGGTGATGTCATAAGTTCTCGGCTGTTCGGGGCTCCCTAAAGATGGACACCTGCTGCCCGTTCACCTTTGCCCTCTTGGCAGATGGTACCATCACCTGAAACGGTGAAAGCATACATCCCCACAGAGTTCTGTCCAAACACAAAGCCGTGTGCACGTGCAGTCAGAGATCTCAGGATCAGGTTAACCTGCTCGCACGGCGGCAGCTTCATGAGGAAGGTGCAGTCACCGTGCTGATGGAGCCGAGCCCTCTGCAAAGCCCTAGTCTTCATCAGCACCGACTTTCTGTGCATGAACCATGAGTCGAGTTGGGGGTTTAGGTCATGAACATCATAAAAACAGCAACCAAGTGCTTCCATGTAAAAGACGGCAATGAAACAGAAAAACACACATGCAACAAAAAGAAACAACAGAAACAAACTGAAATAAAATTTTAAAACCAAAGAAAAATAAAGGAGATTTAAAAAAAAGAATAATCAAAGCTGCCTCTGGCACTAATCTTTAAAGTGATGAAATATTGAGGCGCACTCCTTCCATGATTTATGGGCCACAGCAGCAAGCGTCTCGGGGCTCCGTCGGCCCTTTGTGTGCCTGCTTCCTGGTCGTCTTTGTCTTCTTCGTCTTCTTCTTCTGCTGCATCTATTCGTGATTGTTCTTTGTGAGTAATCATAATTATTATTATTAAGTTTGTTGAACTGCAGCCGTGTTAGTTTGCTTGGCGTCGTTTAGGGACCATAACAGAGCGTTTTCATTCTCTTTGGGTTTATTAACAGATTAAATCAAAATATAATCCATGTTAAATCCTGTTTAATCAGAATCATTTCAAAGCCGTCCTGTTGGCCTTTGTATCTAAATGATCTTGAAACAGAGATTAAAGCTCTGCAGTCGTGCACTCGCTGACACTGTAAGATTTACAGATTTCTTTATTTTCTTATTCATTTTCTCAGAGGCGCCATCTGAACAAATACCACTCAAACATACCGTCTTATAGACTCAGAGGAACGCAGCTCTGATGCATCTGAGCATGCTCTGATGCGTTCCTCCTTCAAAAGTTACTGTTTTTTCCTTTGTTCTTAAAGAGTAAAAAGCAGCATGTAGTGAGCTATGTGGCACAAAGTGAACCCTGACATTCACTCCAGAGCCTTCCTGCTGTGTTAGCACCTTAAGGAAGTCAGACTTGAATTTTGAAATGAAATTATGCCAAACTTTTTTTTAGAGAATTTGGCTATATTCCATTCAACACAGTGCAAATGGCTTGTAACTGAAAAACTAAAGGGACCAAAAATGGTCCCAGGGCCAAAGAGGGGTTAAACAACACCTGAAGGCTTCATTATGTTCGTGACCACCTCCTGATTCTCCACCGGGAAACATGTTTCCTGTAGGTGGAAGTGTTTTTTTCCCCACAGCTGCCCATTAACTGTCCACTCATCAGGACATGTTAGATAATAAAGATTCAGATTTACATGAAACTGGTGGCGAATCCTCAGTTTAAAGCAGTCATGTGATCTACACCAGCTGATCAGTGATCCTTCTCCTTCCTCTTTGATGTTTTCAGACAAACGAGCTACATCCAGGTAACATCCACCCAGAACTGAAGCGATCGATCGCTTAATCAATAGTTCAGTCGCGTTTCTGGCACAAAGGCTCAAAACCCTCGGCTCGCTGATATTCTTTGTTTTGCAGAGAAACAAACTGACGATGAAACAAATGATCTCAGAGAAACAGTGAAGGACGATTCTTCTTCGTGACATCATAATGACAGGACACGAGCGCAGGTAGGAGCAGACCTTTCATGTTCCCACTCACGTCCCGTTTCAGAGGTATTGGGCTGTGAGTTTGTTATGTAATGTCGTTTCCTTCTCCACATATTAAAAATTCTGTATCTGTCCTGAGCTCTTGTAAAAGAAAAGAGACATAAATATTAATATAATGATTATTTTTGGCCACATGGTAGCAACAAAAATGAAATCATCTAAAAATAACATTTTTTGCACTTTTCAGCCTCGACGTTTGATTACATTTGGAGTTTAGAGAGCCTCGATCTTACATTTCATCTCCCGGCTGCACAGCGCTCTGCTTCAACATCTGTCTGACATGAATATCATTCCACTAGATGACCACAACCACAGAGTCCATTAGGAAACCCTGAACACAAACAGCCTCCACAGAGGGAATCCAATACATGAATTAAGACACTGAGGTCTTGTTTATGTTTGGATGTAAATCATGAAAATCCTACTTTATTAACTGTCAGTGAACATCTCGCAGTCCCCACGCAAACTTCAAACTTTACATGTAAACATGAATCGCTCATTAGGCCTGAACAGTGACCTAAACAAGCAGAACAAACGCGGCCGTTCATCCTGCCAAATCGACCAAACCCTCACAATCAGCTCATGTTTTTATACAATAACTTCAGTGTGTTTAATGGCGCCATGCAAAATGTGACCTTTTCATGTTCCAGCCTCTCAAAGAAGCCCGGGGTCAGTCATAATTTCAAGTCACAGTAGCAGCCAATAGTGTTTCATAGTTTTCTTAGCAAAAGCACACAATGTCACTGTGCACTTTGGGTCGTATCAGCATGCGGGATGGGCGGCTGCTCCAAACAAGCTAAAGTCTCCTTTTCACCCACGCTTTGAGTCCACGGCACACTGATCAAACTCTTCCAGGCCCTGAAGACGTTCTTCAAACTGCAGCTTGACTGAACCTGAACATGTGTCACCAAACCTGAGTGTTAAAACAATCCTTCATATTATTCCACGAGCTGTCAACGAAACTGCAAACAGATCAACCCGTCCTGGAGAAACATCTGGAGAACTTAGAGTTGTTTGATCCGCGTCATATGTCCAAACTGTGAGGAACATCAGTGCTGTTTCTCCATTTCATGAGCTACATTTACAGGTGTTTAAATGACCCAGAAGGCATCAGGGCCGGACGATGAGCCCGGCCACAAGCTCTAACTTGTTCTGAGCAGCCTCAGAAACGCTGGGAAAAAAAGTAAAGAGAGAAAAGTAAAATTTCCGATCTGGAGGAAATGTGCGATTTCCCATGAAATGACGCTGCTCTGAAAGCAACAACATGTTCAGTCTGCCATTAAAACACAAGTGAAACATAAATAATTTGAGTCGTGAGATGTGAAGATGCTTTTAGCCTCTTAGATCCAGATCAATAGCAGTCAATCTTAAAATCTGGAGGCAAATAAATGGACTTCTGTGGAAGTCATTTCCTGTTCGCCGCTAAAACCTCTTCTTGATTCGCAGGAAGTGATGCATTAGACACGCACAGCTGGTTTGATGGAAGACGTCTGTCAAACCGGTGAAGATCAGACTCTTCAGTGGAAATGAACGAAGAGGAGCAGAAAAAATCCGAGTCGTCGTCTCTGTCAGCAGCAAGTGCACGCCACCATCTCCCAATCAAAACCCATCGACTTGTCTTCAAAGACGTCGAGCCTGGTCGGGTCATTATGTCCCTGTAAGACTGCTGGAGATGATTTTTGGAAATGATTCTCCCCCCACCTCCCTGCTTCCATCATTACACCCAAAACAACCTTATTTTAATGGATATGAAGGTTTGAATTCAATACGGAAACAAAACAAAATATAAAAATAAAATGATTTTAATCTACAGAAATTGTGAGTTAAAGACGTCCTGACACTAACCCCCAAAACTACTGTTTGGACCTCAGCGAGGACGGCAGCAGGATCTGGGGCTTCCAGAAGGAAGCAGCGACTGAGCGGATTGAGTGATTCAGGCCAAAGTGTTGGCACTGTGGTCTCACAGTCAGAGGGTTTGAACCCACGCAGGGTCCCTCTGTGTGCAGTTTGCATGATTTCCCCAAACTCAGGAGAACTCCTGCGTGCAGGTGTCTCATGAAAGAGATTCTTCACCTCAAAAGTTTCACTTCCTGGTCAAACAAAGACTCACACAGCAGATATGCTTCCCGCAGGTGGCTGGGAAAATAGTTCAAAGTCTGATTTTTAAATACTTCTTAAAAGGAATCTCCAAAGTCCAGATGTTTTCTCAGGAACATCTGGACTGATGTGGCTGCTCCCACAGAAACTCTGGAAATTCAGACCTTTCTGAGGAGCGCAGTTTAATAAATAAATCTGGAAATGGACCGCATGTGTAAGTGTGTAAACTGCAATCTGTTACATACGTCACTGGCAGGGCCTATTTATACATCGCTGCACCGTTTCTCACGTCAGCTTCGTCCACCTGCATGAAAACATCAGTAAAAACGGCGAGTGTTCGGTGCTCGAGGTAAAAGACATCAACATGTGTAAGAGCACGAAGAATCAACCTGATACACCTGAAGAGCGGCTGCACTCTTTCAGCCACTGACGTGTTCTCGCTGAAGCGTCACAGCTGCGACTGACTGCACGCAGGAAGCGAGGTTGGTTTAAACGGGTCACAGGACGAGAGGCGCCGCGGCCTCCATAAAGGAACCAGCTTTTGTGCATCTGTGGGCTCAAACTGCCAGCTGACACTTTATCGAATCCTGATGCTGAAAAGACCATAAATCCACTCAGATCACAGCGCCGAGCCTCTCACTCCAAACAAGCACCAAAACTGCAGACGAGCTTTAAAAAGAAGCTCGCCTGATGTGTCTGCCATGACTGAATCACTCTCACCCCGTGGAGTCTGCTGTGACTGCTGTTTGGAGTTACTGATTGCTAATGAGCGCTCGTCACGACTAATTATCTGCACAGTCTCTGACTCCACTTGCTTCAGCCTGCAAGCGTCTGATCGGGCGGTTTAACCCACGGGTCCACACCAACCGTTAAAAGGTCGCACGTACTCGACGAAAACACCCGTCACTGATTCGAAGAAAGTAAGAGAATTAAAGAGAACAGATGCTGTTTGACATCATGGATCAGTGACGTCGTGTAAAAGATGCGTATTTAAACTCAAGCCGCCATCTTTTCTTAAACCTGTTCAGGTGGTTTCTGGTGACTGACGTAGGAATGCATTAATCCAACGTTTTCCCAGCGTCCTGACTGTGAGGAACAGACCGGGAATTGATACGCAGCGATCCCACAACATCGGTCTATCCTGACTCAACAAGCAGGATCAGATTTCAGTCGTATCGGCTGATCAGATGTAGGATGTGTCGTTTACGTCAGCGGTCCCCAACCTTTTTTGCGCCACGGACCGGTTTATGCCCGACAATATTTTCACGGACCGGCCTTTAAGGTGTCGCGGATAAATACAACAAAATAAAACTAGTACCGGTACCGAAAAAAAGAAGATTTATTCATAACACACGTGAAAAGACCCAGGAAAACCGAGTAAACGATAAAAACGATAACAAAATAACGCTGAAAACCGATAAAAATCCTGAAAACCATACATTTCACACCTGAGCCTCAACTCTGGCGGCCCGGTACCAAACGACTCACGGACCGGTACCGGTCCGAGGCCCGGGGGTTGGGGACCGCTGGTTTACGTCACCATGCATGTTAGCCACAACAACAGCTTTTCTCTGAGTGTCTGCAAACTGTTGCTCTCTGTCGCCCTCTAATGGAAGCTTTTACTGCAGGAACTGCAGCATTTACTCCACCACCTTCATCTACTTCTTGATAGCTCCACCCAGACTCATGTGAGGAGCAGTAAAGGGAGGTGCACTCACACTGAGAGGAGGAAACCAGCACGACTGTAAAAACTGATGCATCAGGCTACTTTCAGCTGCTCCCTGAAGCCTGGATTTGACCGTGTTGTGGACGCGGACACCACGGACCCGGCAGCCAAGTATTCAGTCCTGTTATACTTCTCTGAAGACAAATGAATTAACATGAAAATACACAAATAAATGTGGTCAGTGACAACAGGCCAAGCTATGATAACGACACCACCCGTCAGCAGCAGTGCACCGTATCACAGGATGGAGGAAGCTAACAGCGAGGGCGTGTCTTTTGTTCGAGTTGTTCGTGGCGTGTTGGTCTGTTCTCGCAGTTTGCAACTTCCTGTGTTTCCAGCAGGTTGAATTTATCTATATAAATATTAATAAAAGTATGCCGGATGGTATGAATCTTCCATCTGTGTTTACGCAGCTCGTGTCATGTGACGTCTTTACAGCCAATCACGCTTGCTGTTTACTGTAAATACACACTGTGGACTTCATTACGACCTCCTGTTGGTTGAGCAGATTGACGGAAATTTGCTGATTTTGCTCTGCTGAAGATTTTTCTAATCGGCCTTCGAGTCTTACCCGGGTCACAGCTTTCCTGCACAGGAAATTGATCTGCGACCAAAGTAAAAGCACTAAAACTACAGCACTACTAATTAAACCTGATCTGGTCCCAACCAACAGCATTTTAAGAAGATAAATGATGAGAAGTGATGCATTTATTCCCTCTACAAGGACGTTTCACTCATTGTGCAGTGACAAAACTACTCAAACATCTCTGCCTGTGGATGTCTTTACTCAAACATGAGGTTTCACTCTGACGAAGGACCGAGGACGGCGGCTGCACCGGGAGAGACAAATGTGCCAATAAAGTGTGACATTAATCTCGTTCAGCCTGGATTCAGACAGTAATTTGCTGAGGTTTCAGATAATTATGCACAGCAGTTTCCTGCCAGGGTAAAAATAGCTTTTTGCACATTCAGCAAAAATCAGGGAAGATTAAGATGGAATTGGAAACTCGTCATCTTCCTTTTGTTTCAGTCTGACACAAATCAGAAAGCCGAGCTGGAGAATGTATCGCCCATTTAACCATCTACGTTTTAAGCTCTGTGTATTCCTTTCAGGTCACATAGTATTTTATTCAAATTAAAGGTTTTTCAAGCTCCCCGGGGTTCAAACTTCTTTCTAAACTTTGTTCAGACTTGATTCGGAGCCTAGTTTCAGGTTTGAGTCAGTTTGAAAACATCCGTATGAGAAAATGATGAAACACAAGTACACAACATCTCATCTGGGTTTAATGTGACACTGAGTGGTTTTCAGCTTTGTGAGAGCTGTTCGACCGAAAAGCAGGGAAACGGCTCAGCATCAGGTGACGGAAACACAGACGAGATGGTTTTGGATGAGCTGGAGCAGAAAAGCAGCCCACAAGTTCTCCTAACGTGAAAAATCCTTTGCGTCCATCATCCTGGTCTAAACTGCAGCAGTCGGATCAGCTGCTCGTTTCAGGATGTTTCATTTACACGGTTTTGACAGAGTTTAGAGGAGGAGGGCTGCAAGATGGCCTCCACCTGCAGAGCAGCGTGTGATCCTTCGAGCGATATGAAAGCATGAAAATCACAAACACTGACAGCACAAGGTTTTCATCTGAAGGAGATGATTTCCACCCACAGACACGGCTGCTGTCGTTGCTTTTCTAGTAAAAGAAAACAACATCAAAATCCAGGAGAAGCGAAGAGAGAGTGAGAGAGAGAGAGCATGGCATCAAACAGAAAGATGCATACAGCAGTGCATTGTGGGACGGAGCCCTCTTGTCAGGCTTGTCTGGATGCCAGGCCGAGGCCAAAGATCACCACCGACCTGCCACCAAAACTGCTGATGTCAAACATCTCGCGTTTCCCTCACTCTCTTTCTCTGCTTTCACACATGCTCGCTCGCCCGGGCTCGCAGCCTCCACTCTGGATCTGATTTGACTCTCTCCACTGCGTTGTTATGGAAACCAAAATTTGGGTATTACATCACTTCAGCTCTGTGATGGTAGCTGTGGTCCGATACTGCAACCTTTGCTCACAGTGTCGCCTCCAGAGGCAGAAACAAGGACCTGAGTCACGTTCAGCATTTAAACTTTAGTTGAGTCCAGAGAAGAGATGAGCCACGATTAGCTTCACTCATCAATAACTGAAATCGGATCAATATTTGTCCGGACAACTGCCCCAGTTCTCCTCAGTGCTCTACAAACAGGTTAGAGTGCTGAGCTGGTTTGAAGCTTCCTCCCAAACATGCCACACGTCCGGCTTTGTTCTGGTTCAAGTCTGGTTTCAAGCTCAGTTTAGACTTATTTCACACTGGTTTCAGAGGTTTTGGATTTAAATGTTTCAAATCTGCTTTCAAACTTTCAAACTAGATTAAACTTGAGTTGAACCTTGGTTCAGACTACTTTCATCCTTGGATTAAACTTAGGATAAACTTTGTTTCCAGATTATTTTAGATTGGTTTCAAACTTGTCTTAGACCTGTTTTGAACTTTTTTGCTAAAGCATATAGTTAGGGCTGGACCAGGTGACCCTGAATCCTCCCTTAGTTATGCTGCAATAGACGTAGGCTGCCGGGGGATTCTCATGATGCATTGAGTTTTTCCTTTCCAGTCACCTTTCTCACTCACTATGTATTAATAGACCTCTCTGCATTGAATCATATCTGTTATTAACCTCTGTCTCTCTTCCACAGCATGTCTTTATCCTGTCTTCCTTCTCTCACCCCAACCAATCACAGCAGATGGCCCCGCCCCTCCCTGAGCCTGGTTCTGCTGGAGGTTTCTTCCTGTTAAAAGAGAGTTTTTCCTTCCCACTGTCGCCAAAGTGCTTGCTCATAGATTGTTGGGTTTTTCTCTGTATGTATGAAGCGCCTTGAGGCGACTTTTGTTGTGATTTGGCGCTATATAAATAAAATTGAATTGAACTTAAGTTCAGACCTTGTTTATACTTGGACTCCACCTTAGCTGGGTCTTGTTTAGAGTTTCTTTTTTAGTCTTATTCTCAGTCTTGGTTAAAGGACTTGTTTTGGAATAGGTACCAGACTTGGTTGAGATTATTTTCCATCTTTATTTTGACTTGTTTTCAGACTTGGTTATTTTGGAGAACCTGATGCTTCTCGGGTTGGTCTGAGTCTAAAACCTTTGCACGGTTCTGCATGTTAACATTACTCAGACTGTTTGTAGGAGACAGGAAACTCTTTACATGGAAGGACAAAGGCACCATTTTCCATCAAGCTTGGAAAGTTCTGCAGGTAATCGAGTGGTGACGTCAGACTGCAGTGTTTACATGAGCGACGCTTAGACAACAACATTAGACACCAACGGCTACAGTCGTGCATAAAGTGTTAAACCTGAATGTGTTGCAGTATCACATAAAAATGAATAATCTGAATGAATAAATGTTTGTTTTTCTGTTAACAGACCTGCCACAACAAGTTTTTCCAGGACACGACTAAACGCAACGTCCCAAGCAGGTAGAATTCTGAGTGTTTTTGTGGTTTTCCGACAGCGGATCCTCCTCTTCGTGTCTGCGTTTTTCCCCTCTTTCTTTATCGCAGTCCATCCATCTGCTTCTGCTCTTTAATCCTCGTCCCACTTCCCCATACATGTGTCACGTTGAAGTGTTGCCTATGCATCAGAATCTGTGGGTGAAGTGTGTGAGTAATGCTTCCCCTGCTGTCAGCCCGAACAGCTGAAGTGCCCTTGAGCAAGACACTTAACACCCAGTGAGCTGCAGCAGAGCTTTAAACCAGCAGCTGGTCGACATCTGTGACACATTCACATTAAATGATTGTGCTGGTCGCCTCGTCGCCATTCGTATCCGCCCCATAGATGCACCCGCAGTGACATCACCTATCGGTCTGTAAAAACGAGCGTTTCAAAATCGCCATCTTAGCGTTTGGAAGTCCGGGTATGATGAGTGAGGGGAGAAGCTGATTATGAAGCCACATGCTGATTGGCTAACCAGCCAGAATGACTAAATATGACCCGAAATGAGGGATTAAGACCATAAACTCCTCAGGAAGGTGTTTACAGAGGGGCTCACGGCTGTTTTACCTTCTGCAGGAACACAAGTCTTTCTGCAATCAGAGCTGTCGCCCCCTGGTGGCCTTTAAACATCACTCAGGTTTAATGCATTTAACTCATCAGCTTCACTTTTCAGATCCTTTTTCAGAAGCTGAATCCGTCTTACACGCCATCTATTACGCTGCCACATTCCCAACATCAACTAACAACAGAGACCAGTGAACATCAAAAATGGCCGACTGTTACAGAGAACATGTTTACGTGTTTTTTAAATGACGTGAGTGAGACATTTTTCCAGCACTGAATAAAATTTAGGTTTTAATGTCATGCCAGGTAAATTCCTTTTTTCCTTTTCTGTTGATTGGATGAAAGAAGACAGTTTCCCCCAAATACAGCAGAATATCTAACAGAATCCTATTCTAATGTAGTTCTATTGGTATCTCGTTACACAGAGAGTTTTGGTTTAGTTTCACCACAGTTACTCTGGATACCCTCCATGACATCGGCCTGTCAGCAGGGCTGAAGGCCACCAGAGTCAAGGATCAGTCGGCTGATTAAAAACATGAAAACAAGTTTTGTTTCATCAAAGTTCGACACGGTAAACAGAGCACGTGAAATCGAACGAAATCGATCTGGCGACCTGAACTGAAACCAATTTTTCCTTCATCTGCGACTCGCTGCAGGCAAAGTTTCCTCGCTTTCTAATTTATGAGCTTCATTTGAACTTATAGACATCAACAACTCCAACATGCAGAGCCAGTCCCACAGTTACAAACGTTCAAGGTTCCTGAATGTCCTCAAGCAGCTGATTAAAGGAAGAAAAGGCTGCTGGGAGCCATTTTCACTGGTGGCTTTATTGTCATGGTGATGTAGTCCATGTTTGTGACAGCAGGACAACGTGCTGGTTTCCAACACACGTAACTTCACATGGAAATCTCAGGCTTGCAGTGAGTGTTTTGATCCAACCGTCTGCAGCAGGTGAGGACACGGTTCACCTGCCCGCAGGCTGAACTCGCCGAGGCCCCGGAGCTACGGACCAGGAGGGAGGAGGCGGAGCCTCTCTGCAAGATGACCGAGTCACTGGAGAGACATCTGATTGTTGTTTACTTTGTACAATAATCCAAAACACCTGGATTATTATAACTCCTGAAATTTCAAATGGTCAAACAGAGTTTTATGTGTATTTAAATGGAGTAAACTGCCCCTTTGATGAGTCTTCACATTTATGTAAAGTCACGTGTCAGTTTGGACGCGCATGTTTCAGTCCACCGTTTCTGTATTCGCCACTTCCTGTCACACCACCCCCAACACCAGAGCTCCCCTTCTTTCCTTTTTCACACGTCACTTCCTGCTCTGACACCAGCCGCCCATATGGAGCGGCCATATTGGGAGATGCATATGTCGTGTTGCTGAGAAAGCACGCGTCCTGCCAGTGGAGCACGAGATTCGCCACGAGTCAGTCTCTTGGGCTTGTTTTATCACATAGTAGCAAAAATAAACTGGAGTCAGGAGGACGGGTTTCCCCCCTGAGTTCAGACTCTCAGGCAGGACCATCTGTCTGAGCACACCAGAGGGTTAAGATCTTTTAACGAAGGATTATATGTAATAGAAAGTCAGCAGGAATAAAATAATGTTTCATATTATTAAATTAGGGCAACCTGGACTTCTAGTGAATATTTTAGCCCCAAATATTAACATTTGGAAGAATTTTTTTTTTTTATTCGCATCAGCTACGAGAATAAATAAGAGAAAGTCATTTCTTCACTGATCCATCAGGTAATCTTGGCCCAATAAACAATAGGAAGAAGAAACCAGCCGGTGCTATCTTGTTGTTTGTGGCTGCAGATGTTGAGTTTGTACCTCTGGCTGCTAAATAAAAGCTCTCGTTTGGAACAACGGTGAATTGTGAGAACAAACAAAAGGTGTTTTCCTGGAGCTGCGATCCGCTGTCGTTCTGGCAGCTCTGTCAGCATCCGTGAGACCCGAGAGCTGAAGTGTGTCCAAACAAGGAGCAAAAATAAAAAGAATATTTATTACAGTCAGCTTCGCCTGGATTCATTACTGCCCGGCAGATTTTTACTGCAGAGGTGAAACCTTCACCCAAACTAACAACAGGCCCTTTTTACAGCTCGTGGACGCTGTTACGCAACCTGAAAACAGCCACAACTCAGCATTAGGTTATTCATGTAGAAGCTTCCTGCTGTTCTGGAATCTGGAGATTTCCCAGGAAGCATCTGCAGGTCCAAGTGTGGCAACATTTACCTGAAAAGCTAAAGTAACCGCCTCAGTCGTCTGCTGCTGATTGGATTTAACAACAAACTAAACCATCGGTTTGCTTCTTGACTGTAAACAGATTATTAATCCGGTTCAATGAATAAAACACATTTTCTGATGTTTCACAGGCTCATAAAGACGAGTTTAAGACCTCAACTTTGAAAATACAAATTCCTTCTTATGAAGGTACCGACTGCAGTACAATGAGATTCAAACAGAGCTGCACTTACGAATGAAGAGCAAGCAAGACTCTTACACCAGCCTTCTTTCAGCTTTCCCATTACAGTGGTGAGATTAACCCGGATGAGCACAGCCATGTGATCGAAACACAACAAAGATCACTTTGTTACTGGTTAGGAAGCAGGGTGGTCGTTTTTCGCCCAAAGTGATCCAAATTTGAAAAGTAAACACCTGTAATCATATAAAACTGGCAACATAAAAGCCTGAAGACGTGACCACGCAGACAACCTGCAGTGAAGTGAAACAGAGGCAGTACTGCAAGGCTGGTGATAAACATCGTCCCAAACATCGCGTTTCACAAGCTTGTTAATGTAGTTTTAGGCATAAATTAAATTCAGGAATTCGTCTTCTGAGTTGCCTTTGAGTTTGGAGTTTAAATGACCATCACGCACTATTGTGATCTCAGTCAGCAGCATTCCTCACACCGTGTGCAGGAGGACAAAAAGAAGGAGATCCAACAGTTTTTCTGGAAATTTTGCAGACCAAACAAGATTTGAGGCGACGTTTCAGGTTTCAATCGCAGCTAAATGACGGTAAAATACCTTTTTGACCTCAAAACACAAAAATATGTTTGCGACAGACCCAAGATGCAGAAACACATTTACACCTGTCCGATCCAGGACGCGATCAAGTCAGCGCGTCCACATTTAATCGGGTTATTCCCTGATCAGCGTGATGTCACACAGAACTCTGACCTCTGACCCCCACACCTGCAGCAGGTAAGTTACGCCTTTGTCACATTGACTCAGCAGGAATAACATGAAAGGGTCTATGTGGATGTTTTTTAATGTAGTAGATTCTTGACTCAAAGTCGTGTCCCAGCACGACTTTGAGTCAAACAATCAGATTCGTCACATCGGAGTGATTTCAAAACTACAGGAAGTGCTTTAAAACCAAAGACGCCTCTTAAACCAGGAGGACGAGAACAGGACAGAGTTCATGCAGGTGCTGCCTGCTGCCTCTCCACAGCAACGTCTTTGAAGACACGCTGGATATAAAACTGGGAATCTGCACTTCAGGGCTTCAGCAGTGGAGGGAATCATCTCGCCACTCACACCAGAGACCTCAATTCAACTCCCCCCTGGGACAGATTTAGGTTATTGATTGATCCGCTATTAATCATCATTAACAGTAATGGTTTGGTTATGTTTGGGCAATAAAACCAGTTGGTTATGGTTAGAAAATTAAACTAGTTGCTCAGGTTTAGAGAAAGATCCCAGAGACAGTTGATTTACAGTGGTTTTCACGTTTTCTTAGTTGCCACGGTGACACATCCCCTCTGAAGAGTCTGCACATCTGGCTGCAGATGTGAAGCGTACCTCCTGAAAGATATTAACTTCAAATCTGACTGTTATGAAAAAGAAATCTGTGTCCATGTCTTCAAACAAACAGGTGATTTTTTTTGTGTTCTGGTCGTTCTTCAGATCACGGTTAAACAAACGAGCCGCCGCCTCAGAAGCAGCCGTCAGCCGCAGGATGCTGAGTAGGGATGGGTATCGTTTAGGTTTTATCCGATACCGGTGCCAAACCGGTACTTTTGAAATGGTGCCGGTGCTTAAACGGTGCTCGAATCGGTGCTTAAACAATGGAAAACACAAACTGTCCTAAAACTTCTCATGTTTAACTGTTTTCTGTAAAAAGATAACAATGTTAGTCTTCTCTGCAGCTATAGGGGGTTTATGGCATCACTCTTGGCTGGAAGCAGTGCTTAAACAAGGGAAAAACACAAACTTTGTCCAAAAACTTCTCATGTTTAACTGTTTTCCACTTTTTCTTTGGTCATTTTAGCCTTTTAAGCCAGGGTGAAGGGAGTATCTGACATCAAACAAGAGGACAGCCGCATGTAGCTACGATGTTTGCTAGTTCACCTTACATAAATAACCATACTTTTAAAAAAAAGCACCGAAATGTGCGCTGCTTTTCGGTCTGGTTACTACCGTTTATGTCAGAACCGATACCGGTACCCATCCCTAATGCTGAGGCCTCTGTGCACGCTGGGATCTTTTCTCTGGACAGGAATCGGTCACGGACGTGCCCGACTGTCGGCCGTCTTTTCAGCACAGACACCTGCTCAGCAGCACGCACTATGACTCACCTGCTGCCTGGTTTTTGTGTTTTTACATAAATAAAAATATTTCCATCACAAATCAAAATTTTAAAATTAGCAGGGCTCAAGAAAAGTAAAGAAGAGCTCCTTTACTTTTGTCCACATTCACTCTGGTCTCATTTATTCATTTATGCAGTTTTTTTCTGTTTTATTGTGATTTGAATTTTAAAACTGAATTGAATAATCGTGATTATGTGATTGTAAGTTGAGCAGAAAAGTCCAACACTGCACGGGAAACAAAGATGCTGACGGTCACTCGGACCATCACTGAACGAGTCCCCCGCTCACAGCGAGCTCAGAGTTTGGTAACACACTTCAGCACCATCAGCCACCTGCTGGAGCTCCACTTATGTAACTCTTGTGGGTTTAAGTGGTTTCAGAGGTTTGGAATCCACATTTAAACCCATCCACCACACAGAATACCTGCACAGGTGAAACCTCTCTCGCCCTCTCTCTCTCTCTCACTCACACACACACACACACACACACACACACACACACACACACACCAGAGAAACGATCCAGCAGCTGAAGCCTGCTGAGCGCTTACATAACCAGCAGCTACAGTGACATACAAGAGGAAGCTTTTCATTTCCAGCAGCAATATTAAGTTACAGCCTCACCAGCTTCATTAAGGCCTGAAAACTGCTGAAACAAAGTGCGAACGGAGAGCCGAGGAGAGGATCTCTCTCCTCTCTCATCATTCAGATACTCACACGAACGCGTGGTAGAGCAGCGCCCATCCTCTCGGCCTCTCCAGCGCGTCGTAGATCAGGTTCTGGATCTTCCTCTTGCGGATGTTATTCCTCTTGGCCGGCCGGGCGTAGTTCAGGGGGGTCTTGGCCAGCAGCCCAATGCCGATGCCCTGGGAGCTCCGCTTGTAGTCATCCCGGCCCGGAGCCACCAACAGCAGGGCGCCATCCTTGTCCGCTCCTGTGGTGCTTTGGTCCAGTAAGTCCCCGGGCGGAGCGCCGGAGGGCTTCTTCTGCTCGTCCGAGCCGCTAACGACGGTCCTGGACCGGAGCCCCATGGTCAGTGCTGGATGCCCGGTGTGGGCAGCATGCCATGATCCGGGCGCTGGATCCGGAGACACCCCCCTCTCCTCAGCCGCGGGTCATTTAAGGATGTGGTCCCCGGCGCGAAGGGAGGTGCTCAGCAGTGTGACTGGAGAACGGGAGGAAAGGAGGAGTGATGGAGGGAGAGGAGACAGAAACGGAGCGTTACTACAGGAGAGCATCGGCATCTGGTACAGCAGCGCGAGGACAATGTGCGTAAAAACCGCGCATAACATGCACGCGCTGATCACCACGAGAACACACGGAGAGGTGAGGCCGACGCGGAGTGGGATATAAACCCACTAATGCGCAAAAACAGCTCCTTTTCCCGGGAACACAGTCTCCGTGTAACGCAGTCTCCGTGTAACGCGACACGAGGCGAAAACACACCTGATCACACCGGGCGATCCCATCAATCAATAATCTGTAAAATAGAGCAACAATTGCCCACTTCCCAAAGAGCCAGCACTCCCCCATAAACACACACACACACACGGGATAGACAAAGACCTGGCGACACACACACACACACACACACACACACACACACACACACACGGAATCAGAGAGCGCTAACACCACCGAGCCCTACCGGCAGCGCATCCCGGCCATGGCTTCTGTCTCCGGGGCTCCCAGCCTCCATCCACCTGCAGAGGAAGCGGTGCTGAGGCGGAGGAGGAAGAAGAGGGGGAGGAGGAGGAGGATGGAGACGGAGGATGAAGAGCAGAGATGCTGCGCGAAGGAGGTCGATACTGAAACTGAAGCGGAGGAGAAGCAGCAGAGAGGAAGATGAGAGAGAGGGAGAGAGAGGGAGGCTTTCAGCAGCAGCAACGCAAACGCCCCGAGCGCGCGCACTCACACATCCAGGCATGCATACGTGCACGCGCTCAAGAAAGCGTCCACCTTCGCGTATTCAGGAGGAAAACGCGCTCTGCTTGTAAAGACAGGTAGATGCAGGCAGACGCGCGCACGACAATCCGCTCAGTCATGTAGAAGTGCACGCGCCTGTGTGCACATGCATGTGCAGGGAAACGGGCTCTTTATTTCAGAGGCAAAACAGAAAAACAGAGTTACATAAAGACGAAGCTTCCGCTCCTTAAAGGGTTAAAAAACAACGGACACACGGAGCGGACTTCAGATTCTTTAGAAACATCATTTAAAGCGCAAATCTCACCACTGACCTTTGCTTGATGGGTTTACGTTTTCTAAAAGTTGGACTTTTTGTAAAATTTCAATAAAATCAGAATGAAGTGTCTTTAAATTTTCCTGTATGGCTGCGATAGCATGTCAGCTGTTGTTTTCTGCGTTTCAGTGCAGAGGCCAGGAGGGGTCAGAGGCTCTGCCTGCCAATATTTGTTGTTTGAAAGTCAAAAAGCTCAGATAAAAGAAAGAAAGGACGCAGAAAACAAGCAGAGAGAAGCAACAAACCCCACAAAACCGAGTCCATAGAAAACAAAAATCCGCAAGGAGACAAAAATAACTACAAAAAAAGATTCAAATTAACCACCGAAGCAAAAAACACAGCAAATCAGTTTAAACCTTGAAAACTAAAAAGTCTTCAAAGTGAAGCAAAAACAACCTGCTGATGCCAAATAACCACAAAGACCTAAAACAATCTCACAGAGACGCTAAAAGCCACAAGCTGATGAACTAATGCAGAAAGAGCACAGAGGGAGGTAAGACCGATCAAATTCGCCCCTTTTCCATCAAAGCGATCCCACTGAGAAAACACTCAGTGGTTTTAAGACAAATGTAAACAAGAACCACTGGGAAACATTATGCGTACAACAAAAATGTCAACAATGGAAGAACAGAACATAAAAAAGTGAGACAGCCGGTGTTTTATTATCCAGCTCTTACATTTCAGGTGATCTTTGATTTGTTAGTTTGCTGTTCTTAGACATTGTTGTGTTTCCATTCTGTTCCTCTGTGTTAGGTAGGCTGTCTTATTTCCTGTGTTATTTTGGCAGCCTGCGTTGTGTTTATCTTAATAACGTTCAGCTGTGTTTAGGTCCCGCCCACTTCCTCTTCCCTCATTATCTCTCATCTCCGTCTTCCTTCTTTTCTCCTGTTGTGATGTTGAGTTTCTAGTGATGTGCACAACTACTCGACTAGAAACTAATCATCCTTTTGTCCCTGGTCAGTACCTGATGTATTAGTCATGCAATCAAATTAATATTTAAACTGATGCCCAAATGCCAAAGTTGTTGTGTCCTAAATGCTATGTAACCATCTGCCACCAGATGGAGCTGCAGCTCTGACATTGCTGTAGAAACATGTAGGGAGCATCTTTTTGTTAAACCTGTCACTGCTCTGTATTTTAAAAGGCAAAAGAGCAAGATTAAATGTAAGTGGCAGAAATTAGCTTCCTGTGAAGGGTGGATGGGCTCCTCAGAGTGAGGAGTCCAGCTCCTCGGAAGGGCTCAGACTGCAGCCACTACTGCTCCACATTGAAAGGAGGCAGTGGAGGTGGTGGCCTGCTGGATGAGGTGTCCCAGGCAAGTGAAATGCTTGGAGTTGTTGTTTTATCATTTTATTAAAATAGTTGTTATGAACTGTAGAACAGTGTGTATTATTTGTAATGTACAACAATGCGCTACACAAAGATTTTTCAATGTTAATTTGCCGTATTTTAAAAATATGTGAACATCTATTGTAGTGTTGATATTTTCATATTTAACATCATTTTTATTTAAGTGTTTTTCTTCTCCACTATCTGTTTGGAGTTTAACGCTCATCGTTCACAATGCACGATGCCGTGCAGCTACGCAGCGTGATTCGTTACCGAAGAACGTAATAAGTCACCAGGAACACTTCCTGTTTTATTTTGAAATCTGTTTTACCTTCTGATTTGTTCCTGTTCCACCTGTCTCAGTTCACACACTCGCTCTCAGTGTAGTTGTTTAGCGTTGGAGCCGCCGCTCCTGTTCTTCTTCTGTGTTCTCGGCTTGTGTTGGACTTTCTTGGTTTGACTAAGTTTCTGCCTTCGCTGGCTGCCCAGGTGTGGATGACTCCTGCCTTCTGGATTTTCCTCTGCTTCCATCTCTCCTGATTTGGATCCCTCTCCTTGACCGTTACACTTCTCACCTTAAATGCCCTAACCTCCTGTTAGTAAAGCTTCCTGATGATTGATTCTCAAACCTTTTGAAATGTGTGCTGGATCTTAAACAGAGAACCAGCAATGTGTGGGAGGAGACGCTATTGACCACAGAGTGTTCACAAGGCCGCACGGCGGCAGATTCTATCATAATAAAACACCTTTCTGTGAGTCTGCGATATGTTACGGCACCATTTGCTGCTTTACAGCATCTGCCATTGTAATTTGAAGCATGAAGTCAGCAGCTGCAGAGAGTTTGTAGCAGCAGCTTCCTGAGAGCATCGCCTTCAGCCCCCACAACCAGCTGCTTCTTCTGCACACATAGAAGTTTCTCTTCTGTTTTTAAACCAGGCGCCATCCAGGGAAGTCGTGTCAGGTCAGGTTATTCATAAGCACATATAAAAACAGCACAAGTGCGGCACAGCTGAATGGAATAAAACAGAGCAGCTGTGTCTTTACGCGAGGTTTAAAGATGTTGGTGACGTCCTAATTTGAAGGAGCAGACAGTTCCAGAGTTTAAGTGAAGCTACAGCAGAGCCTGATTCCAAAATAAAAGCTTTAGCAATAAGCAAAAGTGGATGAAACAAAGGTAGGGACTAGTTTCTCACAGTGAGCAGACGAGTGAACATTTTTAATCTTCACAAGGCTTCCTGTCCTAAATCCTTAACTAACCAGAACGCATGAGCAGAGTGCTCTTGTTTTATGAGCTTAGTCACCTTCCTGTGTGAGAACGCGTATCGTTTGTTTATTTGTCTTTTTCATTTACCAGCCGAGTGCTACTTTCACTTTACATTTAATTCAGTGAACTTTAATTGAGTGAAGACAGAAAATACTCTCCACAGTGCGGGGCAGCACATCGTAACACTGTGAGCTCATTTTATCACAAAGGTCGATTTAGAAAGATTTTCAGGTGTTCAGGAGGCTTCAGGTGTTTGAAGGAACGCGTGAACGTCCATATGTGTCATCGGCTCTGCAGCTCAGCCGCCGCCGTCTCCCGCTGTCTACTCTGAGATTCTCTGCACATTACCGACACCGTGAATCTGCTGACTCCTCTCAGATTTTTACATTTCTTTGCAGAAAAGCTGAGAAGTTCCTCTGAAAGCAGAAGCAGGCGTCAGTGTTGAATATTAATGATTCTGGTCCCACATGGATCCACTTCTAAAATATATAAAGTTGCAGGTTTGGCCTGAGGACATAATAAGTGAGAAGAGGTGATAACAAGAGGACACTTTGATACCTCAGACGTCACTTTGTTGTTCAAGTCAACATGTACATGTGTGAAGGCACCACTAATCCAGGAGCCACGTTTACTTTCACAGACTCACACTAACACTGTTACCATTAACTACATGCAAAACTACAAAACGAGGACTGAGGTTTATTTAAACGCTGATGAGCACGGCCTGGACTGCACAAGAAAGGATGGAAAGAAACACAAAACTGCATAAGGTGGAAGCAGGAAGACTGGATGAAGTGATGAAGACAAGGACGAGTGAATTTACAGATGGCTGAAAACAACTTTCAGCCATACATTTCAGGTTATCCCAGAATTTTGATGTCCAGCTGAAAATTCTGAGAAAATAACTTGAAGTTGAAAAAGTCATTAGAGATGTCAAGTTCTCTGAGATTAAAACTTGGCTACGCCTGGCAAATATTATTTTATTCATTTATTTATTGTCAGTGGTGGAAACGCAAAACAGACAATCCAGCAATGAAAGGACTGCATCTGGGATAAAGAGCTACTCCTAACCTTCAAAGTAAAAACAGGAGAAACTAAAATACAACACTGACACAAGAAAACTAACAAGAAACAAAAAAACATCTTTGTGGCCTGGGAAAACCAGGGGTGTCAAACATGAGGCCCGGGAGCCAGAATCAGCCCGGCAAAGCATCCAATCAGGATGGACAGTGTTAGGAAATTTGAAGGAGGGCAGAAATTTTGGACTTTTAACTGCAATTTCCTACATTTTTACAACTTTTCCTACAGACACAGACCTCGTCCTCATACTATTTTAAATAACAACTACGCGATTAAACAATTTGTTTTTCTACCTGCTGTTTTGACAGTATAAAGGACATCTTCTCTGAATGAACAAAACTTTTCTGTCATTTCTTAAATTTGAGGCCCAGAGAGTCGTGCTGAGAGATTTCTCTCATTTACTGCAGCAGTACACTAACGCAGACACACGACCGAGGCCTGGATCCTGGAAATATCTGCAGTGGAAATGTGGATGTGCAGGGAAGAACAATGAGACAAAGTCAGAGCCGCTCTTTCCAGGAAGGAGTCCTGTGTTTGACCACACAAAGGCTAACAGGATTTACCCAGAAGAACAGAGCAATCTTAAAATAGATTGATTGCACGTCTTGGTGGCCTTTAGTATTTCTGCTTAATTGGTAACGGTCGTCGGATTTGACTAATTATCTGTATGAAAAACGGCCGAACGAGTCTCTAATTGAAAAAGCAATAATTTGACTCCAGCTGTCTGCTGCTGTACAGGACGGTCCGCTGCTTCCCAGCTCCGGGTGGACAGATGGGAATCAGACCATAAAGCTTAGAAGAAAATGGATTTTCCTGATGGTCTTTCCTTTTTTTAGCTTTCAACTCCATTAAATCCTCCAGTGAAGTGAGTTACAGCCTCTTTGCCCTAATCTTCTTCAGGAAACTGCGAGGCCTTTTCAGAAGCCTCTCCTGCCTGCGGGATTCAAACCTGTGACCTCCTGGTCACAGCCAGGTATTTAGGCAGGAGCAGATTGACGACGCTTGGCTGAACATTTCAAAGCTCCCTGCAAGTGTCAGTTTGTGGGTGTGAGGTGTCTGGTGATGGACGAAGGCTCCGATCAATACTTGTGTCCGTGAATGGAAGAAGATTTGTCATCCATGTAATTTTACAGGCTCAGAATAGCACGCCGTCCCCGAGCAGAGACCATCCGTCCTGCAGGCAGCTGACAGCTGGAGTTATGTGATGATGCAGCAGCATGGTGGGAACCTGAAGTGCCCTGCAGCATGAATGTTTGGACACATCGTTTAAAGTAAAATAAAACGCAGATATGTCGCTTTAAACATGGCCACACACAGACTGTATGTAGAAGATGGACATAGCTGCAGTGATGTCACAGTTTAATTTCTGTGGTCCAGATGTGAGCGTTGTGGCTGTTGCTACATCAGATTGTTGGAATTAGATTAGAAATTCAGATTTTTCTGCACTCATGTGAAAAAGCCTTCTTCCTGTTCCCGCATTTCACAATAAAAGTCCCCAACAAATAAACTCCACACCTGCTGCAGTTAAAGAAACAATTTGCAGATCCTGCAGATTTCAGGATTTAAAATAAAAATATTTTCTGTAGTGTTACACATTATGTAGAGGAGGACTTCATAATGTTTAATAGATGTAATAATAAAAACTGTTACTGTAAAAGTCACTTTAGATATTTCTATCAGCGTGTACTGCATTGGTTGAAAGTCTGAGATGAATGCTTCTGATTATCTGAGACAAGTTTAATAAAAACTCTGACATCTTCCTCTTCTCCTCCTGCACTGAAACTCCATCTTCATCATCCTTTGTCCAGCAGCCTCTGCTCTCCCTCCTCTGCACATGTCCAAACATATCAGCCTCACCTCTCCACCTGAGCTGTCCCTCTGATGCGACTGAGCACCTTCAGCTCTGCCTCTTCTTGTCATTGATGTTTTCTTGCTGTGAGTTTTCACTCTTCTTATCAAATACAGGAAATAGTGAAAGATAAAGCATGTCCAAACCTGTACCAACCATCAGTACTGTACATTTCAACATTTAAACACACTCAGAGACGGAATCAAGAGTTACTGCTCCGCAAGAAATAAACTTCAAGCTGAAAGCAAACATGTATCATGTGTGTGACACATATGCGATGCTGAGGTGAACATAATGCACGGATCTCAGGCAGCAGTAATTTTACTGTCACCGTTTCACGTCAGTCAGCGAAGTTTCTAAGAAAAGTATCTTAACAGCAGACAAATGTCATATTTTCAGATCCTTTGATATCCAGTAGAGACACGTCACCATAGAAACCAGGAAAACTGTCTTCTCCAGCCTCCAAATGTGGACTTTTGTTGTGCTTTAGAAGCAGAAAATCTCAGTTTGTGTCCACAAACCTGAATCTGAACACACAAGATGAGGCCGCACAATTTTAATGCATGACAGGAAGTCGGCAGTCAGTGGTGACACACTGACCATATCTGGACGGGTGGGCGGAGTTATCAGCTAACACTAGCTTGGGCATAAAGAGTACAGTTGGCACAGACAGACACCTGCTAATGAATCGCGAACAGACTAAAATAAAAGTTTAACTGTGGAAACTGAAGCTCAGACTTTGGCAGCCGTGTTTAATCAGGGTTTCTGAACAGTAACACTGTAATGAGTCACAGCCAGGTGAATATCTGCCTGTTTACAGTCAAAATTATCCTCTGTAACGTTGAGCTGAAGCCAGAAACACGCTGAGGCTGTTGCTGTTTCCAGATGAGCAGCTTGCATTTCACGATAAACCTGATATGAAACGTCCTCGTGCGGCTCCACGTCTCCGCCGTCCTCCGGGGTCTTGGACTCATCACCTGTCAGGTGCAGCAGACGATTTTTCTGTTTTATTCTGCACCCTCCCCTCAGCTTTCATGTCTGAGAGCTGCAGGCACTGAGGTGGAGCCGACCAGTGTTCGGGCCCACAGAGACCTCCAGAATGGACCTGTTCTTTCCTCCCCCGTCCTCCATGAAAACACCTCTTACAGCGATGGAGCAGCGATGGATGAAAACTGAAAAGCCACGTCACCGTTTCAAACTGCTCGTTGGTTCATGCCAGACCTGAAGGCTTTTTATCAACAGAGGAAGTCAGGTCAATCCCACTCTTCTTGAGACTTCTGTCATAAATAAGGAAAACTGTATGTATGTTCACAGTCTGTGTCTGTGGAGCGGTGACAAATTAAAGGAAAAACCTTGAATGGGTGACCTGTGCAGTGAGAGGGTTTTTTGCTGGCAGGGCGTCCTGAGTGATGGCCTCTGTCCTCACTGATGAAGTATTTCCACCCTGATGGAGCGGTCCCCCTCCACAGGACGCGAGGGCTCACTGACTGGTGTGATGAAGATGATGTGGATCATATGCTTGGGCCTTCGCAGACCTCGGGCCACCCACAGCGACTCTGAGCAAGGCGTTTGTCAGAAATCCAGCCGCTGAATAATTAAAGGTGTTACAGGCTGCTGTGTCATATCTGCATGATGTGGCAGACTCTTCAGCTGCACAGACAAAGAGAGGAGGGGGCGGTCGGGAAACTGAGCAGAGTCACTTTATTTAGCTTTATGTGGACAATGATGACTGTTGTTGTTTTAAATTACGGCGCTGAGATGAGATACAAAGACCAAAAAACGTTTATTTCTGCTGTAAAGTTGGACAATTTAACTCTGAGGGTCTGACTCACTGCCTCAAGTGGAGATCACAGGAACTGCAGTTTGGAGGTTAATACACATATTGGGAAAATCTGTGCTAGATAAAAATGACTGTCAGCTGCCAGCAGATTTATCTTTGGTATAAATTTATTTAGGTTATTTTCAGAAGAACTGGGATTGTTAGTAACTTCATCATCTCTGCGGTGTAGGACCAGCGGCTCAGGCTGGTGCTGTAAAGTTGTGGAGATATTTTCTTGGCCTTCTTAGAAGCAGCTGAGCATCGTTTAAAAGCTGACCATCTCCATCTCTTTATGACCACAATGCGCTCATCTCATTGTGGACATGCTCCTGATCCAGGCCTGTGCTTCACCGACAGGGTGGGGTTGGGTGTCCTCGGCCAACAGCTTCAGTCGGCGGCACTGATGTTGAGCGTTCACTGATGTCTGTGAACACCGGCTTCAGAGTGCCACGCCCACCTTTAATAAACCAATCAGCTGTAACTAAAAGCTGCCGTTTGGCTTTCTAAGAGATAAAAATAAGACTGAGAAATGGACAGACACTTTAAACGTGTCTCACAGAATAAATTTTCTGTTTCTACTTTGATGTCTCACTTCATTTTGCTGCTGATAAAGTTTCCACGAACTCTGTGACCCAGTTTGGTTCGGGGATGGGATGAGCGGGCTCCCACCAGCAGACAATCATCCTTTTAAGCGCTGCTGTATCCGTGAGGGATATGCTGTAGACTTTTCATTAGCACATAAATTAAATGTCACTAAGTAATAAAACCGACTGACGCGCCTCCTTCCACGAGAGGTGATGGTGCTCTGGTGTGCGTTAACCTCCGTGATGCGAACACGTGAGGCCGCCGTGTGATTCAGTGCTCGCTCAGTTGAGGTCGTCGTGAATCAAACCGCCGTGAAAAACGACTTTGTCTGTCAGCTCCGAGCTTCAGTCACGGTCCAGGAGATTCACGACTCAGCATAAATGATAAATACAACAAATCACCACGTGGCTTCTGAGTGTGGAGGACACATATAGAGGCATAACGCAGCTCCTCCACCCAGAGGAGTCCATCAGACGAAGGCTCCACCTGGAGCTGCTCCTGAGATTATTTTGGATCCATCAAAGCAGCTCACTCTCTGCCTTAAAGAAGCTCAGTTAGCTCCTCCTCCTTCAAGGAAGCTGTCTTCTGATTGGCTGCCCCCCACAAACAGAAGGTAAGAACAGCACAGAGCTTAGAGAGTTTGTCTCAATACAAAATGTAACCTCAATAATTGAAATTTGGACCATGTTTGATGTGAGCATCCACCACTGGAACAGCACACGTATGACTGGAAATAAAGAAAAGTGGAGAACATTTCCCGTGAGGAGAGTTTCATAAGATTCCTTCTTTGACGTTCACGGGATAATAAAGAGCTTCCCACAGGCTGCAGAGCGAGCATCACCGCTCTGCATCAGCCCTTCGCTGCAGCGCAGAGATGGCGAGAGGGAGGAAACCAGTAAATTATTCATCCCAGAGAGGAAAGAAGGCGAAGAGGGAGGGAACCCAAAGAAGGAAAGGCCAATGTCTTCTCAGACCAGTGCCACATAAAACCAAACATTTTCCTGCCCAGCAGGGATCCAGTCTCCTCGCTGGGTCCCTGGGCTCTGCGTGCAGCCGCACGGCGAGGACGTAACCCCGCAGAGTGACTGGATGGAGTAATTAAGCTGAGATGCAACCACCTCCAGGGTGTTCCTCCACTGTGGTCCTCTCACGCTTCAAGGTTTGATGTGTTGCATGTTCAGAGATGCTCTTCAGCATGGATGTAACATCTAAATATTTGAGTTAGAGTTTCATCTCAGTGAGACTTTACCTGGATAAATAAAGGATACCAACAGGCTTGGGGTGATTGCTGCTCACTGGGTGTATCCCCCTTCTTTCGGGGGGCTGTTCTGTTTAAACCTTAGAGATGGTTGTGGGAACCTCCCAGTGAGAGCTTCAGCAGGTCGTCTTGACCATGCCCTTATACCCAAACGCACAGCCATGTGACCGGCTGAGTATATATTTGTGTTAGCGAGCAGTTGGACACATATACCAAAAAAGTGGAGAGTGTATATGTGGTATAAACACACCTGACATCTGCCATATAAGGTGGATCTGTGGCACGCCGAGTCAAGCTGCAGGTGTGAGCCACATTTGTGCCAGAATATCTGAGTTTTCTGGCTGTAAACTCTTCTCACTGTATTGTATTTGTTATTTACGGCCTGTGAAAGGAGAAACATGATAACATCACCAACGAAGCACTGAGTGGACTCGGCAGCAGAGAGTTCAGAGAGGCTGAAATGCTTAAACCTGACATGTAGCACTTATAAAATACAGCAAAAAGAAGAAAACCTGAGGAGACGAATAAAAACAACTGGAGGCTTTTCTTCCCGCTCAGAGACGAGTGTGATCGGAAGTCTGATGGCTCGGACTGAAAGGAAACGGCGAGCGTTACGAGTCAGTACCGTCTGACCTGGGTCAAAGCGATGAGGCGGTGCTGCTTTCACAAAATGAGTGGGACCGTCCGCTGTCATGGCAACAGACAAAAATCGATGGAGCTCGGACAGATAAGAAACGGGTTCTTGTGTCTCTGAATTTAATCAGACGGCAAGAAAATCTGGTTCATTCTGGTTCTGATCTGATTGAGTGTTTAAACAGGAGGGAGGTTCACGCAGGCAAAGGAGGTGAAAGCTAAAAACAACTCTCTTCTTAAACAGATTCACTCCACAGGTCAATACTAAAGGTAGACTGACTATAATCTGCAGCTCTGACATCTGCAGTGCTAAAAGCCATCTGCTCAGTAAAAAAACAATTACTTCTGTCACAAACAATCCAGCGCTGCACGAGCTCATAATTCAGATTGTACGACTAAAAAACAACAAACAGGCCCACAGCCTGCCCCACAGCCCGCCCCGCTTCATGCGCCGAACAACGTGAACCAATGTGACCGACTCAGTGGTGTAACTTAGTACATTTACTTTATTATAACAGTACAGCTTTAATGTACTTTAATTATTGAGGTTATTAAGAGGAAGAATTATTAAGAAGAAGAGCTCAGTGCATCATGGGAAGTCCTCCAGCAGCCTGAGCCTGTAGCAGCATAACCACAGAGATGCTTCAGGGTCACCTGATCCAGCCCGAACTAGCAAAAAGGAAAGTTTGAAGCCTAATCTTAAAAGTAGAGATAGTGTCTGTCTCCTGAATCCAAACTGGAAGCTGGTTCCACAGAAGAGGGGTGAAAACTGAAGGCTCTGCCTCCCATTCTACTTTTAAATACAACAAATAAACCTGCAGTGTGAGAGCGAAGAGCTCTGATGGGGTCATATGGTGCTACGAGGTCTTTAGGATAAGATGGGGCCTGATTATTTGGCATTTTGTCTTTCCAGCATTTTTACAGTAGTCTATCAGGCTATTGATCTATCTCCATCTATTTCTCACTTTGATGACAACAACCTCATGAAAATCCTTAACCTGCACTCTTTCTAATGGCCAGCAGGGGGCGACTCTTCTGGCTGGAAAATGAAGGGCAAGCATTAAAAATAAAATGACCTGATTTCTCCCGTGATTTATGACCTCTGTGAACTCTCTCCACATGAGTTTATGATGCCATTCGTTAGTTTCAGATTTCATTTAAATCATTTCCAGGTTCATTTACAAATTCTGCTCCAAATGAGAGTAAAATAGACAAAAAGACTGTGATTTCTGGCGTGTCTAGAGTGTTATTGACAAGCTGTTAGTGAACGAGTGTGCAGTGTCCTCTCTCACTGCAGGGAAGTCAAAGCGGACAGGAACACCTTTACCTGCAGTGATGACGGATAACAGCCTGAACACGCTCACCTGGTTTAGGCTCAGGCAGCAGCAGCAATGATACAGACAGAGGAACAGAGTAAGGAAAGAAGCTGACCGCTGCCTCAGACCTCCATCATGGAGGAAGCATCCACCAATCGAACACCAGTTAACCACAACACACCTGAGTCAGGAGAGGCAGAAACACTGAAACGCTTCAGCCGTGATAACGACGAGGAGCTAAACGAGCTGTTAAATGGGACTAATGGAGCATTTGCCACTGACGCACGAAACTCTCGCAGCAACCTGAACCTCGAGGGCGTATTTCAGAGGTCGGCGGTGGTGTTGGTTTGTTTCATCACACAGGAAAAAAACAGTGAGCACAAACAGAAAACGTCTTATCTGCACAGCCACACGACAGAGAGGGAAGCTCATTTATCAATAATTAATGAAGCGAAGCAGACGCGAGTGCAGCACAGACCGCAGATCTGGGTCGAAGGAAAATAATGTGGAAACTTTCCAAGCTGTCGTGTTTCAATGTTTAAACAGCGGCGTGAAACATTTCATTGCAGGATGATGATTGGCTGGAGGGAAACCCAGTAAACATATTCATGTTTTCACTTCAGGAAGAAACGATGATATAAAAATGTTAAAGTGTTCTGTGAACTGGCTGTTTAGTTACTTGTTTTAATAAGAAATCCATTATATCGTTACCTAAACATAAAAACCTTTCAGTTTGAACTGAAATAAAAGCAAAACCTATGATTAAGTGTGGTGACTGTGGTCCAGGAGGCTCATTAAAGGCGCCTGCTCGCTGCAGTTTACATGTGTTTGAACAACAATAAGTCCTTATATTAAAAACTCAAATCGAAGATGGCATCACAGAGGCTTTTCCTCCTGCAGCCGCACCACAAACATCCAAATCTCCCAGATGGCTCGAGCCACGGCGTCCAAATATAGAAGGCTGGATGATAAAAGACGAGCGAGGCTGTCGGGAGGAAAAATGGTCCAACGCCAAAATGAGTTCTCAAGGCGCTGCGGCTGTAATGGCGCTCAGAGCCAGGAGGAGGAGTCGTCGTTACCTCCGAGCTTTTTGGGGTGACAACTCAGAGGAAAGCAGAGACCCAGGAGACTTCAAGGAGAGATGAACAAGCTTCAGAATATGCTTGGACCGGCGTCCTCCGGGCACAAAGCAGAGGCTCTCTGATCAAAGCCGGGCGCAGAGAGTGAGCGAGCTTCTGAGCTTTGAGGAGGAGCATCACAAAAAAAGAGAAAACACAGCAGGGCAACGCACAACGGCAGCCAAGACGGCAACCAGGCCACAGGCAGAACTCAGACGATTGATTTTCAGGCTGAAATCTACACGAGGGTTTGAGGGAGACCAGCAGCAGCGTCTCTCTGTTCATCCCTCCTAACAGGGCTGGCTTTTAACAAATGCATCATTTCAAAGGAGACACAGAATTAGACAACGATGTTTATAGTGAGGAAGTGTGATGTTGCGTTGCTTCAGTAAAGCTGTGCCAGCGTTTCAGCTCTCGGCCTCGCCCTGCTGCAGTAACGAGCAGAGAGTCTTCCCCCGATCGGCCATGTCGTCTTTACAGCTGCTTTAAAAAGGGCAGAAAATGTGTTTGAGTGGAAGCTGCCTCTTCACAGCTTTAATTACATTTACTTTTTGTGTACCAACAATAAAACTGTCCAGTTGAATTCATGTCCAGGTGTCTCATTAATATGTGTTTAAGGCTGGTGGTAAGGACATTTATTAAATGCTGAGACATCAGGTTTGCAGACTGAACCATACACATCAGGAAATCTGCAGTGGTTCATTTGCACACATCTGCAGGTCAGAGGAAATCTAAAGGTCCGTTTAAAGGAAATATACCGTCTCTTTGTTCCAGTCATACAGTCTGAGTGTTATATAAGCTCATCCTTGTACTCTTATATGAGTGGGGGGACATCAGGGTCGTCCACGAACCCTTCAGAGAAGTGATCCTCGGCGGCTGGTGGATCCGGTCTGGATGTTTCCATCGGCCCTTCTTTGGCGATCTGGCGTGGCACGATGTTGGCGAGGTCGACGGCTGTGCGCTTGCTCGGGTCGACTTCGAGCCTCTCGGGAACGTTATTTTTCCTGTCGAGATAAAGGAGAATTATGAAGGTCTTAAATAAGTAAAAGAGCTTCGTGAAAGACACAGGTGTAGAGAAAGAGAGCGCCTTGGCCTCCTCCACTCCTCCTTCATTAATACATTAAATAAACAACAGCCTGCCTCTACAAACATTTATCAAAGGATGGTCAATGAATTTAACTGTGTTGCTCAGCTGTTGAAATGCTCTCTTCACTGCTGGATCAGCTGTGAGAACTGTTATTATAATGAATCCCTGCAGAGCTCCAAACCTCCTCCGGCATTAACATCAGCACAAAGACGGCACACCAGGAGCTTCACGGGATGTTTCTGAGGCCCAGCAGCTCCTGAAGGTGTAATGTGGAGGTGACCCAGACATTTGATCCATGCAGTGTGTGAGTGTAGAAATGTTCACGCACAGTTACACAAACTGACGTGCCCTGTTTCTCTGTGTCAGGAAACACGTTTTCCTCTCGTACAGAGATAAGGTGGTGACGCTTTAATTAAAAAAACGAAGTAATTAATAAAAAGGGCGAAGCTCAGACTGTAATAACAGAGCTGCTGGTGGATGAAAAGGATTTACTCAAACATTAGGATTCTCCAGCAATATCCACGGGAGTCTTACAGGAAGTCAGTGTAAGTCTGGAGTCATTATAGTGAATATCGGAAAATCCTGAACATGGTTTTAAGATGCTCAACGTTTGGATTTAGATTTAAATCTTAGTGAAAATGGACGCAGGAAGGAGAGCAAAATGTAGAGTTTATGAAACGTACAAAAAGAAAATGATTTCCTCAAAGAATCAGTTCAACCTTCAAGCTGTTTGAAAGCATCGGCCTGGTTCACCTGAGCAGTCACTGCTGTTCCCACGCTGGTAGTTTTAATCTGCGTGGCAGCTGACCGGCAGGTAAACCCACCAAAAAGCAAGAAAATAAGAACGATAACAGAAAAAACTCCTGACTGTACCAAGAAACGAAGCACCAGCCGCTATCAGGATTAAAGTGAGGGTGATGCGTATGTGCAGTTGGGACAGACCACCATCATCCCTGACGATCGAGCACGTAGCAGTTCATCACCTTCACGTGTCTGCTAAAGAAACTGTAAAAGTCCTCCTACCTCCTCCGGTTCTGACCTCTGGGTTCTCTGTGAATAACTTCTCTCTTTCTCAGGATAGTTTTCCTCACTGTGAGGAGAAATTCACAGAAAATATCTGAGTTCTCAGAATCAGCAGCAGCAGCTCCCAGTTCTGAGAAGCTTTATGAGAACAGGAGAATAAATCAGCCATCGTTGGTGCTGATGCTGCGCAGAAACACTCAGGTTCCCAGATTTAATGTAAAACATCAATATGAGCGCTCGCACGGATGTGATCGATGGTGCAAAGTGCACGTGACGCTCAGTTAATAAACCTTTTTTCACCTATTTTATTGGTTCAACTTTACTGGAGTTGGTTACAATCAGTCACCAGTTTACTGTAATATTTGGAATTATGTTCATTGTGTATCAGAAATATTCTGTGGAAACAAACTGACTTCATGTGTTCATTATTTACTGTTGTGTTCAGTGTTGTTACTCAAGCATCCATAAATTCATCTCCGGGGGTCAATTTTCCACATTATCTGTTACCATCAAACCGAAATGATCCAGCTCCTCCTCTGAACTCATCTCCTCCATCTTACAACAATCAAGTCCATTAACCCATCAGATCAGTTTATAGGACGCCGGCTTCACGGTCAGATGTGCTGTGAGCAGCAAACCGTCTCCGGGGGTTTCTCTGATTGTGTTTGTCGAATTAACCGCAATGTAACACGTCACCGTGGGGACACAGACACACAATGACACTCAACAACTGGGTTAATCTGACATACCAGTTGATGCTAAATTGTTCCACTCGTGTGTGCACAAATTGATTTTTTTCTCCCTTTCACAATAAAAGTCCTAGCCATGGCTGCTGTGCTGCTGGAGTGCACAGAGGAATCACCCTGCTTAAATGTGAAGTAGAAGACATTGTGCCTTTTCTCCTCCCATCCTCCTCGATCAGTCACAGCAGATGGCCACCCCTCCCCAACCTGCCACTGGTTTCTTCCTGTTAAAAAGGGGGTTCTTCCTTCCCACTGTTGCCAGGTGCTTGCTCGTAGGGGATTGTCTGATTTTGGGGGTTTTACTGTATTACTGTTCGGTCCTTACCTTACAACAGAAAGTGCCTCCAGTCAACTGTTGCTGTTATTTGGTGCTATATGGATGAAATAAAATTGAATTGCATTATTTGTGAGACTGTTGCAAAGCAAAAGTCCTTCTTTATGTTGCTGTCTGAAGAATTCTGTTTTTCATAACTAGTTCTGTTCTGTATTTTGTAGCACACAGACAACCATTCGCTCTCACATTCACGCCTATGGGCAAGTCAGAGTTTCCAGTTAACCGATCCACACTAACTGCATGTCTTTGGACTGTGGGAGGAAGCTGGAGAACCCACGTATACACGGGGAGAACGTTCAAACTCCACACAGAAAGAGCCCGGCCTGATGGTGGAATTGAACTCAGGGCTTTCTGGCTGTGAGGCAGCAGTGCTAACCACCGTGCTATAATACCTACAAATAAATGTTAAACTGAAAGGAGAAAGATTAAAAGACACAATCTCAATGTCTTAAAGAAAAATACCACAAACTGACCCAAATTCTGGTCTCCTCTTGATCCAGTCCACAGTGTGGAGCGTATGCTCTTCCAATAATTAGGCTTCCTTTTAGTAAAATTTTCCAGGAAGAGCGTTGCTACTATAATTTAATCTTCTGCACAGCAGCTGACAATAAACATCAGAAGGACGCAGGAGGAGGACGAGGAGCCCCTTCATTACTCTCTGCATTCTCCCGCCTGTTTATTAAGAGGGGAATAAAGCTGCCAGAGGACTGTAGAGAAAACACACCGCGTCAGGAAAACCTCGGACAGAGAAAGCAAGCGTGTCGAATTTCAGAAATGAACGTTTAGTACATTTGATATTGTGGTCAAACAGGTTTGTAAGACAGGATGTTTCCAGAGTCCATCAACAACCAAACCTGGAAAAATATGATCATAATGTGGAAGAACTTAATGCCACTCTGTCACAGTTCCCCTTTGCTTAGCTCCACATGCACAATATCCTGCAGCAGTGACGTACCAGTCACAGCAGCTGCTGGGAAATAACAGCTCCCTTATAGACGCCCAGTGAATCTGCATTTGGACTTAGAGCTGTCGGCTGTTTTGTGTCGTGTTGGAATATTTTTGGTTTTCATTTAGTTTGGCTTTATTCCCTCATTTTTTAACTCTGCTTTTTTTGACCCACCCCGCCCCCAACCAGTCCTCCTGCACCTCACTTTGGTTCTGCCACATTATTCTTCCTGTTAGAAGGGAGCTCTTCCTCCCCACCAATGCCACGTCGATAGGGGACCGTCTGATACTGTGATATCTTAACTGATCACAGAGGGACTCAAACCAATTCATCTCCAGTCTGATTCTGTAAACAAGGTTTCATATTTTTCAAGTTTGGCTTCCAGTCAGCGCCTCACCGTGTGTCTCAAATATGTTTGTACATATGGGTCAGACTTGTGCACAGGTGTGCTCGTGTTCTCCCATCAACTTTTCTTTCATAAACTTTCTTAGACCTCGTTACGCCTCAGCACAGTGTTTATAGATGTGAATACTGCAGAACCGAGTAGAAATGCAGGAAACTTTGGAAGTTCATGAGCTCTCAGAGTAACCTGAGTGCTGATGAAGTCTGCAGGAAAATAACTATGACTAAGCTTTTATCGGACGGAGTTCCTGCAGGGTTATCACTCTCAGTTCGGTAATGGGGATGTAATTGAGTTGTACTCAGCCACAGTAACAACATCAGCGGGTTCTGTTCAGTGTCTGCGATCCACAGAGGATTAGGTTTTGGAGTGGATGTGAGGTGATGTCACGGGTCTGATCTGAACCCCATCGGCTCACGTTAAGATAAGAACCAGGCTAAACGAGTCACGTGGACGCAGAGAGACGAGGTTAATGCGCAGATACCGAGCTTCTTCCTGATGTGGACTTTTTTGATAAGACAAAAATATGATTTAAACCTGAGTGCAGATTCAAAGGCTTTAATGGATCGCTTGCAAACACACATTACAGCCAGTTTTTAAAAGCCTTGTGCTGAACTACAAAGGTAAACTCAATGTGGGACAGAAACATTTCGGCTGGAGGTGGTACTGCAGAAGTGTCCATGATGTTCTGAGCGGCTCCGTGTGGAGAGGTTCAAATATCTTAGAGTCCTGGAATAATGAAGGATGAGAGCGACAGACGGTCTGTTGTGGTGAAAAGAGAGCTGAACGTGAAGGTTGATCTACTTTAATATGCCCACCTATCGGCTGTGGAAGTCCATGTCATGTAGATATGGGCGCATAGTGCCCCGAGAGGTTTCATTAAAAGATTAGGTTGATTTAGAGGAACAACCTTTACTCCAGAACTCTTTTTTCCGACAGAGATCTGCCTCACTGAAATGAAAACTGTAAGTGTCACATTTAGAAGAGTCTGGAGTCCGCTGTGCACAAACAGCCTTTATTTTTATTTTGTTTTTTTAATAAAAAGATTAACGTGAATTATGAACAGCTGATGGTCCTCTTTTCAAATATGGAAAACAGACAGATTTCAATTAGAAGCAATTTTTAGAAGAATAGAAAATTAGAAATGAGATTAAATCAGAGAGCTGTCAGCCTCTGCATCAGTGCAGGTACTAGCTCAGCCTGGATGTGAAAGAGAATAAACAACCCTAAATATTTAAAAAAAAAAAAAAACCCTCCCAAATACTGATCTAGAAATTTCCAGACTTTGATTTTGGGGGCTTTGTGGGACCCAGTTCAGTTGGTAACAGTCCAGATTCACCATTTATGGGTTCAATGATGGATAGAAAGGAAATTCTTCTCTTTCCTTGAACTGCGAACACAGTAAATACATTTAAAACTGTAATGAAAGAAAGAGAACAATAAGAAATAAAAATGGAGCTGCTAGTCCCGGGCCTCCTCTGCCCGGCCTGGTTAGAAAGTCCAACATGGCTTCCTGTCATTGGTCACTCATAGTGGAGGTCCTCGTGGGTACTGAGGCAGAGAGCACGCCATATTACCCGCCTGGGAACATCTAACAGGGTTCTAACACCACACACATCATCTAACAAGTTTCCTGCCAAGTTTGGTCACGAGGTCAGAGGTGGTGAGGTGGAAGGGTCAAAGGTCACCAACTTGACTGGGGTGCCTAAAATGTTTGAATTTTATTTGCCAAATTAGGTGGAGAATTATCAAGAGTTTAAATTTTTCTGCTTTACGTGATCGGAAATCAGAACTTTGGATTTTGGGAAATAAACAGTAATTTAGCAGCTGTTAGACTGATTACTTCATTTTTGAGGGGAGATAAAAAAAATTTTTAATTCTGTTTATCTGCAATTAATGTAACCTCAGGGAGTTTACTATAACAACCCAGACTGGGCTTTCCAGGTGACCTTGACCTTTAACCTTTCAGATCCACTTATCAATGGCGCTGTGAGCCGAGGGTCTGAGATTATGTCTGAGTCTATTTTACACTTAGTGCTGCCTCGTGCCATCAAGAAAATCCATTTCAAACCCGATCAGGGCCTTCAGATCAATTTCCGCGCACACCCGAGGCAGAATACAGAATCTAAAGGCCCAGGGGTCAAAGGTCACGCCTTATCATATCGAAACTATGCAATAAGTCAGCAGGAAGCAGCGGAGCTCACTTGTCACCTTAGCATTTATATCGAGAGTCCAGGACTGCACTGGGACTCTTTATGGAGTTTGATGGGGACAGATGAAGGACAGGAAGCGACTCTGTCATAAAGCAGTAATGATGATGATGATGGTGGCGTGGTGAAGAGCACACCTCCAGGCATGCAGAGGGAGCGGGGGATCAGTTACACGGCTCTGCAGACTAATGTGGTCATTAAGAGGTGAAGCTGAGCTCAACCTCAGTGAGAGCTTCATCACCTCACAGAGGAAGAGGAGCTGCTGATCGTTCATGTTTCAGTCAGTGAAGATGAGACAAACACAAAGACTCCAAATCTTCTCTCCTGACTCTTAAAGTTGCACGTTTACAAATTCACAACTTTGACCAGAACATAGACTGTATATAAAAGATGATCTACACACATTTTGGACCTTTATGGCCATCTTGCTCTGTTGGAGCCACATCTCCGATCCCTCTCCTCATTTTTAAATCTCACACAAACACTGAAGGGCAGAATTTTTAATCACCTTAAAGAACTGAAACATACATGTGTGTATATTTCAGCCGTGACCACACCTCTCTCATATACTGAAAGTAAAAATACACCTGCTCTCCTCCTGATGTATATGATTATGATCTTTACTGAAGCACAAGCTTCTCAAATAGTCTGCAACAGTCATATTATTTAATAGATAACTGCATGAAAACAGCACAAACAGTCCTGCAGTTCAGGGTCTCCAACTATCTGACAGAAACACAGGAGGGGGATGCAGATGCTGTCTGAGGGCAGCTGGAGGCTTTTAAATAGAGACAAGATATGAAAAAGGTGTTTGCTGACTCAGGTTTGTTCCTTTAACTTTATATAAAATGATTAAAAAGTGTAACAGCGGTATGTTACCAGAATGGTGAGCCAAACCAGCTCCAAGTGCTTCAAAGGACAAAAATGGTTTAAATTCAACCAAAAATAATTGTAATTGCTCTTTTCTCTCAGAGTGGGATTTGGGTCACATTCACAGTTTGGTGGTCTGCAGCAGCTGTTTTCAGCAGCCTGCAGCTAAATATGAGCCCAGCAGCACAGACACGTTTCACTGTGGAGAATCCTCTTCCTCACTTCCTCCCAAGTGTAATGATGCCGCGTGGGTCAAGGTTATCTCCGCCCAGCACACGGTCATCGAGCAGGGAGAGCGCCATCATGAACACGGCTGATAAAATGAGTCACGCTCAGTGTTTAAAATACAACAGGCATCTGTAATCAGGGCAACGGGGGCCTGATGAGCCAGAGGTGTTTAAATATGTGCGTATTAAACTCGAGGCCAAACTCAGACTAACACCACAGCCAACAATGCTCGACTTCTTTCACACAAACACAGACCAGCCTGCAGGCTGCACCTCTTTATGCCCTAATAGTATTATAAACCTAGTATTTCTGACTGTTTATCATCTATTACCATCACAAATAGAAAGTTGTATGTATCACATAACATTATTCCTGCAGTTTAAGAAACTAATGCCCAGTTAAATTTCACTTAATCATCAAATCACAAATCAAACAGTTTTTTCAAGGTGCTCAAAGTAAAGATCTTACAATATTAAAGAGAAAACCTCAATACAGTGTATCAGCAAGCACTTGGCGACAGTGGGAAGGAAAAACTCCCTTTCAACAGGAAGAAACAACCTGCAGAACCAGGCTCTGGAAGGGCTGACCACCGTTTGGGGTGAAGGAAGAAAGACAGGACAAAAGGAGGTCAGTCTGCACATACGTTACATGTGATGTATGTGCAGACTGACCTCTGCCTTTCTGTCAGCTGTGATTCATTTCTATGCTGATGACAGACAGATAAACCTGCCTATTAGACCCTCTGACACTCGCAAACTGAGTCGGCTGCTGAGAATCTTTAGCATCTGGTTTAATGGTGATCTAAATCTTTGGACAGTCACACAGCAAAACTAAGGCAATAATGTTTTTATTTCCATTAGGAAGCTAAAAGGCATCCTGCAGTTATTATAACAGCACAGTCCAGACCTTTCACCGATGATAAACATGTTTTATTTTGGAGGAGCTGTTTGGTAAATCTCTTCTTTTACTTGATGTTTAATAAAGTCACGTGTAAACATGAGCCTGCAGACACCACCGTGCAGATGTTCAGTACTTGTATTCGTCTCTTGTTGCCCTTCATGTTGAGCCGTTTGACGTACTTTGGTTCTTAAAGGTGTTTTTCAAACGTGCTCTAAAAATACTAACTTACCTTCACAGAAGTACTTCACCCCAGCGTGGCCTCAGTTTGTGAAACGCTGATGTGCGCTGCACTTTACACCAAAGATTAAAGGTTGAATTTCTGTTTTCATCTGTCGCGGTGCTTAAAGTTACGTCTCTTTATCTCTAATGTCTTATTCCATCCTTGCATTTGCTTTCTTAGATCATCATAAAGATTATTAAAAAGAAACTGGAGGTTAATATTTGTTTCCTTCCTGTCCAACAGTGTGTGGATGTGTGATCATGAGCTCTGTGCACTGAAGCTACCTTTGATCATCCTCCGATAAGCCGCCGCTGCGTCTGTTCTGACGCACTCTGGGTGGACGTGGGACGGTCTTCGTCACTTTGATTTCACCTTCAGCCTGAAAAAGAAGAAAAAGACGACACAAACAGCTTTCAGTCTTTGGTTTCTGAACTCTTTACGATCGCAGTAAAGAGTTTCTTTATTAAAACTCTGAGTTTAATACGACTGATCTTCAGAGGAACAAGTGAAAAAAGAACAGGGAACAGTCGTAGGTCCACACACAGTCAATCATCAGCGCTCAAACTGTAACAGGATAAATCACTGTAATCTGACTTTTTACAAAGCGTCCCAACCTTTCAGAAAACATCCCAAAGAAGCAAAAGTTCTCTGTGAAGTTTTGCAGCAGCCTTTTAACCTCTTCCTGCTGCAGCGTCCCGTACCTGGCTCAGGTGTGACGTGTACCTGTACGTACCCTGGGCATTGTCAGGAGGAGGTGTCCGGTGCTTTGGGACCTCTGAGCCGTCGAGCTGTCGGGCTTCACTTCGGCCGGCAGAACCACCTGAAATATCTGCAGAGTAAATTATTCACAACTTTAATTAGTAAGATTAATGCGCTGATCTGGCACCGACGCCATCCCAGTGTGTCAAATGACTTTAATCATTAGCGGGTCTTTTTATAGGTACGCTTTCCAGAAAGGACTCGAGAGAGAGTGACCAGAATAGCTCCAAAACAGAACGGTGGCGATCAATCACAGGAGAGGAAGCCTATGGAAACCAGAATCAAGCATGTGGGACGTCAAATCGGGCATAAAATTGGACTTTTTCATTTAATTCAATTTGATTATGAGGGGGAATGTGAGGAAAGCCACACTAAGGAGGAAAACTCTTCAGCTGCAGAGTGTGAGACGTGTCTGATGTGATATACACTCCTCACAGATGGCTCCTCCAGTCAATTCTCCCCGCTCTTCTCAACGAGTTTGTATTAAAAACGAATTTTGAAAGCCCGGACTGATGTATCACTGCGTAAATCACCCCGCCCGTCCAATCAGGACGACCTCTGGCACACAACAGCCATCCATAAACACTGTAACAGCTTGAAGTGCAGCCATGACATTCAGGAGTCTGGCAGCGAGAAGAAGAACTCAGAAGCTGCAGGGCTCCGAATTCATGAGGGAAAAAAGTTCATCGTGTGGTGAAACAGCTGTTTAACCAGGCTTAAAGCAGCAGAAGTCAATGTAAAGCAGCAACATCTGGGGCTGAAAACGACGGCTGCAGTTGTATACAGTCTTCTCTGAAGACGTGAGAAAAGTCTTCACAGGACTCTCTGCAGCCGTGAGAAAAACTGAGTCCACCGCATCTGCAGCAGGAATGACTAACTTCTCTTTTTCAGTACTGACAGTGATGTGATCAGTGCTCACGTCACTGTGGAGGAGTCTTGGCCCTTTTTTACAATGTTGGTTCAGGTCATTGAGGTGTTCATGGTCAGCTCACTAACGTACATCTTTACTACTTTCACAGGAAAGGATTGCTGGAATAAACAGAACTGGAATAAACTACTATCAAGGTTAGAGCGTGCAGTGCTCGGAGAAAAAGCAGAAACCCGAGAACTCTGCATGTTAGCATCTTAAGAGTTCATGGCAGTACAATTAGAAAAAGGCTGAACAAGTTTAGCTTGTTTGGAGGGTTACAGGGAGAAAGCCTCTTCTCTTTAAAAACAACATGGCAGCACAGATTAGAGACGAGACAAAGTGGAGATGTTTGGAAACCAAACAGTTATCAGGACAGACTGTCGGCATGGTGGAGGAGGCTGATGACTCGAGCACCTCGCAGTCACAGCGTTAACCATGAACTCCTCTGTATGCCAAAGTATTAAAGAGTCAAATATGAAGCTTGGCTCAAAGTGAGTCATGCATCACGCCATGAACACAAGCACAGCAGCAAGTCTACAAAGAAAAGAATCAGAGTGTTGCAATGACCCAGTCAAAGTCCAGACCTCAACCTGAGCTGTGCATAAATGAATTCACTCAAATCTCAATGAACTGAACAACTGCTGTAAAAAAGGTGGGCTAAGATTTCTCCACAACGATGTGAGAGACTGATGAAGTGATGATTACTGCAGGTTATTGCACTGAAAGTGGTTCGACAAGTTTCACGGGATGGAATCGGTTTTTCACACATGGCTTCTGCATTTTTTAGTTGTTAAATAAATGACACACCTAAATATGTCAGGTGCTGTTGTTCATATGACTGAATACATATGCAGTAACTGTTTTCCTCAGAAATCAATTCCTAAAAACATAAATAAATTAGCAGCTTTGAAAGACGTGGGAGAAAATGCAGTGGATGCGCAGGACGGAGGCTCCTGTCACAATAAACCTGTCAGACTGCAGGAAACCTCCAGCAGGGCTGCAGCGGCTCCACTTCTGCTGCAGGAGACTTGACTGATTACTGATCGTGAAGGTGTGTGCTTGAACAGAGCACATTTGTGGTGCATTTGTTCTGGACAGCTGCCATTTTTACAGAGAAAAAAAAACAGTTTCCATCTGGGAAATTAATTCATAGTAGGCATATTAAAACTCTTTCCAAAAATACCGACGTCACATAGGTTTGATGATTCAGCAGATTCTGGAGGCCTGTTATGTTCTGTAAATCTGCTCCTCCATCTATCACACGTTCCCGCTGCTCCCAACAAGCAACATCACAGCAGTCAGTCGTCCGTACATCCTCCACACTGCAGACAGATCTCTGCATTAACAGGCAGTGTTTCAAAACACAGCGGAAAACTGAGATTGTAGGAGAAAAAGAGAAGAGCTCGAGGAGGTTTGGTCAGAAGTCTCACTTTTACTACTTTATAGCAGCTGGGTGAGCTCCTCACTGCTCCATGCGTTACATGATGATATGGGCCACACACCTTTACAGTTCTTACATGCTACCTGTTTATTTAACATTTGTCTTCCTGGTTTTATTCTTCTTCCTTTGTTTGTTTTACATTAGCATGCTTAATATAACTAAAGGTGTGCCACAGGGTTCGGTTCCAGGACCACTGCTATATTTGATGTATGTTATATATTTTTACATATATAAACAATCCTGGATATTATTGAAGTTTGTTTTTATTTACATTCCAACTTTTTCAGAACTCTCTTTGTATTTAGGAATTAATACTGATGACCCTCTTCTTCAGGTCACATTCAACTGGTAAATGAAAGTCGGGCTGTCCTTTGAGATGAAAACGAAACTTCTTTCTTGCACTTTCATGGCAGTGATGGATTATGAACATGTTATTTATACATGTGCATCTTCAATGCTTTCATATGCTGGGTCTGTCGTGAAGCACTGAGATTTATTACCAACCTTAAAGCTCTGTATGTAAACTATGTGCTTGGGCCCACACGTTCTGCAAAGACACTTAAAAACACTTAACCTTAAAAACATTGCAGATTTTTAATGTAAATAGCTGTGTTACTCTGATTTAGTAAAAACATGTTGCACACGTACACTTATGCTACCTCTGCCAGTCACCTCAATGTCAAAATATGAAGCTACTGTAAACATACACACAGATTTTAGAAGCACCAACTTCTCAAAATTAATCATATTTTTCATCAGCGATTGAATTTGAAAACTTTAGTTCTCAGTTTCTGTTTGCAGACAGAAATATGTGCATTCATCTCAGACCTTCTCTGGCTTTGTGGTGCTGCTGAAAGGGGAGCTGCTCCAGTTTGGTGTCGGCCTGCAGCGAGTCTGCTGCTGCCTGCAGTCTCTGAACTCCTCACTGTGAGAAATCAGAGCTGCACTATGCAGGACATACTGCTTGGTAAGTGCTTCCTGTAAACTTTAGAGGCCAACAGATATCTGCAGTAAGTACAAATACCTCAAACTGCAAGTAACATGTGCACAGTTACCTCAACTCAGCAACACGGGAAAAGATTTGCTGATTTGTTCGTGTTTGTGCTCCTAGAGCCTTCAAAATTCACAGGTTTGAATCCCAGAGCAACATGGAAATACGTTTAGGAAAATCTTCATCAAGAACTACTGTCGCAGTGCCCTTGAGCACAAGGACCTTCACTGGCTGACAGCAGCAGTCTGTGGTTAAACTGGCCTGCTTCCAGTGTGAATGAGAGGAGAATGAAAGTGGAGTCTGGAGCTCTGAGGACACGAACCGGTAACAAACAAAGTGAACAACCAGAGGAAAGCAAAGACAAAGACTCAGAGGTCTGACTGAAGATCGAGGTGAAAACAGCAGCAGGTGTAGGAGCAAAGACAAAGACAGGAAGTCACGTCAGAATCTAACCTTCAAACAGGAAGTGACTAAGACACAAAAACACAGAGACATGAACATTAAATATGATGACAAACATGGGGAAAAACGACCAATCTAAGAGGCACCGACCAAGAACTGTGCACAAAGAGCTGCTTCTGAATATTTACTATTATTATTCACTTTTCTTTGGTTTTAAGATGCACAGCAGAGTTTGGACAGCTAAAATTCTCTTACACTCGTCCAGGTAAAAATTTCACATTGTACTGAGTTGGCTGTGACATGTTTTCACTGCACTGAATCATTTTCTTATTCGTTTCTGAATGTGATGAATCTCGATTTTTGGTGCCAACAGCATGAAAGCAAAGCTCCAACCTGCCTCGTATGAAAGGCTCAGGCTGCTGCTGGTGTCATGAGGTGGGGGCTATTTTTATGCTCAAGCTGAAAGCATCTCTCTTTGACTGTCTCACAGTAGTCACATGGCCTCCACAGTCACCACGTCTCAGCCCAGCAGAGCAGTGTAGGGCTGTGGTGGAACGAGACATTCACTTTAAGGATGTGCAGCTGACAAATCTGGAGAAACTTTGTGCTGCTGTCATAAAAATATGAACCAAAATGTTTGAGGAATGTTTCCAGCTCTTTGACGAATCTACGCCACGAAGTATTCAGACAGCTCTGACGGGAAAAAGTGTCCAATCAGGTACGAGTAAGGTGAGCGTAACTGTGACTGTGAATATCTGCATGATGGAAACGGTGGTGAGTGAGGGTCTGAACAACAAACTTAACAAGCTGACAAAGACTTAATGACTGACTCTAAGTGGCTGCTGCTGCCCTTTATGATGGAAAAAGCCCCAAATTAATGGATTTGTTGTAAAGTTCAGAGTGTGCAGCCAAAACTACGCACAGGCTAAACTTCAAATTAGGCATCACCTAATCTGAAAGGTCACCAGTTAATCTGAGTATAAAAATAAAAGCTTTACAGCGCACCTTTCCCTTGACGCTGACTCTGGCGTACGACGGCTGAACGTCCACATCGATCAAAGAGGTGTCCATGTGTCTGTGCAAAGAGGAAGGTCAGTCATTATAAACACAGACAGGTACAGACGCTGATCAGCTGATCGGGTGGAGAGTTTTGGTCGGACATCTAAAAGCCCGTCTCTGTGAAAGAAGCACCGTGATGGGTTTTCCAACCTGAGCTCCGACCACAGTTTAAATCAATTTGACTCGATGTGGCTGCGGTAAATCGGATTTGGTGCAAACAGCCACCACATTAGACAGAAACCAGCTACACAACACACACGAAGACAAACCATGACTAGACACAGATCTCATTTACAGCAAGAAGTTACATTTTAAAATAAAACGAGGTACAGCTTTTTCCTTTATCGATATCTAAGGTTCAATATTATTTGACAAAACTGAGAGTAACTCTGTGTCTCACCATTAAATATGGATTGATAAAACAGGTCTGTTCGCTCAGTCCATTTGAACCCCTATTTAAGACATGATTAGTTTTTAACTTTGATAAATGAAGCTGCAGAGAGTTTGTGCTCCTACCTGTAAACTTCCAGGTCCAAGATAATCGTGTTGTTTTCTTCATCTTCTGTTAGACAGAAATCCAGCCTGTTAACAACACAGAGAGCAACAACCCAGATGTTCAAACCAGGACACATGACACTGATTCTTAATGTAAACACTGCTATCTACACCGTGCCTCCACAGACTGTATATAATAGATGGACAAATTATTATGAAAGCTCAAAGACAGAGTTTTTGTCACCACGATGTTCATTTTTGGAGCCATAAGTGACAGATGACTGAAGATAAAGTCCGATCAGTAGACTTCCTGTTGGTGCCTTCCAGTCCTGTGATTCTAGCTGCGATACAGACATCAACTTAAAATCCAAACAGGGTATTTAGTTAAAACCATGCAGGCTTAAAAAGGAGAAAATTAGCTGTGGAGACCCAAACTGTTGTTTTTTTTTTTGCAGGAGGCTGTAAATGTGTTTCTTTTTGCTCTAAAGTTGGATGTTGTGAGACGACCCTGACGGTGAGGTTGGTCAAACCCACATTATTTTATGGCTTAAACTTGTTTCTGCAGCATGTGACGTTCCCGGCCACTCGTGTGCATCTTTACTGAGCTGGCTGCTACGAGACAGGCTGCCGTGAAGCACGGCGTGCTGTCGCCCCGCTGCAGTAAGGTGATATATCACATAAAGCATATATTCCTGACCCGAGCGTGTCCTCAGCTCAGATTACCAATGAAATCAGGCGCGCTTTAAGGCCTCGACCCCTGTGGCCTTGCTCATGATATAAACCATTTGGATAATGGAGGAGGAGCGGGGTTGCCTGCAAGCGTTCATGTTTTTCCCCAACAGGACGACAGCAAGTGGACCAGAAAAAGCACCTGATAAGTTTTCACCTGCCTCACTGAGCCAAAGTAAAAACATGACACATATGAAGAAGAACTGTGATAGAAACTGTGGACCTGCAGCGCTTTCCTTTATAATTGTTTCCAAAATACAAATTGAACCTGTTGATCAGTCAGGGCTTTAAAATGTTATACTTAAAGATCTGATCCCAATCATCTATGCAGCAAGTTGTCATGTATTGCTTCAACAAACATGCCATCACAGTGAGGATGGAAAACCTGCTTCTGTTTCTCGTTTCGTACTTGGGCTCATTGATATTCAAGACTCGTCCGTCAGCAGTGATCAGCGTCCTCGGGGCCTTCGGCTTCTTCTCTTTCCCCCTGCAGAGAAACAGCGCAGTGTGAGCAGATCACAAATGAAGTCAGGGTGTTTAAACAGTGGACTTACAGGTGACAGCACCTGGAGTCATAGTACCTTGGAGATCAAAGATTGCCCTCCCCTCCAGGAGCATCCTTAGAAAAAGAAATATAATGTGTAATGGAGTATGTTTGTGTAGGCTGAAGCCTGGAAACACAGCAGTGCAGGCACCTCGAAGGCTGAAAGTCATGAAGTCAGTATGAACGTAGTTTAACCTGCCTAACACAGGGTGAAGAACCCCTGCAGGTTCAACACCAAGCAAGATTATGTGGAATAATCTGAAAAACAACAACAACAAAAAAAGAAACTACCGATTAATCTGAGTGAGCCTGAAGAGGCGTGAGCCAAAAAGTGGTAGCTGCAATATAAAAGGGCAAAAGAATGAACGGTTCAAACAGGTATGATATAAAAGCTCTAAAAGTGTGATTTTAAAAAAAGGTGCTTGCTAACAAATTATTCTCTTCACTTGTCCTGAAAACTGAAACAAAACTTTTAGCTTCATACAGAAATATCAGATTAACATTGGAAATAGCTCATCAAAATTATAAATAAAAGTGGAAATTATTATGGAAGTTAAAAATATGAAAAAAGAAATTAAATTAGCGGCTAAACATGAAGTATAAAAATTTTAAATAACTACATAAGATTGTGAAAAAGCGCATAAGTTGAATTTGCCAGTTAAAAATACGGATAAAGAAATGAAATAGCTAAACACTTAAACAGCTAGCTAAAACCATTACCAAATGAAACATAAAAAACTGGAAATTATCAGCTAAATGTTTTGCTAGCAGTAAAACCGTTTGCTAAGTGTAGCTTAACAGTAGCTGTAAGCTAAAATTATTAGCTTATTATTATTATTATTATTATTATGGATGTGGAAAAACTAAAGACTGAGAAAAGTCCCAGAGTCATCCCTTCGGTGTGCTCTCATCACCATCTGCCGCACAACCGGTCGCTCAATTAGCTGCGAGAAGCAGACGGCGACACGAGCGCTGACGGGGAAACACACACCTCATATCAGCCTGTCTATTAGGCCCACCGAGCAGCAGATGAACCTGTCAGCAGTCCAGGTGGGTGAGTGTTTAGCGCTCTGCAGAGGGTCGGCCGCCGCGACCTCCGCAGCCGTACATCAGCCAAGGAGAGGGAGGGAGGCAGGAGAGGGGGCGACGGCGTGCTTGAGGAGGCTTCGATGTGCTGAACCGGAGGATGTCAGGTCGTGGTTTTTATTGGAGTGGTTGGCTGGAGCGAGCGATAATGAGTCTAAGTGAAACTGTGGAGAAGCCTCGTGGTCATCTGTGTGACGGCCCTCGAATTGTAAGAGTCGAATCAGCGGGGTTCAGAAGGCGAGGTCGTCACATGGGTCATGCAGACTTCAGAGAGTTCCTGGAAGTGCTTAGCAGGTCTCTGAAATGTGTGAATATACAGAGAGAGGGTGAATGCTGCCTCTGTGACAGTGCTCTAACTGTTAGGTTTATAAATGGACGCTTTATCTTCTCGGTTTGTTTTTATAGCTGATTAGACAGTTTTACTGATTTGGCCCATCTGATTGTTTCAGGTGCACAAACTGCTTCCACTCAGGATCCGAGGGCTCCCTAAATGGTTCAAAGTGAGCGTGAAAGTGATGATTTTAGACTCTAAGAGCTTCATGTTGGGCTTTCCTTCAGCATCAGTCGGGGTTTAATGACGCGGGACTCTGACTTCCACTGGAGTCCAAAATTATGACTGCTTCCTTCTTATTTCAGTCACTTCCTGGATGTGGTGGTGTTAGTCTGAGGTGAGGCTGACAGAAATTATCCAAACAGAATGAGCATCTCCATCACTTTCCGTTCAAACAGCAGCTTTTCCCTCGATGCCACATACCGTCGACTCGTCAAGGTCCCAGTGTGGCTGCCTGAGCTGTAAACCCATAACTTCTATCTTTTTAAGGGTGCATCTGTCAAAGAGCAGAGTAATGGGGACGTCAGAGGTGACAGTTCTAGAGCTGAGGGCGATCTGTTCAGACAGCGCTCAGTTAGCCGTGCGGCCCGCAGAGAAGTCCAAATCCATGCCGGATTCACAGCTGCATTCCCCACGCGGAGGACAGTAAGGTGCTGCAGCACCTCTGAACCCAACATCTGTTTGCTGCTGTTACAGTGACACACAGCACACGGGCAAAGTCATCCATCATAGAGGAGCTGTGAGAGCCACAGACCACGATTACACAACAGCTCAAATACAGCTCGACACCAAGAAGACACCAGCACTGAAACAGATCAATATTTTAAGGTAACTTTAAATTGTTGGGTCGCTCCTTAGAATATAAAGCACCTGAGGTGACTGTTGTCATTTATCAACATATGAATAAAACTGAATTGAATTCAAATTCATTGGAAGTGGAAAAAGATGGACGGATGTTTGGATGTGCTCTGTGCAGCTTTTCCAGTTTGAGGTTTGAACTGTAAAATGGACGTTTAGGTGTTTGTGTTTTCTTATCTGGAGCAAACTAAACGCAGACACAGTGTCGTTACTCTACTGCTTTACTCTGTAAACAAAAGACAACAGTGATCTTAGATATCTGGTTTCAGCATCACTGTTTTGGTTCACTTTAACTGCTCCGAAGTCATCATTTTACCTGCATCAGGTAGAAAAGACTCTGACAGTGAACTGCTTGTAGCAGAAAACAGGCGCACTGGTGCATTTAGTGGTCTCGTTAGTTCCCTGTAGAGTTGGAGGAGATGAAAGAGGCTAAAAGAGGGTCAATAACAAACTTAGGGCTGTCTATACTGTCATGAATAAACACCAGCCAGGCAACATCTCTGTGTGGTGTTTTCCCTCCTCTCAGACGAACAGAGCAGCCATTTAACATGGGCCCGTCTCCCGGCTGACCTTATCGCAGAATCCACCTCAGGACCAGGAAATTCATCTTTCCTGACAATCCGGTGACGGCCCAACTGCACGCATCAAGTCAGCGCGCTCTGACAGCCGTGCGTGAGGAGGCGGTAAAAACGGCAACGCCGTGTCAACCTGATTTTCTGCTTGGACAGCGCGCTGGCCAGGGATGCTGCTGTGATGTGGATAAGTAGGTGGACTATCACCTGTATCACACCAGGATTATCCACAGGTGTAACCTCACATCTTCTAAATCCAACCGTCCTCAGCAAACGACTGAGGCTGGATTACATTTATCGGCATACATTTCAAGACTGTGCAGATTTAACATCTCACATAACAAATGAAGAGGAGAGGATGTGACAGAAGCCCGACACGCTGAAACACCTCTGGGCTGATGTGAGGCGTTTCCTGTGGGCAGAGATTAAGCAGCGGGACACTTCCACAGTGTTCGTCATACACAGCTCAGCTGTTTGTGACTCTGTGGCTCGAGGTGTTATGAAAGCTAAACGCTGTGAGTCAGCGCTGCGTCCACAGGTCAGCGAGACGAGCGGACGGTGGATAGAAAGGGTTTTTTTAAACCTTTGCCTAAAGCGGAAAAATGACCAAGTAAAGCAGATGTGTCAGGCCTCGCTGTGCAAACAGCCAATTTATTACAGCATCCACTGATCCTGGACCAGCCTCAGTGCTGTGAAACCTCGTTTTATCCTGAGATATATTCTCTGTTTACGTCACAGGAGCCACGACGGCAGAACTCAACAAGTTTTACTGAAACACAAAGTCTGATGTTTCTGTGCTGCCTGGAAACGACACCCAGCTCTTTGTTTAAGATCACAGAGGAAATTATTGACAAGATTTTCAAAAAAAACTGGAACTTAGTTATCCAGTAAGACCTCACAGTTTCTCTCACTGGATAGAAAAGCTTTTATTTATGTTGACAAGAATCCACAGAGCCTGTCTGTTTCTCAGATTACATGAGGTGCTGCATCAGTGCTTATTTTGCATCTTATTTAGTGATTAAATAGCTCAGAAATTAGAAAACAAAAAGTACTTTTCATCTTTAAGGCTTTATAAAAAACAAGCACAGTGATGTAAGGATTAAAGGCTCTGCTAACATCGTGATGTGGAGCTTGAACCATGGAGGCTGTCATAGCGACATCTGCACAGACCTAAGGCCAGCGCTGAGCTCCTTCATCTCTTTACGAGGCTGAAGATCTCGGGGGTAACGAGCATACTATGAATTTAAATCCTGCTGATGATGCTGGCTGGAAGAGTTATTTTATTGGCAGTAATCCTGACTTATATCTCTGAAACACTCCAAAGAATAAAAAAGACACACTGTCATTGTAACATCTGCATTTTTTCACATCGTCACTTTAAAGTAAACGAAGAGAACAAAGTTGGAGGAATGACCATGTGACAAACATGCTTACGTGCATTTTAACTGTAATGAACAGGTGGACAAATAGAATCACTGGAGCTTTTTGGCCTTCTGTCCTCTAAGAGACGCTGAATGTTTTCCTGGTGACCAGAGGTGCTGATTTAATATTCAGAGCCTGCAGCGGGGTTCATCGCCCTGTGAACTGGAAGCTCGGAGCGACCCCAGAGGAGCAGGCTTTGTGTGTTTATTATTCTGCACGTCTATTACATGTCAAGTTTCTCTGGATGGTCTCTAATCACAGCTACAGTTCTGCCTCCACAAGACCGAATCATGGAAACAAAGAAGAGCGAGAATGAAAATGATATTCCTCAAACCACGAGGATCTTCAAATGACTGCAAACAGGAAGGAAAAGGGAGGAATTCAACCTTCACCCAAGGACACTGCAAGGACCTGAGGAAGGTAAAAGCTCCACAGAGGACAGACAGTCAGGATCAGAACAACAGTCAGGACAATCTTTTTAAACACAGAGGCACTGAATGAAAACCTCATTAAAGTGTCTATATCCTTAAAAGAAGACACAAACTAAAAGTAGGCGGAGCTGTGTGCCTCTGATTACCATATTAGGGATATCCGCTCTCAGTGACATCACACAGATCCAAGTGTTTATTACCATCAATTCATCCATTTTATTCTGCTTATCTCTATTCAGACATGGACAGATTTTACTCTCCTCAGCCACCTCCTCTGATTCTTCCAGGATGACAAAAATCCTGTTCCCAATCCAGTTGAGACACAAGCTCTCCAGCACATATTAGTCCCGTCCAGGGTCTTCACAGGGAGACAGGCGTGGAGACCAGCTGGCAACCTCCAGTCTACAAACTGATGTGTATTTGCTGACTACCTGAGAGTGGTTGCTGAAGGTTGCTGGCAGTCCGGAGAGTAAAATTAGTCACAAAGTGGAACGCGATGCTACACTGAAAACCTCCGTCCTACTGCTTTGGTGCTAGCAGACTGTCACTGCCACCGGTCTCTCACATGGAAGACATCAACCTGGCTGCAAAAAACTCACAAAGCTGTAATGAAGTCGTAAAAAGTGCAACACAAACCACACACATGGTTACAAAAATCTGTGATTTTCCAGCTAATCTGCACCATTTTTCTCCCACAGAGGAGCGTTCACTGTAAACTGAAATAATCAGCATTTCTGAGCCTCTGCACTCTGACTGGGCTGCTCTCAGTGAGGGAAACCTCACAGCTGCAGGCTGATATCAGCATACTGACAGGGAAACTGTGTGTGTGTGTGTGTGTGTGTGTGTGTGTGAGTGAAAGACAGAAACACTTTGAGAAGCAGATGTTTAACACACTACACATACTCAATTAACACCCTGGTAAGAGGGTCACCTTACAGGTGAGCACTAATTACAGCAAAATAATTAGACTCATGACAGACCAGCGCTGTAATCTGATTGGTGTACAAGCAGAAGACACGGGTGGCTTGGACGAGTAGGGCCACTGCAAAGGAAACAGTCAGCAGCTATATTTTAAAGAGAGTTCGTGTATAATCAGCTAATCACAGCTCATCAGATTAACACAGGTGCCTGAAATCAAAGTCCTTTTACAAGCACGCCTCTGCCATTTTATCAGCAGTTAGTCTGAAGCCTTCACCTAACAGCAAAGAGAGAGAGCTGTAACTTTAATTTGTCCGGAGTGTGTTTAAAAAGTGTGGCTTCTGTACGGTGGCCCTGAGAGGTCAAATCCATTGCAACTTAAAAAAACACCATCAAATACTAAAATGCTGCAAAATCACACAAAACACAGCAGAAGTGTTTTTGGGGAGACAAAAACGTGTCGGACCGGCTGCAGGAGCGACAGGCTAACAGTAAACAGCTAATAGTAAACACAGTATTATATGAATCATGTGATTGAAACACACACAACCTTGCAGCTTCTTCTTACTTTACACTGATGAATCATCAGTGTCTCCATCCTTCATGTTTTTCATCGTCACTTCCACAGCTGGGATTTTGTTTGTTTGTTTGTTTGTTTGTTTGTTTTTAATCTCCGTTGTTTTTTTCTATTTCGTTTGTGTTTTGTCTGCTTTTGAAGTATTTTTCTGTTTGCTGGTGTTTTCTTAAGTTCCAGTACATTTGACCTCTCGGGGCCACCGTACCTCTGGTCCATGTTCACACATATATATATATATAATATATTATATCATATAAAGAATAAAATCTATAAACAGGAATTTAAAGCAGACCAAAAGGAAGCTCAGTATTCACACAGTTAATTTTTCTGTGCTGTCAGCTCTGAAACTGACGGGACTCAAACCGCCGTCATTTCACCCACACGACTGATGTGACGAACCACCGGCTCACGCTCTACAGCCGTCTGACATCAACAACATCCACAACATCAAAACCACGAACACGTCAGCAAATCTGCCCTGAAACACCTCAAAATGCCCCAGTTATGTCTTTAGTGTGAGTCATTAGTCTGCAGAGTGTGCGGCAGCTGGGCAGTTTGACCTTCACAGACCGAGTATACAGTGTAAACACACAGTCCATGCTTTACATACAGAACATATGAATCCCTAAAACTTAATAATTTACTGGAAAATCTGGACATTTTAGAGTCTAAATGCTCCTTATCGTTTGTAAATGACATCAAACATTTACATTTATGCAGTTAGGTCCATAAATATCTGGACAGGCGTTTTTTATGTTGTTTCCTCTTCAGGATAAGACTGAAGTGCAGACTTTCAGCTTTAACTCAAAGAGTTTATTTAAACTAGACGTTCAGAGGCCCAAAAGCTTGAATTAAAAAAAAGTATATAATCCATCAGTGTTCATTAAAGTCAGCAACATTACACATAACCTGTAATATAAACCTGCTAATTTCGCTAACATGCTAACAGTTCAGTGAAAGTGCAGCTTCCATCGTCTCCTGTTTCTCTTTATTAACTCCACTGCACACTTTGCTGTTATGTGTTTTAAAGATGTTAAAGCGTCTTCATGTTTTCTTCTTTGTTCATTCTTCCTCCAGCTGCAGTTTTAAATGTGCAGCAGCACAGATCAGAAGCTGTGACACTGCAGACTGTACAAACTCTTCTTTAGTTAGAATATTGTTCCTCTAACGCCTGTTTGTTGTATATTTAGGCTTCGGGGCTTCAGGGTCAGTATTTTTAGACATATTTCAGTAAACAGTCGCCACTGAGTCTCATCAGTCAGTCCCACTCTGACACCTGGATGTAAATCACTCAGGATTATTGGCACCTTCGAGCTCACTGGCCGAGTCATTCGTCACAAACACAACAGAACAAAATCCTCCCTGACCGCCTGAACCCGCTCGTCTCTCTGACGCCACCGCCTCGCCTCGGGTACAGAACACTTTGTTCGTCTGAGAGCTCCTCATTAACCCGACAGTCCGAGCTAGACCGCAGACTCATCCTGCCCGTCAGCCAACGTATTTATGTCTGATTCATGCTGCTTCACGCATCCTCGACTCAAAATACATTAAGTGTTGTCCTGGTGAATCGGCTAACAAAGTCAACGTCACAGAAAAAAAGACAATACAGCCAAAAGTTTGTGGACAGCAGCTGCATTTCAGACAGCTGTACTCTTCCACCTGTTTTAAGGTTTTAGTAAGTCTTTATAAATGATGGGCGGAGCCATCGTGGCATCACCCATCTTGAAGCGTCTACATTAGCGTTTTTTAGCTGGAAGTGATGATATTTGGACACGAGGTTGGAACAGCTAAATTATCAGCTTGAACAACCAGCTGCGTCTACAGCCTGCACAGGTGCATCACACACTCCTGACAGAATACTAGAATTTCATTCACGACATGGATGATGGTCTGTTAGCACCATTAACTGCACAGGAAACTCGATAATCACATTAAATATCTTTATTGTGAAACTTCTGTGATTAATTTAATATTTAAAAGCTTCAAAAGAATATGAAGAAACAACTGCTATGACTTTTGTTCAAAGCATTTCTGTATTGTGCTGAAGAGAGATTGCCTGAAGCTGAACTAAGGCCAGGCTGTACTTGTTTTATAGTATTACTTTGTACCACAAGGTGGTGCAGCGAGTCAGTATAACCTTTATTTAAAGAGGAAACTCATTAATAGCACACTCTTTTCTAACAGAGCAACATGAAAAAGAAAATGTCTTGAGATAAATGGGAACGGCTAAAAAAGAAGAGTTTAAAAACAGTGGCACACACCACAAAGCAAAGTGCTGCCCCCTAATGGTGAAAGTTTCAGTTAAAATGTGCGCATGAGGGTAATTATAAAAAGTGCACACAAGCAGACCTGAGGCCTACCAGACACCCAGCAGCTACACTCAGCATACCTGTCAAACACAGGGGCCACACCTCTAAATATAAGCCACGCCTCTAATTTATGCCAGTCAGACAAATAGTAATCTCTGACCGGCACAGAAATCCCACCATTCGGGATCGGCTGCTGTGGAGTTTTCAGGTGTGATTATAGAGACATCTGGTGGCTGAACTAGTGAATTGCATCCAAAAAAACACCATATGAAAATGAGCATGTGTTTTACGTCACACAAGTAATTAATGAAGATAAATTTAGAGTGTTTTTTTCTTCCATGCACCCCCCCCAGAAGTTTGTAGCTGACACTTTGAAACAGCCTGTTGACTTTCTTTTATGTCTCCTGTACAAGGCACATATTTGTTGTCTGGGCCTTACTGACCTCATTATTTCATACAGCCTGATTAACCAGTGAGTTCATTATAACAGTTGAGTAAATAAGTCGGTGTGGTGCTCAGATCTCACGGCACTTACTTCTCCTTGGCCCGCCTCTTCTCCTCCAGGTGCCGGTGAGCCTCCAGACGAGATTCGGGGGTGAAGCTGCACGGTGTGTGCCAGAACTCGTGCTCCCTTTGCTCCTCATCCTCCTCCGGGTTCTTTGGGTTCTCGTTCAACTCCTGGTTCTCCTTATTCTTCTCTGACTCTGGACTGCTGAAACCAGAAGGTCTTAGGTCATCACTGAGTTTGTAAAGACAGTTTAAAGACTCTTCGATCACCTGAACTCATCAGGGTGACCTGTAAGTGTTGCTATGAATCACGTGAAGATTCCATAAGAGTAATTTTGCTGTGGCTGCACACTGACAGTAAAGGTCCTGGATCTTGACTCCCTATAGTTTTAGAAAAAATTTAAGATGTTATCATCACTTATTGTTACTTTTCACGCCCTCTATCGCAGTTAGCAACACCTCTGACCGCCTAGAGCGCCTCTACATACATGACATCCTCGTCAGAGGTCTTTAGTCCGCCTCAGGGACCAGGAAACTAAAGGAGACACAGTGTTTGCAGTCTGAGCCTCAAAAATCTGCAACAGCTTCCTTGAAATCACGTTTTCTGGATTTCACTTTCACATATTTTACTTCCAAAACAAATCTCTAAGTGTAAAGCAGATATGAGAGTGACTCATCATAAGCCAAGTCTAGTCCACACAGCAAACATATTTGTCCCTTTTTTCCCTCTTCCTCCTGATTTTAGCAGTTTCACTTACTTGACTTGAATATTCTGCTGTTTGAGACCAGATTTGTTCAACATAATCATGCGTATTAACAAGGACGTTAATAAAAAGTGAAATCTTGTCTCACTGCAGTTTGGAATTGCAGCATCTCAGAAACTTTCTGTACAAGAGTAACGATTTATCTTCTCACTCACGCTGTGTTGTTGATGTCGGTGTACCAGCGGCCGTCAAAGCCTGGTTTCCTCTCCTTCTTTTCCTCCTCAACTCCTGCTTCCTTCCTCCTCGCCTCCTCTTTCTCCTCAGCTCTCCTCCTCAGGTATTCCTGCTCCTGCTCAGCGACGCACCTCCTCGCCTCCTCCAGACCCTGCGAGGCTCGGATCCGTTCTGACCGGCTGATTTCTGTCCCGTCCAGACTCTGAGGACACAGAGCGAGAGCTGGAACTCAAACTCTGAACCTCCATCAGGGTTTAAGCTCACAGCCTGATGACCAAACTGCTTTCAGTGGTCTTTAAACGACTGTCACACATTTTTCTCCTGGAGCTTCACTGGCTGTTGCTTTCACTGAAGTGTTCTCAGCTCTGACCTTTTAACATCCGACTAACTGAATCCCTGCAGACACTTTTTCATCAAATACTTTGTCATCAGAATCTTCCAGACGGAGCTCAGCTGCCTCAATCATAAGTAAAAAATAAGTAAACCCAAACAAATAACAGCAGCCTCCACCTCTCTGGATGTAGACGAGGATCCACCTCAGACGTTACCTTGAGCTGAGGCAGTGCAGCCACCACAAACTGCCTGTAGCCCTCGAACTGCGTGCAGGGATTCCCCACCAGAAACAGCTCTTGGAGGTGGATGTTGTGTCTCAGGGACTCCACGCTGCTCAGGCGGCCCACGAAGTTCACCGTCAGGTCCAGTTTCTGCAGGCTCTCACAGCCTGATGAGCGGGAAGTGGAAACAGAAAGGCGACATGTTTACATGTTTACAGGCAGAAAAACAAGCGCTGAATTAAAGCCCGTACATACGCTATGCACTGACCTTCAAGGTTTTCAATGACTTCAATGTTGTTCAAGGCCAGATTCAAGTACTCCAGCTTCTTCAGTCGGCCAACATTTTCTAAACGAACAAAAACACAAAATCACAAAGTTCCTGTAGAGGCAGCTGATGACTTTTGAGAACAAAAGCATCTGTGTGAATGTTTTCCTTGGTAAGATGATGTGACAACACATCTAACATCTGACTGATGTCAGCTATCAATCAATCAATCAATCAATCTTTATTTATAAAGCACTTTTCATACAAAAAACAATGTAGCACAAAGTGCTTTACATAGTTAAAAGCAGCCCACCCCACCCTCCAACTCACTCCCCACACTCTCATTAACATAAACGATGTGAATACACACATATCCCCCCCCCCCCCCCCCACACACACACACACACACATACACACACGCGCACACTTAAAGAGTAAAAATTGGGCTGGGCTCGCATGAGCCAAGTGATGAAACACTATCACAGGGAGCCGTCTGCACCGGGAGCCGGTCACAGACCGCAGCCTCCAGGCTGGGCACACAGCAGGAGGGAGGCCAAGGAGCCCCCCAGCCAGGCTGAGAGGACCCCAGAGCCCCAGCAGCCACAGTCGATCACAGCCCCGGTGCAGAGAGCGCCCTCTGAGGAAACACTGGAGATATGACACAATAGGATATATACAGGGTAAAATGATAAAATAAATAAGAACAGGATACAATATAAATATAAATATAAATAGAGTAAGAAGATTAAAAAATGAATAAGAATAAAATCAATAAATATTAGGTAAAGTCTAAATTAATAATAGAATAACAGGATAGAATAAATAAGCATAAAATAAATAAACGCTAAGTAAAAGCTAAATTAAAAAGGTGGGTCTTGAGCCTGCTCTTAAAAACATGTACGTTCTCTGCGGCCCTGAGCTCCTCCGGCAGGCTGTTCCACAGACGAGGACCATACCACTGAAAAGCTGCCTCTCCGTGAGTATGTGTCCTGACTTTAGGGACAATCAAAAGGCCAGTACCAGAGGACCTCAGGGTCCGCGAGGGTTCGTATGGTAAAAGCAGATCTGAGAGATAAGAAGGCCCAAGACCATTAAGACATTTAAAAACCAATAAAAGAACTTTAAAATCGATCCTGAAACACACGGGGAGCCAGTGCAGCGATTCTAAAACCGGTGTAATGTGGGCCCGCCCTCTGGTCTTCGTCAGCACACGAGCTGCCGAGTTTTGCAAAAGTTGTAAAGTTGAAATATTCTTCTTAGGAAGACCAGAGAGCAGGGCAGTAATCAATGCGACTGGTAATAAAAGCATGCATCAGCATCTCCGTGTTGGCCCGAGAGAGAATAGGGCGGACTCTGGCTATATTTTTTAGATGATAAAATCCAATTTTGGTTACATGTTTAACATGTGGGATAAAACCAAGCTCAGAGTCAAAAATAACACCCAGGTTTTTCACTTGTAGCGAAGGACATAGTGAAAATGCCTCTAATTTAGACAAGAATTTCTCTCTCTGAGCCTCAGGACCGACAATTAAAACTTCAGTTTTGTCCTGGTTAAGCTGTAAAAAGTTTTCTGCCATCCAAGATCTTATATCCAAGATACAGTTAAAGAGGGCATCCATTTGTCTGGTGTCATCAGGAGACACGGAGATGTACAGCTGCGTGTCATCAGCGTAACTGTGGAAGTTCACTCCATGCCTCCTGATGACACTGCCGAGAGGGAGCATATACAAATTAAAAAGTACAGGGCCTAAAACCGACCCTTGAGGCACACCACATGTCATTTTATGGATCTTAGAGGAGCATGTATCCATACTCACCATAAAAGATCTGTCAGAGAGATAGGAAGTGAACCAGTTGTGTACAGCACCAGAGAGGCCCACCATGTGTTTCAGTCTGTTTAAAAGAATAGCGTGGTCTACTGTATCAAAGGCTGCGCTTAGATCCAGTAGCACCAGGACTGAGAGCTTTTGGGCGTCCCAGTTACATCTAAGATCATTTAAAACCTTTAGGAGAGCCGTCTCTGTGCTGTGGTTCACCCTAAATCCAGACTGGAATATCTCCAGGATCTGTCTATCATTGAGAAAATCAGTAATCTGAGTAAAAACAAGTTTTTCTAAGATTTTACTTAAAAATGGTAAGTTGGATACAGGTCTGTAGTTATTAAAATCATTACAATCCAAATTGCTCTTCTTCAGAAGGGGCCTCACCACCGCCGTTTTAAAGGCAGCAGGGAAGACACCCAACTGAAGAGAGCAATTCATCATGTATAAAAGCTCAGCCTCAAAAAATCCATAAAGTGTTTTAAAGAGTGAAGAAGGGATTGGATCTAAAAGACATGTGGTGGGTCTCACTGTGGAGAAAACTTTCTGAAGGTTCTCAGCATTAACCAGGACAAAGCTGTCCAGTGTCTCCTCAGGTACAATCGAGCCCTCAGATGTGTTTACAATCATATGGCGATTAGATAAAATATCAGATCTGATGGCGCTGATCTTTCCCCTGAAGTGGTCTGCAAACTGCTCACAGAGCGAGTCTGTGGGGGTTCTTTGGGAGCTGTTAAAAATCAGGGTTAAATAAATGATCTATGGTGGAAAAGAGGACCTTGGGATTATTTTTGTTTTTACTGATTATTTTGGCGAAGTATGAATTTCTTGAGTTTCTTAATGTATTATTGTACATTTTAAGTTGCTCGCAAAATATTTGATGGTTGATAGCATTTTTATTTTTCCTCCACCTCCTTTCTGCTGCCCTGCAATTTCTTTTGAGTTTTTTGACTTCTTCGTTTCTCCAGGGTGATACATGTTTTACGTTAATCTTTTTGGTGGTGAGTGGAGCAACGGAGTCAAGGCTTTTCTTCAGTTTGCTGTTGAAATGATTAAAAATCAGATCGCAGGGTGCAGGTAAAATCACAGGGGGCATTCGTCTAAAACCCTGGTAAAATTTGCAGCCACTTCAGAGGTTAGATAGCGCCTCCTCACAGTTCGCACCGAGGTCTCCCGCTGAATAAAACCGGTGATGTTAAAAAACACACAGTAGTGGTCAGAGACAGCCAAGTCAACAACAGAGGACACGCTGGTGGACAGCCCATGGGTGATGACCAGGTCCAGAGTGTGTCCTCTGTTGTGAGGACACACTCTGGACCTGTAAGAGCTAAACTCAGCCCAAGTAGTAGTGGCCCAAACATAAATACCACAACTGTTCTCACGACCTCACTTTCATAATAACTGGTGATATTTCAGTAAATAGACCAAGCCAACACTAAAATGCAGTCATTTCTTCCTTCAAAGGGTTCTACCCACACTGAGGCCCGTCTCACCGATCCTGGGGATGAGGTTGTTCTGCAGGTAGAGGATCCTCAGCTCCTTGCACCACCTGTCGAGGTGTTCGATCCTCTCGATGTCCTGCTGATGCAGAGAAACTTCCTCCAGTGAGAAGATCTCACACTCATTGTGCTCGGCGCGCCGGCGGATCAAATCCTCTGTGACTGAAACAGATTTTCCTTTGAACTTCATCTGAATCCGTTTCTAATAAAAACGTCTTCTCAGCAGGTCAGCAGGAGTTGGGGAGAATCAATGCTGCAGCCTGGTTTAACCTGCTTCACTCAATCTCTAATCACAAATTATTCAATCAATACTAATTTATAGTAGATGCTAATTAGAAAAATAAAACTAAATAGTCATGTGTGTTGTTAAACATGGTTTTAAGTCAGTTAAAAACAGGATCCTGATGACCTGAAATAGTCCGTTTTTTTAATAATTAGGATGTCTTTACTTTCATGGCCAAAAAAGTGTTCAAAGCTTAAATGTACAAAAACAGAATTCTGTTTTCATAAATTCAAGTTGAGTTAAAGCGTGCCTGTTAAGTCACGTGACTTAAAGTACTTTTTAAAACACGAAAACTCAGAGCAATCCTGTCCCACATAAATAAACTTCTTATTTTTAGCACCATAAAATAACACTATATTTAATTTAGCAATGTAGGCAAAGTAAAGAGGAGTTTGGGGCTTTTCATATAAAATCTGGAAAGAAAAATCCACTGATTTTTGTATAATAAATTTATTCAAAGATTTAACTTCGAGTTATGGATATTTAACGATTGACAGGCCCTTAGAGTACGTAAGAGTGGGATGAAATTTGGGACTTTTTCATTTAAAAAAAAATCTAAATTTTTTTTAGATTCATCAGAAACTTTCAGGGTTAAAAAAACACATTTAAGCTGCAACCAAATCAACTTTAAACCCAGTATTACAATCTTGATACCCGCTCTAGTTCCCTGTAAACATACACCTGTGATGTTTGAGAAACCCAGAACATAATTAAAAAACTCACTTTCATTCTGAAATATATTTCTAGTATCCTTTAAGTGTCTTCAAACTATCACGGTATACAAATACTCGAACTGCTGACAGACATATGAATATATATTTTGAATCATTCAGAGAACTGAACTGTTTTTACTAACACAGACTAACACTGGAAATACTAAATACGTTTTCTAACAACATGCTAACTTGAATTTCACCGCCATGACCGTCCCGTGAGTTCATACCGGGCACAAACCGGTTCAAAGCGGGTTTTAAAACAACAAAAGTTCACGGACAGGCCACAAAATCGGTTATACTGTCAGTTATGAACATTGAAACAACAAATGGTGTATTTTTGCCTCTATTTCTTTCACTTACTGTAAACCATCGTCCTATCTGTGGCCAACCGTTGCCATGGAAACCAAACAGCAGCTGCTGCGTTCGAGTGCTGTGGTAAAATGCACCACTCCACACGGACTAAATTAAGTTACATTGTTGACGGTGCTTTTTGAAATTGCCCTATGCTGACTTTAAGACTGTCACGACAGAGGCGCGGATATTCACGAATAGGAATGCTGAGATCTTTTCAGATGTGTGCTGCTGTTTAATTTTGAAGTGTGGTTACTTTAATTATCTGAAGAGGCATTTTGCTAGGCTCTTCGACTGTAACTAAAAAAAAACCGTGTTGTTAATTACTTACTTGGGTAAAGTAAGGCTGTGATGATTTACAGCACTATGTTCAACTTCAGTTGATATCTAACCGTAGTACAAAGACATATGTATATTGTTAAAACTGGAACATTTAAAATATTTAAAGACACAAATATACATTAAGTATATTTAAATAAAAAGATTATCTAAAAATACGAAAAGGAATCCAACAATTGTATCAAAGGTAATATATTTAAGCGGAAATTGGTATTTATGATGTATACTTGAACCTAGCGAGGCTAGATCTTGATCTTTTATTTTGAAAGTTCTGGCGGAAGTTGCTAAAGAGACTACGGATCCACTCCAAACAAAAACGGTCGGTGCTCCGCAGCATCCATCCTATTTTTCACCGGGTTTGAAAAAACAAACAAACCCTTTCTTAGCGTGAAAACGGGCGGGCCGTCGCTCCTCTGCTGAGTCCACAGTGTTTGTTAATGTCGATTTAATTCGCGGTTCGGCGGCTGGTGTCGTTTCTCGGTGGCTGAACATGACGAGCTATACGGGGTTTCACTCTCAGCTGACGTCCATCATGGAGGCGCTGACCAAAGCAGCGGTGGCGGAGATCTGCGAGCTGGTGGACGACAGCTACGCGGTGCTGCGGCTGGAGATCACCCGCAGTCACAAGGAGAACGAGGCGCTGCGGAGGAAACTGGAGCTCATTGAGTCCATCATCGCCCGGGGTCACCGGGGCAGCGCCGCCGTGCTGGAGGAGGAGGAGGGCTGCGAGAGGCTGCTGGATTTCACCCCGGGTGAGTTTTCAGGCTTTCGGTCATCTGCAGGTCAGTGATGTTTCGAGCGCGAGACTTCCTGTGTCTAGGCTCACAGCGCGTTTCAGAGCGACGTGAACCAAGCTCCATTGAAAAACAGTTTAAAAGGCGTTTTTTCACTGCCCTGTCAAAGATTCAGACACTTTTGTCTCCGCATGATATTTTCCAATAGTCATGTATGAATTCGGCTTATGAATCAAAGTCAGGACTGCACTCAGTGTACACTTTATTCGGGTGTTTTCACTGTAAACCAAGCACTGGTAATGCGTTTACCAGTCCCACTTTGAATGAACCAAACTTTCCAGCTGCTTCAATCAGCCGAAATAAAGAGATGGTATAAAGACGCAGAAAATACGAGTCATAACTAGAAAAACAGAAAAATCTTGAGATTTAAAGGTGGATTTCATTAAACGACTTTATTTTTAACGCTACCAAAATTACTGACTTTGATATTTGGGGGGCTAAGGTGGGAGTTGGCAGCTGCTGTTTGACGATTCAACCAGCAGCTGACCAGTTATAAACCCATTATAAACCCAGAATAAAACCAGTTAAACCTAGTATGAAACCTGTATAAACAGTTATAAAGCCTTATAAAACCAATTAGAGCAGTATAGAACCAGTTATAAACCAGTATAAAAGATGTTATAAAAACAGTGTGAAATATGTTTGTTCACTTTTTTACTGTATTTTTTTCAGTTATTGACCTCTTTTATTTCATCTTTTATTTAATTGAGCTTCTTTTTGTTATTGTTTTGTCATATTTGTGATTTATTGATCTTTTCCACTGTTGTTTAACATTTTAGCTGCTTTGTTAGAAGAAGTTCCCAGCTCCTGGGATAAATAAAGAATATTTCATCATATTAAATAAATAACTACAGAGCCGCTGTCTCATTCAAATCCCTTAAAAAGATTCATTAAGTTTAAGTTCTGTGCATGTGCAATATTTGGTCTGAAAGATGCAGCATTCAATCACAGTCATGTGACTTTAAAACCTTTAAAGTTTTAAATTCCTCACAGTTTTAAAATCAGCACAAAACGGAGACAGGAGTGGATCCTGTGTTTTGTGTTTCTCGGTCTCCTGACTCACTTAAAGACCTTTTTTTGTGTTTGTGGCGTTTTTTAAAATTCTCTCAGATCATGCCTCGCCCGCTGGAGTCAGCGCCAAACAGCCGAAGGCGTCAAACCTCAGACGATGTGGACGTGTCGCGGTGCTGGAGGTGACAGCGGAGGCGAGTCCTGCAAACGCAGAGGTGAGATTTCCCACCACATCAGCTCTGAGCAGACCCGATCACAGTCAAATAACGATGTGATGTTAATGTGCAACACGAGGAGGGGCTTCCTTTTTAATTTTCAGAAACGTTTTTGCCTCGTAGTGTCGTTTTTTAATCAAATTAGAATTAAAATCTTAGCAGCAAGCTCAGTGAAGCTTTCTGTTTCCCTCTGAATGATTTGAAAACAAACGGCTGAACTAAATGACGTCAGCTCCACGTTTGATCAGCTGCACTAAAGTTTTCCTCTAAAATAAATAATCCAAAAAATAATGAAAAGGTCTAAAGTGTAATAAAGTTTGCACAGATTTTGATAAAAAGATGAAAATGGAATGAGTTTGGATATTTAGAGAAAAAACTTTTTTTCATGAATGTGAAAAGTCGCTAAAAAGCTTTCATCATAATCAGGCCACACTTAGCAGGTCTCCCTGAATCAGAGGAAGCAGACCGAGGACGAGGAAACAACGTCTCCCTGAGACATCAAAGACAAAACAGCAGGAAGAACATCTCCGGACAGAAGGCCGGTTTTCTGCACAGCGCTGACTTTTTTCCTCTAAACAGCAGAAGATGTGTCACTGTCACAAACATTTACTACAGCTCTGCTTTTTCTAACTGTCAGGACGGTTCGACAGCAGCTGCAGAGGAGACAAACGAACAGGATGTTGTTCTGATAAAAGAGGAAACACCAAAAGAGGAAGCTGAATCTGACCTCGCTACAACAGATGAGCTGCTTATCAGTGAGGACGGTGAGCAAGCCAGCAAAATGTATTTAATTCCAGGTGGAGGCACAGAAACACTGTGTGGATGTTAAGTGTGTCTATTGATTTAGTTTAATTGCATTATTATTTAAGAGCAACAATCACAGAGTTCCTTCTTTAAAAATGCTAAAACTCACGTGTTAAATCCTTACAGTAAAAAAAAAACAATCAATAAGTGAATATTTTAAACTAGCAGCAAAGTTCCACCAAATAAAAGCAGCAGAAACAAAATCAGATCAAACCAACTGCAGTCCACTCAATTTAAACTTTCAAAATAAGAGCGAGGGGACAGGCCAGCAGTAAATGGATGGGATTTTTTTCCTCTGATGAATGAAAAATAAAATTATAATTATTTTTTCATTTGTTTTTCAAGACTTCATTTATGTATTTATTTTACCTCAAGGATAAAATATACTTTATTTATCCTAAAGTTGGGGAATTCCTGTTTTACAGCTGAAAAAAATTAAACACAAGTAGATTAAATAAATTCTAAATTTAAAAATGATCAGAAAATGACATAAATTAAATAATTAGAAATTTAAATATGCGTATTAAGTAACAGCCACAGACTGTATAGAACAGGGGTCAGCAACCTTTAACACCCAAAGAGCCACGTGGACCCGATTTCCACCCAAACGGAAACTCTGGGAGCCGCAAATACTTTGTGACATCTAAAATGAAGATAACACTGTATATACTGTTTTTTACCTTTATGCTTTGTGTGAACAACTAAGGTGTGCTGCTTATGAAATCCATGAAGTGCTACAGAGAAAATTACATTATTTATGTAATTAATACATTTTGAACTCTTAAAGAAATATAACAAAAGGAAAGCTGAACTAAAATGATCCAGCAAACAAAAACTGTTGTGAGCCGCTATCCTCATACCTTGGCCTGACTTTTAAAAAATAATTGGGAAAAAAAAGCACTATGCTGCTAAAAAAGGAAAAATAGATATTTGCAAAATTCTGCCTAAATATGTATTTTACCTGGTTAATGTGTGCGGCGGGGCGTGGTCTGCAGCGCCGCTGCAGGGGAGGCGGACGCACCTGAGCGGCACCCGCAATCACGCCTCGCCACCTTAACGTCTCTGCTGTTGTGTTGGTGTGTGTCGGGCTGTGAGCTGCAAAGCTGCAGCCGTCTGTGTGCGTACAGCAACCGTGTGTGTAAAGTGGTCAATAAAGAAATGCTGAAAAGCGCGTTCATGCAAACATCGTCGGGTCTGCCGTGATATGTTTACAACGGGACTTCTGCTCCTGAACCTCTGCGCACAGCGTCTGCAGATCGGGGCTGTACGAAGTCACTTTCATCTTTACGCAGGACTGTAAGCTGTCGTCTGTGAGGCGTGAGCGCTGTTTGTTTTTAACATAGTTCACGGTGGAGAACAGCTGCTGACATAATGTGGATCCAAGATCCATAATTGGCCTGCCTGGGGTTGAAAGTCTCAATAAATGCACGGCGTTTCGGTGGGTATATCGGCTTCCGCGAGTGTGATGCTTATTTTGAGTGATGAAAAAAATAATAGAATATAATTTTATTTTTATATTTCAAAATCACAATAATCTTCCAATTTAGAACTACAAGTTAACAAAGAACTAACATAAATAAAACACACTTCAGCTAAATACTTCTAATTTATTTTCCCAAACCACGCGCAGCCGCACTGTAAGGACTAAAGAGCCGCAGGTTGCCGAGCCCTGGTATAGAACATAAAAAATAAGGTCAGTATGGAAGCGCCTTAAACTTGCGTTCTGTCTGAAGGCCACCAGGTGGCGATAGATGTGGTTGCAACAAGATTTCTGGTGCTGTTGAAGAAAACAACTCTGACCTCTGTAAGCATCTTGCAGCTGAGTTTATGTGCTCTCTCATTTTGGCTCATTCTGAATAAAAAAAAAAAAAAAAGTTTGTATTTGTAAAATGATCTGTAACCTGTCAGTCACAAGTTATTAGCCAATGAGCATGATTCCACCATCAGACCCGCCCCTCCTCATCACCTCTTGTTTTTTTGCAGTCAAGCTGAGGCCCTCAGGCTTTAAACTATCTGTGGTAATAATACATGAGAAAGTATAATTTCAAAATAAAAGCATGTGGTAGAGCACGTGCAGGAAAAACAGCTGTTTTTGTTTCTGACAAAATCACACGATAAAAGAGGAAGAAGAGATTCCTGACCTGCTCCGTTTGAACTTCAGTTTTCCTCTGTGTGTCTGCAGGGACCGAGGTGCCGACGTCAGAGACGGAGGACAGTGAGCAGGGCGCGTCTCGGTTGAGGATCTCAAACACAACCTGCGCCGACCTTCGGCCGTGGGACCAGAATAATAACGCGGTCTTAGAGCAACTCGCGCATCACGAGTCCCGCAGCACGCCCGGTTCCCCGCGGCCCGCAGGGGGCGTCGAAAGCTGCTCCTCGGACATCGTGTTTGACTTGGCGTCCGAGTCGGAAGACCGCGTTGTGTCTGTGGCTCACAGCAGGAAGTCGTTTCTGCTTGAGTCAGGAGGAAGTCCGGCCTCGCTGCCCGGGACCTCGGAGCTGAAGCGTGGCGTCTCCCTGATTAGTTCACTGCCCTTTGACTCAGAGCTAGATCTGTGCTCATCATGGACCAATCAGGGCCTGCCGAGCATGGTGCCCGTCCCTCACCGGCCGTACCTGAAACCGGACCAGCGTCCCACGCTCATGGACAAACAGTCTGACTTAAATGCCGGCGGTTTCCCTTTGGCGCTGGCGCTTGGTGGCTCCAGGCTGGACGCTCTAGAGCTCAACCGCTACAGCAGGGACCGCCGCTTCGTCTGCAGCTACTGCGGCAAGTGCTTCACGTCCTCCCGGAGTCTGGAGACGCACGTGCGCGTCCACACCGGTGAGCGGCCGTACAGCTGCGCTCAGTGCGGGAAGCGCTTCACACAGTCGGGTCACCTAAAGACGCACCAGAGCGTGCACACCGGGGAGCGGCCGTTCGCCTGCGAGCACTGCGGGAAGAGATTCGCCGGGAAGCAGAACCTGAGGATCCACCAGCAGAAGCACCATCAAGGCGAGCAGGCGGTCGCGGCCTTTTAACCTGGTTACCAGAGAACTCGCTGCTGTTACTCAGTTCTAAGACATTTGATTGGAAACTGATTTTATATCCACTGATCAGCCAAAACATTAAACACTCCTAACAGGCTTCCCTGAATAAATAACATCGTGTGCGGTCGGATTACAGTGGATGTTCAGCTCGCAGCACATTTCTAGAAACGAGAATAATTGTTGCCATCTGACCAGCCTGAAGGTGGAGGAACAACATGGGAGGAGCCAAGCAAAAGAGTAAAAACAAAGGAAACACTGGAGAAACCCTGGAACTGTTCACTGTGGATCAGTCACCGTCAAAATCTAACTTATCCACTTCATACCTGCTTCTTCACTCTGTCGTCGTCCACTTCTGTCTGCAAACTCTTCTTAAAGTTCCACAAAACCAACAAAACACTGAGGACCTCCACCCGCTGCACCTGTGGCAGCACGAGCTGGTTCTAATGTCGTGGCTGCTCGGTGAACAGACCTGATCAGTAGCTCTGACTGCTGTTGTCTTTCAGGCCTTACCTGTTTGTAACCATCTCTGACCTGACCCGATCCTTCATTTCTTACAAACAAACACGGCCCTGTTTCCAGGTTCCCTTTGATTGTTTTCAAGCTCAAAAACTGAAGAAACCGGCGTTTGGATGGAGCATGTGAATATTTTTTGTTTGGCGTATATCTGGAAATAAAAGTGTGCGCTCTCACATTGATCATTTTCTTTGCTTTGCTCGTGTTTCAGGTGCAAAATCTGAGGGAAGCAAGAAAATTCATATTTTGGACGTGATGGTCATCTGTTAACGACTGTGTTTTAAGGTGGACATAAAAAAGATCCATCAGAGAAAGAACCACAAAAATACAGTTGCTGTTTAGTTCAGTCGATCGATTAGGAATTCTCAGTCTGATCTCATAACTTAATATAAGTTTATAATGTATAATAATGTGTTAAAATTAGAAAATAATTCAATTTTCAAGTGCTTTGAGGGGTCAGTGAGACTAGAAAAACTTATTATTTCCAGTTATAAAAATATGTATAAAGTATAAATTATAAGAATATTAAAAGTCAATGTGAGCACAGAAAAGAAGTTCAATTATAAGATGTCAAAATTATGCAAAAAGCATCTGAAATGTGAGAAAAACTTTCAATTCTAGATTCTGAGAACATTAAATATTAGAGAAAAATGTCAAAATTATGACAAGAAAAAAGTTCAGTTTAACATAAAAAAACTACAAAGTTATCATTATTTGTCTTAAAATGTCTAAATTATGAAACTTTGTAAAAGATTGTTTTGAAATTGAGAATAAATTAAAGATGAGAAAATAATGAGAAAATTCTTTTTTTAAAAAGTGAAAACATAAAAATTCTGTTTTTCAAAATAAGATGTGAGTATTACGTAAAAGCATGATGAGATTAAAAAGTAAATCAAAAGATAGTTTAAAAAATATAATGACACATTTACATTAGATGAAAATGATGAGATGTTAAAAGTGAAGAATTTCACCATTAAAAACGATAAAACCAAAATGAAGCTGAGAAGTGAAACAGTAAATAATGTTAAGAATATTACAAACATTTAATAAAAACATTAAAAAGTCAAAATTGAGATAAATGTAAGTAAAAGGTCAAATAAATCATTTCATTGTGATTTAATTTTGTCTTCATTACTTTAGGAAAACTAAACGATCCTTGATTTACCTGCAGGTTAACACACCTGGAGTTCTGCTTTTTGATGCGACACCTGGCAGCCAATCAGAGGACAGCGTTTCCTCAGGCAGCGTCTTGTCTTTGTTGTGTGTTTGGAGTCTGAACCGTGCTCTCCGTTCAAACTGACAGCTCCACAGCTCAGCCTGCAGTTTCTAATAAAAACAACCAGAATCTGTCTTTAAATTATTCACACAGTGAATAATAATAAAACTAATAATTATCATTAGTTTTCAAAATGCTTCAAGGATCTGAACAGCAAACAGAATATCAGTTTGTTTATGTTTACAGTCCTGTTCTATTTATATTGCATTTACTTGAATCTTAATTGGCTTCTATTCTTTCTCATATTTACACAAGTGAAAAATAACAAAATGATAAACAATATAAATACGTCTGTAGGTTCTCAGCCACTGAGGATAGGGTCAGCCCAAATACACTCGGAGTCCTGAGCTGTTGAGGTCACCTGAGGAAATGCTTGTCGTGTCCTGAGAGCCGATGTGCTAAGCGACCAATCCCGTTCAGTGATGGTGGATCACAGTGGACACTTGACCTCCTTCACTCCTCTCTCAAACTGCAAAATGTGAACGCTGGCTTCCTCCTTTAAATGCAGCTGTACAGCTGAATCATCAACCCGCGCTCACATCTTGCCTCAGGTGACCTCAGCATGATGGTAGGGTGGACGCTCAACAGGTCACCCTCAGGGAAACCTTGAAGGGCAGGGAACCGACGAGGGGTTAAACACCCGGGAAACACAGCCAGTTATCTTAGAACTGAAGAGGCCTCTTGGATGAAAAGCAGAGTCTTCATGAACATGTCTAAAGACTAAAATATTAATACAAAAGCACAACAAACTAAGGTAATTGAATAAAGTATAAGAAAGAAAGGAATGGTACAATAAATGAAAGATTATTAAAATCCAGCCTCTTCTATTAGATCTTATAGTTTGAGTTCATACATTTTCCAGTTTTACTTTGAATCTTTATATTTATAGTTAGTTATTCTATTTTTATGAGTTTGTGTCAGTGTCATTTTACATTTTTGTTATTTCAAAAGAATTTTATCTATTTTTTTAATGTTTTGATGATGAGTTTGTCCAATTTACTATCTGATTTTTTTAAAAAGTCTATTATATATTTTCCTTTTCCTACCGACTTAGCTTTACATTATTACAATTACATTATTATTATTATTACAAATAATGGTTTTATTATTTTATTTAATCTGCACTTTTCATAGTTACCATTATAGACAGTTTTTTCTTATTTATTTAAACCTTTTCACTTGTACTATTTTAACCGCCTGAAAACGCACTTTTTTCCTATTTTTACATTAAACTCTTAGCGGTTTAATTACGCATGCTCTGTTCTGTTTTCTTACCGTTAGCAGTCGCTCACTGACGGTGTTCTTAATGTAGTTCTGTGGATAACAACAGGCTCTTATTCTGAAGGCAGCGGTGTTGTTCCGGAAGTGAAGTGTTGCAGGAACCGTTTTCTCTTTTTTCTCTTGCCGACGGTTGAAAGTCCAAACAGGTTCCGCTCGCGGCTCCATTGCGCCCACCTTGCGGCTCCGTGTGGTCCGGTTCGGGTTCGGATTCCGTTGGTTCGTCGGGATGTCCGGTTTAAGCAGCAAAGCTCTCCACGAGCAGCTCTCCGTCATCATGGCCGCGCTGACCAAAGCGGCGGTGGCGGAGATCTGCGAGGTGGTGGATGAAGGCTATGCGGTGCTGCAACTGGAGATCACCCGGAGCCACAAGGAGAACGAGGACCTGAAGAAGAAGCTACACCTCATCGAGTCAATCGTGGTGCGGGGGAGCAGCGGGGGAGGAGGAGGAGGGGAGGCTGCGGATGCGGAGGGACCGGAGGTCTCACCGGCGGCGGAGGCTACGCAGCAGTCGGGAACAACGCAGCAGCAGCGGGAAGGTGACGGACGAGGAGCTGGAGCGGTGCGGGAGGAGGTGAGCACTCCGCCGGTCTGAATCAACCTGAAGCCCGGGAACAGGCCGACGTCAGAGAGCAACAATAACAATGATAACAACCGCAGGTTGGAGCCGGAAGTGTAATACAGTCAGCTCACAAAACGGAATAAATAACATTTTGTCTGAATGACATAATTACCTAAGAAATGTCCCGGAAACTTTCTAATAGAAACACGTGTATGTAATCACAAATATATGTATTTGTTATAAACAATAATGACTAATAAAATGAACTGAATCAATCTGCAATCAGTATTCAAAACAATTCAGATGATCGTTTAATTTATTGATATTGTGTGCCAATGCTTAAATATTTAACTCAATGTTTTATCTAATCTGACAATAAATGGAAGATATTTACAACGTGTGGCCTTTTTAAATCGCCCAAGATCTGAAAATTCTCTGAAATGAGGCTAATTTATCAAATCTGATAGTTATTAATTACTGCAGTAATAATCAGAATAGTTTTGGAAATAATTTAAAGTTAAAACTAGTTTAAAAGTTTTCATTTATTTCACTTGAATTAAAACCAAAATGTATAAACCTCGAGTTCATCCTTACAGTTAATCAGTACTTAAAAAGAATCGTTTTCCTCAGATTTAATTTCACTTTTACAAACAGGTTTATGCCATCAAATTTTCTTTTCCAAACAAAAGGAGAAAATGGTCTTATCTCTGCACATGCTCAGTGCAGCCTGATGTGTTTGTTTTGTCATCAGGCCTGAAGCTGGTTTTGTTTTAGAAACCTGAGGGCAGTTTGAGAGAGAGCATGATCGTTAACTGAAGATATGAGATACTGAAGTTTAAATTAATTTCAATGATAAGTCAGCCAATCAGGAGTCCAGAAACATTTATTCTTCTTTAGTTTGTGTTTCTATAAAAACAGTATTTTAATCGTCTCCTTTTAACGTTGTTTTTTGTGTTCTGTGGCGTCTGCAGCTTCCAGAAGTGGTGCTGATTAAAGATGAGGACTCGGACAGTAACGACGTCTTTGAGGAAGGTGAGTAAACGACCTGCAGCAAATCTTTTGTGTGTTTATTAACAATGATTAAGGTTGTGTTCATGCTCCAGAACGATTTAAAACAGAGAGAAAAAAACAGAAACTTTCTGCAGAGCTGTAGCATTACGGCTATTTACACCCAAACTTCAAAATTGAATTCCAAAGTAATAAAAAATCTGCTGCACTCGACTCTGAACGCACCACAGGGAACAAACAATCATTAGTAAAGAAACACATCAATAAATTACCAACCATCTCTATTCTAAATAAAAGCTGAGTGTAGTCGTCATGGCTACGGGTTTCTATAATGCTCTATTAGGAAAAAAAGAATTAAGGAGTGACATGTGGTCACTTCACTTCTTTCTTTCCTTTCATTTTCCTGTGTCTCCTTTAAAATGTATGACATGTATCAGTTTACACCATGCACTGCTCTGATATCAGTGTTAGATTAATGAGCTGGATTTGGCACTGTGAGAACGAGGATGGGAGTCTTTCTTTGTAAGTTAAGGCATGAGTGATTTCTTAACTTTCTAAAAATAAAAATGTCATTCTCAGGGAGAAAAATCATTAAATTAGAAAAATAAATAATACTTACAAAAAAAAGAAAAACGGCACATCATCAACAACATCAAGAATACTCCGGGCTCATCATCCACAGCTGATATTCATCTAATTTGTCCTGATGAGATCGTTCTCATTCCCAACGTGTAGCATACCGACAATTTGTCCCGAGGTGTCCCATAGGAGCGTTCCTGTGATACGTGTCGGATTGTGGATCCAATCCAACAGAATGAAGCTCCCGGTGGTAACACACGTTCCAGCCGTGTATTCCAGCCCTAAACCTAACCACAACCTTAATCTTGTTAGATGGTGTTTTCTAAAGTGATTCATGATGAGAAAGTAAAAAAAAGTGTACATGTGTAGATTCATTCCAAACAGTTCTCATGTTTCCGAAAGCGTAACATATTGTTGTATGTTAGGTTTTGGGATGAGAACGTGTTGTTCTGATGCTCAACATTTCACAGCATTGAATCTTATCATGAAAACTTTAATGATTCTTTCTTTCTTTTATGTAATTTCTTAGGTACTAAGTTAACAGCTGATGGGGTGGCGCCTGCAGCCAGAGAGGGCATCACGTCGACTCCCATCAGCCGGCGCACAAAGCGGCGCTGGCGTGAAAGCTTGGAGTCCGAGAATAGGTCATCGTCTGAGCAGCTGGCACAGAAAACATCCGACCTGACAGCAGGGACGCAGAAGACCGTGTCCGTCTACACTCTGGACTCTCCCGATCGTGAGCCGGGGGGTTCCGAGCAGCTTGACGACGAGGTCGAGATGGAACCTGGCGAATCTGCTGGGTCGTACTCGTCACAGATGGACCCCGACATTCATCTGGTTCAGGAGTGCTCGCTGGTTCCTTCGAACGCCAACAGGCCGGTTTATTTTAGCAGCGGCGCTCTGATCGAGTCTCCGTCAAACCAAGCAGACCTCGATCTGACTGTCGACCCAGGGTGGCCCAAACAGTCAAAGGGTCAAATTACTTTTACTGCGTTTCACCAAGACGGAAACACGGATGGCGACGCCTTTGGACTGAAGGTGCTCAGCGTCTCCGGCTCGACCCCCACAGACTGCCAGCTGTCCGAAGCCAGCAGCTCTGCCTTCGAGTACGAAGACGGCGGTGATGTCATGAACTTTGCCCTATACAGGGACCAGGCAGGGCGGCCGCAGCTCTGCAACGGGCAGCCGAGCGCAGGAGGCAGAGGGAAGCGTTTCGCGTGCTCCCTCTGCAACAAGACGTACGCCACGTCGCAGAACCTGGAGGTCCACATGCGCATCCACACGGGCGAGAGGCCGTTCAGCTGTGAGCAGTGCGGCAAGAAGTTCACCCAGTCGGCTCACCTGAAGTCGCACCTGAGCGTTCACACGGGCGAGCGGCCGTACGCGTGCAGGCTCTGCTCCCGGAGCTTCATCGTCAAATATAGCCTCAAGTTGCACATGAAGAAGTGTCACCCAAACGTCCCGAGCGACCCCTAAATGCTGGTTTTTACGAACATTTAAAAAACATTTATTTTGTGCTCGAGCTGCATCCATCAGCTAATATGACTATTTTTATAACTTAAATTATTACTTAAATTTATCATCTTTTATTCTTTCACTCTAACATCTCAAAACATAAGAGATCAAATCTGTCCATAGTTTATCTAACGTGCTTCACGTGTCTGTGTCACTCTGTGATTGGCCCACATGTCGTTCAGCTACTGAATCTGATGCATCTTATCTCTAAAAACTGCCTGTAAAAACCAGTTAAGATATTTTATTTATATCAGCCCTGTTGTCTTTATTTCGGGTGACGTCTCTTGTGCATAAGAAAAAGCCTGGCAGTCGCTACAGACATGAATTGGCCGTGATGGTACTGGGACTGTATATAAAAGATGGACCATGGACACTGTGCCATCACTACAGGCTCCGCTTTTTGAAACTAGAAGTGACCATATTTAGATTATAGGGTAGCGTGCAAAGTTATCAGCTAATGCAGAAGTGCCTTAACCTGCATTTTTAAGATGCCACCAGGGGGCGGTAGCTGCCTGGTCCTGTAGAAGTCTGTGTGGAAACTGCCCTGTGACCTGACCTCTGTAAAGACATCCCTAATGACTTATAGGCCCAGTCGCTCATTTTCAATGAACCCTAGTTAGTTTTCTAAATTTGGATCATTCTAAAAATTATCCAGGACATGAGTCTGCTAGACGACTCTATGAACAGGTGAAGTCACGTCAGCTACATCCATCTTGTAACACTGTCCTCGTCCTTAACTTAAAGCCTTAACAGATTTGAAATATTTCACCCCCCCATGCTGCTCTTAGTCTTCAAACTGTCAAAAGAGACTAGAACCATATTTGTAGCAGTTACCATAGCAGCCTGTAAACATCAAAACATGTTTACAGCTGCTACGGTAACTGCAGCCTGATGTCCACCTGAAGTAGCCTCCGGTGGACATCAGAGGAACTGCAATTTTTCCTTGTACTCTGAAATTTACTCCGAAATACTTTTTTTTTTTTTTTTGTTAACCCTAAAAGCTGCTTAAATTGTTACCACATCACTATGTTCAGCTCCTTTTACCTTAAATACTGACAATTTGAGTTATTTTAACAGACATGAACAGGACACGTGAGCGACACAGAAAGAAACCTTTCTAACAAGAATCATAAGACACGTTACATGTGCTCATCCATAAGCCAGGTTTGTATTGATTAATGTGTTTACATGAATCAATAGTATTACCAAGCAAATCTGTTGACATGTAGCTACATCTGCACGTGCAGCAACACCCAAACAGATAAAAAACGTCTCATTCTGAATAATTTAAACACTTATGATGTTTAGGGTTTCTAAGTTCATAATTTTCTGTTTTCTTGTTAACATTTCTGCATTTGTTGGACAAAAGAAAAAGGTTCCAGGAAGCTGTTACACACATTTTTAGGCTTTTTAGCTAAAATAAGAGCATCATGTTCATCAGTTAAAAGCTGTGCTGTTACAAAGTCTACTGCACATATTGGAAGTTGTTTCACAGAAAGTATTGTTGATACGGTTTATGTTGAATGACAGTTTGTCTAATGTTTGGGTAATAAAATGGTTAAAAAGTGTTTTGCATCTTATTTCATGTGTAAATAATAATTCGTTTGTTCAATGTAGATCAGGATTTGCAGAAACTATCAAAAGCCTTCACAACCAGGTGCAATGTTTGTGTGGTTTTTCCAGACTGTCATTGTAAATAAGAATATGATTTCATTACCTGGTTAAATAAAAGTTCACTGGCTTCAGGCACAATGTTGAGGTACAAAGTGATGCCACATGAAAGTACAGTTCAGTTTGAGTCGATATCTCTGCAACACAATACACAACGTGTCATTTCTTCAAAGTCTGACTTAATTTTCTCACATTAAAACTAATTTTTAAACAAAGTATATTTAGGTTTTTAAATCCAGAGAACTTCTCAGTACTAACCATTTCTGGCTTGAGAACCTCGTTATCGCTTGTTTTGTTTTTTCCTTCTTCTTTGGAAAAACAATTTGTAGGACTAAATATTGGCAATATTTATGGCTTTATCAGTGAGCAGGAAATTAGACTACTGGTTGATTTGGTTTGATTTTGTGATTTTATACGGAAAAGCTTGTTTTTAAAATCACATTTTCACACATGTATTTGTTTAATATAGCTTTTACTCTTAAATAATTACTATATTCATTTGCATTTGATGGTTAGACACGCTTATTAAAATGGGGACGGGGGTACCGGAGCAAAAAGGCTCTGGTAGAAAAACATCATATATTTCTTTTTTTTTTTTTCTTCTTTTTATAACGAACAAGAGACTCACAAAAACAACAAATAAAATAAATGTTAAAATGAAATATAAACGTGAGTTGATACAGGTTTCATCTCCCTAAGAAGGACAATCAAACGAGGAGTTATTGGGACGTTTTCATACCTGAAATTTGCTTGAAACAGTAAAAGGATACTTTGCACATGCGCACTGTGGATTAATTCCAGCCCCCGCCATCACTTCCTGGTCTGTATCGGAGAGCGCACATCAGGTGAGCGGCTACATTCAGGTAAGCTAACGGTGGAGTCTAAGGTCCTGCCTCGAGCCCGCGGTGTGGATTGTTCTGCTTCAGATACACGCACGCGCTGGATTGGACAATGTCCCCCGCGGCCACCTTCCACGCGCAGCTCGCCTCCATCATGGAGGTGCTGGCCAACACGGCCGTGGCGGAGATCTGCGAGCTCGTGGACAGCGGCTACTCGGTGTTGCAGCTGGAGATCTCGCGGAGTCGCAAAGAAAATGAGGTGCTGCGGAGGAAACTGCGCCTCATGGAGCTGCGGGCCGCCCGAGCGACCGCACTGCGAGCCGCGGTTACCGCCAGCGGCAGCGCGGTGCTCCACGCGAGCGGCCGCGCACGAGCCGAACTGAAGAGGAACGCGACCGCGACAGGTAACCGACCGTTAACTTCTAAATTCACAGCAACTACACTGTAAAAACGAAAGGAAAACTTTTTGACCAGAGTGCAGCATGAACTCGATTAATTGATGCGGTCAGTTTGGTAACAGTTGTTAATCATTTCCAGCTGCTTTGGTGTCAATGAAATAAACAACAGAGTACAAAAAGAAATGTTTTATGTTTATTAATTTTTCTGACTCTTTCCATTAGTTTTAGAGGTCAGTAGCACTTCTGATAGTATGAGGCGATTCCCGTGCCCTACCTGCAGAGTTTGCACAGGAAGTAAAACACCTCCAGACTGGCACATTAATACGTGCCATTGCCAGCAGTTTTGGTGTGTCTCCCAGCCCTGTCTCAAGAGCATGAAGGAGACTCTAGGAGAGCTGGACAGGGCAGTAGGAACCTTAAACCATCAGCAGAACCAGTATCTTCTCCTTTGTGTAAGGAGGAACAGAATGAGAACTGCCAGCAGGCCACTAGTGTGAATGTCTCTTACCAAGCAATCCGAAGCAGACCTTGCGTGGGTAGCCTGAGGGCCTGAGTTCCTCTTCTGTGTTTATTGCCCAGCACTGTGAAGCTTGATTGGCATCAGCCATAGAATACCTGATTTGGCAGATCCCCCGCTGGCGCCCTGTGCTTTCCACAAACGAGGGCAGGCTCACCCTGAGCACACGTGATAGACGTGAAAAGGTGTGGAGACATCGTGCCAAAATTTGGTGGTAGGTCAGTGATGGGAGGCATTGAGGGATGCACAGATGTCTACTGGCTAGCCAACGGCACCCTGACTGCTGCTAGGTAACGGGATGCAATCCTTGGACCCGCTGTCACAACCTGTACTGAAGTAGCGGGTCCTGGGTTCCTCCTGGTGCACGACAATCCCCGGCCTCATGCGATGAGTATGCAGGCGCTTCCTGGAAGATGAAGGAATTGATATCATTGACTGGTCCCACGCTCGCTGGACCCAAAACCCAGTCGAACACATCTGGCGCATTGTTTTAATCCATCCAACACCTCAGACTGTCCAGGGTTTTTAAAGAACTGATGTAGATCAATTTGCAGAAGAAAAAGGACATAAAGGACAATAAAATCGCAGCAATGCACAGAAAAAAAAATAACATTTACAGCTGTACATGATTCAGAACTTTAAACGCCGTCCTCACTCCCCTCCTGCAGGTGAGGTAGTCTTGTCCAGAGTGTCCAATCAGGCGATGCCTCAGTGCAGAGACCACAACTCACCTGCAGAGCCGAGACAGGAAACCACACAGAGTACGGTGAGTAGAAAAGGTGGGAGGAGCATTAGCGGGATTTCCTCCCTCACTCTTCATTTTTAACCTCTCTCCTCCAATTCCAGCAGCCTGCAGATGCTACCACAGCTGCTGTGATCAAAGTGGAGGACGATGACTGCGTATCCTGGTCCCAGTCTGAGCCGGACAGTAAGTATAAGAACCTGAAGAGAGCCTTTTTCTTCCTGTTTGACTCAGTGTAGTCTTTTTAGTTTGTAGCTGGCTCATACAGGACAGATCTAAACCCTATGGTGTCCAGTTTAAGCTGTGTAAGAGGCTAAAACTCTTTCTGCTTTCCTTTTATCTCCAGAAGGCTTCTGTCATAATGAAGAGGGACAGGTGGAGGCAGAAGCTGCAATCAAACAGGAAGTAGCAAACGATGGTGGCATCTCGTGGACGAGCGGGGAAGTCAGCTCTACCTCCACCTCTGTCCAGAACACCCAGAGGTCAGAAACCAGCAGTTACGACTGTTTGATATTTGAGCCACAGCTTCAGCATGGCTCCCACACCACCCAAAATCCTCTGGGAGCGGAGGCCGGCTGCTCATCGGCGTCCAATTCAGGTGGCAGCTTCACATTCCTGCACAGCAAGGTGAGTCTGTCTGCAGCAGAGCGACCTGCAGGTTTCCAGAGCAGCCAGCAGAGGGCGGTGCCTGCAGACGAGCTTCCTGTTAGGAAGGAGACGCCAGGAGAACATCGCTCCTTCATCCGGAGGGGCGGGTGGAGACAGGATGCCATCAGCAGAGCGGCAAGCCACAGAGGCGAGGATGGCGGGGGAAAGTCGTTCGTCTGTAACTGCTGCGGGAAAAAGCTCGCCTGCCTCAAGAACCTCAAAACCCACATGAGGGTCCACACCGGCGAGAAACCGTTCGTCTGTGCGCTCTGCGGTAAACGCTTCTCAGACTCCAGCAACCTCAAACGCCACCAGAGCGTCCACACGGGCGAGAAACGCTACGGCTGCGTCCACTGCGGCAAACGTTTTGCCCAGTCGGGATCGCTGAAGGTCCACATGACCGTCCACACAGACTGCAAACAGTTCAGGTGTTCGTACTGCAACAAGACATTCATATCAGGCAGCCACCTGCGGCGCCACATCACTCTCCATGCAGGAGAGAAACGGTTTGGCGCCGTGCAGTGACAGCTGGGAGAAGCAGCATTGCAGATATCTGCAGTGAGGTAGTCTCACAAACACGTGACCTACTGTAAAAATGTGTATCGTGTATGTTTGAACACAAAACAGATGTTCTTGGATCACCTGCAAACGTTTTCACGTGTTTCATTGGAACATATGGCAGCAGACAGTGTGGCCGCCGGGGATCGGCTCGATTTCAAGCCACTGCTTCCAGTTTTAATCAGACTTCGGAGTCGCTCTTAGTCTGGTCTTCTTCCCAGGTGAGGAGACACCTGGACAGATTAGGTCTTAATATTAATAATAACTTTATATAGCACTCTTCACCAGGTAAGAACTATGTACATAAAACAACACAATCGATCATACAGCACAAATCTAGTTAAAAGCCAGTCTAAATAAATGAGTCTTTAGCTGCTGTTTAAAAGAATAAATACAATCAAGGCAACGTAAAGATGGAGGCAAAGCGCTCCACATCCTGGGGGCCACCGCTCTGAGATCTGACTCCCGTGGTCTTTAAATGTGTTGGTGGGACTACCAACATCCTTTGATTAGATGATCTCAGGCTGCGAGATGGAGCGTGGTGTTCTAAAAGACCGGAGATGTCGGCAGCAGCGTCACGATGTTAGAAGTCAGCACTACGAGTTTGAACTGGAAGCCAGTATACTGAGAATTAAACTGGTGTAATGTGCTGTCTTTTTGTTAAGAGCCTTGCAGCAGCAGGTTGGCTGGGGACATCCTCAGTGTCCCCCCAGAAGAGCTGGAGGCATCTGGTTCTCTGTCTAAACTTTGACCTTTGACCCAGGTAACAGAAGGAAGGCAAGAAAGGGCTTTGTGTCCATCAGGTATTTGTCTTGGGCGTCAAGGTTGTCATGTTCAATTAAAACTCGGCTTCAGTTAACTGTGTCCATGCTTACTAACCTAAAACCAAAATGTAATCGTACTTTCAGTAGTTTCAGTCTTTGTAAAGTTGCTGAACCCAAATAAAGCCCGAGGAGCTGTTGCACTTTGCCAGTAAAAACAAAGCAAATCCACAAAATCCAAAGCTAACAGCTCTGTTTGGATAAAGAGGATGGATACTGAAGTGTGGTCACATCTGCAGAGAAAGAACTCCTCAAAAGATCCTGAACTGAACTCTATGGAAAAAGGTAACAGCCAATGAAACTTCCATGAGGGGAAAAAGACTTTTGAAGTGTAGGGGAAACGTTTTTAGTGGATGGTGGTGTTTGATTTAAACTCAAAACTGTTTTAACAAGTGAATTCAAAGTGGGCGCCACAGCCTCCTGTCTGGGCTGGGAACTCGTTTAAACTAAATCTTAAAATTTCCATTAAACATTTACATTGAAGAAAACATCCATCCCACTGTCTCATTTGAAGTTGAAGTGGTAGCAAGCTCAGGAGGGCACCTGAGACTTTTCTAGACTTCTGTTTCTCCAGCAATGGTTTCCAGCTCTTCCTGAGACGCTCCCAGGATAAATATCAAGTGCATTTCTGATTTCCTCTGGATCTATCGTCACCAATATGGGATTGGAAATCCTCCAAGGGGAGGTGCCGAGGAGGCATGCCGATTGTGTCCTGAACCTCCTCAGATGTAGGAACAGTAGATCTAGGTGGAGCTCCTCACCTCCATCTCTAAACTGCCGCCCATGTGGGCCGATGTGACGACCAGAGGTCGCCGACTGTTGAGTGAAGTTTAGATACAACAGGCCAAGTAAACAATAGTCTTTCCCTGAACTTGTATGTGAGCGATTAAAGAGACTACAGATCCTGAGATCAGCTCCAACACCTGAGCTTTCTGTGTGGCTTCCCCCAACAATCCAAAGACGTTCAGTTATTGGGGGAATCTAAAGAGCCCATAGCTGTGAATGTCAATGGTTCTCTGTGTCTCTGTGTTAGCTACGTGTCAGGTTGGTGAGCTTTCTGTGGCAGCTGGGATAGGCTCCACCCTCTGATAAGAATAAGTGGAAGAGAACCTCTACTTCCTGTTTCAAATTTCACTGGTCATGGTGTCACCGGGCAGGGACCGAAAATAATCCTTCACAAGTCTTGTGGTTTTTCAGTAGCAGGTGTTTTATACAACGTTCATGTGTGAAACTAGCCTGTGGTTGTGTGAAGGTAACAAATGTTTATGACTGTACATCGAGTTTCATTGTGACTGACGTGTAACTGAAGAAACGTGAACGAACTTCCTTTTTCTTTTTTATCATTTTTAATAAAAGCAGCTGCTAAAATCAGAGTGCTTTGTTTTTGTTTTAAACTATTCTGATCACTTGAAATTTGATCCTTTAGGCGTCTCAGTTTTAACATGACAAAAGTGGAGAGACTGAGTCAGGTTTATTTTCTTTTTCCTTCCTCTACTTCCAGGTGATAAGATGTAGGTCTGAAAAGTGAAGCCGTAGAAGGAGCGCTTCAGTCTGGTGTTCCTTCTAATGGCCGACTGGGTGCGATTCGTGTGGCTGGTTGCTTCCACGTTCTGTGCCCTCAAACGCTTTCCTGACCAGGTTTTGGTTTTCTTAACTAGTTTAAACTTGTACTGAATTCAGCACAATATTATTAGTTTTTTTAATACATTTTGGTCCCATTGAGAGCCAAAAAAGATAAAGCACAAAGTTTTGACTATATTAACACTACCTTCACCTTAAGGTAGCAGCTTGTTTGATTAGGATTTCAGGCTCGCTGCATGGTGAAGGTCCAGCCAGTGATACTGAAGAAATTTGAGTTCATTCACCATCGATGTAATCTTTTTTTTTTCTTTTTTTTTTTATTAACAAAAACAAAAATCATTAACAAAAACTAAAAAGCCTGAATCACTTTCAGAAGCTGCCAATGGGACCATCACATGATCCCCAAGTTTTGCATGTTTTGCTGAGAAGCTGCAGCTTATGGCCACTTCCTGTTGGAGCCGTTAAAAAGAAAAGAAAAGGTTAGACTGATTTAAGTTAACTTGAGAACCCACGAAAGTTCTCAAATTGATTTAAACTCACACATCAGCCAAATCTAAACGGACAGCATGGATGGGCACGAGTAGATTTGATGAGATCTGTAAAGTTGGAACTTCTGAAATCTGTGGAAGATGATGGATTCCTGCTTGTGGGTTTTATTTCCTGGGCTGTTTCTCTGACAGTTCTCAGGTATTCGGGCTTTGCTTGCAGCTTCAGGTTCAGTCTAAACACATTAAAGCACACAACGGTCAAGACTCAACACTTGCAACTCTTTATGTGCAAAAGGAATCACCCGAGTGACTAGTTTCAGCTGTTGAACAGGTGTTAACTGACTACTCACACCTGACAGCTGACATTTTATGAAACTGAAATCCATGACCATCAATTTAAATCCATTTAAAACAAAATACAGATACAGTTTGTCTTTGTAATATAGTTTAATGGATCATAAACATTCACCTTAGCCGAGACTAAATATAGCTGACAAAATCCCAAATACTGTAAAAGTTCATTCTCAAAGCACAGCGCCATCAACAGGCCAAAGGCTGATTTACAGACTGAAACACAGCGATCCACACTGTAAGAAATAAGGATTACTTCATCCTTTAAACAGTCATTTCAGAGGCTGATTTCACACTGATTCACATGTATACATTCAGAATTTGTTCCTTTGCTTGAAGTTCAAATTAAATTTGCGTCTTGTTTAAGGTGAAATTTTACAGTTTAACTTCCAGAGACTCAAAGTACGATAAAATACAATAAAAAAAAGATACAATAAGTGCTGTTACAAGCAAGAATTCCACATGTGAAAATAAGTGCAGTCTATAGAAATTACAAAACTATTTACATTAACAGTAACTCCATATTTAGTAGTTCCTCCACACAGAATGTAAAATTTGTCTTTAAATCTATTAAAATTATTTTCCTCCTCAGGATTTTTCTGTCTTTTACTCTAAATTTTATATTTAGAAGAACACCATTAAAAACTTGATCCACTTTGAACTTTGTTTATTTAAAGCTGCACTGACTGATATTTGGCCAACAGGGGGCAGACCCAGAGAAACCATCTCTGGAGTTGCATTTTTAGCTCTGTTTTGGTCTCCTCCACCACCTGGAAAATATAGATTTTTGACCATAAAGCCAAAACTAGGATTTAGAAGAAGCTAAAAAAAAAACTTCACACAGCTGGAAGTTACAACATTAAAAGCAAAACCTTTAACATTACAAAGATTTCATTGATCATTTGATTCATGATCTGTTCTTATACAAAAAGTATTAAGCACAGCTTTAAATTCAAAGTTGAGCAGAGCAGTATTAAAAACATCAGTACAACACATTGATTGCTGTTCATTGATTACATGTGGTAATACATCACCTGTAATGTTATCTTTAAACAAATTTGGCACTTGGATTAATTAACAATAATTCCTGATTTATGAAGACAGGGAGAGAGTTAACCACAAAGATTCAGTCACACCAGAGCTGAACACCTTGAAACTTTGGCTCCCTTAGTTGTGCTGGTAGTAATTAGCGATGAACGTTAAGTGCGTGATTAGCTAAAATGGCTAATTAGCTAAAGTTAATAAGCTATGGTAGAATAGCTTATTAACTTTATAAACATTACAACTGTCTTTTCTCGAAACTAGCTAGTTTGTCTGTATCTAGTTATAGTTTTATTTACCTTTATCAATTATATAATGTAAATTGTAAAAGAGTGCTGTTAGCTTTAGCATTTCCTGGCTGATAGGAATACTAGCTGTTAGCTAAACGTCTTTTAGGATTCACCGCAGTTATGATGTTAACGTCCCACCAAGTCGAAAATAACTGTTGTAAACGTTATTTCAGGCATCTAAAAAACCTTGAGATTTTGTTGAAAAGTGAAACATGAAAAGATACTAACTAAAAATTTGATGCCAACTTTGCTTTTACTCTTTATCCAGATTTTAGACAAAAGTAAAACAACGTGGGCATTTTGGGGGCTGTTTTTGTTGGGGTTTCTGTGCCTCATCTGGTGTGACCGTTTTAACCCTTCATGCTACAGATGCGATGCCGCGTTCACGTCACACGAGAGGAACGTTGTCAGTGGAAAAGATTCCAGTCTTTATGGCTTGCTAGCATTAGTGAAAAATTCACAGCCGGAGTCTTATTATAGCATTCTAGGTGTAGATCTACACCTTAAATTGGTGTTTAACTACTTTAACCAACAGACTAGATAATAGTCTGATCTCGATAGTTTTCAGGATTAGGTCTCAGTTTTCCAGTTATAACTAAAACCCAGATGTTCACGTACACGTTAGAATCACATTTCTGTTAATTAATGCAGCTCCCATGTGACCTAACCCAGCATGATGAGGTTTTTTGTTTTCTTTTTTTAATCCTAAAGGCTTCAAATGATCTGAACATGAAGAGTTAAACATTTCTCTGCTCCGCTAGTCAGTTTCCACAAACTTTATCACTCAAACATTTCAGCTTCACACCAGAGGAGCTGATCTGTGCTGCCGGAGGACCCAAAGCAGAGATCATCTCCTCCTTCTTCACTCTTGGCGTAGTTTGAGGCCCAAACATGATTCAATTTTTAAAAACTTTATAAGACAAAACATCTCGTAAAGCGCTACAGTACTTGGTTTTCTTACAAAGCTTCTACAGCGAGTATTTTGACTTTAAGAGATCTCTCCCAAATCCACAAACGTTCTCCCAGCTTATTGAGTTTCTTCCATTTTCTGGAATTATTGCTCCTTATAAAGGCAAATTTGCTTTTAAAAATAAGAGCTTTATATGTGTTTGTGTAACCAGGTCATAAATAACATATTTGAACCTTCGACCTGTACGGATTACGTTTGTACCACATTAAAGTCTCCCAAGAATCAGACAAAAACAAACGGAGTGAAAGAAACCACTCAAAGGCAGAATGTTTGAACTTGATCTGCTTTTCTTACCTTTTTGTCTCTATTCAACATATCTGTCAGTGCGTTTCAACAGCATCTCAGGGTTCCCTTTATTATTATCACCATGTGAGCACTGCTGGCTGATTGAAGGCACCTAACAGCTGAAGAGTTTTACCACAAAATGCTGCAGAGAATAACTATCTGAAAATAGCTCTTTAACATTAAATATACACAATTTTCAAGCGTTTACTGCAAATTAAATGTGAGAATTTTCCTTCTGTAACAACTTCACATGGTTTCTAGTGGCCAAGAGATGAGCAAATGCATAATGGACACTACTGTTACCTATTTTCTTTAAAACTGGGAAATAACCCAGATAAAATATATTTGGCCCGGATTCAGGCTAGATCCATCTTAAGTTCTGGACCGGATCCGTGCAACGGACCTGAGCTGGTGTCTTTTAGCACAATGGCCGAATACCGGTATGGATGCATTTTAATGATGTAAGCCAGATCCTGGAAATGAGCCTCTATGCTATGAGGTGGTTCTTGTCCAAGGAAGGTTTGGAAGGCAGCAGATTCAAAGTGCTTCAGGAGGATTCAGGAGTTCTTGTGGAGGTCTGAGCAGGCATCCAAGCACCTTATTGGTTTATAAAAAGCCCAGAAGCCTCAATATTGTTCTCGACATTCTTCATCCAGCTAAAGAAGTTCTAAACCCGGGGTGGGGATCTCCAGGCATCACGGGCCGGAATCCTGCAGGATTTAGATGTGTCCTTGATCCAACACAGCTGATGTAATTGGCTAAATGACCTCCTCAACATGTCTTGAAGTTCTCCAGAGGCCTGCTAATGAACTAATCATTTGATTCAGGTTTGTTGACCCAGGGTGAGATCTGAAACCTGCAGGACACCGGCCCTTGAGGCCTGGAGTTGGACACCCCTGCTCAAAACAGTCCTGAGAAGATTCTTAAAGTAGATAATTGTTAGCTGTTTGAAAGTCCGGTGGAGAATTGAGAGGACCTTCTGGAGGTCTGTTTGCTTTAACGGCCTCTGCTGGTTTCATAAACTCCCATTTAACTGACTGTGATCAATCAGGATGATTTACTGAACACTATGGCCCCGCCCACTGACCTGTCATCAATCGATGTCAGCAAATTAAACCTGATTTTATAGATGTAAGAAAGTATTTTGTACCAGTAAAATTACCAGGAATTCAGGAATCCAGCTTTCACAATAAAATCTGAGCTGAACTTTAATGTGAAAATACTGTGTTTGTGGGTATTTTATTTTGTAGTAAAACTCTTCGTTCTGTTTATTCTGGAGGGAAAAATGGCACTTTTATAGCCTCCAGGGGATTTTTGTGCATTTGGTTTTTATAAAAAGTCACAGCTCTTATTTTTATTTATTTTTTGCCCTTTAACCCTGAAAATGTTTTGCAGACATTAAACGTCTGACGTTTGGTCACTTTGGAACGCTCAAAAAAGCCAAGATCAACTACAAACCAAAGAAAGAAGACACTCCTAAAATACATCGGCTACATTTTGAGTTGATATGAATGTTTTTAGCTTTCTAAGCTGCTAAACTACTAACATGTGCCACTGAGCTCCAACACTTTAATAACAACTTTTTTCAGCTAGAAGACATTTCATGGCTTAAATCTGACTAAAAGCACGAAGCAGCCTCCTGCTCTGCGTGTACATTTCAACGTAAAGATGACACATTTTTAAAAATGTGAATACAAAAACCTCTTTTAAGGAGTGATTTTTGTTTTAAAAGGAGAAATGTTTGCTCTAAAATGTTTTCTGGAGCTCAGATTATTTTGTGCACCTCACATGCAAACATAAAGTGAAATAAAAGTCAGAATCTAACGTTTCTGATGAGTCCCGTCCGACCTTTTCGCCTTCTCCTCCTTCAGGTTCTCCAGACGCGTTTCCTCACTCGTTTCTCGACGTGATGTCCTGAAACCGAATCAGTGGCAGCTGTTAAAACTCGTTTGTCTCCTCTGCAGCTCAAATGTGAGAAACCAAGTTTCTGATTTCAGACTCACCTCCGTCTTCGCCCTCCTCCACTCGCCCAGCGGGCCCGACTTTGTCAGGACTGAAAGAAACGAGAGCAGTGACGTGTTAAAATCACCAAAACAAAATCAGATTCGTGCTCTGCTGGCAGATTAAAAGCAGTCAGGAGCTGCAGAGCAAAACTGCACCAGATTTACTTTTATTAGTTCATATTATAATCAACAGGATTCATTGGGTTTATTACAGGACAATGGTGTTTTCAAGACCCCAAAAGTAATAAATGTAACCCAAACTGTAATGATTTACCATAAGCTGGTGTTTATAACCGCTAGTATTAATATTGCTAACAAACTGCATTCATCTCTCTGGATTTTAAACAAGTTGCAGTCGTTTCGGCTTTTTTTGGAAGACAAACTGATCATTTTATGTAATAAAAAAAAAATACAGTTGTAGAGAAATGTAGTCGTCTGTCCTTTGCTTCAGTCTGTGGTTTTGATTTTAAACACTTAAAGCTGGTATTTGGGAAACGAACGAAGGTCTGAAGCTGAAATTACCAGCTTGTCATAAACAAGTTAAATGTGAATATTTGAAGACTTTAAGAGTCTTTATAACCAGTTTAAGTTAAAAGGCCAAACTGGGCCAAACTGGTATCACTCGTGCTCCAACAGCAGTGGTTGAAACAAATAGTGAGCTGCAGGTGACTGCAGTTTTAAAGCAGCATTTAAAAAACAACTTTCTCATTAATTACAAAAAACAGCCCAAGCAGGGAGCTGGAAGTACAGTGGAAACATCCAAGTAAAGTAATGACTCTCCCTGCCAGCAGGGGGAGACAAACGTCTTATTTCTGTTTAAAGGTAGCCTGTAGTGATGAAGAGCGGCTCCATTCACACCAGTGTGATTGTAAAACAGGGATTTGCACCGAGGGCCAAATAAACTTCTGCAAACTGAATAATTCACGGGTCACAGCTGGACCTCTGACTGAGTTTCTGTTACCCGAAGACAAAAGATCTTTAATCACTGAACAGAAATGTCTTTGATACTCACGCATACATGTTGTGATCATCATGAAGACGGTCGACGTGACAGTCGCGCTCCACCACAGACACCTGCAAAACAACGGTCTTTGAACACATCGGCACTTCCACACAGAAAGATCACGCCGTTTCTGTAGACGGGACAAAACATGGAGGCAGCTTCAGGTCTGAAACATGAAGCCCGTGTTGAGGCGTCTTAGAGCGTATTCTTTATAAAGGCCACCAGGGGGCGACACTTACTTAGAAAACTGGGAAAGCATCTCTGTGACGATGTTATAGGCTCAGTCACTAGTTTAAAAAGATGCATCTTATTTTGACACTTTTATTTTCAGAGTGAGTAAGGACGTAAAATGGGATGTTCTCATTGGTTGATGAGTGTGCAGTTTCTCAGTGAGACCCGCCCCTCACTCAGAAATAAGAGAAACAAACACGTTTTTAACTTTCATACACTTTTTAGAGCCCTTAATAAATAAATTGTGTTTCTGCCTCTATGATGCATTTAGCTGCTGCAGCTTTCTAAACTAAACTGAGCGGACAGATGAGGCATTTTCAGATCCTCGATCGGCTTCAGGAAGATTTTCTGGGAGACTTAAAGAGATTTTCTTGGTTCATGCTGATCAAACAATCAAAGTGCTCTGAAAAAACTAAATTAGGAACTGAGGTCTCACCCCGAGTACAGAGCTGTGAAGATGAAGACGGTGAAGACGAGAAGGAGGAGGGCCTTCATCGTGAACCCTGAAACAGAAAGAAGAATAACTCGGGTTAGGCGAACAGAGGTCGAGCTTTGTGGTGGAGATCGTGGGTGTTAGTTTTGTGTCTTTGGTGGTTTCTGCAGATAAAAATCATCAAATGTTTTTCATTCAGCATTAAAGTCGAGTGAGATGAATGAAAACGTAGAGATTCAGACTGGATCTGAGCAGGCTGCTACGAGTCTCTGCAGGCCTCTGACGTCAGAGACCCTGCGGCTCACCTGTGGGCTCAGGTGACGCCTGACAGCAGCAGGTGTTGGTGTAGAAAGGTGAAGGAGGCGGGACTTCGGAGAGGCTGCCCAGCGACTGGGTGAAACGCTCCTTTGACTGACAGATCTCAGAGCAAATCTCCTCGTGGATCAGGAGATTTGGAGGCGGGGCTTCTTTGTCGGGAGGAGTCGGGACCTCAGTGGAGTCTGAAAGAAAAAACAAAATCATTGTTCATTGTTGTCCATGTTAATTTGAGCGTACTCGCCCTTTAAGCAGTCGGTTACCCACCGTACGTGAAGGCGCGGCTCTCCTCCAGCTCAGTGCTGTTGAGCGGCGACCAGGACTCGTCCAGACAGGCCGGACCATCAGGGCTGCTCCTGGACCAGTCCAGGTCATGGTCCTGGTCAACTTCCTGCTTCTGGTTCCAGTTGTTCACTGTCCCGAAAACACCTCTGAAGACTTTCTCATCGAGCCACGACTGGCAGCTCCCCGTCACATCGCTCAGCAGGCGAACCAGCGAGCTGCGAGGTCGCCGCCTGCGCCGGAAAACCCTGAAGGAAAAATGAGTGTTCAGACACGTGTGTGGGTTTGAGGTCCTTTGGCATGTTCAGAGGTTTTTTGAACTTTGTTTTTTGTCATTTTGAGGAATTTGTGTCTCTTTGCACAGAAAAGATGAACAAAATGACATAAAACAACATCAAAGTGAAACAAAGAAATCCAGAAAGAGCTAAAGAACGAGAGCCCCAGCAAAAAACCTCAAACCCAACAAAGTGGGTTAAAGTGCAGAAAGTGACCAAAAGCAACTCGAGTGTGAAAACACTTCCTCAGAGAATGACCACAGCCTGACAAAAATAACCACAATGTGATTTGAAACAACAGGAAGTGACCAAATCTGAGCGCAGCAGCCCGCTCTGTCTGACTGCACACCAAGAAATAAACGTCAGGAACAACATTTAATCGAATTTTAAAGTAAAGTAAGACTTTTAGTTGTTATTAAAAGATGAACTCTGCAAACACATCAAGGCTTCACCTGTGAACACAGAGTTCATGTAACAGAACAAAGACGCTTTTCTCATGTTGATGGCAAAGTGTTCAATAACATGGGGTCTCCTAGCAACAGTGATCAATGACATCACACACCCTGGTCCCCGAGAGCAGCTGATGTCAGGTCTGAAGTATTTACAGCTTTCAAACCTACCCGACATGTGCCGAACGGCTCACTCTGATTGGCTGTTGGAGGTGACCTCACCGCTTTAAAGAGGTGTGTGTGTGTTTAACAGCTGTCATACATTTGTACGACCACGAGACGTTATGTTCCTGTTGCTGATGTAAAATAATCCCGAAGGGAGGAAAATGTTATGGAACGAAGGTTTTTCCAAACTTTGTTAAGCGTTTGGTGAATGTCACAAAGCGTTTGGCGTTCGGTTCTCTCAGCTCTGTAATTGCAGCTGATGTCATCGATCATTTTCTCCAAAAAAAACATGTAAAAAGACTTTTTCTCAGTCTTTGGTAAAAAAAAAAAAAAGCAATATTAAACTTCTTGTGATGCTGTAAAATGCAGTAAACGCAGGCTGTTGGCTGCATTTCTTGGTATAAACTCTCCTTTGGTTAATAAAATCAAACTAACTCTGAGGCAGAGTTTGAGGTAAACACAGTCCAGACTTTTACAATCCCAAAAAACTGTTGTGACTGTTCATCCATGTGTTTCAATGAAGTTTAACATCCAGGTGTTCACGAAAAAGAAGATTTACGAGTTCAGCCAAGTTCGAGATAGCAGGAAATGAGCTTGCTAGTTTGCATGTAAAGCCACAGCTCTGATTTCACTTTGGAGGTAAATAAAAACAGAAAACCAAACAACAGCGATGTTTGTAGCGTCCGTAAAGTTAGACGAATTGATCCACCATTTTGGCCGTGTGCCAGTTGTGGTAGCAGAGTCGGATCAGTGAATAAAACCTGGTCACACAGGCAGAGAAAGACTGGTCTGCAACCGTTTGGCAACCACGATTCATAAAGAAAAAATCCCCAACCGGTTGTGAGTGGTTGCTGAAGGTTAATGACAGTGGCTGGGAAAATGACTGGTAAAGCCCCAGTAACACAGACTGGTCAGTGACCACCTGGCAACCAACTGTTGTTAGGGAAAACGTGTATTCCCCTACTGGCTTCGGTTGCTAGCATCTTGCTGCGGTTGTAGTTTGAATGAAAGTGACCGACTGTAGTGTTGCATTGTCTGTAAATGCTCTCCAACTACGAGCTGAGCGTTGGCAAAACTTCAAGAAGTGTGACACAAACAGGAAATTGAGATAGTTCGCTTTCAAAATAAAAGTCACAACTTTTACTTGTGCATAAACGTGGAACGAGCGAGCTCACTGAAACGAAGTTTTTTCTGCATCCAGATCTCAGGTAAAAACAGTCTAAATAAATGGGAGCCTCCGGGTCTACCTGCCGCTCTCACCTGTGCAGGTTCTCCTTGTAGGAGACGCTGGTTTTGCAGGGCGTCAGTGACACGTTACCCTCGTCGTCCCAGGAGAAGCTGTCCTCGGTCACGTCATAGTATCCATTGGTGAGGAGGCGTGGCGAGCGGCGGCAGCAGCAGGGCTCGCTGCCGTGCGCTGAGGTGTAGCAGATGTAGGAGGAGTCGGGAGAGAGCAGAGACACGTCGAGGCTGCAGGAGAGAGACCAGCAAAGGCTTTTCAAACTCCTCCTGCTGAGACTTCACACGTTCATCAGAAACAGGAAATAAACGATGCTTTTACCTCTGACAGTGACTGTTCCTCAACCTTCGCTTGACTGGAGAGCCTGAGCGGCAGAAAAGACCATCAGAGATACACACACACACACACACACACACACACACACACACACACACACACACACACACACACAGTGGTTTCTAAATACAGACGACTTTTATCAGCATGAAGAGGCACAGGGCATTCTTGGGTAAATCTGCTCAGAGGACTTGATGAAGATAAAAGCTGGGCAGGAATGTGACAGACGGGCAGCAAAGTGCTCCACAGAGCTCGTCTGAGGAGCTAACATCAGATCTGTGGAGCCGCTAAAAGCTTTAGTTTGGTTTCCGATCGTTTTTCACATCCATAACAGTTTGAACAGTTCGAATAGGCAAAAACAAAATTTGCTACAATGTCGTAATAAAGTCCCAGAATAAAAGTAAAGTGTTGGTGAACGTGGTCGGTGATGTCGGTGACGTACTTGTGACGGCGCCGGAGAAGAACAGAGCCATGTTTGTCTGCAGAGCGGCGTCCGAGGATCTGTGAAGCGCATGAGAAACCAAACAGCTGTCGGTGAGAAACAGGCAGATGTTGTTCTAACAAATCTTTTCAATGAAAGGCCAAAACCAGCAGAGAGAGCGCCTCTCCAACCCTCCTGACCTCAGACACGACCGGTCTCACACTGAACGCCGTCAGCTGACAGCTGCTCTTTCAGCGAGACACTCTTATTATTTTTATTGTGATTTAGTGAATTTATTCTGGTTTTTACTCTAAGGAGACACTTTGTGTTATTTAAGCTTTTTACATCACGTTTTATTGGATCTTATTAAAAACTATACTTATTTTAACATTTATCAGATTTTTTACCTTCTTTTTAAACTTCATATTATTACATTAACTTTCCCTTTTTTGTATTTATGCAAAACATATATATACTTACTTATTTTATGATATATGTTACAATATTATTTATTATTTACTTTTTTTTACTTTTATTGATTTAAAAAAAATATAGGGATTTTACTTGTATTAAAATTTGAACATAATGAGCTCATTCACTTTATTAGATTTAACAGGAAACTGTTGTGATTCAGGGCTTTATAAATAAAACTGAATTGAATTATTGCACCTTTCTTCGTGTAATCTTTATTGAACTTCTATTTTACTGTATTTGTCTGAGCTACTCTAGCTTGTGTCTATTGTTTTTACAGGAATTTCCAAACTTTTGGGATAAAAAAGCACATTTGATCTTTCCTCTGTCTCTATTTAAAGTTCCTGTTGTTGGGGTCTATTTTCAGCGGTGGATTAATCTGCACTCGGTGGTGTAGTGAGTATTTCTAGCAGCAGGATTTTGTGCGTGTGTGAGAGTCTGAGTAAACCACAGAGTGTGTGTTCATAAAGGAAGTTGTTGTTGTGTATCTGAGCTGGAGCTCACAGACATTTCTCAGACTTTTACACCCAGCTTTTATTAGTCGACTCATTTTTTGCTGGTTTGACTCCCAACGAGAAGAAAAATCTAGAAAATCCAAAAGAAATCTTGTTTTTCTTTCTGTGACTTCAGCTCTTTAAAAATCCTCCTTCCTGTCTGATCTGCTCCTCAGCAAAGCTTCACTCAGTTCAGCTGAATCTCTGCAGTCTGAGCACTCGAGGGATTAACTGGAGCTAATCTGAGCTCATCTAATCCAGACTGATCAGGATATTTATAACAGGCTCTGTTTTTGGGTCTTACCTTTAAAGTTGCTCTTTGTTCTCTGCTGCGCTTCTCTCACATCCTGCAGAGACGCAGCCTGAGAGCAGACTGTAGAAAGAAAAACAGATGCTGTGACTCTGAGCTCACGCTTCCTGTTAACCCTTCATCAGCTGACCGACACACACGCACACGTGCACACACACAAACAGGAAACGACTTTGTATAAACTATCGTCTCTGTACGAGAGACACAGACGTTAGACAAAGAGCCGGTGAGTGTGATGGTTTGTTAACAGGAAGCTCTGAGGGACGAAGGCTTCTGCAAAAACTGAAGCACATCATCACATTTGGATCCCACATCGTGTTTCATGGATAACGAGCCTTCGTGGCAGGATGAGAAAAGAACACAACAAGAGGCCGAGGACGAAGGCCCGGGGGATCTGATGAAGAGGAGTCATCAGCAGGCTGAGTGATTTGAACACACAGACTGTTAGAGGGCAGTGAACAGAGGCGCCTGTGTCACAGCGAATAGATGAGGAGGAGGAGGAGGAGCCTGGGGCTCGCCTTTCTCTGCTCCTCCTCAAGATTCAAAAGAAAACCAGTCTGGCGTCCGGTTAACGTCCACTCAGCAGCGAGACTCAATGATGAAGGTTCAGCCCTCCAAAAACAAAACAAGAGAAGGAAGCGGCGTGAGCTCGGAGGGACGAAGAAACACTCCTCATCTGCTACACGTCAGCGCAAACATCCGAAAGATTTCTGAAGTTTTTAATCTTTTTTCTGTAAACCTGCAGATTATAATCTGAAGAGTTTATCACAGGGGTGTCAAACTCTTCTCAGTCCATGATGCTAGCAACCACATACAGCACAGCTGAGCACCTGTAAGCCAATAAAAACAGGCCCCTCTGAACTGTTTAAACGGATTTAAAATGCGTCCGTCCATCCCTGAAACTGAGGAGGAAAAATATGTTTTTTAAAAATTTTACTCTGTTTTTTTCTGGGTTCGGTCAGTGTGATGTCACAAAGAGATTTTTCATCTGTGGCGCCTTCGTGGCTCTTTAAGCGGTGCACATTGAGTAAAACAATAACCTGATGCTGGTTCAGCCTCTGAAGGATTTTAAACGTTCCTCCTGCGCAGCTCTTGCACAGCTGCAAAGCTGCGAGTGGGCCGGGCTGCAGGCTCTGGTGGGCCTGCCGTGGGCCTCGGACTCTATGTTTATCCTCTGGACAGCAGCGTTTACATTTTATTATTTCTGCTGTTTACGACTTCCGCCTGAGAGGAACAAAAACAGTCAAATAAAAGATTTTTCCTGTTCTGGGAAAAAGTAAAAAGGACTTTTTCCCCATGAGGCTTCAGTACAAACCGAGATAAAGACAGACTGTTTATGTCAAACTACACGATCCGATCTGGAAATATCTGGGAATAATGATTTGTGTTACGATCGATCCCTCTGGGTTTGTGTCAGGAAGGACAAAACGCTGCCAGATCAAACATGCTGCTGTGGCGAGCCGTGTGAGTAAAGGAGCATCTTTGATTTTCACGTCGTCCTTCCTGCTCTGCTGAGTTTAGACGGAGAAAACAAACATGGATGCATGTTTGTTTAAACAGAACAAGTCGAAAAGAAATAATTATGTTTATTTCAGTTTATGTTGACTGAAAACAGCAGAGGAGGAGAGGTTTGGACTACAGTCTGAACTCATGCACCTCTGAACTCTTTCTGGGATTTCTGTGTGATCAGAAAACTGCCTGCTGGCAACTTTTCGCTGAAAACGCAGATGTTTATTGAACTGCTTTCATCGTTTTTTAAGAACCAGAGAGATTTTTAATGAAAGAACATTTGATGGTCGCAGCTTTTCAGATGTGACTGTTTGTTTCTTTTCTTCTTTTTCACTTTGGAGTTTCAACTGTTTTCAACCAGGACAGTTATGAGTACATTCACTAAAAAAGATGATTTGAATCTCTACATCTGACTTCTGTGAACGTTTTTCCTTCTTTTGTTTGATTTGACGTCGTATTTTGTGTTTCTGATATTTTCCTGTCGCTGCAGCAGCAGGTTGGTCTCTCCTGTAAAAGTGCTTCTGATGCATCATTTAAAATAATAATATATAATATTTACTTCATGGTGATCTAATAAAAGTAAATATTAACATTAGAGGCAGGAATAGCTCAGTAAGTAGAGTGGTGTCCCCATGATCGGAGGGCGGGGTTTCGATTCCCCTGAGGTACCCCTGAGCAAGTGCCCACTGCTTCACTAAGTGAGTGGGTTAAATGCAGAGAGGAATTTCCCCACGGGGATCAATAAAGTATACAAAAAAAGGCTTCGGCTGTTATGTGGATGTTCGTATAGCTTCCTGTTTCTGTATTGAGACTAAAGATAATCTAAATTATTTAATAATAACTGAATCCCCCCTCTGTGCCCCCTTTATGGATTCTTCCCATCCCGTGTTTCCCAGCATGCCTTGCAGCAGCAGGCTGGTCTGTGCTGGAGCTGCTGATGTTGGAGGAAAACGCGTCAAAAACGGAGGAAACCATTTTCCACCTTCAGACACTCAGACTTCTTCAATTTGCTGTTTCAGCTCTAAAATCACTTTTCATGTAAATCTGAGGATTTTTGTTTAGTTTCGTTAATAATGAGGAACAATAATGAGCTCGAGCTTCATTGTTGAGTATTTCTGTGTCATTTTCCTGTAACACACTAACTTTGAGCTGTTCGGTTATTATTTTTTCACGCTTTGCTGGTTTAAAATGATCCGAATTCTTCAGAATATCCTGTAAACACTTTGATCTCCGCGTTTTTCCCACGTGATGCACCTCTGATCGTTCCTGAAATATCCCCACTATAAAATATCTGTGGTGTAATTTTACTCTGATACACATAATACTGAAACAACCCGGAATTACAGTTTTTATTATCGTGTAAATAAACAGAAATAATAAAAGAAGCTTTATAAACATAAATAAGTTTATTTTTATTTATTTTTCTTTTAGGATGAAGTTAAAGTTTGCATAAATATCCAGCCCGTTAAAAAACGGCTGTTTGAGTTTGTTTGTGTGTTTTAAGTTGGATCAGCAGCAGAAAAACAGACAAAGAGAAACTAACGGGACTGCAGCTCAACTCACCGATCACTTTTCCTCCTTTTTTTGTCCGGAAGTGCAGAAAAATCTTCTTCCGGACGCTGAACCTTTTTCGTTTTTCCTTTTCGTATTTTTTCTTCTAGACTTTCGCTTTGAAATCTTCACATTTCGTCTCCAGGAGGATAAAAACAAGTCTCCAGCTCGCAGCTGTCACTCTGCCTCGCCCACATGCAGGAAGCAGCCGCTGCTGTCAAATTAAAACACGTATGGTTTTCAAAGTAAAAGCACCAAGCGAGACAAATATATTTAAACTACGCAAAACTGATAATTACTGAATAAAACATATATTCGTGCAGGTTTTTTTCTTTATGTCCACGCAGATCTCTGTGTAGAAGCCAGCTGCTTTAGCGTCTAACCTTTCAGACAACTTTCTTCTGATTGGCTACCCTCACAAAAACAGTCGGTGGGGCTTCTGTGTGCCTGACATGACCATACGAGGATTCTTCCCTCTCCCTGAAATTACGCAGGTCTACAAGTTAAAAAAAGGTTTGTGTGTTTGAGTTTGCAGTCTGAGCTTTGGGCTCATTATTTGACACATCGGTCATGTTTGATAAAACATCCACAAACAGGAGATCCGGGACAGTGTGCAGTTGGTTTCTAATCTTCAGCCTCATTTAGAGACAAACACATGTGAAGAGATAATCGCAGAGTTTAGTTCAATATAAATAAAAGGTTTCCTGAACTTACATTTATTATTCAGTAAATGTTCCAGCTTTCATCAGGAAACATTTAAAGTATTCTAACGTGAAGGTGTTTTATGTTGAAGGTCCAAAACACAACTTCCTGTTTATCCTTAATCAGCCGCTGCTGATGAAATAAAATTCCCTGGAGTCAAAATGGTTGATTTTCTGTTTTTTAAGGTTTTATTTTGTGTTTACAACATTTAGTAGAAAAATAAAAACTATAATAACCAAAGATTCAATTATGCTTCGATTATTATACTTTTAAAAGTTCAATAACAAGTCTTTATCTGCAACTCTGGCGCCATCTGGTGGTCAATCTGATTAATGGATTTGAATCATTGAGCTTAACAGAGAAATTCTTTAAGTTTATAAAAATCCCTCAAAGACATAAAAACATCCATTACAGGAAATGGAAAAATATGTTGGTTATAAATAGATGTGACGACATTTTTCGGTTTCCTGAGCCTCTCAGGTCCTTTTAGAGGAGTCGGACCTCGCCGGGTTTTTCGGGTCTAGGCTGCTGCGCTAGGCGAACAGCCCAGTGGCGGGCTCGGGGATGTTGGTGGCGTGCATGTCTCGCGTCATGTTGGACTTCTCCTTGAGTTTGGCCTGAAGCAGCGTGTGCTCCACCACGCCGATCCGCACGTCCATCTGAATGATCTCCTGCTTCAGCTTCGTCAGGCTCTGCTTGATTTTCACCACCGGAGCTGCAAAAGCAGAAGAAGAAGCGGAGAGGTCAGCACTGCGGCAGGGCCGGAGTCAAAACCGAGCACTGTGACCAGATTCACCTCACCTCCGTCAGACATGCTGCTGCCTTTCTCCTCCATCTCCTGTTTCACCTTCTCCAGCTCCTCGCTGATCTGAAACAAACAGAAGAATTTCAAATTAAAACACAAGAACAATTCTCACATATAAAGGTTCAAATAATAAGTAATAGTTATTATTATTAAATAAACTGAGGACAGTGAACTCTGATGTTTTATTATTATCAGCTTGCTTTTTTCACCTGCTGCTGTTAAAATGATTTTATTGATGAATTAAACGTGGTGCGTTCACTGACCTCGGCCAGCACTCTGGTTCTCTCCGTCACTCCTCCGCTGGCCTGCTGGTAGCGCTCTCTGGCCTGAAGGATGACAAGAGTTACTGAACTGACTGTTTCCACACATTCTGACATTGAGACAGTTTCAAACTGGAATTAACGTGAACTCAAACGTGTCGCGATGACGTGAATGAATCAGGAACGTTCAGCTCCGGGTTTACCTTGCTGAGTTTGGCCTGGGCGCTGCGGTACTCCTGGATCAGATGCTCCAGCTGGTTGTTGATGTACTTCTCTCTGCTGCTCACCTTCTCCAGCGTCTTCCCGATGTCCTCCTGCAGCTTGTCCAGGTGACTCTGCAGAGACGACGAAGAATGATGTCACGTTTAGTTTCACTCCATGAACTTATTTTGTTTTCATCTTTCTCCAGAACTGAAACAGTCCTCAGGACGTTTGTCTCTGTGGTTAATGGGAGATTCGCTGAACATGGAAACATCTGTTCCTTCTTCTTGTGTGATTTAGTTTATTTAATTAAAGCTGGCTGATTGATAATATTCTTTACGTGTGACTGAAATAAAATAATACTTCTTGTTTGTCCCGTCCGATGACAGTGAGAGGCTGCAGGGAGGACATAACATGATGATGAAGCGGGTCAGTGAACGCACCTTGGCCTCCTTGAGTGAGGACTGGATCCCGTCTCTGTGCTGGTGCATCTGGTCCACGTGGACCCTCCAGTCCTGCAGGACCAACACAGACCAGAGAGTGAGAGCCACTAACACTGACAGCCAACCAGAGAGCATGCTGGGAAACTGCAGGTAACCTTCAAAGCCTTCAGTCACTCATACAGAAACAAAAGCTTGTTACGATCACACTGGACGAGTGTGAAGCTCCGGCAGAGTGAAGCGTCTTTCACTTCATCTCACATCTGGCGGAAGCTCCGACACCTCAGGTGAGCGCCTACCTTGTTGTCGGTCCTGATGGTGACTTTGAGTTGCGGCAGGACTCGCTCCACCTCCAGGTTCCACTCTGTCGCGTCGACCGTCGACTCCAGGATCTCGTCGGGTTTGGAGGACGTCTCAGCTTCCTGCCAGAAAACAGACGCCGCGGCGAGTTCAAAGCTCGGAGCGAACGTGAAAGTGGAAATTATGATGTAATCTTATTCTGAGGTGATCTCACAGTGTGAGTGCTTCGTAACTTCAGAGCCTCCAGGTCCATCACGTTCTCCTCCTCCTCGTCCCCTTCGTCCTGGTCACACACAAAACAATCATGAGATGTGAAGACGATTCATGGCTCGACCCGCGCAGCGCTGAGCATTAAAAACACCCAAAATACGGTCATGACAATATATTCGATTATGATTTCTGCTCTAAAGTGTGATGGACTTTATAAAACGAGGGAAATATTTTGTAATAAAATACATGAAATTATGTTTTTAAAATAAAAGTGTGAGGATGTTTTATTTTGAAATCTGTTCCCTGATTTCCTCTCAGTGTTTGGTGATCTCTGACAGAGGTGCAGGAAACCACCGCAGTAAAAACAGATTCATCCTGTAAGTGTGCCGAACGGAAAAGAAGAGGAAGTTAGACGAATGCAGAACACCTACGATCAGCTCCTCCTCCACTTTCCTGAGCGTGAGCTCGGCGTCGTCCTCCACCACAGACTCTTCTTCTGTGTTTTCTGATGGGTAGTTTGTCCTGAAACAGAGACAGAAAGAAGTAAAAAAAACTTCTATAAACACAGAAGCAACAAAAGCAGCCTGACGAAAAGAAGAAAACAGACGGCATACTTCCTGAAGGTGAAGCCTCTCTTCCTGAGCGCCTCCTCAGCCAGTCGGTCCAGCACGAAGCAGACGTACTCGCCTGAGCCAGACTTCAGTTTGGAGGGCGGGAAGTCCACCTTAACACCCTGAAAAACAGAGGAGGAATTAAAAAAGCGTCAAACTCTTCTTGTTTAACGGAAGCTCCCGCCTTCGCACAATCGGTCAGATTTATCAAAGCACAAACAAACGAACTCCAGACATACCAAAGCTCATTTCCAGCTTCTAAACTCTTTCTGTGTGACTCACAAAGGCCCGCAGTTCTGCCAGGATGTTGGACACGGTGGCGTTGGGTTCGTCGTACTCCTGCGGCTCGGTAAACGGCCTCCCCGCCACATTGATGAGCCACGCTGCGATGATGGTGAACATGTAGAACTGCTCGCCGGGGTTAGACGCCAGGTATGGACTGGAGACGAAGTAATGCCTGCACGGAGAAAGCAGAGGGGACTGAAGGGTTTTCCTTCACTGTGCACACTCAAAAACATCAAATCAGCACAAACACTGGAAACAAGCCTGGATTTCATTTTATTTTTATGCAATACTTTGTCTGGGTTGATCGATCAATCAACAGAAAATAACAGAATAAAGATCAAGAACTGAAACGCTGCATTGTCCCAACAAATGAATTAATAGCAGAAGAGCACTCGTATCCTCCATCTTCTTGCTTCAGTCGCTCAGAAGTGAGGGTTGTAGGCGGCTCTCTCTCCACCACAACGGTCCAGTACAATGCCAAGGCCACACAAACCCTCAACATCATACTTGAACTCCATCACTCTCCTCCAACCAGAGGGATGAATGAACAACACAATCACGTATCTTTAGGACGTGTCTGTTTTTATCTCATTATATTTTTGTAAACGTATGACTAGTTACTACTAGTTACACACTTCGATTGTTTTTTTTCTGCTTCTAAATCCTAAAAAGGACACCGTACTTACATCCGAACTATGCGCTTCTTACCTGGACAGGTTCTTCATGTTGTGTTTGCCCAGAACCTCCTCCTCATAGTTGAGTGCATTCAGCTTCTCCAGCAGGCTCTCCATCACTGCGACCCCCCGGTAAGCCGCTCCGGGCCCTCGGTCCTCCTCGTCGCCGCGTCTGCCGTCCTCAGCCATCCTGCAAGTTTCACGTTTGCGTGGAAAATGTAAAAACCTAGCACCTTTAACAGATTGGCACTGCTAACCTGCTAGCGGTGTTTGTTTGGCTTCTGTTGTTAGGCAACCGAAAGCTAACCAGCTAAGCGGCTAGCTGACGTTAGCAGATAGCGACTTCGTTATAACATTTTAAACACTGGTTTAAACTCAGTCATTGGTCACATTTCTTTTATAAGCTGTATCAATATCCACAGTTTGGAGAAAAGGTGTACAAAATGAGTCTGAATCCTCTCAGTGCCGCGTTAGATGCTGCCGTTAGATTAGCTCCCTTTCTTTGTGTCGGCTAGAAAACATCGCAACAGCGACCTCCGCAGGCTGGAGTGTGAGCTTAAAAACGGAATTTCCAATATCCAAAGATTAAAAGCTCCCCCTAAACTGAATACACACACAACCTGGTGCCAAACACATTTTGCTTTTTCAAAACCACCTCTATAAATTCTCTATAGGCTCCTCTTGTTCATGTATATCTTTCATCTGTTTCTTTGTTAATTTCTATTTGTGTTATTTCAGTTATTATATTGTTTATAATGGATTGGATTTATATAGCGCTTTATAGGCACCCAAAGCGCTTTACAATACCACTATTCATTCACTCTCACATTCATACACTGGTGGAGGCAGCTACAGTTGTAGCCACAGCTGCCCTGGGGCAGACTGACAGAAGCCAGGCTGCCATATCGCGCCATCGGCCCCTCTGGCCAACAGTAGGGTAAAGTGTCTTGCCCAAGGACACAACGACCAGGACAGAGAGCCCAGGGATCGAACCGGCGACCTTCCGGTTACAGATGCGATTCCCAACCCCCTGAGCCACGGTCACCCGGTACTGTACTGGTGTACAGTATGACAGCATCTAAGGCAGGGTGGGGGAAGGATAGGATATGTAATAAAAGGATAGAAATGCACAATATATCGCCAACTGCTGCACCTGGAACACAAAAAGGAGAAAATACGCAGCTACATAAACTATCAATCTTCTCGTGGTTTTTGAGAGACAGAGTGTGAGTGAGAGTGTGTGTGTCTTTGTCACAAATGTACTTGATAATGAGGGTGGGAAACTGCAATAACATCCCAGGAGCCAGAGGCAGACAGAGATCGATCCGAGCCCCCAAGCGTACCAAAGGCCACACATCTCAGCGACATCCGCCCATCCCAGCAGGAGGCGGAGGGAGGAAGGCCCCTAATGGGGTGCCAAAGGGCGAGAGAGCCCCCACTACAGTCCGGCCATGAGCCGAGAACAGGGTCCCAGGGCTCCACCCAGGTACTGGGCACCTGTGCGGTTCTTGGGCATATCATTAATTTACCTCGTTAAATTAATAATATGCATTATTCATGACATGGATGTGAAATTTCACAGCCTAGAAATGACCATGCAGCCTCACACAGAACAAAAACAAGATTTTATTGAACCATCTCACATGTGAACCTGTACAAATTCGTACTTTTTCCCATCAAGCCTAATTTCACGGGCACAGTTTTTCCAGCAGATGTTTCAGGCCTTTGTCTTCTTACCTGTGTGACATTGCATGTGAAGTTTTAATGTTATTTCCTTTTTGTACCTTTTCCCACAGGTGTTACACACGAGCTTCTGATCAGCTGTGTTTTCACGTGCCCTTTTAAAGCTCTCAGGCCTTTAGATTTTCTCCCACAGCTGTTGCGAGTGTACGGTCTCTCCCCTGTGTGTCTGGCGTTATGCCTTTTAAATGAGGACACGGTTTTCAGTGTTTTTCCACAGGTGTTGCAGCGATACAGCTTCTCACCTGTGAAGGTTTTGGTTTTCAGAGCCAAATCAGAATCTGTGCTGAGATCAATGACTTTAACAGGGGCCGTGTTTGGCTGCTCATGGGCAGGAGGACCCAAACATGGCTGAACCGTAACAGCGTCAGTCTCCTCATTCTGTACGAGCTGCTCTCCCTGGTGACTGAGAGCGACTGCTGCCTGCTCCTCTGTAATCTGTGGAGGCTCTGGGTCCTTCTGGTCTGGGCTGAAGTTCCATTCCTGGTTAAAGACCTGCTGGTCTGTGAGAATCTCCTTGTCATCACAGACATGCTGCTGTGGCAAATCTGCAGGAACAAACCACAGGTTACTAATGAGATGACGGAAAACTTCTCACGAGCAGGTAAACTGTTACAGGTATGACACGATGATGGCCCCGAGACCACTAAGTAAATATGTCAGGTAACTTGTTAGGTAGCTGCTGGGCTGTTAACGTGTTTCCACCAATCATGTTTATGATTCAACACATGAAGCAAACAGGCTGAAGAGGAAAAAGTCAGTCATGCAGAACTCAACAGCGCAAGTGTTTCACTCATATCTGAGATTAAAACTGGACGCATGCGACTATTTAGGAGCACGTCTGCAAATATACTTACCTGCCACTTCATTAGTTACACCCTGCTAACCCTGTTTTGCCTTCAGAACTACTTTAAGTCTTTATTAGATTTTGGTCCATTTTTACATCACATCAGCACACTGAGCTGATAAAGGGACAGACTGGGTCAGCGTCAGTCCTCAGGTAGGCTGCGGTGTTTAACCGATGCTCAGCTGGTACTGAGAAGCCCAAAGTGTGCCAAGAAACTATCCCCCACACCTTCACACCACCAACAGCCTGACCCACCGATAAAAGGCAGGATGGATCCATGCTTTCATGTTGATTACGCCAAACTCTGACTCAGAATAAGACATGGTGTTTAACTCTCACCATTATGACTAAAAATAACAGGTTTTTTTTTTTTTTAGAATTAGTAGAAACAAACAAGTATTTGTGTGGATGCAGAAGTACAAATTACAGAGTCTAGCTCGTTGTTGGCTTTCCTGATGGTAAAGAGGTCGGTTGGTGTCCTAATAATCAGATAGATTTTATTTCATACTTAACCCCTTCAAACTTTTTTTTTTTCTGCTCTTGCTCTTGACGAAGGCGGTCGCACTTTTCTCCTCTCCTCCTCCCCCTCAGCTTCCCTGCTTAGCCTCTTATGTCCTTGTCTAGTCTCGTGTTTTTTTGTATTACTTTTCCCTGGAACACTCTCTCACAGTCTGTTCTCTAAAACGGATACCCCCTTCGGCGCCAGCTGCGGTCGCAAGGCTGGAGGCGACAAAAACACCCTGATAACGACTGTGTTTAGTCTGTTCCTTCCCATTCCATGCATCCCCCCCTCTCTTTCCAAACGCCTTCGATGCTTGTTCCCTCCTGGGAACACGGCGGGTCTGAGCCCGCGCTGGATGGTAGCGCTGGGCAGGATGGCTGCTGTGTTTGCTTCGGATGACTCCTCACCCCCCACCCGACCCTGTGGCTGGTCACGTGTTCCATAATGTTGTGTTGTGGACATTTATGTGCTTTTTTGTGCAGAGGAGTTTTTTTGTTTCCTGTTCTCATGCTGTCCTCCCAGGAGCCCAGCATCAGTAGAGGTCTCTTTTTTTCCTCTTGTACTTTCCCATTGTAGTGTACATTTCAGTGTTTTTTTCTGTAACGCTACCGATCTCCGACCTGCATCCCCATATGATGTCTGTGTTGTGTGTGTAAGGTCGGGGGGGGGGGGTCCTATTTCACTGCAGGGCAACCTGCACGTGGCGAATAAAGCCTTGATTGATTGACAGATTGATTGAAACAGTCTGATGCTATTAGCACTCAGAGTTAGCTGTGTTAGCCCCGTTAGCCTATCTGATTTACATCTATGTGTATGTTTTTTTGTGGTGTTAAAAAGACGCACCTATCCTGTAGAGCTTCACCACGGGGTTCCAGGTGCTGTCCAGACGTCTGTGCTGATGGTTGAGTTCTACCTCATTGTCAGCGCTCTTATTAATAACTTCTAATGTTTCTTTGGATGTGGAATTAACAAACATGAAAATATCAGAACTGTTAGAGAGGGGCTGGTCACTTTCTGGTTGTGGTTCACTTTCTTCACAAGTTGGTGTCATCATAATAGCATCATTCTCCTGCTTCAGTGCAAACTGCCCTCCTTCCTGATTGATGCAGACTTCCTTTTCTTCCACTTTAATCTGTGGAGCCTTCAGGTCCTCCTGGCCCCGACTGGAATTCCTCTCCTGGTCACAGACATGCTGGTCTGTGAAAATCTCCGTCTGAACGCCGACGTGCTCCTGTGCAAGATCTGCTGGGACAAAGAACAGAAACACAGGTTACTCATGTAAGGGCAGAAAAACATCTACTGTACATTACATAAGTGATGGTGCCTAAAAATGCCCTCTTGGTCTTAAAAGGCCTAAAGTGTGCCAAGAAAATATCTCCTATATCATCACAACACCACCTGGTGTGCTTTTCTGCTGCTGTAGTTCATCTCAATTAAGGTCAAGCTTTTGTGTATTTAGAGATGCAGATCTGGAGTTGTGAAACAGTCAGACCATCCAGGTCTCTTCCTCATCCTAATAGTATCTCTGTTTGAACTTCAGCAGGTCATTTCTTCCATGCCTAAGTGCACTGTCTAGATAGTTGTGTTACCAAGCAGTCAAAGCCAGCACACACATTATTTTTCCAGAATAGATGTAAAAACTGTTCTTCGGTTTATGATGACCATGTTTGGATCATGATTTGGACATTTAGACATATGGCTCACCCCAACGGATCCACAGTATTAACTGCAGATACACTAATTACCAATATTTAGTTATGAAACAGTAAGTAACGGTTATTAATAAAGTGTTTTCACAGACACGGAGTCACTAATGCTGCACAACACAATAATTAAAAACAACGAGAAATACAGTTAACAGGAATGCAAAACCAAGAAAACAGATAACCATTATATCAATGAGAAGCACAACAGAAAACCTCGCGAAGCAAAAAGACTTTTAACTGAGTCCATACAGTGGGAGATTCTTCCAGAGCAGTGGTCCCAGAGGCTGGAGAAAGGCTCCGACTCAAAGGAGGAACAAAGACTGTGAGCAGCATCGTGTTTCATAAGAAAGTGAGATAAACAGTCGGAAGCTTGTTCACTTAGAGCTCTAAATGTAAATACAAGAATTTCTGGAGATTTCTGCAGAATCTGCAGTAGGATTGTTGCTGGTGCTGGACATGGTCTGTGGCTTGCTGCTGAAAGATTGGAGATAAGCAGGTTGGGTACAAAAGTTGAAAGAAGATGGGCCCTAAAAAGTGGTTGGCTATCACAGTACTATACCTAATAAAGTGGCAATGGATGTTCCTAGTAAAGTTGCCAGGAGTGACCCTGTGCACTGGTGTACTTAATAAAGTGACCGAGGAAGCAGGTGTACCTATAAAAGTGGCACACATGATGTGCTTCATCAGCTGCCCAGTGATTTGAGGTGAAACAGGATAAATATTTCAGCCAATCACCGAAAGATAGGCAGCAGATCCAAATCAGCCAATCAGATAATGACATGCACCTGTGTCAGAGGAGAGCAGTGTGTTGCCATGGTGATGGCATAGGCCAACTGCCTGTGAAATGGGTTTGGTACTGCTATCACAAAACGACTCATAAAATCCAAACAATAAATCATGTCAGGCTGATTTAAAAAGTGTGAGAATCCCAAGAAGCTCTTCTACACTGATGTACATTCTAGTAGGCCTGGTGTTAAAAGTGTGGCCGGGGGAGCGAGAGAAAAACAGGGTGTTCTGCGTTTTCTCTAAAAACCTTCATGAAATTATTAGTCGTTAACTGGGCATTGGGAAAGCACTCCTCTTGTTCAAACGCCTCCAGTCTAAGAAAGCATACACCTGTTGGCTTTGATGGAGACGTTGTTGGAAAGAAAACACATTTTCCTACGATTTGATTGTTAAATGGTGGCTGTAGAGTGAAAAGTGTGCGCGCGTTGGCAGGTGGAAGCTGATGTTTTTCATTAAACTTGTGTGTCTGGTTACTCTGGCCTTCCCGTTCACTTTAACGGATTTTTCAACAAACGGCGGGAAAATTTTGAAAGAATAAAAATCAATAACGAGCCTTTTTTCGTACAGTAACGTGTTCTGGTGACGCTGCTGTACATATGTGCCTGACACGAGCTTCTAGTTTGTTCTTCGCGCTCTCAGGTCTTCGTCCGTTAGCCTCTCTGCCCGTCCGCTGCTGGCTGTTAGCTCTCCCCCTCCCTCTCTCTCTCTCTCTCTGGGTTCAAACACACTCCAGTCGCACAGTCTGACTCACCTGTCCGCTGGAGCTTTAACACGGGGTTCCAGGTGATGTCCTGCAGTTCGCGCTGACGCTCGTACTGGACGATGTTTTTTTCAAACTCTGAGGAGATATCTTCAGCAGCAGCCGTCAGTCTGTCCCTGATAAACTCTCTCAGATGTTGAATTGAAGCCATTGCTGCTTCAACAGGTGAAATTTCCACCTACAGTAAGACACTGCGCTGGCTCTACCAGTAAAACTACTCAATGGAGGTTCTTCTTCTTCTGGATTTGGATTTTTATTTATTTTATTTTTTGGGGGTGGGGGGGGGGGGGGGGGTGGAGGGGTTGCTCCCTGCTGTCAGAAAAACTGACATAAACGTTCGTTATCGCCCCCTACCGGCCGGTTTTAGTTCCAGGCGAAAACAAACTTTCATTAACAGGTCATAGTGTTTCTCCAGTCAGAGATCATTTCTTACTAGGATGTTAGGAGGCTTTGGAGTTTTGGAGAGAGTTTAAGTCATCTTGATTAAAAAGATCCTTGTTTTCAACGTCTCAGCCTTACTGTGGCAAACTGAACAGCTGTAAAACAATCACAGGTGGACAGCAAGTCTCATTAGATGAGCTGTATCATTGTGCCGTCTTAAGGAAGTATGGCCTGTTGTTGCTGAGAACACCCTCTTTATTCTGATTGTGACTGGTGGTTGGGACCAGGTTCCTGGTTCTAATATGTTCTCTCTGGGTACTCTGGCTTCCTCCCACACTTGTAAGCTGTGCATGGGTTAACTGGTGAGTGTAAGTTAGCCATGCATGAATGTCTGTCTGTCTCTGTCACCTGTCCAGGATGAACCTCACCTCTTGCTCAGTGAGGGCTGGGAGCGCAGGAAAATCAATGTTTCTGTTATTTTACAGTTTATCTATGATGTAATAATATGCTGTAATAAATTTTCTGTTCTTTATTATTATATAGTGAATATGAATGTTAAAATATTTTATTATTACTTTATTATTAGTTTATAAAATCTGTTGAAAAAAGGGTCAGAAGCTGCTGTTCTTATATCATTCTCAGTCTGTTTTAAAATTTCTTTCCTACGTTATAAATATTAAACTCTAAAAACCTTGTGACCTTCTGCAGTGGAGCACCTTATGTGTGTGTTTGTGTGTGAATAATTCATACCGCCTTGCTCCCTGTGAGGCAGCAGGCAGAGCGTGGAGAGAGGGGGGGTGTTTGTTTCATCTGCATGCTGCTCCCTGTCTGTCAGCAGCACACAGGTGGAGCTCCCCGGTGACCGGGTTTGATGGACAGGCGTGCTGACTGCCTGCTGCATCGCTGATGACGCTCAGCGAGCCGCAGCTTCACGCCATCGACCTGAGGAATAAAACCCTGCAACACAGAGGGGCCGGTGTTTATTCTGATGGGATACAATACGAGTGTACAAACAATACCCACGTCCCACAGATGTGTTCAGTGCTGAAGACAAAGTGTGAGGTTCTTACATTTCTGTGGAAATCAGAGGAAAGTAAAATCAGGCAGATTTATGTAGCTCCTTTATCCTTTCATTAAAATCCAGCATTTTACATTTTAAAAGCATGATTGAATAAACTCTCAAAATTTCTCCTACAACAAATTTCGGGTAAAAACATTCCTGCATCCTGACTTATCCACGCAAACATCTGCAGCTTATTTCTGTTTGGGTTTAAAGGATGAGATCAGAAAAAAAGCCATTAAACATTTTTTTTTCTGTCCCGTTTGGCTCTTTTGCCATCAGAATTGTTGTCTAAAGGCAAAGAAAGATGCCCAACGGATTTACTTTACCAAACTGACCATCCCAGCCTTGCCGTAATGGTCCATTTGATTCACCTTTTATTGTTTATTTTATTTTCACTTACTGAATACGGGACAGACTTGACTGGGGGAAAGAAGGGGAGAAAGAAAGAGGGAAAGAGAAACAGCTGAGAAGAGGGACGGGGGAGAAGGGCAAAAAACAAAAACCAACAGAACGGGCAGAGAAAAAAAAATGCATATATCAATCACCTGGATCACCTGCTGAGAAAGAAAAAAGAAAACAAGCAGAAGAGAACAAGAGTAATAGAATAAACAACATCACAGTGATATATGGGAATATGACAGTAAATACTAAATATTAAACATTATTGTGCAGCACATAAGATCGACAGAACACAGTGTGCTTTGAGGTAGGAGCCAAAAAGGGTGTAGTTTGTGAGTGTGATCACCCGTGTGTACACCTGTGAGCATGGACGCGCTTGTTTTTTGTTTTTAAAAGGTTCCTTCATGTAATGATCTGCTAGAGGGTGTGGGGGGACCACAGCCCCGTCCTCCAGGGCATGAAGCAGGTATGGAGGAGATCAAAACTCCAGACATCCAGAGGCCCCCAGAACACAAGAGACCAAGGAAGACCAACAGAGGGGCAGCCGCGCCACTGTCCCAGAAAGAGCTGAGGAGAGTCCCAGATGAGGGCTCACTCAGCAGCCGCGGAGCAGAAGCCAGGGGGAGTTGCAGTGATGCGCCCGTGAGCTCCGCCGGCAGCCAGCCGTGCCTGAGTGACCGAGCCCCAGGCCAAGAGGCCGGGGGCACCCCACCTCCGAAGTGGCCCGAGCGAGCCCCAGGCTCCAGGCCCCGATAAGCGGCCGCCAAGGAGTGAGCCGGTGTGTACCCGGGCGCCCATCCCCAGACACAAAGAACCACCAACGCACCGACGTCTGAGGGAGTCCGCCACTGGCAGGGGAAGTGGTGGTGGGTGGAGATAGGCCTCCAAACCTTGGAGGGCCTGAGATGTCCCCAGAGAGGTGGCGTCTGATACCCAACCTGACATATAGACACAGACATACAGGCACACACAGATACAAACATCCATTCCCACCCTCATGCTCTCATTGATGAGCACCAGGCCATTAAACATTAAACACAACCTTTAACAATAAAATTTATTCAATATGACAAAACAAATAATAAAAAAGCAATATATGACTGAGCTGATGGTAAATAAATAAAAATGCAATAAAACAATAAAAAAGTAACATGAATAAAAAAATAAAAGTAATGTAAATAAAAAATCAGCTGGTAATACAAAGTCTGAAAAGGCAAAAATGTACATGAAATACAAAGAAATGAAAATTTAAATCCTCCCAAAAATCAAAAATAAAATACATTTTTAGTAAAAAACAATCTAAACAAATTATAGTTAAAAGCATGTAAAAAGTTTAACATAATTAAATGACTCTAAGGAAAAAGCTGCAGTTCCTCTAACATCCACTTGAGGCTCCAGCAGTGAGTCGGTCCCCATAAACACCGATGTTCACAGCTGATACAAGAACAGGTTGTGTCTCTGTGGATAACTTCCTGCCTAACAACAGCACAGTGGGGATTTTGTCAAGTGCTAACCTTTGTAATAGGCCTCATGGTCACTTTGATTGACAGGTGGCTCTATGTGCAAGGCTTCACTACCACTGCCTTGAGTTTCATTAGTCTGTTAATTAACACTAATGAGCAGTTCTGTGTGCCGTACAGTGTAAATATGGTCGGCTCTGGCTCCAGGAATACAACCCACAGTGGTTCATCTTTTTTATACAGTCTTATTTGAATGGCTGCAGGTTTTAGTCACTTTAAAGAGTTTCTGTATAAGAATCACGCCTGTAAATGATCAAATGATTAATTCAGCAATTTCTGATTAATTAACTGCTGCTAAATTCAGAATCATATGGAAAATTAACCTCAGCACTTAATTGTCCGGAGCCTCTGAGCTGCAGTTATAATGAATCTCCTCCAGAAGAGGAGTGTTTGCACAGGCTTCACCTCTGCTCTGGTGTGATTAGAGGCCCTCTGCAGCCAGGCGGCATGTCAGCCTGGCCTCCTCCTCTGGGTTTGCCAGCACTGGATGGAGGAGTAATTGGGAGGAGAGGCAGAGGTGGATCCGTGGCTTAACCCGAGCGAGGCGGTAATGAGCGGCGGCTGCCGGGAGGCCTCGCCTGAGGGCCAGCATGAAGCTTATCAGCCTACTAGACGTCATTCAGAAAGCCTATTTATGCCTTTCTGGTCAGAAATAACCGCTATCCGAGCGTCATTACTTCACTGCATATTATGTAAAAGGGTGATAGGTGACTGCAGTAAATGACTGTGTGGGGGCTGATGCGGTTGTCAGGGTCCTGAGGGTGATTTGTCTGACCTTGTAAGGCATCTCTACCTGTCACATCACGTTGGGCTGCAAGTTTTTCTTCCCTCTCATGCGAATGCTGTCTGTTTACCTTGAGCTGCACCTCCCTGACATTAAACAGCTGCTCTAATGAAGACTTATTTTAGTAAACAGAGATTTCTTAGCAGCTCGTTTGGGTTTCAGCCAGTCAGACACAAATTTGTTCTGAAATAACTGCAGAGGAGAAATGTGCAGCCTGTACGCTCGAAATTCTGCTCAATAAGCAGCACAAAATGAACTTAAAGTATCCAAAACTTTGTCATATTTTACTGTTACATAATTATTCATGAGTATATCACGTTAATGTTGCAGCTGGAGATGGTTTCTAATGATTTCATCTGTAATAATTTTACCGTGCAGGATGACACGATGCCTGTTCAAATCATCTCAGACCGGTTTCCAGGGAGTTCAGCCTCCACAGGCACCAGGCCTCCGTCAGCTCCTTCAGGATGTGGTGGAACAGAGATTTCCATCATGGACGTGAAGTGATGCTGTCATGTGAGTACAGACCAGGAGCTCTATGTTGAGAACACTTGGTGTTGAAATGTGCTGCAGTGTAGTTCAGCTCTGTGTCCTCGCTCCGTCTTTCATCCCCGTCACTTTACATGTTCAGGAAACTGCTCGGATATTTACCTGCATGATTTACACACCCGTGCGCAGTAAATAGAAGCTGAACACTGGGCCTTAAAATAGTTTCTATCAGGTCATCTATCTATCGTAAGTTAAGGTGAAATGAATCATAAACCATATTATTAAACTATGTGACAGCTTTGTTACATGTTCTGCATGACAGACGTATTTTTTCCTGCATTTGAAGGTCAAAATAAACATTATTATAGAAATGAAAGCTTAGTACAAACCTGTCCAGAATCCTGTTATGAAATAAACCAATTTTTTTAATCAATGAATTTATTGATAAGCACATTTAAAAACAACACAGGTTGACCAAAGTGCTGTACAAAGTAAAACGTAGAACTAACACACATAGAGAACAAAAGAAAAACTCAGTCACAATTAAAAGCAGGTGAGTAAATATGAGTTTTCAGACGGGTTTTAAAGAAATCGAGTGTTGGAGAGGCAGACTATTCCAAAGTTTGGGCGCAGCAATCCCAAAGGCCTGGCCTCCTCCAACGTTTAGTCTGCTTCAGTCAGAAGCAACTTATCGGCTGACCTCATAGTTCTGAGTATTTTTAGTTAGAAGATCAGAGAGGCAGAGCTAATCCATTTAAACAAGCAATAAAATCTTAAAATCAGTTCTATAACGTACAGGAAGCGTAAACGAGCCAAAACTGGGGAAATGTGGTGGTGTTTATGAGTGACTGTGAAGAGTCGGCTGCAGCACGCTGAACAAGCTGAATATGAGAGAGCAGAGCCTGGCTCACACCAACATATACACTATTACAGTCGTCAAGCCTGATATACTGATCCCAAACAAAAACCACATCCGTAATATGAAGCGTCTGCTGAATGAGGCCACGATGTTTCCTCCGACACCTCAGAAGGATTCAGATTTAAAAACTGGCACAAACAGAAGATTATTTAAAATTAGACTTTAACAACTCCGACAGAGAAAAAAATAATATATGGATGAAATCAAATTCACATCACATATATGTGAAGAAAAGCACGTCTGAGTATCAAGAAACAAAAAAAAGTTAAAAAAAAGATGACAATAATAGCAATAATAATGATGGGCAGTGATAACCACATTAAGTGTGTGCTGCAGCGTGAAGCTGCTCTCCTCTCCTGGTTTTCTGCATCACGCAGACGACAACAGCACAAAGCATCAGCTGCAGGCCGCTGAGCAGCATCCACCTGACTCTGTAGAAGGTGGAGTAAACTCCAAAGGGCTCTCTGTAGACCAGCAGAGTCGTCGATGATGACAGGCAGCGCTGATGTGAGTCCAACACTGCACACATATACTCTCCTGCGTCCTGCGCTGAGGTGTTGATGAGCACCAGGCTGTTATTGGGTTGGTTTGTTGTGCCCTCCTGTGTTTCATTGATGTGAACGACTTTCTCTCCTGTTTGGATCGACTTCCTGAACCACTCAAACCACGCCTGTGACGTCCACTGAGCACATCCGAGAGTGACGTTATCACCCTCCGAGAAGACCTCCAGGGCAGGCGGGCCAAACTTTGGGCACACTACAAGCAAGTACCGCTCGTTTATGTTGGGCCCGCCACAGCCGTACCAGCCTGAATCGTTTAACGTCAGCAATGGAAACACCAGCGAGTGGTTTCGCCCGACTTCGAGGTCAGTGTTGGAATAATTTTCCAGCTTCCACCAAACCGGGACTGAACCAGCGAAGGCGCAATGCAGCACAGCCGGCTCTCCCACTGGGCGGTAGATTAGCGTTGGTAGCTTGAACAGATGTGCAGAGTGGCTGCTCACACACTGCTGTTGGTTCATCACCAGGCAGATGTATAACGTGTAAAATGTGACGTCGGACACATGAAGAACTGATGTGTTCTTCACGTCCATGAAGCTGTCTCTTATACTGTCCACCTCCAGAGTCGTTCTGTTGCTTAAAACCCTCGACTGTTTGTCTTTTCCAAACCTGAACTCATATCTGATCCACTCAACCGCCACACTGCCGCCTGCTCCTTCACAATGGATGTCTGATGTTTGTCGACCTTTTACTACTTTCATACTAACTGCAGCACAAACAGTCAGGCTGACGGTTTCCTCATACATGACTTCGCCCTCGCTACGGCACACATGTTGGTACAGGCCAGAGTCCGAGTGGGTCAGGTTGTGGAGAGTAAATGAAAAAGCCTCGGATGTTTCTGAGACCGAGAGTCGTCCCATCAGATCCTCACACTCTGTGATGTTTATGTTCTCAAAGTGAGAGATGTTCCACAGGACCAGCATTTCTTCACCGGCACGTCTGGAGGTCACGCAGGAGCTCTTCTGCCTTGGCAGCCAAAATTCGAAAGATTCTCCTTCCTCTCGTATGGCGATGATTTCTCCTGCACAAATGTCGCAGATCAGAGCGAAGAGCAGGGGGAAGCAGAGCTGAGCGGCTGCAGCCATCCTGCTCAGAGGTCACCTCACGAGTGCTGTGCAAACGCTGCTCGCTTGGTAAGCTTCCCGTGCCTGCTGGAGGACGGACGTGACTTCTTTATCACAACATCGATGGACACTGAAACACGTACCTCAGTATCAGCAATCTGCTTAATGTTATGAAACAACACAAACAAGAAAAAAAGGAAGGTTTAGTAAAAGCTTCTGATCCTAAAACTGAACTCAAAGCCAGCGAGAATCCGAAGAATGACGCTCCAACCTGAAAACATCCTCAGATCCTGCGAACAGTCCCACACAAAAGTCTCTCATTTCTTTATATTTTTCTATGAAGATGTGAAACAGGTTCAGAGATTCATGGAAACATGTTCAAACGGAGGTGGATGCTTCTGTGATTTGTTCCGTTCTCTGTCAGGATGATCCCACACTGCTTCGGTAACGTTGAGGTTCTGGAGAGAACAATAACTGATGTGGTTTTGTCTGCAGCTATGCTTTTACTGCATTGGCCGTGTGTTTGCGGTCACTGACCTGCTGGAAAATGAAGCCACTGCCAGTCAAACATTTTCCGGATGGATCTAGATGGTGGTCAAACGCTGATGGTACTTTTCTGTGTTCATAATTGACCAAAAGAAAGAGATCTTAGCTACAAGGGGCAGAAATGAGTTTCCTTCGAAGAGAGGGCGAAGAGCTCCGCCACTCGAGCTCGCATCTCCTCCACATCTTGGTGGCCCCCCAGACTTCTCCGCTGAGACTGGTGCCCCCACAACCCAAACCTGGATCATTGATGCAACGATGGATAATTCCATCATTTCTGACACGATCTCCAACACCACTGACTCAAATGCAGCCCCACATCATGACTGTTGTGGCTCTCCTACTGTACTCACAGTGATTTCAACCAAAAATGTCAAATTTGTTTTTATTATTCTATTGCTGCAGATTTTCAGTCCGATTCTTGTGTAATTTGGCATCACTCAGACTGTTTTTCCTGTTTCCCTTCCTGAAGAATGGACCCTGAGAGTGTTTCTGATGAGGCTTCAGTGAACAGTAGATGGATCAGCTGAAGGGTCTTTGCTGGATTTATCACCGGTTTCTTCACAACATGACTTTCAAATAGTTGTCACCTGCTGTAGGTGCTTTGTAGGCCCGTCAGTTGAAGACACACTGCACACCTCGCTGAGATATGCAGGTTTTCAGCTAAAAGCTCTTTGAGTATCGCTTTGTCGGTAGGAAATACTATTTTATGTCTGTCAAACGGTGTATTCCATAAAATTTGTCATTGATTCAACTAAAGAAATGGGAACAAATGTGTTTTTATGACAGGCTGCTAGTAACAAAGTGTCTAAAGATACAACTTAAAATTGGTTCTTTGCCAGTTTGTCTGTTATAAGCGAAACAACACCAGTTCATCTTTGAGTTTGGAGCCGTTTTAATGCTCAAATGAAACATTCCTCTGAAAACGGTCAGGTGATAAATGAGTAAAGGGTTAAAGTGGCTCTGAATGATGTTTTGGCTCTTTCACTTAAAGAGAAATTAAATTGGTACTTCAGCGTCTAGCTAACTCTGCTGAGAGCATAAATGAAGTAACTTTGCACACAATCAGTCTGCTAGCTGGAGCTACAGCTGCTGTTTAACAGAGAGAGAAAAGTTTGTGTGTGATAAGCTCACAGCAAGAGATAAAGAAATGAGAGGACAGGCGAGGACGACGGGAGATTTCTTTCAGAGATAAGCACTGATCTGCGAGCGGCCTCTGATAAACTGGAAGCTTGAAGATTACATGTAATGTCCTAATGCTCATTTCCTATTAAGAAATGTCTTTGATACCAAATTAAAATAAAATACCTTCGTGTCATTCAAGGTAACAGTGGACAGTTAGAGCGGGTTAAACTGAGCAGCTCACAGTGATGGACCTGTGCAGGGCAGCAGAGACATTATTACAGACAGAGATACTGAAATAAATCTAAACGGAGGATTTTACAGCAGCAAAGGTGGTGGGAGTCAAACCTCCAGAGAAAAAAGCTTTTAAAAGTTTATTTGTGGGCAAAGAGTCAAGAGATTTTTATCAGAGCTGACTGGATCGTCTGGACGTGTCGTTTTTATGCCCGTTGACCAATGAAATGAAAGTTAATTTAGATAAGGATTAAAAATAACAGCCAGTGTGTTTCAGGGTTGCTGCTGAACAACTGAAGGAAGAAATGTGCTGCTTGTAGAAGGACTTTGAATCTAACGATGTTCTTGGGGCTGCATGCACCCAGGGAAAGTCAACACCAACAACACAGCACGCAGTGTGACCGATGCCTTTGTGAACAACACAAATCTCTGCTGTCTGAAGAAGAAGTGTCACAAACAGCAGCTCGTGTGGAGGGCGAGAGCACCCAAAGTGCAGGACGCTGGAGGAAGCTTTGTCCAAAAATATAAAGTGCAAGAAATCTGAACGTTCAAAACAGCAACAGAAATAACGAACCGCAATCAAACACACAGAGACAAACGGTAACGACACACACAACAAAGGGAAAACTAGACATTTATACACAGTGAGACTAATCAGAGGGAGTGGAGCCACCTGCGTGCTGTAACAACTGTTATCATGGCACAGTAGGGGAGTGTCGTTCCACTATTGTGGGAGTGAGCATGCGCATAGCCATTACAGATGAGCATGCTGCTCTCTTCTCACCTGCTTATCAGAGAGACCTTACCCTTGTAACAGGCTGGCGTGGGCATCTACCTGCCCCCGACACATATGTGGGCAGATTGTGTAGAGCCGTGGAGACCTGGATTGTGTGGTCTTGTTACTGGTGATGCCAAATAAAGGCCTGCTGTCCTACCTACCCGACTAGCCTCCGAGTTGTCTGGTTGACTTCCACGCTGCGCTCCTGCTGGACCAAACTGCTGTTTGGTAGGAATAATGGAATCATGGGGACAAAGAACTACCAAAATAAAACAGGAAGTAACTAAAAATAGAGAATCCACCACTCTATAACCATGTTGACATGACAGCGTCACACAGCTGCTGCACACCTATGATGAGACACTCATCAGTTTGAGCAGCTGGAACCAGCCTGTGGTGTTTAACCGTGTGCTCCTCACCTTCATACCACCAGCAGCTGGAACCATCGATACAAGGCAGGATGGATCCATGCTTTCATGCTGTTCGCACCAAATTCTGACTCCACCATCTGAATGCAGCAGCAGAAATCGAGACTCATCAGAGCATGTTGCAGTATGCTGCTGGGTGGCTTAGGATCACTCACTATGTAAAATCCTGATCTGAGGGCTTAGATGTCCTGTGGAAGTGTTTGGATATTTGGTGTCTGGGAGACGGTGGGCTGTATTCACACTGTCAGTGTTTAAAAACTAAAGACATGATACACGTTAACAGTGCTGATAAAAAGCCGGAGAGGCTGAATAGTTTTTGTGTCACTGTAGCACATTAAAAAGACAAAAACATTGTTATATACTTGAACTGGAAGTCAGTACTTTAGCGTTTTACAAGCTTAGGTACTGACTTAAATCAAACAAGCACCAGGCTGCACGTTCATGTGATACCAATTTATACCACAAGATGGCGCAGTGAGCAAATGTAACATTTAGGAGATTCGTTAAGAACACGCTCTGACTGACAATGAAAGGCTGCAAAAGGAAAAACCCAAACAAATATAAAAATAAAAGGTCTTATGAGGATATAAATGTGGTTGGGCCAAGAAGAAGAATGCAAAAAAAAAAAAAAAGGAGCAGAAACAAAAGTCTGAAAACATCTGCCCCCTGGTGGTGGTAAAGTTATTTTAAAGGAGGCAATCAATTAACTATCTTTAACACTACAGAGTTCAGCTGAGGATAACATGACTGATTTTGATCAATAAAAACATGACTTTATGTGTTACTAGTTCTTGTGACTAAAAGACATAAAGGTCACATGATTTTTGTCCAAAAGCGGAAATAATCCTAAAAGAACTGAAAATGAATCTTGATTAAATGTGAAGGTAAACAAGTGAATGATTGTGCCATTGTACCAACATTTTAATATTTTAACTTTCACCTAAAAGTGCCATCTCAACCATCTCGTCAAGCAGAACGTGTCAGAATTCAACAGCTAAGTAATAATAAATAATAGTAAAGCTTTTATCGGACCTTTCAAAAGTAAAAAAAAACACACAATAAAATGCAAACAAAATAAATGTAAAGAATGTCAAAATATTAAGAATATTAAAAATGAATTAGTTCACATAGTTTAAAAAAATGTAGACTTAAAATAAAATAGAACAGGATCAAATACAGTGTGTTTAACACTTAAAATTAAATAAAAATCATCTATAAATGCAGTTTAAAGAATAAAGTGAAGGTAAACTAATACATTTATAATAAGTGTATAATAATGACCTGCTAAATATGAGTGATTTATAAGATAAAGAATAAGCACAGATGTATAGTTTTTATTAACATGAAACAGCTGGAGGAGCTGCTGCATGCTGTAAAACTGATTGGTGGTTATGAGCTGTAGTTCAGACTGCTGGCTGACAGAGGTCAGCAAAGGTCAGAGATAACGGGGAAGCAGCAGGAGGCGGTGTGATGCTGGTAATTGCCTCTGCTGTGTGAGCAGATGTGAGGCTGACTCACAGCTATCCTCCGCCATCGAGGCGCCGCTCATTTGCCTAACGGAAGGTGTCACATCTGAAAAACGACAGATTCGTAAAGAAAACGCCGTCTTTCTCACAGCTGATGAGCCATCATGTTGACTGACAGGTAGAGCTGTTAGCTCACACACACACACACACACACACACACACACACACACACACACACACACACACACACACACACACACACACAGATCAAAACACTGACAGAATCCATGGATGGCAGGCTTTTGAGTGTCCTTGCAAAGAAAGGTGGCTATATTGGTCGCTGATTTGTTTTTGTTTTGTTTTTGAATGTCAGAAATGTATATTTGTGAATGTGGAGATGTTATATTGGTTTCACTGGTAAAAATAAATAATTGAAATGGGTATATATTTGTTTTTTGTTAAGTTGCCTAATAATTATGCACAGTAATAGTCACCTGCACACACAGATATCCCCCTAAAATAGCTAAAACTAAAAACAAACTAAAAACTACTTCCAAAAACATTCAGCTTTGATATTAATGAGTTTTTTGGGTTCATTGAGAACATGGTTGTTGTTCAATAATAAAATTATTCCTCAAAAATACAACTTGCCTAATAATTCTGCACTCCCTGTATGGAAGCCAAGTGATGCCAATATTAACCTGAGAAAGCTACAAATCTGATACATTACTGAATGTAACATAAATATAAAACTGAACAACAGAAATAGTCTGGTTATAATAATGATAAAAAAAATCTGTATGTATATATATTATTTTAAGTATGTCAACAAAAAGCATGTCCCCCCTGTTTTTTACGTTTTCTATTTTTAATATTTTATTAAATGTAAGGTTTTTCCAATTGATTATTTTTACTGATATTTAAACTGGTTTTAAAAAAGTAATATTTGATTTTGTTTTATGTATTAAACACTTTTTAATGCTTTTATAACTTAACTTGAAAAATGACACCCAGGAGGTTATCTTACTGTTTGCTTTTTTAAGAATGCTTAGGAGCATTTAACTAAATATTAGTGTGTTTATGCATATTTGATCCTGTATGTGACCTCGTGTGGATTAGAGAAAATCCAAAATAAGTTCAAACTTCATGTCTCATCACTGTCTTGGCCAACGCTAACTCGAACACTCAGGCCTCAGGCACAGAGGCACAGACACCTTCACTGAAATCTGGGAAATGGGTTCAGGAGGATCGTGTCAGTCGCTAGCAAGGTTATTATAGCCACCTTTATTATAGCAACTTTATTTGTAATGTCTCAAATCAATACTACAGTTGTCTCAAAGTGCTTTATATTGTAAGGTAAAGAATATAATAATAGAACTATAACTATAAATAATACGAAACTAAAACCTAAAACCTAAATGTGAAAAAAAACCTTTTAGTTAAATAAAATGAAAATAAAAAATAGACTTTTAAAAACAATGAAAACTGCCTGAAATAATCTGGAAAACAAACTAAAATAACATTAAAAATATAAAGGAAATGAATGTAGTTTTATTATCTGTTAGCTTAATAAGAATCACTCTGATGTTGACAAAACTGTGAGTCAGCTGTTTCCAAAAAGTTACTTGTTTCCCAAATCTTGCCTTTGATGTTTGCTCTCCATTTAAAACTAGTTAAAAAGACTAAAACTAATATTGGAACTAAGAAAAAGTCAAACTAACCACCCTCAGGCTCCTAGTATAAATCTAATAATGCAAGGGGACTTTCAAAGACTGACCTGATTCAAACTTTACTAGATGCAGCTGTGGTACGAATTTTAAAATCGTACGTCACCTAGTTCATGAGTTAGCGCGTTCACAAACTTGGCGGTTGCCATCCTGTCAGCCTTTCACAGCCGAGAGGTAAAAACTAAAGTGAAACGCTCTGGAGACAAACTGAAACTAAACCGAATCAAAAACAAAAAGTCAAACAAAAAAAAAATCAAACCTAATTAGAAAATACAAAACTGTAATAACTGGGGTGCAGCGTGACATCGAGCGCTCTCAGGCCGGTGTGACTGCGGCTTAAACAACCACAGGCTTCATTAATAACACCGGTTCTCTGAGGGAACTCGGAGCTCCGTTAACTCCAAACAGTCAAAGTGAAAAAGTAAACGTCAGCTCTGACATTTACTTTAATTTACTGAAGTTGTTTTAGATTTTCTTGTGCACTGAGGGATCGTCAGTGACATTTCGGATGCTCACCTTCGCACCATAAATGTATTTAAACAGTGTGGAAAAGCCGCCGGTGTGGACATAAGCACTCTGCAGTCATAATGCGACACTTTATAATTTCTCAGATATGGATCCAGACAGATTAAACACCTGCTGCTTCTGCGACGAGGCCAAATCGATGCTGTGAAAACAAAGCAGTTAATGTGGTTTTATCATCACTCTGAGGCTTAAATACTTCTCTCTTCCTCCTGTTCTGTCTCTATACGAGCTTTCTGTTGCAGACTTTCAGTGTATACTTGTAATTTATTAAAGACAGAACTGTTTTTTTCTGGCGCTGGTGTTTGCTGAAGGTGCAGAAAGTTTCCTTTCTTCACTGCCTTTGTCAGTCGGTTGCTCTTCATCTGTGGCCTTGTAGCTGTCACGGCGAACAAAGGGGAAACGTTAGCGACTGAACATTTCAAGTAAGACTTTACATCGTAGCCTGAGAGCTTTTCACCTGAAACATGAAGCGAAATAAAAGAGAGAAGAGAGCCTTAAATCCGGCGCAGCTCTTCAACTTCACCCCCGTCGTACAAAATGTAAATCCTACCTGTGAACGCATGTTACGGCGCCAAAAGAACACATTTGACAAGTCAATCTCAGAGAGTCCTCAGGAAAAACCAGTGCAGCCTATTCAAGAGTTTCTGGCTCAGAGGAGGAAGAAGAAGTGTTCGCACTCTGAAGGAGAAAATGAAAACATGTTAATGGAACTCCTCTTTTCCTTCCCCGCACTCCACCCGAGGCCGTTTCTCTTCAACAGATTGCTTGAAGAGCTCAATTGTGCTCAGCTAATGCATAACAAACAGATGGAGCCGAGCGCAATCGCTCCAGAGTGGCGTCTCCGTCTCTTTCTCTCCGAAGCGCTGAAATAAATCAAAATTATGGTTTTTGGCATCGGTGAAGCTGCGCGGGAGGAGAGACGGTGCAGAGAAACACACAGTCACACATCACTCGGATGACGAGTGTTTTAATTACCGCCGTTTTTGCTCCACTTCTCTCAAAACTTTGATGGGTACGGTTGCTGTGACAACCTGGTAGCAGGTGAAGCGTGGCCGAAGCGCGGGTTTCCGCAGGTGTGGGCTGATTTCTACGTGGAGGAGTCATCGCTTGCCAATTTTTCCAAGGTTATGAAAAGCAGCAGCGCTGAAATTAGACAGAGCCGCTGCAGCTCATTTACACTGAGACTCACCCACTCAACACTGTAACGCAGCACTGGCAGCTAATCAAAGCTCCACCAGCTGTTACAACTCCAAACCATCACAGGTTAGATTTACAGTGTTTTGGTGACCTCTGTGTCGTTTCCTTGACGACAGATGTGATCATAGAAAAGGAACAAACGCAACAAATATAAACGGAAAGGTTGTGAAAGGGTGACTTGGCTAACAAAGTGATGATAAACAATGGGACTTAATTGTGGTTAATGACAGTAACAGAGCATTTATGATGAGTGAAATTTCATCGAGCCAGCTTTTTGATGGATGCAGGATATACGGGGTGTTCCTGATGTCCTTCTTCCCAGATGCATTCTTCCAGTTCTTCCTCGGGCATTTATAGGAGCTCCCAGTTCAGACGAGAGGCTGAGGCTTTGCAGAAACGTAACCACTAACTGTGTTACATTAACTTGGACGTGTGACAATACTGGTGCAGGATATGGTGAAAAAGGCCCCACACAGACCACTCAGCAGCCACTGGTGATGATGGAAACCAGGATTCCCCAACCAGCTGTGAGTCACTGCTGAACTTAGGCCTGCAGACTGGTCGGCTAATAGTTAGCAAGTATTAGCAGACAAACATGAGAAACCAAAAGTAACCGTGACAACCAAAGCAGTTAATCTTAAAATCTGATTTCACCCAATGAGAGAAGCCTCCAGGAACTACTGCCAACCAGCGGGAGAATACATGTGTTTCCATAGCAACCAGCGGTTGTTTCAACTTGCGAGCATGTGTGCATGACGTCACGTGAGAAACCTCAGTATCCGGTCGTTAAGTCTGACGTCACTAGCCGTGTCTGGGTCTAAACTCCGCTGCAGGTCCATATATCAAACGATCACTGTGGCATTACTGAGAGTTGAAAAACTGTCTAAAGTCTTTCATCTTTAATAAAATGATCAGCGTTCTGCTCTACCAGGTGTAACAACTGAGTTTAACATCCAGGCATCCATGAAAACGGAATTTATGACATTTAACGGAGTTAGAAGTTAGCAGGGAGTTAGCTCGCTAGCTTCTATCTAAATACAATATAGCATGTCCTGACTGCGGGGTTTTGGAAACAAATTCAAACGTACAGCTCTGCTATCACTTCCAGCATAAATGAAGACAGAAAACTAAACAGCAGTGACGTTTGTAGGGTTACTGAAGTTTGGCTAGCTGGTATATAATGATGTGCTACGTGACCGCTAGCGACACAGCTATGTTAGCATAATATAAACAAGCTAACTTTTTTTCCACTCGATAAAAGTTAACGTGAGTGTTGTCGGTGGTCAGGAACAAATGTAATCGCATGGCAGGATGCTGTAAAAGGACCAAACTTCAGGAGAACAACTGAGATAATCCATCCACAATACGAGGTTAGTCATTCATATACTGCTGCATGAGCTGGGCTGTAGTTACATCCTAAGGTTTTAAAAACTGAGCTTAAATAAATGATTAGTGGTAATAAAAGCCGAGGGAGGTCAACAGTGATCGCTGACTGTTTTAGGAGCTTTTTGAGATTAAATAGAAGAAAATACAAAACATTAAACATGTTAACAACACAAAAGCCATATTAAACGCAGACTACTTTAGGCCCGGGGCCCTGTGCTTCGTACGTCGCTTACTACATCCAAGATCAAATGACACATCCAAGATCAAACCATCGCGCTAACCGTGAGCTCGCTAATCCGGTTCTCCGAACACACCTTCCGTTGACGATTAGTACAGCTGGACGCAGTAATGTGACATCACTGGGTGTCGTAAAAGGGGCTACGCATCGATAGTAGAAACATTGATCGGCAACCCTCTGATTGGTCGGCGAAAATGTCGACGGAGCGCGCTCGGCTCGGTATTTTTCGGCAGCAGAGCAAGAACTCTTGAGTGAGGGATTTCAGGAGTTTCAGAGTTTAATCAGAACGCAAGGGAACACTGCAAAGGCTGCAAAAGCAAGGAGAGAGGGCTGGCAGGAAGTTGCTGACAAATTAAACTCGTAAGTAATTTAATAATAACAATAATAATGGAGTGGATTGATATAGCGCTTTTCAAGGCACCCAAAGCGCTTTACAATGCCACTATTCAGTCACTCTCACATTCACACACTGGTGGAAGCAGCTACGGTTTTAGCCACAGCTGCCCTGGGGCAGACTGACAGAAGCGAGGCTGCCATATTGCGCCATCGGCCCCTCTGGCCAACACCAGTAGGCGGTAGGGTAGATTTATCATATCACACCATATTATCCAATATTATATTACATTATATTATATTGTTATATTATATCCTCTTTCACATTAGAGCCACAACAGGACCCACTAGAACATGGGAACAGGTAAAAGTGAAATATAAGAATATTCTACAGAATGGTAATATTTATCACTTATATTGCTTTTAGTCTCTTGGAAAGAGACCCTGGAATAATCTGTTTGTTTATAACAGCAACCAAGAAAAGGGCAGAGCAACAAAAGACAGGTGGTGGTCCTGCACCCCCTCGTCAACAAGTTGGTTAAGTAAATAATACCCTCACGGGAAAATCGATATCTCTCTATGAGCACACTGTCGCGCTGAGCTAAAGGATCCTGTCTGTCCCGCAATATACGCTGGATTCTGAAAACTCTCCTTATCAATCTTGCACCTTCCGCAATGGGTGGCTCGCGTATACGGACAGGACATGGCTGCGACAGGCTTCCCAAATCCACCTTCGCTTTTATAGCCGTGGTCTCTCATCTTGATTACACGAAGTAATTTACAATTGCTACTCTGAAATATGAATTACATCTGTAATAATCACATACATGTAATAGAATGTTAATAGTACATTTCCCTTTTTTAGGAAATGACCTGTATGTATCTGTGTGAAATCAATAAAAGGATCAAGTGCTGCATTATCTTTAGTTACATTGATAATATTTATTTATGGTGAAACAGTGGTGGAATATCGCTGTTGCTTTCGTATGAATGACGCGGGCATACCTGCGTGGCCGCGATCTAATCCTGTTTACATAAAGTAAACCTGCTCCCCAGCAGGGGCCCGTTCTTCGTACCTCGCTAAGTAGGTTAGCCGGATTAGATTGTTGACGATTTCGCGTGATCCTGGATCAGTCGGTTCCCCGAAGCTCATCCGGGACTTGCTGTCATAGCAACAGAGCCGTAAGCGTAAACCTGCTCGGGAGCAGGTTTACTTTATGTAAACAGGATTAGATCGCGGCCACGCAGGTATGTCCGCTTCATTTATACGAAAGCAACAGCGATATTCCACCACTGTTTCACCATAAATAAATAACATCAATGTAACTAAAGACAATGCAGCACTTGATCCTTTTATTGATGTCACACAGATACATACAGGTCATTTCCTAAAAAAGGGAAATGTACTATTAACATTCTATTACATGTATGTGATTATTACAGATGTAATTCATATTTCAGAGTAGTAATTGTAAATTACTTCGTGTAATCAAGATGAGAGACCACGGCTATAAAAGCGAAGGTGGATTTGGGAAGCCTGTCGCAGCCATGTCCTGTCCGTATACGCGAGCCACCCATTGCGGAAGGTGCAAGATTGATAAGGAGAGTCCTCAGAATTCAGCGTATATTGCGGGATAGACAGGATCCTTTAGCTCAGCGCGACAGTGTGCTCATAGAGAGATATCGATATTCCCGTGAGGGTATTATTTACTTAACCAACTTGTTGACGAGGGGGTGCAGGACCACCACCTGTCTTTTTTTCCTCTGCCCTTTTCTTGGTTGCTGTTATGAACAAACTAACAGAGTATTACAGGCCAGTATTACCTTGCCAAGAGACGCAAAGCAATCTAAGAGATAAATATTACCATTCTGTAGAATACTCCTGTATTCCACTTTTACTTGTTCCCATGTTCTTGTGGGTCCTGTTGTGGCTCTAATGTGAAAGGGGATATAATATAACATATTATAATATAATATAATGCCATATGATATTGGACAATATAGTGTCATATGATAGATCTACCCTACCGCCTACTGGTGTTGGCCAGAGGGGCCGATGGCGCGATATGGCAGCCTGGCTACAACCGTAGCTGCCTCCACCAGTGTGTGAATGTGGGAGTGAATGAATAGTGGTATCGTAAAGCGCTTTGGGTGCCTTGGAAAGCGCTATATAAACCCAATCCATTATTATTATTATTATTAAATTACCTACGAGTTTGATTTGTCAGCAACTTTCTGCCAGCCCTCTCTCCTTGCTTTTGCAGCCTTTGCAGTGTTCTCTTGCGTTTTAATTAAACTCTGAAACTCCTGAAATCCCTCACTCATGAGTTCTTGCTCTGCTGCCGGAAAATACCGAGCACGCCCCTTGGACATTTTCGCCGACCAATCAGAGGGTTGCCGATCAATGTTTCTACTATCGATGCGTAGCCCCTTTTATGACACCCAGTGATGTCACATTCCTGCGTCCAGCTGTAGTAATCGTCAACAGCAGGTGTGTTCGGGGAACCGGATTAGCGAGCTCACGGTTAGCGCGATGATTTGATCTTGGATGTGTCATTTGATCTTGGATGTAGTAAGCGACGTACGAAGAACGGGCCCCAGGTTTACGCTTACGGCTCTGTTGCTATGACAGCAAGTCCCGGATGGGCTTCGGGGAACCGAACGATCCAGGATCACGCGAAATCGTCAACAATCTAATCCAGCTAACTCACTTAGCGCGGTACGAAGAACAGACCCCTGAAGTAGGATTCACTCACGTCATCACTTAACGACCGGATAATCTCTCCAGCAGGTAGTTGGACGTAGGTAGGAGGCGCACAGGAGAAATCCCAATAATGTGCCCGAACTGCCTCAGCTGACTCGGGGATTTGCCTCCGTGCTCCCTCCGGATGTCCGAGCTCATCGCTCTCTCTGAGGCAGAGCTGAGGAGAAGACTCCTTTCGTCTGTTTGCATTTGTGACTGCCGGCGAGGGTCTCTGTGTAACTTCTAAAACTTCACCACTTATATCAGACTTTTTTGTTATGAAGATTTAAATCAGCAAAACTTTTTTGTATCAGGTTGTAAACGTTTTTCTTCGTGCTGTCGGACTGTGGGGACTGACCGGCTTTGCAAACGTTCTCCCTGATCCTGGAGTTTTCAGGTATCAGCTGCTGCCTGCAGGCTCACCGTTTGCCTCGGCCTCTAATTTTGTCTTTGTTCACAAATTGGTTTGTTCCAAGAGCCTCGAAGTTCCTCAGCTGAACAAAACATATTTCAGTCGGCGTGTGACAGATGAAATAACAATGTTTTCCTTTCAAAATAAAGCTCTGACCGGGATGCACTCTACAGATAATTGTATTATCCAGAGCCTCTTTGATCGTCCTTCATCTTTACAGGGTTTGTGTTGCAGCCGGTCAGTTTGATTGGACTCTTTTAGGAAATAAGAGCCCCGGGGTTTGTAATAAATGTAATAAATTCATACTTGACAAACTGCAGCGGTCTCTGGCCATGCAGAGACGAGTCGCACTGTAAATCCCCTCTGGAGCGAAGCGTGGTGATTGGCGTTTCATTTGGAGGCCGGCGGCGGCAGCCGAGGGGTGACTCGGCGGGACTCTGCTGACTCGGTTGAGCAATCTTGTTTTACCGGTGCTGACGTCCCGGCAGTAATTTAATTTGAGCCACAGACAGTTGCGATCAGAGAGGAGGGATGATCAGAGCTTCTGTTAAACAGATGTTACTGACAAAATCATACATCTGTAAAAATATGAGCGTCAAAGAGTGAAACCTGATGAAAGTCAGAAATCTAATTACAGCAATATGAATTGTAATCTGCCCACAGGGACCGATGGAGCTCAGCAGTGATTTTATCCATCTGAGCTGTCCTGCATTAACCTGATGAGTTAATGGAGTTCTGAATTGAGTTTAAGTTTTTAATTAAAGAAAAATATCTCAAGCTTTCACATGAATACAAACAAGGAAGAGCCGGAGAAGTGTATGGGCTCAAAATGTGGTCATAAATATTTTGTACTTGTAAAAAAGATTTGTATGTGTAAAAAAGATTTGTGTGTGCGTAAAAAAGATTTGTATGTGTAAAAAGAATTTGTGTGTGCGTAAAAAAGATTTGTGTGTGGACTTAGAAAAAAAAAACCCCAAGTTACAAGTACGGATTTTGACCCTATTTTTCTTCCTTTCATCTGATTGGTCAATGTCATGTCAATCACAAATGTAACAATCCAATCAGAGAACAGATGGGTTTGGCTGTCAGAGGGGCGCTTTTTTGAACTGCAGGTCCTTGAAGGGTGATACAGTTTGAAGCTGGAGGATCGCTATATAAATATCCGATAGCAGCTAGGTCCCCTAACTTTCAGTAGCTGTTGAAAGGAAAAAGTTGTGGTATATCAGTGGTTAGAAATACCATTATTACTTTAGGATTAGTTTAACACAAAGTCAGGGCTGACCCGGGACCATTGCTGTGAGTCACAGTGCGCAGCATAAAAGTCCTTTCACATCGGACGCAGGATGTGCTGCTAATGCTAACTGCTAACTAAAAGCAAAGGATCCAGAATTTGTTACGCTGGCTGCTGGGCTCTGTGGGTTTTTGCAGCAGCTCTACCTGTACTAGATGCACCTGCTCCTTGTCGTTTCTATCTCTGACTTTATGTCCTCTACAAGAGGTTTTTTTGCTGGTTCTTCAAATGTTCAATAAAAACATGTATGCTAATTCATGACGAAGAAAGCTTTGTAATTAAGATTGTCATTTCCAAAACACTGCCCGCCCCCACCCCGCAGCGCTGTTGAAAAGGCTGTGGAAGTCCCTGTATTAAACATGTAGACCTGTGACACAAAAATCACCAAACTCGGACGACCACAGACTGTTTTCCTTCGTGGTGATGAAGGAAAACGCTGGGTTGGCATGTAAAAGGGCATTTATTCCCTTCAAAGACCTGCAGTTCAAAAAAAGCGCCCCTCGACAGCCAAACCCATCTGTTCTCTGATTGGATTGTTACATTTGTGATTGACATGACATTGACCAATCAGATGAAAGGAAGAAAAATAGGGTCAAAATCCGTAAGTGTAACTTGCAGGGGTTTTTTTTCTAAGTCCACACACAAATCTTTTTTACACATACAAATCTTTTTTACGCACACACAAATCTTTTTTACACACACACAAATCTTTTTTACACATACAAATCTTTTTTACGCACACACAAATCTTTTTTACACACACAAATCTTTTTTACACATACAAATCTTTTTTACGCACACACAAATCTTTTTTACGCACACACAAATCTTTTTTACACATACAAATCTTTTTTACGCACACACAAATCTTTTTTACACACACACAAATCTTTTTTACACATACAAATCTTTTTTACGCACACACAAATCTTTTTTACGCACACACAAATCTTTTTTACGCACACACAAATCTTTTTTACACATACAAATCTTTTTTACGCACACACAAATCTTTTTTACGCATACAAATCTTTTTTACATATACAAATCTTTTTTACACATACAAATCTTTTTTACAAGTACAAAATATTTATGACCACATTTTGAGCCCATAGAAGTGGACCCACCACATCGGGCTGAAAAATGAATCAACACTGCAGTTCCTCTAACGTCCACTAGAGGCTGCTTTTAAAGGTGAGTCACTGCCCATAGACTTCTATTTAAAAATGAGCAACTTTACAGCAGAAATTAACAATTAACAATGAACAAAATTAACATTCAACCCGATGCAAACAATATTTTTGGTCTTCTCTCCTCATATCAACAGTACAGAGGCCGTATTTGTTTACAACTCACCTACCTTTTAAGCTAGCGGAGGTGTAGCATCTCGGCTAAACAGAGTGGCTGAAGTGGACGTGTGCGCCATGTCTGTGCTGGAGGTGCAACAGAACTTTATCTCTTGATGTTCATTGCTGAACAGTGAACCCTGAATACGTCTGTGTGGCAGCTGATAAAAGTGAAAGTTCAGTTTATCAGGATCTCCGTTAGCTATAGCGGTGCAGCAGCTGGTCTTCCCGGGGTCCACGGAACAATCTATTGTCTCGCTGGCTCATACTGCTGGGAAATGATTAATGTTTATGTAAGGTTTTGTGTCTAAAATGCGCGCAGTTCTAACTGTAGAAATGAAAACTTTGATAAAACCCTGGCAGCACTAGTATGGAAGCCAGGAGAAACCTGATGGCTAAACTAACTAAACTTGAGCTGTGAGGTCTAGCACCATCATTCTGAAGCCAAAAATGTCGTAATGATTGTTGACACTGGTCGTCTTTTGTCTGTGACAGCCCAAAGTCACACAGCATTCCCAGTTTATGGATTTTAACACCGTAGAGGACGACCTGTTCTCCTGCTGGCCTGCATCTGTTTTATTTTATATGACTGTATTTAATCTGCTTAGAAGACTCGGGCAGACTAGAGTCCTTTATGCCCCCCCCCAGTGGAGTTCATAAAACTTTATTATTGTTTCCTGACACTTTTTTCTTTTTTCACTCACTGATGTGTCCTTGTTGAGTTAATTACAAACTGTTTGCCTGATTATAAATGCTTTATGCTTCTCAGGGCGCTCTTGAAAAGATGTCTTCAGTCTCAACGAGATGACCTGATTAATAGATTGTTGAGAAGGAAGGGACCCAAAGTGGAGACAGAACAAATCACTCTGTTCAATCATTCTGTTACAGTGTCACATATTTAAATGTAGTGTTTTACCGTACAGCTGGCTGAATAGGGTACAGAGACATTGTAGAAACCCTGTAAATAAAAAAAGTGCAAAGTATCAGTCCTGACTTTAAGCCAAAATAAAAGCTAATTGGGTGAGTTAGACCTGTGCAGGTGTAAACAAACGTTTTCTGTATCAGGTTGGGAGTCAATGGGCCCGAGTCATCGCTGGAGACAGCTTCTAGTGGACATTAGAGGAACTGCAGCTGTAGTCAGGTTTCATTATTCAGCCCTGGATGTTGGTCTCTCGGTCATAATTAGAGCTCTGACTTGATCAAACTGTGTGTGGACGCTGTATGAATAAAGGTTTAATAACAAAGGAAAGAAAAAGCAACAAGGTTTCACAAGAACTTTATTTATAGAAAAATGAAATAAAGTGAACAAAGGCAGCTGTTTTTCATCGTGTGGCTGATTATTGTAAAAATGGAAGCTGAGCTGTAATCAAACGTGAAAAAAGAAAAGCAAGAAGTGAATCCAAATATAATCTACTGCATTAAACTCTCTCAGCAAGCATAAGTAGTAAGATACACAGGAAGTGTATTTTCAAAATAAGGCACAGCACTAATGTATCACGGCAGCCCTATGAAAGCAAAGCCTCTAAAGAGTATCTGATGACTGAAACGTGGAAAACTTTAAATCCTGTGATCCTGATGGAGGCGGCGACCTCAGTAATCACTGCAGGAGAATAAACTCAGCGTGCTCACTGAACTTCAAAAGAACCTATGAATATCAAGCAGCAAAAAATAAAACATTCATACGCCAAAATCTCTCACAAACCTTTGAAGCCACCAACACCAGAGCTCAGACCGCCTCAAATCCACCACATTCAATTTCAGACAGTAATTACAGTCTGGCTAATGTCACTGCTAGAAGGGGCTGCGCCGCTCTCGACTCCATGCAAACTTTTTATTAGTTTTAGCACCAGATCCTGCATCTGCTCCTCTATTAAACCTAAAGCTGCACCTAGAAAATATTTAATGAAACGCGTTTGACGGCTTTAATCAAACTTTATTTAAATTCTCTTGGACATCCCAAAGTTTCTGATGTTGTTTCAGGAGAAAAACAACCATAAAGATGTCCGTTTGGGGAGTTTGGGGGGGTTTCGTGGAATGATGCAGCCAAAGAAAACACGGGTTACTCGGTTTAAATATTTAACCTGCTGTAAACAAAGATGTAAAACAACATGTATCTTTAACCGGTTCACGCTGAGCAGCCTGGCGCAGATTTAAAGGTATTTTCTGTAAAAAATTTAATGAAAACTTTAACCACAAGGTGGCAGTGTTCCAGCTCTAAATACTGCACCGATGTTACAGTTTCTCTCCATGTTTGACATTCTTAACACTTCCTGTGTTCTTCTGCATGTTAAGTTGACACTTTACTAAATTTTAAACGGTTTTAAACCATCTTTAAATGATTTAAGCTCCTTTCTGAAAAATGTTTTATTAAATATGACTTCAAACAGAGCCCATAAAGTAATCTGGAAGTTTAGTGAGGTCACAAACCCCTGAAACTGAGGGCTTACTTATAGAGGAGGCGCCCCCTGCTGGTCAGAGAATCCAGGTTTATTCTGCATTGGCTTCAGGACAGCGTTGTCCATCCTTTATGTACAGTCTCTAGACAAATAGTTCCTAAAATTGGATATGTCACTTCCTGCTTGGCACCACGTCTCATAAACACTTTCAAAAACCTTCTCAGTGGCTTCTGTGAGGTCATTGGTTTATTTAAAGTTAAAGCGCTGGCTGATGTCGCCTCCAACTCTACAGGGTTACCTTTGCACACTGAAACCAGCCTGACATCGACTCTGTGTTGGTGTCTTTTCCCAACAGGCTTCTCAGAGACCAGCTGAGGCCAGTTTTACCTCTCCTGTGTAAATATATATATATATGTATACTGTATATGAGCATCCTGATAAAAAAATCTCAAACTTTTGTTGTATTTCTCTAAGTTCTCATCAACATCTGACGTCTTTCGTTTCCGTTGTGCAATCAAACCTCGACCTCATCTGCACCTTTCACACTTTATGGACCTTTGATTTAAAGAAACCTGAATTTGTCTCCGTGCATCAGCTGATTTAAATATCTAGCGAACCTTTTAAATAACCAGTTGATATTCTGATGAATTCTCTGGTGTCAGTACCAACTTCTTCCTTTAAACAGTCAGACAAATAAAATGTCCTCCAATGATGTCGACCAATCACAGACCTTCTCTTTGATGTGTCCTACTTTGGGCCTTCTACTTCCTGTGATCTTCCTCTGCTATCCGGGTGGCACCAGCTTCCTCCACAGGCCCCTCCCTCTTGCTCTCCAGTGCGACCTTGGTGTAGGTGACCCCCTCTTCCGGCTTGCTCTCCTTCCCTTGGAGCTCGGCCTCGGCGCCCTCCTGGCCCTCGGCGCCCTCCTGGCCCTCGGCGACAACTCTCTCCTTCTTCAGCTTGATGCGGAAGGCCTCCTTGCTTGGAGCTTTCTTGGCGATGTTCTCTTTGAGCCGCTCGCCAGACTGCTTCAGCCGCTCGCCAGCCTGGTGCATCTTCTCCCTCCGCTCGGGTGGCATCACCTTCTCGCCCAGGTGGTGGAACTTGGTGCCCAGGTTATCTTTGGTTTTGCTCATGTTCTCCTTTGAGAAGGCGGCCTTCAGTGTTTCCGTGCTCTTCATGACCGACTTCTTGAGTCGAGCAGCTCGCGAGGGGTCGGCTTCTTCCAGACTCAGGTACTCCTCGTCAGAGGAGAGGTCGGCGGGGACGTCGTAAGAGTCCGGCTCCATATCCAGCCCCTCCAGGCCGGGTCCTTTAGGGGACTTGGTGACGGCCACTGACGGGACCTCTGTCTCACCCTGCAGATTAAATGAAAGTTAATTAAATATTAGAGATTTATTATCGAATGTTTTTATTATTCCTGTTTTTAATGATTCTGTGTTACTGTCCCATCTGCTGAGTGTAAAAGAGATTTTAATCTCAATTAGAGATGCACAGAGTTCATTTCTTTTGTTTCCGCTTCCATGTTAAAGACAGAAAACTTAGATTTTGGCTTCAGATTGAGACACGTTGGTGGTTACAGTTTTTAACAGAGCTTAAATGTGTTTGTTCAGCCCTGAAAACATCACATGGAAATAACTTATTTTCTTGAGACTGATTTTATGAGAAACAACCCAACAGGACCCGTAATGTTGATTTTCTGCTTTTGTTTCCAGTTTAGTTGAAGTCAGGCTAAAACACTTCTTATTTCTGTCCTGGATGAATAGAGGTGAAACACATATCCAGTTAAAGCATCTGAGTCTGTGGAGGACAGACATCCATCTCAAATGTGCTTTAAAGATCTGGAGTTTGATTTTTATCCGTCTAAAGTGCTCATTAATCTTAAATATGCTTGACTCCTTACACTTTTGCAGCAGAAGTCATCATTCATTAGCAAAGCGCCTCGTCTATCTCGGGATAAACACACGCAGTTGAAACTGATATCCATCTGTCTCTTCTATCCACTGAGGATAAATTACTCTGCTGCTGGTAAAGCTGAAGGGAGCTCGCACAGAAAACTCGATATTCCTCTGAGATACTCTGTGAGACTCAACCTACAAGCTCTGAAAACACCGGCAGCGTCATAAGATCCAGTTTTTCTATTTTTGCACATGGCGAGTAACCAAGGAAGCGGCTGGCAGGAACGACACCTGGAACACAGAAATACTAACTGCACCACCCGGTGAAGTCGGAATTCTGGTCCCTGTTGGACTGAACTGTTATCACAGCTGATTCGAACAACTTCTCATCTCATTCTGTCAGATTAGCATCTCGCATGTGAACAGTGGCCGCAGTATACCGTCCACCAAGAGACAGTCGTGTTTTACAGCTCGTCCACGTCAGGAGACGAGGGGCGGTGGTGGCATACGCCCACGAGACACCGATCCCAGTCTGGACCTTTGAGTATTACGCTCTCTGTTCAACTTGATGATCACGGCAAAATGTGTAGCAGACATGTGGACATGCACGCAGAAGATGCACTACCAGCAGGGGGCGATAGTGTATTTAAAGCCCAGAAGTTGGTAGCAAAAAAAACTCATATGAAGTACACTGCAGGGTCCTTAATCGCCAAAGATTAAGCTAAGTGGCTAACATGTACATATAAGTTAATATGTTAATAATATGTGTTTAAACACTTTCCTGTGATTATTTTCATGGTGGCTTGAAATAAAATGTCCCTCTGCTGTTACTGCAGCGTCTGCATGATGCACCGACGTGTCCGTGTCACGCTTTGCCATCATATCAGGCTGATCTGTTACTTTAGCTTTCACTCACTGAAAGATTTGCTAAAAACTTCTCGCCTCAATTCAGGCGCTAAAAATATCTCAGCTAGTTTTAGGTGCCAAAAACTGCTTGGCTAGCTCTGGGCACAAAAACAGATTGTTTAAATTCAGGTGCTAAAAACCGTAAAGAGGCTTGATTTGTTACTAGTTTGCTAATGCTAACTAACTTATTGTATTTTCGGACAGTAGAAGGAGAATTTGGTGAGTAAAATAAATGAGAAAAGGAGGAATTAAATGTCTCACATTCAAAGTTTAGTGCCCTCCTTAGTGCATGATGGAAACCTGTGTCCATGTGCTCGGGTTTTACAGCGACCAAGAGTTTTAATTGTTTTCGCGTCTTTACTCTTTCAAATGGCCGACACAACGGAGCAGCCGCTGGAGGAAGCTCGTCGCAGGCCTGCTCCACCTGCTGCGCCCTACAGGTGACTTTGGATGTGAAAGCCAATTAATCCTAATTAAGCCGTGGCCACCTGAGACGATGACACTCATTAATCAGGGCGGAGTCGTCAGAGCGTATCCACACGCTGTGAATGACACAATAATTACACCGGCAGGGAATGTGGGTCGAAGTATGTATTAATAACCTCGCCAGTAAAGGAGGAAGAAGAAACGGAGAGAAACCATCAGAGCTTTTAATTATGTTAACACACTCAGCCACACTCGAATCCCAACCTTTATGCGTTTAAATCATGAACGGGGTCTACCGCGTGCAGCAGCAGGGGCCAGGGGTCAGCCTCTAGTGAGCGTTAAAAAGAAACACAAAGCCACTTCCAAGAATCACGCGAACAAATTAAAGAACGACAAGAAAATCACAGCAGAGAGACGCAAAGGACAACAGAAACACGCAAAACAGGTAAAAAGAAACACGGAGAAGCACGAAGAGTCCAAAAGTGTCTGCAGAGAGGCACAAGGTGATTACAAGTGACCACAAAGAAACACAAAACAACCAAAAAGACACAAAAAACCCTCAAGGAGAAGCACAAAACAACTATAGACACATAATAAAAGAACACAATGACACCAACACAAACAAAGTAAAAGCACAAAATTACACAAAAACGTCTTAAAAGTCAAATTAAATTACTTCAACATGACGACTGGATGGAAAATAAACACAAAGAAACACATAAATAAAATAAAGAAAGTATTGATGATCACTATGAGGCCCGTCGTGGTTAACAAAGCTGCACAGTGAAGCTGTGAGTACGTGTTCAAATCTCAGCCGTATTTGTGGCGTTTGAAGAGCTTCCTGCTGCGGCGCCTCCTGTTAGCAGGGTGACCTCCTTTAATCGTGTTTGTTCACTCCTCATCGTCTCCCTGCAGAAACATCACAAACTAAAAGCCATCAGCTGCTCTAAAATTACACATTGTCCTCTGATGTCCGCCGCGCGCACCACAGCGGCCCTGAGAGTAAACCGGCGGCCATTTATCTTTTTCTTATTACTGCCCACCGTCCGCCCGTCATCATTCAGCCGCCGGCAGGCGACGAGCGTCTCTAACAAAGCGCTCGCTGCTTCCTGGTTAAACGGCCGCAGCCGAAGCTCTATATTAGGAGACGAAGGGAGGCCTCAGAATAATGACAGCACATCGGTCATGTGGAAACTCAACACTGCAACTGTCTGCAGAGGCACCGCCCGGGACCAGGCTGAGCTACAGCTGGGCTCGCTGTGAAGAAGGACAGCAGTATCTCATGTACTGTAGCTGGGAACACGCACAACACAGCAGATATGAATCATCGTCCATATGCGCACACGGCCTGGGGCGCGGTCATCGAGTGGAGAACTGCTGTATGATGTCATGTTGTTTTTTGGAGCCAGAAATGTAGTTAAGTGCTAAGTTAGCCGCTAATGTTAGCCAGCTTGGTTCAGTCTACATTCATAGACTGTATAAGTTCATCACACAGACACAGATAACTGCTAATTAACGCAAAGTAACAACATCAACACAGTTTTTACTGCAAAGCGGCCGCATTACCCCATATGGAAAAGAAATAGAAAAACTTATAAAAGACTTGTATGAGCTTTAGCTTGCTTCATATAGTGAATCATATCAGGCTTATATGATTTACTCATGAAAGTGGCCACTTTCTCATTACTTTCATATATTGTTTTTAGGAAGTGTCCAAAACATACAAGTTTCATTTATACAACTTTTCAAGGGATCTTATATGTGTTTTCACTCTTGTATGCTTTTCATACAAGTTTCACACAAGACAGATACAAACTTTATAAGATTTATATATATCTTTTCCATATGGGTCTGGTCAGAACACTGCATTAAAAATGCTCCAACAGCAAACCAGAGATTGAATAGAAAGTGAAAACAAGCAGACAGCTAGCAGCTACAGCAACCTGTAACTGCGTCTACTGACACAGTCGGTGGGAAAAGGTCAGTCAAAAAGACACCACCCAAAATAATCCATCCATTCACTTCTGCTTATCCTTTTTCAGGGTCGACCCCAAATAATGCAAATGTTAAGTCTCAATACAACTTAAATAGGTGTGGTACAAACTAAAAAACTAAAAACTAAAATCAGCCCCTCTGTAGTTTTTATAACAGAGGAAAAAAGCAAAAGAAATATATGCAAAAGGATACAAAATTAATTTTTAAAAATTACGGAAAAAATTACAAAATTAAAGCACATGACCGCAAAGACACGCAAAACAGTTATACATGCAAAACATACAAGACAAACTACTTTTAAAAAACCCACAAAACACACCAAAGTCATGCAAAGCTGCTTGAAAACATTAAAAAAACATAAAAGTATCTAAAAAGAAAGAGTTTAAATGATCACAGAAACATGCAAAATGTCCACCTATGTCACAAAAAGACCACAAAACTGCACAAAAATGTTAACAAAGATACAAAAAACTACATGAAAACGACTTCAAGCAGAGGTTAAACAAACAACTACAGACACAAACTGTTTTTTTTTGTTATTTCCAGAGTAAAAGTTCTTCTGAAACGACCTCAAAGAGATAAACAGGTCCAAATGTTTCCACAGTTTAATCGTGCACAGCATTTTCTTAAATACTGTAACCATGGCAACCCAATGCTGCTCAGATTTGCAGCAGCGCAGAGATGTGACCTGGACACCTGGAGGACTCTGACTTTCTCGCTCTGCAAGACCGTAAACTGTGTCTGCTCACAAACTCCCGTCAAACACAAGCAGGCCGAAGACGCGTTCAGCGGTTCGAACTGTGAAATGTGACGGCGCAGGCGAGAAGAACAAAACCCACCAAACAAAGTTGAGTGGAGCCCATAACCCTCCGCCCTCCCGTCTCTTTTTTAATGCAGACTCATCTCACAGGATTTTTTATCTTCTGTTATCCTTCATCTCTTTGGCTGCTTTTTAGCAGCCGGTCAGGTTGATTGACGTCTCGTTTCTCGCCACATCCTGACCGCTGTGATAAGCTGACATATCAGAGCCTGACTCTGGCTGACAGCAGTTTATGGCCTGTCCCTGCCGGCAAAGAGGGAGAACGCTGTGATCCCAGAATAGGCCCCTCTGTCACGGATCCACAGCAGCTGTTAGCAGCACACACAGAGCTCCGGTTACTATTCTGAAGTCTGAAGACATTATTGAGGACAGCAGGACCTGCAACTCACTGCTCAACTTATCTCTGCAGAGCTGCATGGAAAAGAGAGCAGGGCAGCTCCCACAGCTTCCCACTGGAAATGTGTGAAGGCTGCTTTTTGATTACAGGCCCAAAATATTTTCTTTATCAGCGTTGTAATGGACTCATTTCACTGTGATCTGATGTCAGTCACGTCTATAACTCTGCAAAACTCATACAGTGAATCTGACAAGAAAATTAATCTAATAAAAATCTGTAGCACTGGCATAAAACACTAAAAAAGCACAAACACTCCAGTTTCAACCAGTGAGAACGAGCTCTGCAGCCAACTGTCTTTGAAGTCAACCCAGTTTAAGACTTTAACTGTCTTCAACAGTTAAATGCAGACTTTGGCTTTTAGTTGTCTTTGTACAGAAATAACCAGGCTAAAGGTTTCAAGTCTCTGTGCTAACCCAGGATAAACACGCCGTCACTACAGGCCGAATAAATAGGTCCAACTCTGAATGATCGATGACGCGCCGCGCTCTGACTGAAGTACTCTTAAAACAAACTAGAACATAGAAATACCAGCAGCGTTTGGAGGATCAGTGAGCCGGTTAGTTGACACACAGTGATGTGCTACCTGGAGCTATAGCTAGGCCAACGTGAACACAGTCAGTGGCTACATCCATGTTTGACACTATCTGTGTTTGGCACTTTAAATCTTATAGCTTATGATCCTGTTAAATGGACAGATGAGAGTAAATAGCACAAACTAAAGCTTTAAAATACACGACACGTACATTTGCATCCCAAATATAATGGAGTAGAAGAAGAAAGCATCATGACACAGAAACACAATATTGTAAGATTAAAAGTACTGTAGTCTAATGTTATACATCTCAAGTTTTCAGGCCCCTCTTCAGGAGACAGACACTATCTCTATTTTAAGGCCTGCTGAGGCCTCAGTTTTAGGCTTCAAACTTTCCTTTTTGCTAAAGCATATAGTTAGGGCTGGATCAGGTGACCCTGAATCCTCCCTTAGTTATGCTGCAACAGGTGTAGGCTGCTGGGGGATTCCCATGATGCACTGGGTGTTTCTTCTTCACCCACTATGTATTAACAAACCTCTGCATTGAATCATATCTGTTATTAACCTCTGTCTCTCTTCCACAGCATGTCTTTATCCTGTCTTCCTTCTCTCACCCCAACCAGTCACAGCAGATGGCCCCGCCCCTCCCTGAGCCTGGTTCTGTTGGAGGTTTCTTCCTGTTAAAAGGGAGTTTTTCCTTCCCACTGTCGCCAAAGTGCTTGCTCATAGGGGGTCATATGATTGTTGGGTTTTTCTCTGTATGTATTATTGTAGGGTCTAGCTCACAATATAAAGCACCTTGAGGCGACTGTATAAATAAAGCTGAATCATCAGTAGGTGACGTGTACGAGTCTGTGATCTACATCTGCGATCCTTTTAACGAGGACTAAACACAAGACTGTAAGTTCATGCTGCTGATTGTTAGCACCATCACTAAACAAACAGTCGATCACTCCAGTCTAAATGTTCCTGATTGAGATTTAAAATCCGACACAGCTGTCATCTGACAAAAGCTGAACTTATAAGGCCCGCAGCTACGAACACCGAGTCTTTGATCACCGTTATAAATCTTTCAGTTCACAGAAATGTTTTTTTATTTTCTGTCCATCATCCGACCAGCTCCTTCAGCAGAAAATCCCACCACACTGCGGCTCCCAGCTGCCGTCTCTTCACGACTGTTTCACAGCATTCGGACTCACTCTGTGCCCTTAGAGAGAATATCATGTCTCCTTGGAAGTGACGCTCATAGTTTAGCTTTAATTTTCCAGCCGTTCAGGGAAGACTCGACAGGAGCTTTTATTCTTGTAAATGTTGCTGTGCTTTCTAAATTAAAGAGTTCAGTCGAGTGTTTCTTATTAAAACTTTGAAGTGAATCCACCTGATCTGATTAAGGTCGCCCACACTTTGGCTGAAAGTGCGCCCTCTCAACATAATGAGGATGCTTTTCTATTAATTGCCAATGTTTTGGAGTCGAGGGTTCTTATGAGTTTGAACTTAATCCGCCCTTCATTTCCTCACATCGACGCTTGCGCCTCTCACTGCGTCCACCGCTTAATGAACCGAGTCAGAGTTCATCCAGTTAAGATCTCGCTGCTTGGCACAGACTTGGTCTACTTCATTTCTGATGCTTAATCATTCTCCAGTTGCTCGTAAACAAAAATTTGGATGTAGCTCAGAGATCTTCTCTGGGGACTAAATTCAGATTTTATCTGCTTTTTTAACTCATTCCACCGTTTAACTAATGTTCTTTAGCAGCTCCGCAGCACCGAAGGACAAAAGAGTCATTTTACACCAAATTTAAGGGTTGAGCTTTGGCCTCTTTTTTCCACGTGGAATAATGAGATGCAGTCCTAATAAAGCACATTAGGTCTCAGTCATGCAGGTCTAGAGACCGTCAGCGAGTCCACTGTCAATCACTGGACACTGGAAAAGAAAAGGGGAATTCCCAGTTCCAGAGTTGTTGCTGTGGTGGTTATTCTGGTCTCTTTTGCTTTTTGTTGCTTAACTATCCTCTTAAAGTCTGATAAACCCTGAAATTACTCAATTCAGCAATTAGCCAGCCCGTGCCAGTTATTTGCTGGTCATTTGATTAAGCTTGCTCTAATAAGAAGAGAGTTAGTGGCTCCCAAATGTTCAAGATTTCTCTGCTTATTGCCTCTCAAGACGTGACATCATTCAGAAAATTCAACAACTTTTGTGAGAAATTCTAGAAAATAGACTCTTCTGATTTCCCGCGCTGGAAATTTATTTATTTTCCTTGATTAACTAAATCTGTTTAAGTCCTGATGAGGTCATCGTCAGAGAGACTTTGTGCTTCTGCACAACTATCTAACTGGTACTGGTACCAGTTAGATAGTTTTAGTACCAACATCTTCCAATCAGACGTTGTCAGGCTGAAATGTGACACTTAAAACTCCAAACATGATTGTTTCTACTTTTCTATTCAGCTTCTAATGTGAAAATTTAAAAATATTCTGATTGGCTGGGTCATGAATCCTCTTCTATAAATTAGTTTATTGGATTACTGAGTGAAGACTGTTGACTTTGCTGTTATTTAGCTGCAGTTGTTCAGCTTCCCTTTAATATATTTTTGGTTTCTTTTGGTTTTCATTGATTAATTGTGTCCATTTAAGTCTTCAAAGATGTCAGTGTGGCACAATAATAAGTCTTTCTAAGAGAGAATCTATCTAAACCCTGCAGTTAAGCCATTAACCCACAGGCTCACTGTGGTGTGTTCAATGGGAAGAATTCATAAAGTCAACGTTTAAACATCCGACTCTGAGAAACTCTGCTGACCTGGTAGATGACGACTCTGAACTTGTTGCGGGTGAGCAGCTCATCCTGCGTGGACTCCACCTTCTTGACTCGGACGTTTTGCTTCTCCACGCGTGTCCGGACCTCCTTGACGTTGGCGCTGACTTTGCGGGTTTTCTGCAGGAGCTTCTCCACAGTGCCGCTGGTGTCGGTGTGGTCCTTTGCCAGCTTCAGGACGTCCCCCTGGATGGTCTTGATGTTGTTCTCCAGATCCTGCTGACGCTCCTCCATGCGCTGCTGGGAGGACTGGACGTTATCGATGATGCTGGCCACGCGCTCCAGCAAAGACAGGATGGTCAGGGCGCTGATGGGGTTCCCGGCCTCATCCTCCATCCCGGCGATCTCCAGCTTCTCCTGGATGCCTGCGCTGTGGTACTTGAGCTGATCCATTATCAGGACTCCTGAGATTCAAACTTAAGTTGTAAGAAAAGTTGTGGTTGTGCAGAACGGAACCAGGATCGTTGGGGTTACCGTCAGGGAGACCAGGGCAGCAGCACCGAGCACTTTGACCCAAACTCCGGTCTGGGGACGGGAGAGAGGAGCAAACTCCACCTACTCCTTTTTAAAAAGGCTTCGGATCCAAAGGGAGCCTGATTCAGTCCTCATCGGGATGTGGGCCAGGTGATAAACTTAGAGGGGAGCAGCAGTGCTCACACGAAACCCCCCTGCAGCTAAAAATAAAAACTCTTTGTAAGGCGACACGCTGACATTTTGGGAAATGCAAAGCAGGAGATGATGGAAATTCCCATTCAAGTCCCACTTTTCGATGCCAGCCCCACACAAGACTGATTCATAATTTTCCGTCAGTTTCACACGTTACACGCCAGCAGCTGTGAAACATGTACATCAGCAGCAGCTTAGGAGTCACTCTGCAGGCCTGCAGGGGCAGATGCAGCGAAGTCCCAGTTGTCTGGTGTGATTACACAGCGCGGGAATGTTTAGGGGATTAAACACTGCAGCTCTGCCCTTTTTGCTTTCCCAGGACGACAGAGTCCAAACATTGACTGAGATTCAGATCTGAGGCTCTTTATAGAGATGACTGACAGTTCCAGAGCGTGAGGAGGAGTATCAGAGCGACACTATTTTAATACCTGGTCCTCTGAAGCGGCACCGCACAGAGGGGTTTATTTAGTCTGCACTGTTCAGTGTGCAGCACACGTGTGTTAATATGTTGTATTTAGTGCTCGTTGCTTCACAGTCTGACAGCATGAAACCGAACGCGCAGGCTACACTTCATCCTTCAATGACGTGCTGAAAAATGGGTGTTATGAATTAATACACCTGCGCTTAAAGCTCCTTCATCATGTACCAGCAAACTGAAAACAGTCTCACAGCAGTCTGTGAAATACTCACAAAATGTAATCTATTGATTTGTGTTCCTGAACACCAATTTTACATTTTGTAGAAAAAAAACATGTTTGTTTGTTTGTTTTTTTTACAGTCCAGACTTTCTATTGATTCACATGTCAGAACAGGAAGTGGAATTTTTCCAGACGTAACCTCTGAGGTCTAACTCATTGTAGGTAATAACCCTCACCTAATACTATACTTTGGACAAAAGCAAAACTGACCTTTCGGAAATGAAATTTTTATATCAGGTAGAATTAATGTTATCCTCATTCCCAGATTGTCAAAATTTGGACAAATGAGGGCTTAACATTAAAAAAATCTGTATGTAGGAGCGTGATGTGACACTCATGCTTCTGCATAAAGTAGTAGGCATGTCCCCGCTCTGAAACTCTATACTGTAAGTTGACGGGCACCTCCCTAGAAATGTGACCGATGCAGCCCACAAAGACCACGATTGGCCCCTTCAGTACTAACAGTATTAACCCCCTGTGCATTTCCTGCTATCTCTTATTTTGCTGTTAGTTTTTTAAATGGAACGAAAGAGAATTTACGAACTCATGCTTTCATGTCAAGCTTGCACTTGACTCCTTTTATGAACCAAAACTACTTACTACAGACGTACACAGACATTAGCTAAATGCAGCCTGTCTGTGGGAAGGAAAAAACCAGCATGAGTAAAGACTGGACGTCTTATGAGTCGCTGTTAATTATGAATAGCTTTTCTCAGTCATTAGCACAAATTTAAAGAGGACATAAAAGGATTTTATAAATAATTACTATTGTTGGAATTTATTCTGTGAAAAACTGGGATTTAAATTGATTACTTGTTAAATTATAATTGATTTTCGTGTAATAGAAACTTTCTGGCTCAGTGACCACATCACAGGCTTGGTTAGTTGGACAGCATTACCAGAAGAAGACGAGGCTGGCAGGCATTTCAACAACATACCGAGACTCCTTATATATACTTTCCAGTCGAGCAGGAGGAGAGAAAGAGTTAGCTCGGAGGAACTGGGTATTCAGAGGGGTTGGGCAGCATCACCTGGTGCAGGTGTGGACAGTGCACGGAAATGCCGATCAGCTGTCAGGGTACTGGTGTGGATCACATGCTTGTTTCCCCATGACCGACATTTACCAGATGTTCTGCTGCTGATGTTGGAAATGGACATGCATCAGCAGCAGGTACGCTAACAATAACTAATGATAGCTTGTTAGCATCTAAAATGTGACAAAATGATGTCTGAAACATGAAACTTTATCATTTAAGTATGTCACTAATTCTGAGTTGCCACATACACTATCACTGTTTGGTTAATAAAACGTTCTTTGACCTGCTAGTTTGCTAACTAGCAGTAGTTCTGAGGTATGGCTGAGATATGGCACAAAAAGCATAAAATTATAGCTGTTCTACAAAAACTAGCCTTGACTTATTTATGGCTTGTTTGACCCTGTGGTTAAACGAGGCTAACTGCACAGACAGTCTAACCTAAAGTGCTCCTACAAACCCTAGCATTGTGGCTAGCTATCACTTTTGTGCAGCTAGACAATAATGAGGAATCACTCGCTGCTTAAGTGGTAAAGAGAGCAGATGGACTGTGTCTCCTTGGTTTTTACCTCTATTAAATTAATTGCTGCAGCGATGACTATGGCCAAGTCCTGGAATATCGACATCTATATAGTTATCTGGATATTTGCTGAGATCTCTGCCCTGTAGCCTGCCACATCTGTCCCAGATGTGAAGTATACTTTAGCTTCAAATCAAAACTTTGTGTTATTTCCATTCAGTCACTGCTTTAAGTGATGTATACATCAAATGAAACCAGTAGAATTTGATCAGCACAGAATACCATATTATTACCTTTGTTGTCATCCTTGTGTCTGATTGGTACACAGTGTTAACCAGCAGTGTTTGACAAATTTTGCAGCAAATCTAATCTGATCATTTATCTGAAGCCCTGTCATAGCTGGCGAATGACTTCAGTGCTGCATTTGTCCTGAACTCACTGTTATACTGTACACAGGGTAAAGTAGGTTCATTTAATATTTATATGGATTTTGGTTTGTTTAGAAACAGCTCTCATATAAATCAGTTTAATTACACAACAACAAACATTTATAAAGTTACTGTTTTCTTTCTTCTAATTCGCTGTAAGTCCAGTTCAATAAAGACCAAACATATTAAATCAGCAGTTGCTCGCTCTGCCTTTATTTAAGCATTTCCTATGTTACATAACTACAGTCCATCCTTGTTTATGGAGAATAAACTACCTCTGGAGGCTGTTGAATGAGTGAAGGTTTGATCCTGGTAGGTTTTCTTTTCACTGGCTGATAGTTTGGAGCTGACTGACTGCTGAGTCTGGTCGACTGAAATCAGCAGCTGCTGCTGTCCCTGAATACCCCCCAACCCACCCAGCTCTGCTTCTGCACCCACCACCTCCAGTCTGCATCTCTATATTTACCCGGGGTGGCGTGCCTGAGGCCCCGCCACTGACAGAAATGTATGACACCTATAATGTGGCGGGTTTATTTTCATATGGCGAGCAGTGACCTCTGACATCTGCACACCAGGAGAATTCGGTTGGACAGTCGACGCTCCTGTGAGGGGGGGTGCAGCGATAGTGGGAGCTGAAAGTACGACTTTCATATCCAACATCTGTGTTTTCAAACCACAAACTCCCACATCAGGGCTGATGCACGTAAACACTGTAACCACGCTCTGTCATTTGAACACTATTATACTGAGATACGCACGACTCTGGCAGCTCCACTTAATGACTAATTAAATCTGATAGGTGAGTACAAAATACCGTGAGCCAAGTTCATTTTCATGTGCTGCAGCCTGGTGGTCGTGCCAGATGATGCTGCACAGATATTAGAAAGTAAAGTCATCCCACAGTCCAGCTTTTACCGCCATTACTGTCTTTGTATCAGGAGAATATGAGGAAGATCCTGAAAAACTTTTTTTGTAGACTCAGCTTCTTCACACCTGGCTCATGCTTTCATCTGTCTCCTGACCCTAATCATTTTGACATTTATCAAATTATGAATTTATTCTAAGGGCAGAGTTACCTATTTTTTCAAAGTATTAAAATACCCGTGTGTGTGTGTGTGTGTGTGTGGATAGGGCCAGAGAGTCTAATTATTAGTGAAAATAACATCAGCCTGTTACGGCAGATGGCCCCACCCCTCCCTGAGCCTGGTTCAATATACAGTACAATATATAGTACCTTGAGGCGACTGTTGCTGTGACTTGGCGCTGTATAATAGATGGATGGTGTTTCCAGGTCTTAAAGTTAAGTGCCTTAAACCTGCATTCTTTTTATGTGCCAGCAGGGGGCGACTCTTTTCATCCCTAAAAACAGGTGGTTGAACACAAGTCTGTAGGTACGGAACCCCGCAGGGGACATGGGAGAAAAAAAATTAAGACGGACTTCGAGTTTGTTTTAAACGCGTGCTGCGTTTAAAGCGTGGAAGTACTGACCTTACTTTGAGTTTGATTCCATAAAAAGTGACAAAAACATTAGCGTTCGCTGTGCGTGGGAAGAAAACTTCTTTTTACAGTGAAAAAAACCCCTAAACTTCCAAGCAAGCACAGAGTGCGCTACGAAGTAATGTAAAATTCAGAGAAACTCACGGATTCTTCAACTGACAGCTGCGCACACCTGCACCAGGGTAAACCTCCGCCTACCGCAGTCCTGCTTTACAGGTGAAAATAGAGCAACAGGACCGCTGAGTCTTTGACTTTATTTATTTTCTGCTGTGTTTTACTTGCATCTATTTGAAAGACTGAGTGTAAAAACAAAAAATATTTTATTTTATGTGCTGGAATGTGCAGAAAATAGGTTTAAATATTAAACTAATTTCTTCCAGTCAGAGAATGTTGCATATAATTTAATGTTTGCTTCATGCATAAAGTTAAAAGATTAAAACTAATAAGACAAGTTTTAAAAAGAGACTTTTCCATTTGATTACATTTTGTATGATGATTATGCAGAAAAAGTAGAATTGGGCTTTATCACCTCTTCAGGTTGTAAATCGTGCTGATGAAGGGGCAGAGATGGTGTATAATGTGTAATTTTAGTGTTCAGTATGAAATGAGGACATCGTGTCTGTACAGGAAAAACAAAACTGTCTCTGGTCTCCAGCGACTGATGATGAAGGTCATCTCAACACTCAGTTTAAAAAACATCATTAATTCATCACAGGGCGTCGAGTGTGCCGTAACACGAGAGCATCAGTCACGAGAAGACGCAGAAATCGAAGAGAAAGCTCACAGGACACTCAATCAAATGACGCCACAGCACTCCGGTGTACATTAAAAAAACATTTTTTCTTTTTTTTATTTCGTCAGAGACCAAAAATAGCCTCGCCGAGTCTACATGCAGAATATAACATGTCAAACACATTCTAGTCACATTTAGAGAAGTCACGGCTGCGATGGTCGACAACAAGTAGAAACACGTTGCTCAGCAGAGGGGTGGGGGGAGGGGCTGACCTACAACCTGTAAATGTAGACTAAGACGGTACAGAAAACGTCAAATCAGAAACATACAGAGAAGAAAACAAACCTCCCTGGACCTGGGCACAGCCTCGGGGGCGTGGTCGTGAAATCTGGCGGCATCACCTGCTCATGTCTCACCTTTACCAGCAAATACAGTAAATTATTTACAGTTATTCAGTCGTTTTTGTGTATTAGCTGAACCAAAGGACTGTTTGGTCTCAGTGGATGATGTGAGTTCGCTGCTGGTGGATGGTTTCTGAATTAAATTTTAGAAGTAAATCAGCTGACACTTGTGTTTGCATTAAATACATGAGGATATTTTTCTTGTGTTGTATTCCCACAGACAAACTCTCTGACCAACTTCAACTTTAAATACAGCGTAAATGAGTCAGACCTTAAGAAAGTTGGCAACTTGGTGAAAAACAGATTTAAGGATTTTCTGACCTCTTGAATTATTACAACACGACTTAAAATGAGTGCTGTCGGCGTTAATCTCGTTAAAATGACGCTAACGCCATAAGGTGGCAAATCTCCATTAGCGAGTTAACGCGGATCGCCCCGTGCGAGCGGGTCGCCCCGTGCGAGCAGCTGCACAGCGTCGATGCACAAGTTAGCTTGTTAATGCGTTAGCGCCGTGCAGCTCCTCGAATGGGGCGATCCGCGTTAACTCTCTAATGGAGATTTGCCACCTTATGGCGTTAACGTCATTTTAACGAGATTAACACTGACAGCACTACTTAAAATGAAATGTTGCACCTTCAGAAATGTGTTAAAGTTCACTTTCACTGAAGAATGACATCCTTCAAATTTAACACAATTTGAAATGAAATTTGGATGTTGTGACAAACAAAAACACAAAGCTGGACTCAGAGTCGCACAGGCTCGTGACGGTCAGGGACACGAGGAACGACACAGAACTCATTCACCAGATGACACAAAGATCCCACGGAAACGTCGGCGTGATTGCTGTCGGAGCAAACCTCAAATGTGTTTTCTTGTTGTACGTTGCATTCACAAAAAAAATAACACCAAATTAGCTCCAACTGCTCTTTTCATGGTATCACCTCTTAAGCCTTGATTACAGTCTGTTGTGGACTCGGAGAGCCGGAGATGGCACGGCCGACTCGTCAGTCCAGTCAGTTTTCTGCATTTCCACCAACTGGGGTGCAAACGTAGTTGGTGCATCGGAAACTCTCACAGAAACTTGCAGGCACGTCCACGAGATGACGTTTACGTCACTCAGACTCTAGCAGACGGGCAAAGCTTTAACATTAGCCGGCGTGCTGGCGACCTGCTCGGGGCTGTGGTTTTAGCCACGAGCACACTCTCAGAATCTAGACGATGCTGCCGCATGGAAGTCAAACAGGTGAAACGTCCATTACAAAAATAATCAAAACTTTACATCGAAACAGAACAAAAAGAGGAGGCTTGGATTATTTATTAGGATTACTAAATTACTCAGGATACTGATCAGATTTTTCCTCCTCCTCGCCGAAAGTACTTGACTGTGTTTGTGTGAATAACGTAAGGCCAAATGACGCTATGATTTCATCTAAAACCATGAGACACACATGTTCATACCAGAGAACAGAACGCTGCTATATTCTGTATTATTACTGTGTTATTTTTTCTCGTGGGATCGTCTGTGCTTGGAATGTTTTGCTGAGGGGAAAACACAAAACAGAAAACAAAATTATTCCCTCACATTCAGAGAAAATCCTTGATCGAAGCAACCAAGACTAACGTGAAAATTACCGTCAGGACGTTGACGTCGATTTGAAGTCCAGCCCTTCCTTTACAATCTTGCATACAGCATTCCTGCCTTTGTGTTCATGGCTTTACTGGTTTTACTTTCCTTTCATCAACGACGGGCAGAAATGCTCGTTGTGTGTTTCCTTGTCTTGATAAAGCCAACATTTGATTTCCAGACAATGCACATTCCTTTTCAGGGAAAAACCCCCAAACCACCCCCCGACTAACGCCTTCGTCCTCCATTCGTCAGTCCAACTTTTAACCGTACCATTGAAGGAGGGGCGGAGGAGGCATCGAGGCCGACAACTTTTCCTTTTAAAAAGTTAAAACTACACCACAGTACACAGTTATCACAAGTCATGCTAATATACATAAACTACAATTTCGAAGAAAAGTTAACATAAAAACTTCCAGTAAAAGCTACTTTCAAGAAAAGAATTCTTCATGGTAAGAATAAATTATTAGCTTGTTTGAACACAGTGAAGTCTTTACATGGACCAAAGGATGAGTGTAAACATATCTATGGTACCAGCTGGCCCCTCTCACCTCTACAAAAAAGGACGGAAACAAAAAACACTGCATTTGGTAATCAGCTGCACGTTATTAGTAAAAAGCAGAAAAGAAAGGGGCAAAGAAATCAACTTTTCAATAAATAGCACATTCCAGAGGGGCAGATGTGACTCTGTTAGCCAGCTCGACAAAGATACCGCAAAGCATTCAACAAAACCTCGTAGCAGGAAAACTGAGACGGCGGACATGGCGGCGATGCAAAGTGACAGCGGGTTGTGTTGAATCGGCTCCTTGAACTATTTGCGGCATTGGAGGAAAAAACTAAAAAATAAATGCGCAAAGATGCCATCCAAGATTAAAAGGAGGGAAAATAAGGCCCCTGAAATAAATATTCTTCTTTTAACAGTTTCCTAGGAGAAAAAGAAAACTCACTACACCTACTGTTAAAAAATGGTATATTCCCGCGCCGTAAGAAAACAATTATCAAAAAAGACCTCCGGCAGACACGGCTATACCATCCTGTTGTTAGTGTCCGAGGAAAAGTGTCCGAGATTTTGTTTTTGCCGGCGACCCCTGTTGTTCTTCGGGCATTTCCTGAAGACAAAGAGAGCGAGAAAGTCGGTGTTACAATTTGTGTCCGTTACTAAAATCAGATTTATATGCTGTGATTGAGTCAATCTCCCAATTTGGTGCCTTTTCTTTTTTAGATTTTAGATCGGCCATTGTACAGTATTGTGCAAAAGTCTTTTTCTTTATATTTTCTTTCCAAGGAGTCAGACTCGTTAGTTAAAGTGGTCTTGGCCAAAACTTCTCCAGGTTTTCTCTGCCTGACCATTTTCAGACAGAGGACGTGTTTTTCTTTCTTTTTGTTTGTCGAGCATAAAAAGGGCACAGATCTCAAGCACTGAACCAGCGTTGTGTCTACAAATAACGGGCAATTTTGCAAAAAACCATTTTTAAATTGTATCTTCGAGGCAGCGTGTCACAAAACCTCATAATGTGTTCCAGTTTATTTAGTTCAGTCCACAAAAATGTCACTGGCAACACATTTTGACAGATATAAAAGAGTATTTTTACACCAACAATGTGATTCCCAGAGAGCTATTTGCTGAACACATATCTTGGCGTGGTGTGTTCTTAAGTGGAGGAATAAAAAGTGACCAGTGAAAAGGAATTATTATTATTATTATTATTCAAGACCTGGACTGAAAATCAGTGACCACAGGTCTCATGACGGGACGAATGTTCAGTTCAGGTTCGGTGAGGGGAGCCATCTGTAAAACATGGCGGAGGCTCTGTTGTGTTTGGAGCTGTACTTCATGCAGTCGTGTTGGAGATCGTCACAACTGATGGTGTATTAATGCAGAAAGTTACCACCAGGCTTTTCATTAGCATGTAATGATCCCAATGATCCACACTGCCACTGCAGGAAAACCAACCAGCTCAACATTGTACAAACTCTGTTTTTGCCTTATTTACTGTGACTTCATGTTTCAGTCAACTCGCTGCATCTATTTTTCTAGTAAAGTATAAAATAATTAACACAATACTACTGCTATTACAGTGTTGAGGCTCCTGTGAAAGAAATGTCGCTCTTTTGATAAATACTGTAAGGACACAAAAGCTTTGTATCAAGCAGAAATGCTAAAGACTAAAATCAGTTAACACTTTGTAAGTATTTTAATGAGACGTAAAGACATAAATATTTGACAACTAAAACTTTAAACACTATTTTTTTCTTTGCACTTGAGTACCTTGTGATGCACATCACTACGGCAACAATGATGGCGATCTGCACGGCTCCGATGATGGCGGCGATCAGGACGTAGTGCAGCTTCTGTCCACTGGGGACCACGTAGAGGATGTTGAAGTCCTGAGGCTCGTCACACTGAGGACCTTTGTATCCTGCGTCACATCTGAGTCGGACACACAACAAGACTGTGTGATGTCACATGTTACATACTTTAGGATGGTGTAATAGTTTTGTGTTTGTTTCATGATTTAAACTTTGACATTTCACACTTTTACCACCACACTTCTGATGAGATCCATTAACTTGGACTCTAGTAAAAACAAACGCTTCATTTTTATGTATTTATTTGAAACATTTACAGCGGAGGCCGTTACAAACCTGCAGGTGGCCATGTTGTACTTGTTGATCTCACATTTCCCGTGAACGCAGAAGCCGGAGAAGCTGTCGGCACACGGGATGGACATTCCCGGGTAGAAACCTTCTCCGTGATCCACAATCCTGGTGTCTGAAAGGACGAAACGAGAAATCAGAGACACAAGGTGAGAACAATAAAGGGATTTTTATTATTGGTTTACATTTTATTACATATTGATTTATAGTTTCTGTATCAAACACAAATCTTTACCACAATGCTGATGATGATTTGTTAGATTTTCCTTTGTAAGCTTTTCATTTTCGTTAGTTTCTTCCCTTTTTTCTATATTTAACGGAACAAATCTTCTTCCATAGTTTGTTTTGTGATGTTTATTTGATTGAACTAGGCTGTTTTTCATATTTGGCCTAATCTGATCTCACAGCAGTTTGTGAAACAGTCACAACCTGTAATCTGTTGATGTGTGTTTCTGGACAGCGACCTTGAACACGGCGTTTAATCTTACAGGTCTACAAGTGTGAATGATTTTCCATTTTAAAAGGTAAAAGCAGTTTGTAGTAGGAGCTCGGAGGGATGGTGGTAGAGACCCACGATCAGATTTTCACACATCATTTAAACACAACATAAAGAGGCTCATAACCAGCAGCCTGTCACCTGGTTTGGCTCAAGTGTTAAACGGTAATTGTTTGGGGTTTGAAAAAGTCACGTTTATTTTAAAGCTTCGTTTGAGCCTCCCCACAGTCTCAACCCCAGATTTGTGCGTCTGACATAAAACATATTTCATGCCAGCGAGGACAAATTTGTGATAAAGTGTTTCAATAGGAAATAAGTCCATTTGTGTGAAATAAAGAGGAGACAATAGATTCACTACATGATGATTTAAAGACCTGAGACTGGGCTGTAACAGTGATTTCCCATCTTTGGGATAAATAAAGCACATCTTACTTTATTTGATCTTATATCATAATTTTGTAAAGATATATTTGGTAATTTGAACACACAGACACGTTTCATTGAGTTTGACTGTGACGTCGCTCATCTTACATTCAATTAACGAACATTATTAATATAATAACAATATACTGTTGTTTTTTAATGTTAAAGCTAAATTTGGTAAAAGCAGATCTACATTTTATGCTCCTAATAATAATAATAAATGAAGTGCTGTGCCACAAACGGAGTCATCTGCTGTGCGCTGCAGCGCTGTGCGAGGGCATAAATCCTAATAAGTCACACAGATCTGTCTCTCCGTGCTATGATTCACTGCAGTCTTAGAGGAAAAGCTGACAAAGCAAACTGTGCTGCTCATTAAAGTGACTGAAACGTTATATACCAAATCCACATTAACATGAAGGAAGCTGTTAACAAGAAGCCGCCTGTGTGTGCGTGTCACCAATTTTAAATTCTGCTGTTCGCCATGTTTACGATGGCCGCGATGACATCTCAGAGATTCGCGAGCTTAAGACTGTCTGAGTGCTGCTGGATGAAATGTTTGAACGAGATTATAGGACAACCTGACTGACAGTGAGAGCAGCGCCCCCTGCTGGCTATGAGAAAGGACGCGTGACTTAAATCCGCGTTTTACATCCAGACTGAAGTAAAATCACATAAAGTAGAACAAATGTGCATTCTTTTTAGTGGCAAGCAGGGGGCGCTCTGTGTGGCAGCGAACCCTTCTGTTCCTGTTGGAAAAGGATCCTCTGCTCTGATCCTAGTGAACACTTTCCCGATGAGATAATGAACTTCTCTGCTTTGGCTCATTTTGGAAAAAACATCAAGCCCATCTTATAAATTTTATTCCCTCTCAGAGTCAGAAAAATCGATCTTTTAAAACGTTGTTTTAAAAGGTTTTTTTGTGAGTGAACTTCTTCACTCCCTTTTTGAGTTGAGCCTTTTTAACCTTTCACTGTCTTTGGGAGCCGTGAGTGATGAAAGCTTGTAGTGAAGGGCAAGTAGGGACACGCCGCGGTTTGATTCATTCGTCACTGAATGATTTACTTATTTGAAGGACAGGCGCCGATGTGGTGAAGGTCACCTGAACGCGGCACAGAAGGAGAAGCTCAGCCTTTCTCAGCTCTTTATCGGAGGCAGAAATGTGTTGCTGTGTCGTTCCCTGTTTGCGATGTAGACAATGCTGCAGTTTAATCCCGCGCTTCTTTTGTCCGAGTTAAAACTCGGAGCGAAGGAGCTGCGGAGGAATCGCTCCCCCTGAGACGTTGTAAATGCACGGCGAGCTCTGCAGATAATAAAACGCTTTCGATTTTGTTTCATCTCCTCTTTGATCTCCAGACTCAACACTTGCGTCGTGCAGCTGATGGTTAAGGCGCTGAAATGCCCTCATTCTGCTCCTCTAATCTGCATGTTGACTTATGAGAAATCACACAGTCGCACCGGGATCAGGCTTAAAAAACTGTGTACTTTCTTTCTTTCAGAGCTGTGCCTTTTGATGATTTCCTGCACTTTTTTTCTTGCCCCCCTCTGAGGACCTTATTGTGTATTAAGGAGATTTTCATTAGGTTTTATCCTGCTGCTGTTGCTCCTCAGCAGGTTCAGACGCAGGTTAACAGGCTGCCGAAAGGCCGCAGGAAGTTTTACCGCATTAGAGGCAGGAAAAGTGGATTTACAGTGTGGTTATATAATATGAGCAAATACAAACAGAGTCCCAGAGGTTGTTAATGCGCAGACTGCTAGCCATGCTAGCGGCTCAGCTCTGTGCATATCCATCACATAGTGACACAGACTGAATAACAAGTAGAAGCTCGTGTCTGGATGGACGGCGTCCTGTAATTCTTCATTTAATGCCATCATTAGGTCAACACACCTGTGGTATGAATGCACCTGAGCTGCAAATCTGCACTGACAGGAAACTCTGTCGCTGCCAACAGTAATCTGATTCCTGAAAGTATCTTTTCAAGATTCAGTTTGACTTGTCTCTGTGTTCTCATATATGCATGATGCTAATGATGCTCAGGTTTGAACATAGGGAACAAAGACACTGACGTACAGGTAAAAGCTGTGCTGACACACTGCACAACATCTTCCTAATGGGGTCATTCTTGGCCACTGGAGGCTCCATCCCCACAGACTCTCGGGGGATGTGGGGATGGAGCCTCATGTTAAAATGTCCATAAAGAGTTCATCTTTTAAGGCTTTTCTAACAGCTGGCTGTAGCTGTTAGCGCTCTGCTAGCTGAACTGGACCTCTCATGCATGTTTGTGGTGTTGGAAGGAGTCTGCTCCACTTTTGAGGAGTCAAATTAAACGCTACATTTTTATGTGAATCAGTGCTAATTATCAGGTGCAGTTTACAGACGTATCTTGCAGTGTTAGCTGATAACTTGCTACACTATCCTCTCCTCTAAATCATTTTTTGCTTTGTGATCCACGCTGGAAGTCACACACAGTCAGAGCAGTTTACAGTACATTATTTTTCTTTTTCATTTTTATTGACTATAAATACAAAATCAAGTGTTTGGAAAGCTGCATGGAGCTTTGAGGGTGTTGTGCTATTTTGTGTCTGAACCTCTACAACACAGCTGCAGAGGGCAGTGTTCGTATGACTCACAGGGGCAAAATAATAGGGAAAAAATCAGGCGGAAATAATCTACATTTACCGTTAACTTGCAGAGTGCAGCAACCTGGCAAAAAAGGAACATGAGGCGTGTTGAGCTTCCTTACCCAGGACGTTTCCTTTGAAAGGGCTGCCGTCGTCTTTCTTGCCCTGTTTTTCTTTGTCAGCTGCAGAAGAAACAGAAGGATGGAGTCGGTTACATTCAGAAATCCTCTCTAAATAAGCTCCAACAGTTTATTTTTTCCCAACGTGATGGAAAACAAAGATTTCAGCGTTTCCATCCAGGCGACGGCTTGAGATCATTTCTATTTCCTCGGGTGAAACAGACACTGCCTGACCGCTTGACTTCCTCTTCGCTGTCTTGCATCGTGTCTTTTGTGATCTGTTTATTGACTCTGTGTGTGTGTCTGTGTGTTTACTCTTCAGGACAGACTAAAGGAAGTGAAAGATGTCGGGGGATGTTTACTCGCCATCTGAGTTTCGCTCTGTTAGAGTCGAGGTGGGTCAGTCTGATGGTCTGTGTGTGCTTTGTGTGGCCAACAGTGGTGGGTGCCAATAAACAAAGAAGCAGCAGGGTTTGGGTTCTTGTGTTGTTGTGGTTATTTTCCTGTTGACAGGCTTCATGTCTTCGTGCCGTCTGCAGGAGGATCTGCTGCGAATGTTAAACAGGGCATACACTCCGGTTTGTACGTATATCATTGTGGGGACCCTGGTATACATATAGCCCTTATCCACTGGTACCTACTTAGCTCGGCTTGACTCGGTTTGTAGACTTTTCCTATAAGGTGGTAGAACCCGTTTGCTCAGCCCGCGTTAAAAATGGATCCAAAAATGTGGTGTCACCAGTGGCCAGCCAATGGCGTCACTCGACGAGTCATGAGACTGACTCCTTAACAAAAATTAAAATGCCATTTTTGAAACCTGGCAACGAAGGAAATGTGTCGCATACAAATGATGTTACGAGACTTTTGGCCGCATTGCTACAACAACCCCATGCGCACAGGAGGTACAAACAAACCAAACTGAGTAGAGTCGAGTAGATACTGGTGGAAGCGAGGCTGTGGTGGACTCCCAGGACAATGTTTAATCATAACCTTTCGAATCCCTCCCACTTCCTATATCTCAAAAAAAATTCAAAATATGGGACAAGATGATAAAAAACAAATACAAATTGGAAAATAGAGATTTCTTTAGATATTTGCAAGTTAGGGACTACTACGCAAAACAAATAAAATCTGACTGGCTTGGGAAACCACTGGGGGTTGTCGGAAAAGTAAAAGACTGCTATGAACATAAACAATTTAAAACTATTAACCTTTCGAATCCAGATGTCAGGATCAGAGGTATAGTTTAGTGAGAAACCAAGAACACCGTCTACTCATTAGCTTAATTATGAACTATGTAACTCATTTCAAAGTCTTTACTGAGGTCAGAGAACAAGTTAACCCAGGGCTGTTCTCACAGGGCTTATTTTTTCATACTGTCAATTCATTATTTGATACTTTGGCCATGTTTGATATGATTCTCCACAAGTGGAACAGTGTACACATATAAATGAAAAAAAAATCCAAGAAAGATTTTATTTCACAGGGAATAAATTATAACAGCACAGCTTTCGTTTGCCTTTACCGACTGATGAAACTTAAAATCTCTGTGTAAGTGATAACAGCGATTATCAGTGATCTCTTCTAAGTTGGGCTTTGTGCTTCAGGCTCTGTGCGTGCTCACATGTGGCAGTGTTTCCTGGGATATATGACTCTTCCACACAAAATGATCCCTATGAGTGTCACCTCCTCCACTCAGGAACATAGAGTGGACACAAAAAGTATAACAGTGAAATGCAACACTGTGCCAGTAGCATGAGAACTGGATACATTTAACCATGAACAGTTACTGTTCCACGGTTTAATACAGACGATGCTTTAGTTTGTCAGCAGATCAAAATGAAATCAGGTGTTCTCGATGCACGGTTCAGCAGTGTGAATAAACTCAGCAGCAGATTAGAATCAAGTATAAAAACATTTACACCGTAACCATGGTGATTTAGCCAGTTAAGATGGGAGACACTTTGAATTTTCTGTTTTATAAGGTCAATACAGTTCACTAAGACATCAGCCTGACTTTTAAGGTCAGGTCCTTATTTTGTCTGTTGATATTTGAAATCACACCCAAAGTGAGGATGTAAAAAACCCACATTCTACAAAGTTGTCCTCATAATGCACCAAAATGCACTTGGTCTCCACATAGACATGTGTACACGCACACACACTCATCCATTTTTAATGCTCCATCATTCCTGAGGAAATATTGACAGAAATCTCTTTGTCTCCATCTTACCCTCCCCCTCCCTCCCTCCATCAGCATCTCCCCAAAGCCTCATTGTTTCCCATCTTTGCTCTTGCTCCGCTTTTTCTGTATTTGCAACCAAAAAATAAAAATCATAAAACAGTCTGCTGATGCAAGAAAAATATGAATGACAAACTGTTATAATAATTTTATGTGGTATAAGCATTAATATATGGACACCCTAGACCAGGGGTGTCCAACTCTAGTCCTCGAGAGCTGCTGTCCTGCAGATGCATCCCTACTCCAACACAGCTGAATCAAATGGTCTGATTACCTCTTCAGCAGCCATCAAGTTTGGCAAAGGCCTGTTAACAAGTCATTCATTTGATTCAGGTGTGTCGGAACAAATTAGTCATTTGTTAGTAAAGCTAATTAAGCACTTTTAAACTCTTTTACACTTCACTGTATATTGTGAATACAAACACAAGTTGTAGTTTGAGGCTGACGAATAAATAGTCAAGTTACCATTATTCCCACATAAAGGGGCATGTGACGTCCCCAAATTCATTACTATCCACATAAATCAATAAGTGGTACAACTGTGGGTTTGGTCTTCTTTAAATATCCACATATTTATATCTAGATATCAACTAATATTTCATTATGTAAATGGAAAGTTTTCCAGAAATTAACTGAAAGATTTGGGATTTATAAAAACATCAATATACAAAATATGTTTCTGGTGGACTAATTTACAGTTGAAGGTAATGAGAACAAATACACTGACTAAGCTGGAAAAGGACCACCTGGGTTGGTGGTGGGTTGCAAAGTGGCTTTAGGAAGCTAATGGGCTAAATAATGTGTGTAGGTGTGCAGAGCGGTATCACATGAGCCATTAGGTCTTATCTGACTGCCTGGTAAAGTCAAGAACAACAGCTTTTGTCTTCTTCACTTGTTCAGAGTCTTTAGTTATTTCTGGGTCCAAATGAGTCACAGATTATTATGTCAGGGTGATTTCATGCTGCAAGCTTGTAGCTTGTAGCTAGCTTGTAGAATCTCCTGGTCTCGACTCTGTGAGCTTTCTTGTGTAATTGAGTGTAAATATCATCGAATGGCTGAAAGGATCCATCCACATCGTCAGGTTAGTTATTAACATGTTAATGTGTGGTTTGCATCTCTCACTATGAAAAACTCGATTCTAACAAATCATGACTGGTGTTAATAAAAAGCTGGAGCTGTAGAGAATTACAGCTTTTGTAATCAGTTAACAAGCTTACGTGAACCACAGGTCCACATTCGACCAATATTTGGCTCCGCCGCTGTGGAATAACAGGATCAATGTGTTCAAATCCTTTGAATTTGGTTTCTTGGCTGTGGTGCACTGAGTCACTGGCCTGCTGCCCTGAGGAAATAACAGATCAGAGAAGGTGGCAGGTGCTCTTCACCTCAGGGTGCAATACCACCCTCACCACCCACTCACCCTCACCTGCCACCTCACTGAGCCAATCAGATCACTGGCCACCTAAAAGCAATAACCACTGACAAGAAATCCATAACTCTTCCCAGGTTAGGGTCTCCTTAAAGTTCTATCTTATCTTATCTTATCTTACATTGTGATTCAAGGTGAGTCCATCAACATAAATCAGACCTGAGGCTCAGAGCTGTGCCGAGGCTGGAGGAGCTCTGGGTGTTGGCACAGACTGAAAAACATCACGCAGCAAACTGTGACTGCAAATGAGGTTTGCATCTAACACTTGCACCTCACCCTCGGCTCCTCTGAGAGGAAGAAACCTTCAGTGATGGTTCAGAGGAGCTGTGACTCATCGCAACGGTGTTTTCATCTCTGCCATAAAAAGATGCTCTGCATATTTGAGAATCAAACATGGGATTAAATTTATAAAACTGCGAGAAATCACTCAGAAAAAGAACTAACAGGCAGCCCAAAGCTGGAGGATGCTGATGAACCTTTGGACTCCTTTTTCATGTTTTTTGGCTGTAATTTACTCTCTTTTAAAGCTTCTGAGACAAGAAACCTACAACACTTTAAAGAAGAAAACCTTTAGTTACAAATGTCATTTAGAAGTGTGGAGCAGGGAAATTATTTTACTGCTATTGTTAAATAATTGTCATCATTACCATTGCATTAATAATATAATCTGGAGTTTATATTGCATTCAGGGGTTGAACAGTGTGTGTCTTTCAGAAAGGCTAAAAGTAACAGGACAGGAAACAGGCTTGGAGAGTTTTGCAGAAGTGGAAGTTATTTTGAGCAGCAGGCTAAGACGAGGCTTTAACAATGTAACAGATAGCTTTAAGAAGGCCTTAAGCAGTTATGACTATTTTATACACAATGCATATCTGTGCTTATTAAAGAGTTGGAGCTCGGTCAATTAATTGGGGGTCGGAAGCTTTGTTCGGCGCGATGTTCGGACAATCTATTGTGCAAGTGACTTGGAGCCATAGAAGGAATTGCAATACATGCTTACAAAACACTTATATATCAGATCATTTTATATTAAGCTTTTAAGTAGAAGTTCTTGGTTAAAACATTTATTTAGTAGAAGACATACACATAGTCTCAGTGAGCCTCTGGTCTGGTGAAAGGTCAGAAGTGCAACAGGTGAATTGAGAAAGAGCATGTGAGGTCGTGACACACACACATGAGTTAAATTTATTTAGAGGAGAGATTAGTCATGTCTGGTTGTAACTACAAAAGTGTCTCGGTAAAAGAGGAACCGTCCTTGTTGTCTCGGCAAGAAAGAGGAACAATTTACTTTAAGACAAGAACGGAAAGTACCAGCCATGAAAATAGAAGATGATCTTCTGGGTTAAAAGCCATTGTGGTGTTGATCTGATCTATGTATAAAATGTATCTGTGACGCATGAAGGGGCGTCAGTAAATCAAACCCTGATGCTATAAAATATCTGTTTATGCTTTGATTAAGTCGGAGATCACTTGCTGTCGGCGTACAGAGTGTTCTTCCCACACGTGTGTTCATTAAAATCATTGTTTGACCAAGACCTTCTGGACCATGGGTGGTTTGTATTCTCCTTCCTCAATTTTGAACCTTAACAGAAGCTAATCAACTTTAAGCTTGAAGTCCAAGTCAGAGTTTTGCAGTCACAAAATGACCAGCAGCTTAAAAAGGTTCAAAGTAGTCTCACTTTCACCAACAGTATTACTATTATGATGCACCACAGTGTTCCCCTTTAATGTACTTAAAGTAATGTCATTTTATTCAAGTTTTCCTCCATTTTATTCAAGAAGAAAGGAAAACCATGAATCCATGACTGTGCATGTGGACATGAACCTCCTTATGCTCAGTAGGGGGCGACTCCTCTTCTTTAAATGCACAGAAATCTGACAGACGAAGGTGACGTCAGCGCACATGTTCTTGGTGAGTTTATGCTGTCAGTCACTAATCTGACTGAATATAACAGGATGGTCCCTCAGTTTGTTCTATGAACTCTTAAGGTTAGGGTTACTAATAAGCAAGATTACAATAACAATGTCCATATATGGTAATGTTAGGGAGGAGTTTGGGGTCAGCGGATGGGTCATTTTGATGACTCATATTTCCTATAATGCTGATCATTCCAGTTCTTAAGAGAACTGCTGTTCATGTTAATCTTCTGTTACAATGAGTCATGCTGCATTTGCGCTCTTTATCTGCAGAGATTCGTGGAAACACTTTGACTGAAGCATCATCGAAACTTTACTAACCAAACGGTGATGTCACAGGGGCAGAATTCATCATAGCATGTTTGACATACCATGTCAGCACCCACCAGTTTGTAAAGCCCTGCTGTGACTCCCTTGAGATTAAATTTTTCCCACCCTGGTGTCTGAAACCAGATGTAATGAGTGAGTCATTACCCAGCGAGCATATCTGGATAATAAGCTTTTTTGACAAGTACAATTACCATAATTTATCAAAAGAACTCAGGGTTTTATTGACCTGAAAGTAGAGACTGAGACCCAAAACTCATCAACAGGAAAGTATTTACAGAGGTTCTTCTACAGGACGTGAAGCCTTTTGGCAACCGGAGGTAGTTTCACTGGTAGCTACCAGAAATAGTTTCACTTTTCAGACCCACAAGTCACATCCATCTTTTATACTGTCTGTCTGGACTATGGGTATGCAGCTTACCCAGACATGCTTGTGCACAGTCCTCTAAAAGAGCAGTATGATGATGCTAGGCATCAGCTAAATACAAATGAAAAATTAATAATAAAAGATTAAAACAGCAGTATGAAAAGAACAAAGAAGAAACGGTCGAGTTTTCACTGTTTTCAAAATGAATTCAAATCAGGAGTTGATGATAATTAAGACAGGCCTACAGATTAGCTAGAGGCCACATGGAACCACTGTTTGGAAGAAAAGTGAGTATCCCCGACCACTTCCTGTATGGCTGACGCTTGCTTATGAAATTGGTCACAAAGAGGTGTTGCACTGGAAAATTGGGATTTTTTTGGGTCTCTGGTAGGCTGCCGCAGTTGCCTTCAGTTTGTATGGAAGATGCCAACGTATCTGCAAACACAAACTACTCACTAAGTAGTTGAAAAGTCTGAATCAAGTACAAGTTTGCAAGTTGTTGTTTAATTAAGGCAGAATTTTTGTTTGGAAGGCAACGTCCTACATTTTCAGGTTTCACTACCTCTCAGTAGTTTGTGTTTGCAGACGAGTTGGTGGCTTCCATGCAAACTACAGGCGACCACAGCAACCTGCTAGTGACCGAGGCAGTTGTAAGGAGGGTTTTGGTTGCAGCACCATGTACCTCTTCTTTCTAATGTGATTTATTTCCCTCTCATTTAAACGACTTAAAATATTTGGCATGAACATCCCTACGGGTTATGCGATTCATATAAAGTCTATTATTTTGGTGGTGTTGTTGCAGACTTCCTGTTTGATTTTGCTGGAAGAAGCTGCAGGCAGCTGGGAACTCTTTCTCATAGTTTTCCGAGTTTTCTGGTAGCTTTGAAGTCTCCCTGCATTTCTGTTGTTTTGATTGTCTTATAGCTTTACCTGATAGTTTTACCCGAGTACTTCAAGGCAGAATGAATTCTGTTGGTTAAGCTAGGCTATAACAAACTATGGCCTTTTGAAATTTGAGAGTTGTTCTTTTAGCGATTGATAAAATGAAAATACTGCACTGGATTTAAATTCATAGGTTATGGCTCATATTACTCTGTAGGTGAAACTGATCTGAACTTGAAGTCTCTGCGTCTGTTCACTGTACTTAAAGTTGCAGTACAACAAACTAACTCTGTATTTCTGACTGATGTTATTTAAACCTGCTGTTGGTGCCAAGCAGGCCCTGCGTGTCAGATTATTTCAGGATGTTAACAAGGTGTGGATTAATTTCTTGCGGATTAAAACTGCGGCTCCTGCTCACTTGATTTGTTTCTTAATTGAAAACACCGGTGATTAGATGCATTAATTTGTCTGACACGGTTTCAATAACGAGGCTGATTTATGAAACGGTCACAGTCGTGCAGTCAGCAGTACTCAGCGAGCCCTGAACGCCATCAGTCCTGCATTTTACTACATCAGCAAGTCAATGTGAAGTAATGACCCACGTTTGCAGCCAGAGGAATAACGCTCAAGCTGGAAGATTTAAACAGCAGCAGTGACGGTCTTCAACTTAAACAAGTTTTTGAAAGTGAGCTGGAAAAACAAAGGAACGAAGAACAAGGTTTCAGTCAAATGAAGCAATAAGGACTAAACAGAAACAGAAGTGGACTCATATAAGAACGTAGAAGGAAAAAGTAAAGAAAGTAAAAAAAGATGGAAAAAGAAAGGAGTTAAAACTGAGGAAGAGAAATAAAAAGAGGAAAGCTTACATTTCTGAGAGAAAGATCAAAGACATCAGGAAAGAAGGAGAGAAAGGGCCGAAGACAAAAGAAGAACATGAAAGTGTGATTAATGGAAGGACGAAAAAACGAATCTGGGAAGAAAAGAAAAGTTCAGTGAGGAAAATAAAGAAGAGTCAAATACAAAGAAGTGAAATGAGTACTAAACTTCTTCGTTTCATCCATTTAGAGTGTTTTTCCTTTCAGGGCGGGTTATTGTTGAAGAACGAGCTTATTTCATAATCCACACAGCTGATGGCGACCGTTTTCTGAGATTCGGTGAGATTTTCCAATCTGGATCGGATCAAACAGCCGCGGAGGCGTCAGTGGGCGGATTTCTGTCTGAACACAGAGCGGCGAAGCCGAGAGCTGCTCTCGACTTGCTGCAGTCGAGGTCAAAGGTCGTCGGAGCGGCTCAGACTGTTTACAGATCATCATGGAAGCATCAGCAGAAGCTTCGCTGAGCCACGGGGGACGAGCAGCGAGGGTTTACTACAGGCTTCAGCTCCTCATCGAGACTTCATCTCACAACGTCTTTTGTACCAAAGCCACAAATGTTTGGTCCACGGAGTCACGAGGACGAGAGGCCAGCTGTTGACTAGAAGTTATTTAAACATGCTTTAAATGATGTGATTGTCTCATGTGTGCACCATGAATAAGATCACTTTATCAGGTTTTAGCTTTTCTTCACAGTAACCTGTGATAGTTATCCTTCTGACAGCTGCATTTAATGCACATTTATACTGTCAGACTTAATTATTGTAAGCAGATCAGTTGATCTCAGAACTCAGCTGAGAGAATTCAGACTCAGAAATGAAAATTGGCGTCAACAAGCTAACTTTATGTTCATCAAATGGTTCTGAGTAACAGGAAAAACCAACACAGCATTAAAATGTCTCTTCAAAGAAACCGAAACATGAGGAATCAATCAGTCTGTAAAGTCGGTGATGGTGCCTGATGAGGTTAATCCAGCTTTGCAAAGTGAACGATTCGTTTCCTGTGAATTTGTGACTTCAGACTCGGTAAACTGCAAATCTGTTTCTCTGACTATTTAAGCCTCCTCAGGTTTATTATGAAAAATGGATTCAACTTCCTCCTGTTTCTTATTCGATGCTTAAACAAGCCTCTGGGTATCGTCGAAACGCCTTCACATTCAACTTGAGTGTCTTTAAAAGGTCAGTCGGTGTTTGTTTTCTGAACATTGATCAGCTCTGTGGACACGTGGAGCACAAACCAGCGCTGTGTTTGCTGCAGGTCAGGTTATTAGGAAAAAAAAGGAAACTGAACCATAATTACTGCTTTGTGTGACACTGAATGCCTCATTTCTGTCACACAGGAGGGACGTCTGTTTATCAAAACCCTCCATTTTCTGTCACGATCGTCTCCAGAGATCCGCTCTCCTCACTGGCTGAAAAAGGTGTTGGCGTCACTTATTCACACAGCGCTTCCTGCCGGCCGCCACAAAGCTGCACGTGGAGCTTTGAATCCAGTCGCTCATGCACGTCAGGAAACAGCGTGATGACAGAGAGCTCAGAGAGCTGAACAGACTGTGGGTGGAGGCGTACGCCATCATGATGGAGGTAAATCAAAAGCTTAAAAAACAGACGCTCGGAGATGTTTTACATTTTCACGTGCAAACAAAACCAAAATCACAGCTTGGTATCTCATCGCTCTGTGTCACAGGGCACCACCACTGTCAGAAACAGCTGAAAACACGAGGCATTGACGCAGTCTTATCATGGAAACACACACACACACTTAAATAACTCTCTCCTCATGCAGATAATCACACCAATTATTCAGGATTGTTTATGCAACTGAAAAAACCCAAGAAACTCAATATTTCTTCCTCATCTTAGGAGTCAGCAACCATTTTGCTTTTAGTCAGAACAAAACAGCTCTGCTGCAGCTTCTAACTCACCGTGCACCTGCACCAGTGGAATGACCAAAGTATGATGCGCCATTTAAAAGTTCAAACACCTCACTGGATTCAAATTTGCATGCAAAACAGGAACACAGCCAAAGTGACGTCACCCACCCACATTTTTTAAACAAAATCTTCAGCTAGCACACTGAGAATATCGCTCTAATACCAGAATCTTTATTGTCAGTGTAGCATCGAAACACTGAACAATAAACTGAGGCCCAATTCTCAGCATGGACACTGGTGTAATCACGGCTCAAATAAGTGGATCGTATATCAGTAACAAGCCGCTCGGTTCAGTTCAGTGCTCTGTTTGCTGGTGGGAGAGCTAACGTAGCGTGACAGAAACTGAGAGCAGCTTTTATTTCGTCTTTCTCTGTCAGCTCCACATGTGCCAGAAGGTAAGTAGCAGCCAGGTGCTCCTAATCAATGCACCTGATTAACTGATCACAAGCAGGTTTGAGCGCCTCTATAAAAGTGACAGATTTGCTGGTCTGGAGATTCAGGTGTGTGTTAACAAAACACAATCTTCTCAGGAGTTCAAGATCACGCCATGCTGTTCTCAAAGAACGCGCACAAAATCCAAAGAGCTTCATTTTACCCTCTACAGGTCTCAGCATGTTAAAGGCAAAGTTCATGACAAGACAATTAGAAGATTGAACAAGAATCAGTTGTTTGGAAGCGTTTCCAGGAGGAAGGTGCGTCTAAAAAACATGGAACAAAAACATCTGGAGCGATGTTCTTTGGACGGAGGAAATAAAACACTAACACAGCCAAACAAGAACATTTTTAAGTTATCTAAGTGACTTATATATCATGCTTAACCTGAGTAGAGAAAGACTGCAGGGGTCTAAAAATGATGTGCCAGGAGTCCGCTGTTCTCGCCGGCTCTAGTGAGGCTTGAATCCCCGGCTAGCTCTCGAGCTGGTGGGTAACACACGAAAACGTCGGAGCACTTTTGCAAATACGTGATGTCCTGACAAACTGAGCAGATATTTGGAGTTTACACAGCTACATTCTAAAAGTTTATTTTGTGACCCAGAAAGATTAATAAGAGTAATATTTAAACTAATTAGCTGCCGCCATTGTTGGAAACTGGAACTGGCTGTCCTATGAATTCTGGGATAGTTTGGGCCATGAAGGATACACCCGACCCATCCTTTAAATCTGGGGAAATGAAGGAGGCATTTGTCTGCCACGTTTGGAGCAGCCTTCGTCGCCTGGCTGTGACGTAATTGGCTGACAAATGCGGTCTCCGAAAGATGCGGCCAAGGAATTGGGACATACCTATTGAGACTGCCAGCATGGTTGGGGAGGGGTGATGATTTGAGCAGTGAACCCCTCTGTACACCAAAGTATTGTAGAGTCAGGAGGCCGTGTGGCTGACAGCTAAACGCTGGCTAAAAGTAAGTCATGCAACGGTCCAATGATCCCAAGCTGAGCTGCAAATCTCCAAGAAAATGGCTGAAAAAGAAAATGCACCAAAGTCCTGACCTCAGCCTGATTGTAATGTGACACCTCAGGAGAGCTGTGCATAAACAAATGCTGCAAAAACCAGTGAAGTGAAGTGACGCCGTAAAGAAGAGCGTGAAAGACTGATAACATCATGCAGAAGTTACTGCTGCTGAAGGAGGATCTACAAAGCACTGCATCGCGGGTGTAGTTCTTCACAGGACTGCAGACAGTCTGGGTTGGACGACGGGGTTCTCTGCAGTCTTAAACAGGCCTTAGAGGGGCTGAACTCTAAGCTGCAACAAGCCTGATAAAACTGCATCGTGTTACTGTATCACCACCTCTGCTTCAGCATGCAGTCATTTATAAACGAGTTACAGTTACAGCCTCATTCTGTGATTTAAGATGAGATTAGCTTCAACGCGTCAACCTGAGCAGCTTTAAACTGCCCACAGAGCTCGTGTAATGCAATCGTGTAATCTCGTTAGGTCTTATGGGGAGGGATAGCTCAGTAGGTAGAGTGGTGGCCCCATGATCGAAAGGTCGGGGGTTCGATTCCCCTGAACAGCTACCCTGAGGTACCCCTGAGCAAGGTACCGTCCCTACACACTGCTCCCCGGGCGCCCAATGGCTGCCCACTGCTTCACTGAGTGAATGGGTTAAATGCAGGACCAATAAAGTACACTTTCTTCTTACCGGGGCACCTGCCCAGGTGTTTGACATCGATCTGCTCCTGCTTCATGCACGAGGCCTCTCTGACCAGGCAGGGGTTGTTGTAGGAGTTTCCGTCAGTGGCGCACACCGGGTTTTCATTGTGACCGCTGCAGTCGATGTTACATATGCACCTGAAGGGAGGAGAGGAGTCGAGTCAGGAGAATAAATGTTGTGTCTTCAGTCTGAACGCGTCTCTGCCACACAATCATTAACTGAAGTGCGTTTAGAGGAACGAAGACGCTGCTCATTAGTCCTCCACAGACCGGCTGCAGATACAAAGAACTAATTTCAATCCCTTTCAAGAACTCCTTCACTCGTGATTAATGGTTTCAAATTTACTCCCAGAGTTCAATGGTGGGACCTAAAAAAAGAACTTTTTGACTCTTATTTCAGTCGATTTATAGTCTTGTTTCGCTACGCTTAATAAGTCAAGTCGAGTTCATTTATGTAGCCCAATATGCCTGGAAGGGGATTGCAATCGATACAGTATAAAAAGCCTGTTGTCCTTAATCAGATCAGAATATCTCCCTTAAAAAACAACTTATAGGTAAAAATATGGAGGAACGCTCACAGAGAGAAGCAAATATATTGCTCACATAGAAATCAGGACCTTTATTTACCTCAACTACAAAAGTCAAACGGCCTTGGAGACGGATCTTATTTGTAAATCTCTCTCTGTGTAAGTCTGTAAAAGCCTCACTTCAGTTTATTTAAGTGGATTTTTCCAGTGTCATATATTTTATTCCTAGAGCAGCTTTGCATGATTGACAGCCCCAAATAATCCTTCTTTATCTCATACCGGGCCTCAGTTTATCCTGTCTGAAACAAGCTGTAAGCTAACTCTATATGATTGGCTGCCGCACACAAACAGAACAGGAGACAAAAAGTGAAGCTTTGGTGTTGTTGGTGTCAGTTTGTATTTACACAAACCTCGGGGGTGAGCTTCGTATGAATGTTACGAGTCGAACACTCACCAGACGTCCTCCGAGTCTTCGTCACACTCTGCTCCGTATTTGCATGTGCTGCACTTGGTGAACTTCTTCCCGACGTCTGAGCCCGAGCCCTCGTCGTCTGAAAGACACAAAGAAGAAAAACTTTAAGTATGAGTGTGCCTTTAAACAATAATGATTATTAATCAGTGTCTTTTCACTTTTTGTAAATCGCTTTGGACCAAAAGACGGTGCAGTGAGCAGTGAGATATACCAAAATGTACCAGTATTATTCACGGAGGCATTAGCTCAATTTTCTACAAAAATCACACACTGGTATCATGTAGCTATATGGAGCATTTTTTTAAAGGAACACACACATTAGATTCCTTAGGGGTCATTTTGAGACAGGACCCCCTTTCAATAAACAGTCGCTACAGGAAAATGTTGTTTCCCAACCAGTAGGTGACTATCTGGAAACCACTGGGTGGAACCTACGGGTTGCTGGCAGTCGCTAATGGGAAGCCAACTGTTGCACCAAAAACTTTGTTGTGATTGCAACTTCTCCTTTGACGGAAGTGTGTGTTACCACTGAAAGCACATTTCAAGAAATGCGGCTTTTACTTTGAAGGTGAGCACTCCCCATTTCTGGTCACATTTCTCGAGCGTCGCTGCAGCTCAGAAAGGAAATGAGCAACTGCAGGAATCTGCCAGCAAAAAAGCAATCGCACTCTCAATAGAAACCAATCATCAACTAGTGGGGGAAGACACAATTTTCCCTTGCAACTAGTGATTACCAGATGGTTGCTGACCAGTGTTTTTATGTGGGACCAAACCTTAGGCCAGCAGTGTCCAACTCCAGGCCTCGAGGGCCGGAGTCCTGCAGGTTTTAGGTGTATCCTTGATCCAACACCTGGTGGTGAAAGTTTTCAGTAAAACAAAAGCTCAGGTCACAGTGATTCACTCTGATCCAAAAGTTCAAGGCCTGAACTACGATACATGCAGGGTTTGTTTCTACTCTTAACTCTGTATGAGGTCAAAGAGGGGAGATTTCCCTAATATGGTCATGTCAGGCACAGGAAGTCCCACCACCTTCTGTTTATCTGGTGCCTTAAAGAGAGCTAAAACAGCTTGTTTCATGCTGCAGGTGAAGCAGAATAGGCCCTCTGTGCCACACTGAGTACTGGTGAACCAGACCTTGACCTGTTTGCTCTTCCAACACATGAACCCAGAACCTGTGACTGTTTAAACACAGTTATAACGTCTGAATAAATTCAGCTTCACTTAAAAGTAAAGACGGGTTGTAAAGGAGGAGCCATGGTGTTGTTGTTGTACACTGTTACTGAGGAGCAGAGTTGAGAGCTTGTACTGTGAAAAGTGTGCCATTATTCACCTGTGACACTCTGCTTGTTGTTTCTCCAAAAAACTCGTTTTAATTTCAGCGCGCCGTCTGTTTTGCTCTGCTGGCTGTGAAACTCTTTATTCATCACTTTCCCCTCATACTTAGCTTTTATTATTATTATTTGTGCACATCTTTCCAGAACAGAAACCTGATTTCATTTCAAAAACAACCTCCAGCTCACATCAGCTTCTGTTCCGGTGAGCGCCGCCGTGCCCTTAACGCCGCAGGCGCCGTTTTCCACCATCAACACGCGACACGGCTCACGCGCTTTTCTATCAGACACAGCTGAACGTGTGAAGAGGCTCCCGAAGCTTATTGGCCAAATGGAAACAGAGACAACGCGTTATCATCTTATGATATTATTATTATTACCATTACAGGGGGATGCGTTTAATACCATCTCGCATGACGGCGTCTATTTTCCAGCAGGGAGCGAGTTCAGAGCAGATGAGGCGGTAACAACCCACAGCATCAAATATCAAAGAGCCGCGGGGATTATCCCAACCCGCCTTTCATCAAGGGAGCAGTTTTCATGATTCATCAAGTGTAATTTTGTCATGTAATAGAGGAAAAGCTCAGAGCCATCAAGGGGACGGAGAATAATCCGCAGGAAATGTAATGAGCATCCTCAAAGCTGCGCCCGGAGCCATTAAAACATCTATTCAACCTTAAAATCCAAAGAAAGGTGAGATCAGAGCTGCAGCTCCACTGCAAACAAGCAGCACCCTCAAAAACACTGGAAATAAAACACGAGTACACGTATAAGCAAGAGAGCCTTTACTCCAAAATCACAGTGTTGGACAAAATCACCAACACTCGTCTTTAAACCTTCAGTCTACTCTGATTAATACACAAGCAGGAGATTTAAATTTACTATGATCCAAAATCAGGATTTAAAATAAAAAAATCAGAAAAGGAAGAATCATGTAAAGATTTCAAGGAAGCTTTAAATTGTAAGTGAAAAAAGTCCTTCAGCACTAGAAGTTGCTTTTGAAACTGACCCCAGAGGATTTTATTTTGAAGGGTTTTCATGTAGGATGACATCAGATGATAATCCGTTTAATCTAATTCTGCACCTGCATCAGATTCATCCTCACTGATTACCTCGTATCCAAGTTTGAAAGATCATATGTTCCTTTCTACTTCTAATTTTAAAATCTTATGAGAATTACTAGATTTTTCTATTGTTGTCAGTGTTTATTGTAATGACTTCATGCAGCCCATTTGCAGTACCTTCATGGCCCGCTGCGGGGCTGCGGGCCACACTTTGGGAATCACTGATTTTGTTAATTTGATTTGGTCCAAATGTAGCTTGACGTTTTATTACTTGTTTAAAAAGATGCTGAAAAAGTGACTTCGACGTATCACAGACTTTTAGGTTTGGCTGAAAGGTGAATGATGAAGTCGCCTTTTTAGGATGCGGGAAGATCTCCGTATGCATACAAAGCCTCTGAGCAATTTTCTACTCTGATGGTTCCTGAATGATGTGAAAGGCCAAGCTGTGCTTTAGTGGTCGCGGCTGCTTAGAATGCTGCCCCGCAGAGCCACACCTGATGGATGGTGGGTGGGTCCAACCACATGCTAAATAACTGCATTCAGTTTGGTGCAAAACGCTAACTAGTCAGTCTCAATCAAACACAGCTTTGAACAAAAACACGACTGTAACAGGAGCATAAACACAGCAGTGTCTCGAGCACTCACCAACACTTTTATTGTCTCAACAGACTTTAAAACCACAGCAAACACTGCAGTGGAGACATATACGGTACAGCGCTCATATTGTCATACTGCTTTCTTTTAAATGACTGTTCGCTGATGATACAAGACTAAATTTATCCTTAACCCTTAAATCTAAGCAAATGAGAGGTTGTGAGTGAATCAGTCCAGATCATCATCGTTCAGTTCAACGATGCAAAGACATCTGCTTTGTCTGTCTGTGAAACGTTACACAAAACAGCTCCACTGTTCACTTTCAAGGAAGCGAGCATCTGTCCGCACATGTCGCACATCTGCAACCGTTACTGTGAAATGTTGGTTTCACTTAACGGGAGCTGGTCAGCTGACACGTCCACCATCTTGGCATTATTATGAAGGAGGACCGTGGCAATATCTGAGTTTTAGTAAGCAAGTCTAGTTTATTTATGAAGTGTTTTTCACAGACATGCACAACAAAGTACAAAAAAACTGTAAAAACTATAAAATCAAAACCAAAAGAATAGAAATATTCACAGACTGAAAGGTTTCGTCCTCCGTGTTCTTCAGTCTCTGAAGAGATGAACAAATTCTGAGCCTGCGATTGAAGACTGCGAGCTGCAGTGTGTTTAAGAGAGGCTGGGATTAAAAGATTGTGGCTCAGGAGGCAGCGCAGGAAAGGTTGGTGGTTCAATCCCAGGCTGCTCTAGTCTGCCAAAGTATCTTTAGGCAAGATACTGAACCATCTGAGAGTGATGTTAGATAGAAAGCATGCAGACGTAAGGTATGCTGTACAGAGCATGATATAAGAACCAGTCCGTCCTAAAATCTCTCTTGAACTCACTCAGTAGTCGGTAGTCTGGCTGCGACGCTGGAAACACGATTTCTCTAAACAGGGCGTTCCAGTGTTCGTATCGCTCGTTACAGACACATTTATAGAAGCTTTAAATAAAAAAGTATAATTAAAATTCCTGTTTGTTTAAAAAACAAACAATTACAGTGTTATTTAAAGTATTATCCTCTGTGGTTTATTAACACAGCCAGACGCTGCTGTTTTATTATTAATGTGTGGCAGCCAGATAACAGCTGGCCACTCATTAAAAAAAGGTGATGCCTCTCTGACAGCCTGTAGCATGTTCACATTATTATGTCCACCTCGAGACACAGAGCTGCATTATGAGTAAGGATGGAGAGGTCGCGCTCTTATTATTTCTCACTTATTGCAAGATTTCGACAGCAAAAGCATGATTAAAATGACTGGTGAAGACAGACGCTGCAGTGTGTGTGTGTGTGTGTGTGTGTGTGTGTGTGTGTGTGTGTGTGTGTGTGGGCCTGCTGGCTGACAGATTGGCCTGCTGTGTGTGGATGTATTGAACACGGAGAGCTCAGCTGGGGCTCGGAGGCTGCCGATCGATTGACGGGGATCTGCAGCAGAGAGGCTCCTTTGTTTCTGTTCAACTCTGCTGACAGCAGGACGCTGCTGCTCCAAGCCGTCTCCACCCACAGCCAGAAACACAGCGACTGCACCAACAGCTAAAGCCTCCTCATATCCACACAGTGTCACATCTGGACTTTCGTGTTTCATCATTGAACGGGTGTAGAAGTGGTGCTCTCTCTGTGTATGAGACTTTGTGTCTGCATGCATGCACATACTTTATGTAAAGACAAATTCATACACGGCGCAGGTACCAGGCTGTGTACAGAACCACTCTTAACAGTGAAGGAACTACACATCCTATAATGCACTGCAAATGCAAGATTCTAACGCAAATGACTTCCAGTATTCTTATGCAAAGTGATTCAGTATCATAGTGTTTAGTATAGTTTTAGTCTGGTGTGTGTCTGTACCTGTTTATATATCTTTGTGGGGACCAAAAGTTGGAATGTTACTATAGTTGTGGGGACCAACAGTCACAGCCCAAAGTGTCTGTCCTCACGAGTTTGAAGGCATTCTTGAGACTCAAAATGTGGTTTTAGTGTCAAGGTTACAATTAGGTTATTGTTAGGTTTAGGCTGAGGGTTAGGGATTTACTTTTGATATTTAGGGTAAGCGGCTAGGGAAAACATCATGTAAATTACATGTCCTCACTAAGATATCAAAACGAGAATGTGTGTGTGTGTATACTGAAGTAAAGTACACATGCTCCGATGTGTAAACCGTGTTTTGTTCCCGAGTTCAATCACCGCTCTAATTGTTTCTCAAATTTCATGCTTGCCACTGGGTTTAAACATTGCCATGGTAACAGCCACCTCCATTAATCAGACAAGTCAGTGTTTCAACTTAGAATTGTGGGTAGAGTAGTTCTTTTCCCTGACATCACAAATAAAACGTTGATATCTTCGAGACTTGTGTTTTCTACAGGAGCATCTACAGCCGTTTCACTGTTGTGACTGTAAATAAGTCTAGTTTAGATGGTTACAGCTCATAATTATGACATAGTGGGCGTCTCGCTTTTTTTTTTTTTAGAATTTTGTCATTCAGATATTATAAAGTTCAGGATACTCTATGTGTCATGTCTCCTTTCATAGAGGATTTCATAGATGTTAGCGAGGTTAGCCACGGTTGAATTACGTCACAGCTAAATCTCACATCTTTTGGATCCATCCTCATGTAGAAATCAGTCCACGTGCTTCATCCTATCCTCTGGCTAATGTTAGCTAACAGTAGCCAAACACACCCGTAACACAGAAAGAAAAAGCTAGCTATCCAACATAGCTAACCATAACTTTGTTGCTAACATCATCAGGATGTTATCAGCTGGTTTTTTTTGCCCTCATGAGAAGTTATGTGTGGATGCTGCTCGCTGTTGACAAGAGGTTTTGAGGTAAAACACATGGGAGCAGCTTTAAACATCCCATTGGTTTGGATTTCTGTGGAAAACCCATCTTTGTGGAGTCTTTCATTTAGAAATCAGTCCTCAAGCTTTCCAAGGCAACTGAGAGTCAAGGAAGGCACCATTTCTTTAAGCTGCGCTACAATCGATTCACACTTTAGCATTAATAAAAATAATTTAACACACGAAAAATATGAAATAGTAAAAGATCCACTGAATCTGATTTTCTGATCATCCAAACCTTAAACCGGTTTTGTGTCCAGAAGTGGACAGAGATCAGGTCTTCATCCTCCCCCTCATCATCACATCACTGACATCTGTTCAGTTTCAGACCAGGAGGCATCGAGGTTCAACACACACACACACACACACACACACACACACACACACACACACACACACACACTACAGAGGCAGGAGAAGGCTAATTAGACGTCGACAGAAAAGGTTAAAGTATCAAACTGACAGCTCAGGGTGGAGGCCGAAAGCAGCAGGTCGCCACCCGTGAATCATCCACAGCATCATGTGTTTAATCCAGCGTCTGTTATCATGAAACTAATACGTTTAGCATGACTGCAGATCAGGACAGATGTGACAGTCAAAGACAAGGGAAGGAAACAATAAGCTTTAAATGATTAATGTGACACAGAATTAAAAACTATAAATTATATTCCAGCTACTGTGCGATCAGCGCTGACGCTTAGTGCCAAAAATGCCTCTGAGAAGTTAATGGGTTTGTTGAAATGAAACCGTGTGCGTGACTCGAGCGGCGGAGGTATTTCTGTTCTAACGCAGACGTTATTTATTGGATGAATTTTTCACGCCTTGTACAGCTGATTTGTTTGTTGTTGTTTGTGAATGTCAGGCTTCGTTTTATCAGTCCCGAGCAGATGCACTCGCTCCTCCTGTGAAATGGTGTGAAAAACTGCAGTGACCTGCTGTTACGGAGCCTTTTCATTCAGCCGTGTATTTGTGAGCTGAGGTGACTCACAGGTTCTGTATTTTCCAGCTTATTAACTAAAAACTTTCATTAAAAAGTTTTTTTAAGGCTGCAAATTAGATGTAGATTACAGGATACAGGTATATTCTTGCTTGTTGCATTTAAGCTGTTTAAAAGCTTAAATAAACATGAAGTTAGTATGGATTTCCTTCCAGTCACTATAGATCGAGTTGGCTTTGTTTTAGTTAAAGATTTGTCTCACTGACCTGTAAATAATGTGACTTTATTAGGTGATTCTCAGCTGTTTATGGTTTATGTTTGTAATGCACGAACCTTATATTTCTTTCCTTATCTAACGTTAAATGTTAAAGCTATTTTCTCAAAAGCTCATATATAATAAATGTATATTTAATGACTTAACCAAGAAGCAGAAACTTCTTTGGAAACCCATTTAGCTGCAATTTAGAGCTAAATCACAGCTGCTATTTAGTTGCTATTACAGCTGCAATTTACTGCTAAAAAAGGTCATGCACTGAAATGATAGATTTTTCCTTTCCTTTGCAGATTACCTGGAAAATACTGAAATAAAATTTCAAACTGCTAAGAATGGAGGGGAAAATAAATCTCATCGCGTATGCTCATATATGAACGAACCCACGGCCTGACACAGGGTTAAATCTGGCTTTGCAGATGCAGAAGCGTCGTGTTAAGACTGGTTAGTGGACAGTTTAAGGTTTCTAAGTTATTGGGGCGATCGTGGCTCAAGAGTTGGGAGTTCGTCTTGTAATCGGAAGGTTGCCGGTTCGAGCCCCGGCTCGGACAGTCTCGGTCGTTGTGTCCTTGGGCAAGACACTTCACCCGTTGCCTACTGGTGGTGGTCAGAGGGCCCGGTGGCGCCAGTGTCCGGCAGCCTCGCCTCTGTCAGTGCGCCCCAGGGCAGCTGTGGCTACAATGTAGCTGCCATCACCAGTGTGTGAATGGGTGGATGACTGGATATGCAAAGCGCTTTGGGGTCCTTAGGGACTAGTAAAGCGCTATATAAATACAGGCCATTTACCATCTGGACAGTCATTCCCAGAATGAAGAATGCTGGAGCCCAATTTTATGGACGTTTTGGATCTTCTAGTGCAGGAGTGTCCAACTCCAGGCCTCGAGGGCCGGAGTCCTGCAGGTTTTAGATGTGTCCTTCATTCATCACAGCTGATTTAAATGGTTAAATGACCTCCTCAACATGTCTTGAAGTTCTCCAGAGGCCTGCTAATGAACTAATCACTTGATTCAGGTGTGTTGACCCACAGTGAAATCTAAAACCTGCAGGACACCGGCCATCGAGGCTGCAGTTGGACACCGTTCTAGTGAGTCTTTTGGCGAGTGTGATCTTTCATCAGCAGCTTTCATTTTGTCTCACCACGGCCATCGCTCCATTTAAAACTGTGTGGTGCCACTGCTGTACCCCAAATCATGACCCTCTTGATTGGGAGTCGTCTGAAGGCCGTGTCCTCTGCTGTCATCACCAGTAATCTTGGAGTTGTGTTTGATTAGTCCCTGACACCAATCTAAAGCAGAGCTCTACACGCCTGTTTTTACAATCTCAGAATTTTTAGTTGATTGCGTTTCTAAAGAGGAGCTTGCTCATGCACTAATGTAAATGTATGTAATCCTGTATCCACTTTGGTAATTTGAATCTTTCTCACTCAGTAAATCTGCCCTGGATTTCTCACAGACAACTTCAGCCAGCAGGTCAAACACACGGTGTCGTATCACCGCAGTACTAACGCTCCTGCCACAACTTCACAGCTACTGTCACTGTTTACAATTAGAGTTTCTCACCTACGGAGCATGTCACTGTCAGGATCACAGCTGTGTGGTTTCTCAAGTTCTTCGACTTTAAGACGAATGTTTGTTCCACGGCCCATCGATACGGGGTGATGACGTTTCCAATGGCCCTCAAACACTGCCGGTAAACTTGCTGTCGTCTCCTGACAGTCAGTGGCGGCTGGACGATCCACATTCACCCAGCATGGACTGGAATTGATTTACATTTGTGCAGAGATTTTGCAAATAATCGCACCACGAGAAAACCGCTCTGGCTTGGTCAGACACACAGTAATAATGTCTCTGCTTAAACAATCTGACCCACTCTGGATGAATTTTTACAAACTGCCCATCGTTTATAAGGACAAAGCTTTTCAAGCTGGTTTACAAGAGCAACAATTGCTGCTTTTTCTAACATCTACAGATGGGTTTGTTCTCGTTGAGTCACTCTGTGCTGCACTATTGTCAGTAGGGCAGCACAGCAGTGAAAATACATTTTAACGGCCAATGAACAAAATATTTAAACAGCTGAGTGCAAGTAAAAAATATGTTGAATGGTTAAATTCGAACGCAAGTCTGCTTCTTTGTGTTTGAATCCAAAGCTTTGTGCAGACACATTTGTCAGTCAGCCTTTACCAAAGAGAAAACCAAGCCTTTAAACTTGAGCTGTAACAATTTGACCCTCAAAAAATGAACATGAAAGCAGCAAAGCCCAAAGGAAATTACAAATTACAGTGGAGAAGAAGGACTTGGCATCATCATGTCTCCCAATCAAGTCGAAATTATTCACACGGATGATCTGTGAGGAAGGAAAATCACCACATCTCCACGTAATCATTCAAATCACTCTTCATAAAGAACTTATCAGCCCTGAAGGGAACCTTTCAGATTTTAAAGGACAGACATTACACATGAATAGGGTAAAATCTTTTACCTAACAGATCTCATTAGAAAACTCTGCCAGTTGGTTGACCTACTTTAAGGGCACATTTTCTTACCTACTTTCTCTGATTTATTTAGTAGAGATTGCATCCTTCTGAATTCAGCAAGCATCAGTCTCCAGCTCACACCGGAGCAGTTTTCCATCATGGAAAAAGGTGGACTGCCATCTCAGGATGGAGAGGAGCTGCTGCCTCAAGTTAAGGAGTTCAAGTATCTCAGGGTTCATACGTAGGGGAGGAGTGGAGCAGGATATTGGTGGACAGATTGTCTACTGTGGTAAAGAGAGCTGTGAAGGCAGAGTTGCTGGTTTATTGGTTGATCTATGATCCTATCCTCCTCTGTGCCCACGAGCTTTAGGCACTGACTAAGATAAACAACAGAATAGAATCTGCTTTGGATTTCATTAAAAAGTTCTCCAGACTGTTTCACATCTGTCATATGTGCTCAGGGTGAATCTGCTCTCACTCATTCACAGCACAGGGCGCCAGTGGTGGATCTGCCAGTTCTGGTATTCTATGGCACAACTAGAGGAGTGATTCTCAAACTGTGGTACATGTACCACTTGTGGTACTTGGGCTCTCTCTGGTGGTAGGCGGGAAATCTCCAATGTTTTTAAAGATTAAATAATGTACCATTGTGGAGGTATGCAAAGATGACACAAGAGTTTCCGAAGCTCTTCTGGCAGCCTGAGTCGACCAAAAATGTCTCCCCGAGCGTGAGTCCTCTATGAAGAGCAGCCTTTCCTTATCGCCAAAGGTTGCGGCTGTTACAAAGCGCTGGGTCTTAAAGTTTCCCTGGGTCTTAAAACTGCAAAGGCGGCACAGCGTTGTCACGCTGATGCTTAAAACACTGCCCTTTTCCGCGGTGCCACCGCGCTGCGATCCCAGCCACCATCGATGAGTTGAAGGCCCCCGGGAGAATCGGTGGTGGTGCAGTAGATGCTGTCGGTGAGTCGGGAACTATCGCCTGGATGCCGAAGCACCTGGTTGCCAGGAGAATCTGATCCGCTTCTGCGAGTGAGCGGTAATCCTTCGCGGCCAGCAGCGGGGAGTTGGCAAGGCCAGCTCGCACCGGCACCTGTCAGAGGAAGACGTGAGTGAAGAGGAATCCGCCGTCATCCTAGCAAGGACAGCGTACTCTCCGTGGGCTCGAGAGCGGTACCATCACCCAAGCCCAAGAGAGAGAGGAGTTTCTCAGCCGTTCTGCATCGGAGAGGGAATAGCGCAGCACCAGCAGAGCCTTGAGAGCGGTGTATCATCACACGGCGGGTGGACAGCGGATCCAGCAAGGCCACCGCAGGATGGTATTTCGTGTCATTGGCTGAAACGCCACGAAGACCAAACTGAGCTTCGACATGCACAAACCAGGAAGGCCTGGAAGGCTGCCACAGCAAAAATTAAAACGTGCAGCTCTGCTATCACTTCCAACATAAATGAAGACAGAAAAATAAACAGCAGCGACGCTTGTAGGGTTACTGAAGTCGGGCTAGCTGGTATACAATGAGGTGCTGCGTGGTGGCTAGCTACACAGCTATGGCTAGCATAAACACAGTGAAGCTGGAGGATGAACGCTAACTTTTTTCAATTAAATGACAGTCTTAATAAAGCAGAGTAGTTTGGACAGACAGCGGTCCTGCTGATGGGTTGAGGGCCTTCTACGGTCCTGCCCAGCTCTCCTAGAGTAACTGCCTGTCTCCTGGAGAGACAGATATTGATGTACCATCCTGGAGGAGCAAACTCTGTAGGGCCCAGGTATCACTTCATGATACCATTAGTGACACTGACGGCCAAACTAGTGAAAAAACAGCGAAAAACGATGAGGAGGGAAAACGTGTCAGCGCTCTCTACGTCTAAAAACTGCTCCTGTTTTTGGGGTTGTCTCATTGTTGCCTTTCTTGTGCACCCGTTATAAATTTCATTAACACTAAAGCAGCTGGAAGTGATTAACAACCCCCTGTGATACTTACCTGACCAGATCAATACAACAGACGTTTGATTGAAATGATGAAGTTGAGGTTCCTCAGTCGATGACTTACATAAAGGCTTAGTTTGTAATGTATAAAATTGTATGTTTGAATATAAACGAGGTATTCTCATCATAAATGCACACAGATTTGTGCACATGTACAGTTAACAAAGTGAAATAAAGAACTAAATGTGTGTTTTAGTCAATTTTATTCTGCATGTCACATGCAGCCATGATTTACTGTTAGGAAACAAGTTAACAGGTGTGAACATGTTTAAAGAGCTGCCGTTAGTTTTCCTAACCTTTTCTAATCCTCCATGGATCAGCTCTTCCATCTCCTGCTGCTCAGAGGCCCCGCCCACATGCAGATGGCAGCGGATGGTGGAGGTACTGCCTCTCGAGCAGCCGCCTCCAATTAAAACCCCTCCAGCAGCCAAATTAAACAACAAACACTGTGGTCCGTGCTCACAGATGGTTGCAAAATGTCTCTGTTGCCAAATTTGGCAACAGCGAGGCTTTAAGCTCGACTCCCACAGGACAGACAACACCATTGTGTTCTTCAGGGAGGACTTAATGAAACCTTTATTAGAGGAGTTAACATTCAGGGCTGCAGAGGCACAGAAGGACTCACAGAGGCAGAATAAACGGTTCTGCGTGGAGGGGTTGTTCAGCCACGTTTTGACCTCAGTGATTAGTTTCTTCATATCACAGACGGCTCACAATACAAGCAGTTAATGTTTGTGCAGGGCAGATAACGACTCTGCTGTAATTGATTTGTGTTTGACTTTCACCCGCAGCAGAAGTGAAGCAGGAAATGAAATCTTTAAATAGCCCAGTGAAAGACAGACACTCACCGTCTCCGTCTCCTGAACCAGAACCGGGATCTGCGAAGACACAAGAGACACAAACCATCAGATTTCTGCTTGTTATTAAACCCTTAAACCAACCGTCTCCTGGACGGGAAGCCATGCAGCTTTTTAGTTCCTTTAGTGGTTTATTATATAAAGATCTTTTATTTAAGATATGTGCTTTTACAAACTTCATGTATAAAGTTGTTATTTATTGTAAACCCGACTAGAATTTGCAGCCCTGAACATCCAAGGGAAGATTTCAGATATATGCAAATGCCCTCCATGTTACGGATTCATAAGACTGTATGACTTTTGGGCTTTTTAAAAAGAAATCAATTCCATTACTGACTGATGATGAATTTTCGGTGTGGGCTTGAGCAGGTTTGCAGCATTAAAGCCACTGTTACTGCGATTATCAGGGACTTTGAACATTATTGAAAGAGGTGTGCATGTAAAAATTGTCACTACCATACAGTAAGTGAAAATAAACCTTGGAGATGTTCCAGGGAGTACGCGTACCACTTGTGGTACTTGGGCTCTCTCTGGTGGTAGGCGGGAAATCTCCAATGTTTTTAAAGATTAAATAATATACCATTGTGGAGGTATGCAAAGACGACACAAAAGTTTCCGAAGCTCTTCTGGGAGCCTGAGTCAACCAAAAAATGTCTCCCCGAGCGTGAGTCCTCTATGAAGAGCAGCCTTTCCTTATCGCCAGAGGTCGCAGCTGTTACAAAGCACTGGCGGGCTGGTTTCCCTGGGTCTTAAAACTGCAAAGCCAATTAGTCCAATCCAGTTTCAGTGGATTGGACTAATTGGTACTGGTATAAACAAGAACCAGACCCATTTATATAGCATCAGTACACAGTCACCTACGAGCAAAAACCTGGAGATGGTCGAAAGGAAGAACTCCCGTTCAACAGGAAGTGACCTCCAGCAGAACCGAGCTCATAGACTCTACTTGGATAGACCACCCAAGTGACTAATTTTAGCATTTTTTTTTATATTTTCAGTGATAATCATGCAAATCATGATCTATTGTTTTGTGTGAATAGCCTCAATGGTTCTGCTTTGATTTACTCAAACCAAGTACTAAATCAAACCCCATAGTTAGTAAAAATAACGCTATTTCACTCAGGGGGACTACAAACTTAAATATTGTTCCATCTATGAGATTTATCAATGGGTTGTGCCTAAAGGCATCAGGTGAGCCATCGGGTTAAAAAGAGCTACAAACCAAGAGCTTATAATTTCCAAATTTGAACAGAAATGAACCAAAATATACTTCAAGCATAATTCAAATGTTTAAACCGGCACAAACATATAAAGGCTGACACATGAAGCTGCAAACATTTGTACTGAACCCCAAAATCAGGGCTATTGATCTTGTACTCATTGATCAACTTTCATTCATTCATCCATTAACAGAGCAAATACATGTCAATCATGGTACAGCAGGTACAGGTATGTGGATGTAAGGGTGTATTCCTCTCTGGCAGCAGGTTTAAATAAACAGGATTATGTTTGCGGCGCCTCGTTGGCTCAGACCTGCGGCTCCATCAGGAAATTGACTGACAGCATAAAACTTGGCACGTCTGCCTCGAATTAAGAAATGGACGCCGCGTTTGGAGTTTCTGGCACGCAGCTGCTGCTGCATTAAGAAATGGACACCGGCTGCTTTGTTCAATTAAATTTCACCTTTAGCTGCTTCACTTCTTTACAAAGTCATGATGAGATTGTTTTTCATGGGAAAGCAGGAAGAAATGGTCCAAGAGTGGGTACAGATATTAATGGTTCTGTCAGTATGGTATTGATTAAACGTTAAGAGTTTGGTTGCAAACTGTAGGTGGGACTCTGCTTCAACCTCTTAAAAGCAAAAAAAAAAAAAAAAAAAAAAACATCAGTGGGTGAGGGAGATGTTAATTTAGTAAAGAGAAAATTATTTAATGTTCAAGGTGAAGGGTTTAAATCTTTTTCCAAAATCAGTGAGCAGTGGGGCTTGTTCTTTGATGCACTATTTTATGACCAGTATTCAGTGTTTGTAGTCATGTGACTGCTAATGACATGACATTAAGTGTAAAGAGAGCATAAAGAGACGTTGTAGACCGATCTGCAACCACAGGCCAAAAAGGGAACGTTCCCAGTTTCTGTTTGGTGTCCAAGTTTTTCAGGTCAGCTAATAGTTTTTGGCTAGCTAGCCAAATAACATCTCTAATCACATAATATATTTTCATAATAATAACCATAGGTAGCAAAACACAGTTAGTCAGCTAGCTAGAATTAAATTGATAAAGTAACTCACAGTAAAGTATACTCTATACCAGGAGTTGAATTAGCCAACCACATCTATATTAACATAGTTTGCTAAATAATCAAATCAAATCAAATCAAAATTTATTTATATAGCACATATTAAAAACAACAGTGTTGACCATAGTGCTTCACAGTCAATAAAAACATGAGACAGTTAAAACAAACAATAGAAGAGGACAACAAACAATAGGTAACAACGCAACAAGCTAAAACAGCCAACTAGACAGAATCAAAAGCCAAAGTAAAAAAATAAGTTTTAAGACGTAATTTAAAATGGTAAATGGCCTGTATTTATAAAAGACTGGATAGACTCGGCAGTGCGAATATGAACGGGGAGGTTATTCCAGAGTCTGGGTGCCACGGATGCAAAGTAAATAAGAAATCTTAAAGCATGTTTGTGTCAGCTGATAGCCACCTTCATGTGTCCACTTGCTGATATTACAAGGAGAGAATCCAGATAATGAAAAGATCCCGGGTGTGGTGAAGTTGCTTCCTTGTACAGGACTCAGAAAATCATCTTAGGATCAGAAGGTGCTTGATCCCTTACGTAGCACCTAGCTAGCTAACTTTAGCTAAACTTGCTAACATTGTTATTAGCAAAATGCTATCTGAAGCTACAGCAGTGGGGTTTTTTTTGTAGTTATGTGGGGTTTGTGAGCTGAGAGACAGCCTTTTATTGACATTTGTTTGACATTTAATCATCTGTAAGCTAATATCATATATTTTAGCATCAAAACTGAACTGAGTTCTTAAAATCAGTCCACAGCCTGTCAGAGAAGTCAAAATGTTAGTTACAATCTGTTCTAACACTGAAAAAAAAAAAAGAACTTGTGAAAACAAGTTACCCAACATACATTTTATGAAATAATGCATTTATAACCACACTTCTGTGTCCTTCATGGTTTAGTTTGATTTCCTACAATCTAATCAAAACCTATAAAACAAGAGCTTGAAACAGACGTTTGTTGGAAACGGGTCTATCAGGGATTTAATTAGATAAACGAAACATTACAACGCTGTATTGATTTGCTGGGGGGGAGATTTAGTTATACATGAGCGCAGAGCACACTTTAGAAACTGATAACAAGTAATGATTAGAATTGCACTAGATGAGACAAAGAAAGATAAATCACGGAAATATATGCACCGTGGGTAACGAGAGGAGTCAGTTGGTACAGATTGGAAAATAATAAGGAACACGAGTGAAAGTCATACTTTTTTTTCTAAAATCAATTTGGCCTAACTTGAAATAAGAATATAAAACAGAAGCTAATGATCCCTGCTGGGAAATGCAAGGAAATCAGCTGTCAGTCAGACCCCACTGCGCTCACTGACCTGCCGCCATATTTAGCCTATATATGAAAGAGCGATGGGTAACAAACTAACAAGGAATGAAAGTAATTACAGGTGGGAGAAATATACTGAACTCTAAACCTGTTTTTACTGTTTAATTCATACATGATGTGACAAAAGAACAAATAATCCATAGTCCACTGTCATTCCCACACAGCAAATTCAAAAGTGTTAAATGTTTTGGTGTTAGTAGTCTTCTTGCAAAAGTAGAGTTTATTTTACTCTAAGTAGAGTCACATTCTTTTAATGTAACTCTGAGGTGTAAAATGATAGTAGTTAAAATCGAGTGTTAAAAATGAGTGTTTCTATTTCAAATCTGGAGGTGTTACAATGGAAACATTAACTCTTGAACTCTTGAACTCCAACAGGGGCTATGACACCAATAGAGTAAATTCACAGACTCCGCCCCCAGCACCATAGGCTCCAAACGAAGCTGGAGTGAAGCCGTTTCAGAACATTTTGCTCTACATATTTGAGTTGTTTGCCATGCTTGGTAAATCATTTTTTCAAAGATTGTTTCAATTATTATTATTATCTTTTACTTCTGTGGCTCTTTGGAGTTGAGACAAAGCTGTGTGAAAGGCATTAGCCATGTTGCTCGGTGATAGCATAATATTCTGTTTTAGCTAGCTGAAAGGTATTGTTTGCGGGCAAATACCACAGCCTTGAAAAACAGCTTGCATGTGAATTTTCAGTCAAACTTTTGGTCAAATACACCTAAAACAATGTCTAGATAGTGAAATGTTGGTATAATGGTGCCCACATCAAACATTACTGTGTCTGATGTGGGCTTATCTGATCATTACTGTGTTTTCTTTGAAAGTAAAATCTCAGCCCACACAAATATATCAACAGCAGTGATCACAAAACGGTGTATAACTGAAGACAGTAGTGAGATCTTTAACCAGGTCTTCCCATTAACACCTGACCTGTCCAAAGGTTCAGTCAATGAGCTCGTCAATAGCTTTAATGCAAAAATGTTAAATGTAATGGATACTATTGCCCCCATTAAGGTGAAGGTTATCTCTGGAAGGAAAAAAGTCTCCATGGAGAAACTCCACACTAGTGAAAAATGAAAAAAAGAGGGTGTAGGAAAGCTGAGCGCAGATGGAGAAAAACAAACCTCCAGGTTCATTATGACATCTATAAAGAGAAACTTCACAATTATAATTTACAACTGAGGAGTGCAAGGAGGTCCTACTTCTCTGACATCATCACTAAAAACAGCCATAATGCTCGGGTCTTATTTTCTACAGTTGACAGGCTAACAAACCCTCCTGTGCCAGTGGCAGCTGAACTTCATTCAACCATGGCCTGCAATGACTTTGCCAAATTCTTCACAGACAAAATCAAAAAGATTAGACAAGCAGTTGGTACATCAACAGCAGATCCAGGATATGTACTGTGTCCACCGAAAAACTGTTTAAACACCATCAAACAGTTTGACCCTATTAACGGCAAAGACCTGGAGGACATCTTAGGTCAACTGAACTCCTCCTCTTGCTGTTTAGATGTCCTGCCAACAAGTTTTTTCAAAAAGGTCTCAAAGACTTTGGAGTCAGACCTGTTACAGATCGTCAACTTTTCCTTAATGTCAGGTGTGTTTCCAGAACCACTAAAAACTGCTGTAATCAAACCTATACTGAAAAAGGACAATCTTGACAAGACACAAATGAAAAACTACAGGCCGATCTCAAATCTCCCATTTTTAAGTAAGATCATTGAAAAAGCAGTTTCTCAACAGCTCAATTACTTCTTAAAACAGAATAATTGCTACGATGCCTTCCAGTCAGGTTTTAGACAGAATCACAGCACTGAAACCGCTCTGACCAAAGTGTTCAATGACATATGTCTGAACACAGACAGTGGAAAAATGTCAGTCCTAGTTTTACTGGATCTCAGTGCAGCATTTGATACAGTTGACCACAACATATTACTCAAACGACTGGAGAACTGGGCAGGTCTTTCAGGAACTGTACTAAACTGGTTCAAAACATACTTAGAAAACAGGAAATACTTTGTATCAATAGGTAACTTCACATCCGAGCAGACAAGTATCACATGTGGAGTTCCCCAAGGTTCCATCTTGGGACCCCCTCTGTTTAACATTTACATGCTCCCACTGGCACAGATTATAAAGAACAACAAAATAAACCACCACAGCTATGCAGATGACACACAAATATATATCACAATGTCACCAGGAGACCGAGGCCCTGTACAGGCTCTTGGTAAATGCATTGAGGAAATTAATGACTGGTTGTGCCACAATTTTCTCCAACTAAACAAAAACAAAACTGAGGTAATAGTCTTTGGCGCCAAAGAAAAACGATTACAGGTCACCAGAGAACTTCAATCTATACATCTAAAAACCACAAACCAGGCGAGAAATTTGGGTGTAGTGATGGATGCAGACCTAAACTTAGAAAAACACATTAAGACAATAACAAAATCAGCTTACTATCACCTCAAGAATATTTCAAGGATAAAAGATCTGATGTCTCAACAGGACCTGGAAAAACTAGTCCATGCATTCATTTTTAGTAGGCTTGATTACTGTAACAGCATCTTTACAGGTCTACCTAAAAAATCAGTCAGACAACTACAGCTCATTCAGAACTCTGCTGCTCGAGTCCTCACTAAGACCAAAAAAGTGGACCACATCAGTCCAGCTCTGAGGTCTTTACACTGGCTGCCTGTCCGTCAGAGGATAGACTTTAAAGTTCTGATTCTGGCCTATAAAGCTCTGAATGGTTTAGGACCAAAATACATCAGTGACCTCCTGACCCAGTATGAACCTTCCAGATCCCTCAGGTCATCTGGATCCGGTCTTTTATCAGTTCCCAGAGTCAGAACCAGACACGGAGAAGCTGCATTCAGCTTTTATGCTCCTTATATCTGGAACAAACTCCCAGAAAGCCTCAGATCAGCTGAAACACTCAGTTTATTTAAATCCAGGTTGAAGACTCACCTGTTCTCAGCTGCATTTGAATAAAGCACCAAATCCACACTTTTAAGCTTAAATTTCAAAACTTACACTAACTACTGATCTTATCTATTTCTGATTTTATCTGTTTTGATTTTATATACTGTTTTGTTTGTTTGTTAAGCTTAAATTTCAAAACTTACATTAACTACTGATTTTATCTACTGTTCTGATTTTATCTGTTTTGATTTTATATACTGTTTTGTTTGTTTGTTTGTTTGTTAAGTGGGTTTAGAGCTCTGGGTAGCTCCCCAGCTGGGTCTAGACTGGGTCTAGAGAGTATTTTAAATTCAGGGAATTTAAAATAGAAAGTAGCTCGTCCACAGAAGGACTGGTAGCTCCCCTTACGATAAGGGTTCAGATCGCGCAAACAGGTGTGAAATGTGTGTGTTTAGTTAGTTAGTTTGTTTGCTTGTTTTAATCAATTTTAAATCATGCTTTTTATTTGTTTTTGTTTCTAATGTCTCTGTAAAGCACTTTGAATCACCTTGTTGTTGAATTGTGCTATACAAATAAATTTGCCTTGCCTTGCCTTGCCTACTTGAAGCCTGAAAACGATCTCCCATAAAAAAAAACAAAAACGAGCAAACAGCAGTAGCAGACGTCCTGACTGGATTCTACGTTAGCATAGATCCCTCCAGAGTTTTGTGCACATGGTTTAGGTAAAAATGAAAAAGGTTGAGGTTTTACATTTAGTTCAGTATTACCTGATGCCTGTGTCCTTGTCTTTTGGGAAAATACTTTATACAAGTAATGGCTCAAAAAGGATTCCTTTTTTTTTTTAACTGTGCTGCAATTGATTACTGGGTTATTTGTGTCATTAATTAGTGTCAACTAATTTTTATTCAATCTCCACATAGGATATGCTTGTGAAGATGGAATATGGGGGAGAGCAGAAGTGCGTTGCAGTTCCACAAAGTGATGAATGAAGGACATGCATATTGTATTTTGTATTTATTGAAATAAGTGATGAGAATGCTGTTATTTGCATTTACCATGTCAGACCTTTTGATAAACAAAATTCTAATGAAAGTGAGAACATGTATACTGTTACATCTTTCAGAAAATGTTTTGAAATTGTGGTGCACAGTTCAGAATAAATGTTTTTCAAAAACCATTGCATCTTTTTAGTAAATGTTTATTTCCAAAATAAATTTCTAGAAGTTCAGAACAGTAAAATTCCCGCTTTTTAGAATGAATTAGAAGATAACTCTTACGTAGTTAAACTAAAATACTCTTTGAGAGTTAATATATAAACTCTTAACACCTAGTTAGCATTAGTAAGTGTTAAATTATCAACTCCAGACAGATTTGGTGTTTAACACTAAATCAGAGTTAACGTACCAACTCTCCAAAAAGAGTTAAATTAACACTCTCTGGTGTGGACCCATATAGACACTTTAATAGTGTTGAAATCTTTTTTTTTTTTTGTTGAAATCAAATCTGACAGTGTTAATTTGGACATGCTGGATTTGCTGTGCAGGACATCTAATACTTGACTGAGTTTGTCAAAGTCATTGATTTTCACAGACGCAGACACGTGGTGTTCCTGAAACGATTTTGTTGCCTTTTCTGACTTTGGGTAAATTTTATTCCTCAATTAAATTGAAATGGTCGGGTCATATTAAGATTCGCCATGCACTGTTATTAACTTAAGAGACATAAAACTACAGTAAACGTAGTTTCTCTGTAAACTTGAATATTTAAACATTGGACTCTCAGCTTTGAACAAACCTCAAGTGGCCATTGGAGGGACTGCAGTTTATGGTGTTTCACTGCTCGGTTGGCATAGACTGAAGTGAATGTTTATAAATGTGTGAATGTGATATTTTTGTGTCAATAAGACTAGAAAACTGCTAAATAAAAATCAATCCACTTACAATTTACTGTTCTGATGAAATGCAGATATCCAGCTGTTAAAGATGACTGCCGTCAGTATACCGACTCACAGTATTTATAGAAAGCACTTATTTAGATAAGCTGGCATGTGGGCAGTATACATAGTTTTAATTTGGCTCTGTCCCATCCTTGGCTTATTTCTCAGCCCAGGAAATTCCTGCTTGGTCCGACCACAGCCTCGGACAGAGGTCTGGGATTTTGAACAGTTTTTTCTTCAGAGTCCTGAGTTTGGATCTTCCTCCTTCGAGATATTCAGAAAACTGAACTAAAGTGCAGTAAAACAAACAGTAAAGCACAAAATGGTCATACTGGACCAGAACCACGGTATCCTTGCTCCAGCACCCTCCCTCCAGCTTGCAGCAGTTTAAAACAGGATTAAATGTCTGTCTGAGCAGTGATGTGTTTGAGACGTGAGATGTCACCAACATCTGAAAATGACTGTTTACCCTGCAGGATGAGAACACACAGGGCAGGATGGAGGCAGTTTTCTGCAAAAAACCTTTGAAACAAGTTGTTTCTTTATCAAAAACTGAAGAAAAGCTCAAATTTGAAGTTTACAGTTGTGATTTGATCAAACCTGAAAAAGCAGGGATGCAGGCAGACAGGAAGACGGAAGAAGATGAAAGAATGCGAGATTGAATCAGACTGAGAAGCTTTAGGTTTTAGATCCAGCTGATAAAAAGAATCTGTAACTGCGTTGGACACTGGATCGCAGACACCAACTCTTTCTGATCAATAAACTTCAAAGAACCTCGGATTTAAAAAAAAACAACTTTCATCCTGAGAAGAGAAAAAAGAGCATCTTTCATTTAATCTGTGAAAACACCTTCAGCTGCGTCGCTGCTTTTCTAACACCTTTGTCAGCCACCTACAGACGGTGGAGGATCATTATAATTATAAGGATACGTAACTGTTCATTAACCGCGTGGACACGTTCACTCCTACAGAGTTAAACTCCTACAGAAGAATCGGACGCTGCAGCCGCACCGAGTCAATAAAATGAAACATGGCTGACCCTGTGGTTAATGAAGCAGGCCGAGGCTTTTACCGCAGCTCGCTGCTTCCTCTGCTGCCGTCCACATCTGTAAATCAATCTGCTTCCGAACGCTAAATATCATTAAAAGGTGTTCCTAATGTGCAAAATAATGAAAAGCAAATGAGGCCTGACAGGACGAATGATGAGCTGAAACCCACCTCCTCAAACATCCTGACAGATGTGGAGAGATGTAGGTGCGATAATTTAATTCACATTAAATTTAAACACAAGCTGCTGTTTTTAACCCAAAGCTACACGAACTTTACTGTTCACGTCATGACCAGCCTGCTGTCATCCTGACAGTAAGTCTGCTGTCCTGTGGCGCCCTGATGCATTCGGTTATGACGCTGCAAACGTATTGTTTATTAATGAGCAGGGTTACTGTCGTTGATGAGCGTCTTATAACCCAAAATTCTTTTTCTAACCAAACCAGTAAGGTTTTAAAGCTAAAACCAAACCGAGAGGACTCTGCTGCCTAATCTAAGCTTCTTTTCAGTGCTGAAACCTTACCGAGTAGTTTCTAGTGTCTAATCGTGACTGAGTGCTTATTTACACTTTAAACCAGTAAAAATATCATTTAAAAAAGAGCTGATACACCAACACCTGCAACCTTAAGACGCTACCATCATTCCATCCTACTAATAAGGACTTTCTTTGCCTCAGACAGTGCAGTTATCTCTCAATTCAGTTCAGTTCAATTCAATTTATATAGCACCAAATCACAACAGCAGTTACCTGAAGGTGGTTATTATTGCAAGTTAAAAACCCGTCTTTGGCCTTTCAGTGGCCACAATTGCTTCACCCATCAGAGCCATGATGCCAAAAATACTCCTTGAATGTCACAAGAGATGCAGAAGGTATCTGATGACAGAGGATTATGTCACCAAACCCAGGTCTGGTCTACACATTTAGAGCCTCGGTCACCTCACGCCGGACCTGTTACTGGACTTCGCTTCAATATTGGTGTCTGCAAAGTCTTTTCCTTTGTCCTTACAGTTGTCGATGTTTGTAGTGTAATGAAATAAGTCAGAGACAGAAATCTGAGACGATTTACAAGTTTATGAAAAAGGAGAAAAATGCAGTTTGCTGGTGTCAAACTAATAAACCTTTGTGTTATTTTAAATTAAGCGCTTTTTCAAATGCATTTTTTTTTCGCTTGAATTTTTTACTTTAAACAAGAAATTTTAATATCACCGCTACAACCATTAGGCTAGTGCATTGATTTATAATGCATGTGGAATATTTTGGGTCTTTGTTTGAGGATGTGTTGTGTAACTGGACCTTCTTAAATATTATTACATTTAAAAATGTCATGTAAAAGAGCAGGAAGTTAACCAAACCCTTCTCGACAGCCTGGCTCCCCGGTGACCTGCTGAGTGTTAAATACACCTGTAATCTGTTCAGTAGGTGTGAAGAGAAGAACCTACAAAATCAAGAGGATCCATCCTCTGGAGACTAACAATCCCAGCAAATATGTTAAGATGAACCACTTAAAGACAGAAAAAGGACCAAAAGCAGGTTGATTTCTTTTTATTAACTATGAAGTCCGTAAAACTACAACCAGCTGAACACTGGACAATTTCTACAAATGATCTGGTACTGTGACAGGTCAGAAATACCTGATGTTGTAACTCAGACCTCAGTGAGTTTTAATAATCACCCAGAAAAAGGGTTTTACGTTAGAACATCCTGCACACTCCAGCTCCTAATTAAAGGGGAAGTATGTTTCATCTGCAGGGCGAGTGCTCTGACACATAATGAAGTGCACAAAGAGCTCGTCTTTGTATTGATCAAACAACTGATTTACAAACTAATTGGGCCAAGAACAGGATCTGAGATTAATAAAGATTCCCACCTCATCCAGAGCGCCTCCACACCTCGAAACGCTCGCTGCCTAAAGGACACAAGTCTCCCTGCATTAGCACTAAATGTTGGCTTCAGATATAGACTGGTGTGGGACTGGGCGTAATTCCTGGGGACGCTGGCCTGGCCATCGATAAGCTCATTCCGGCTCCAGCGGGGCCCTGTTTGTATCTCAGATTCACATAAACATGAAGGAAAATCGATGACATTGATGTTTGTCCCAGAGCTGCTCACTGCATCTGCATACTAAACAGCACATGCTATCGATAGCCAGGTCCAGTTTTGCTTTTAAAGTGGACCTCTTGTGCTCATTTCCACCTCTGTAGTTTTTACTATTGGACTCCACTAGAACAGCTTTGCATGACTCACAGTTCAAAATAATCCTTATTTATCTTACGAACCTCGGTAGAGCCATTCGATTCAACTGAACCAAGCTGCTTTAGCTCATTTTCTTTGAGGCCAACCTCCCTTTAGGCCAATCAGAGCCGATCTAAGAAAGTCATTCTGCTTCCACTTAATCAGACTATAAAGACATCAGGTTCCATCCAGGCAGGGAAATGATTCAACACCCATAACCAGCTGCTTCTGCTACACATGATCTGTTGGAGTTACTGGTTGGAAACAGCAACATCGAGGGTCCTGCTGTAAACTCTGAACAGACCAGTCTGTGTGTATTTGTGTAACAGTCTTTTATGGACAGCGTCCTTGTAAAATAATAATAAATAAAGACAATAACTGATATTTTTTTTCAGATTCTGACTTATTCGTGAGGACAATCTCATGAGTGGCCCCCATGAAACCAAAAGAGCGCAGACAGTGAGAACTGTCTTGATTTTATTACAATTTTAATATTTCATAGAATTTTTCTTATTTGGTCACATTTTGACATATTTGGCTACAGTGGTGCCGTCTTTAAATTACAGTCTTAATGTTTATACCCCTCCACACCTGACTGGTGCTGGAGGCTCATGGGTATTGTTGTTTTTGATTAGTTATTTACATTTTTTTCAATTTAATTCTACTATTTTACACACAGTCAAGTAATAAAAAAGTGTTCAGGCTTTCACTTCTTTAAACTAGAGCAGCTCTGCTTGATTCGGTTACAATTTATCTTCATTTATCTTAGAAACTTATAAACTTTTGCCCTCCCCACACCCCAACTGGCCCCTCCCTGAGCCTGGCTCTGCAGGAGGTTTCTTCCTGTTTAAGGGAGTTTTTCTTTGCCACTGTCACCACGTGCTCGCTCATAGGGTTGGTCTGATTTTTGGAGTTTTCTCTGTATTATTTTAGCATTTTATCTTACAATATAAAGTGCTTTGTTGCGATTTAGAGCCATATAAATAAAACTGAATTGAATTAAAGGATCAATAAGCTCATTCCAGAATTGCTACTCCTACAGTAGTGGTCCAAATTTAATCAAACTAGCACAAACTAATGAGTTTTTACCCAAACTGCAATCAAGGTAAAGGTCAGATATGTTGTTTCACTGGCAACGACCTGAACTGTGATGGATCAGAGCTCGCTGATTATTCAGAGTACTCTGCTTTAGCTGCAGGAGTGCATCAATAATTTAGTCGTTTGTAATTAATGAACATCTTTACTGGTCTTTATCTTACAATATAAAGCGCCTGGGCCTTGGTCCATCCCCTCAGTTTGTTCTCTGTCTGAAACTACACGATTTAGCCCCTCCCCCTTTGAGCCTTCCCTCTGATTGGCTGCACAGCACAAAAAAGGGTTCACTGCTACAGCTGTGTGCCTCAGATGACTTATGAGGGCTATCCCCTCTCTATGACATCATGCAGATCCAAGACTAGAAAAAAACCTCAGGCAGCCATCCGTCAGCCTCCTAGCAGACACACCTGTGCTGCCATAGTTGACAGTGACCTAACGTTGAGGTCGAGGTCACTGAGATTTAAACTTTTAGTAAATCCACTCATGGTAAAACTTTGAGGCTCCTATATCGCCTCAATCACAAGCTTAGTTGTCCACACCGCCCGCCCGGTGACGACGTTACCGCATCAGCCGTTTATGGCTGTGGGGTAAAGACTGTGTGAGTGTTTAGAGCAGGCTGAAGCCTGAGAGAATATCCACATTTGCTGGCATCATTATTTGATACTTTTGGTATAATTTAATATGAACACCCACTGGAGCAGTATATATACGGCAGAAAGCAGAAGAAGTTCCCTTGAAAAGTTTGCTGTCTGAACTTCAAAGGTCTGTAATGTCACATCATCTTCTTCCAGCTGTGAAATCTGCTCTGCTCTCTGCTCTCCTCAGCCAATGGAGCCAGAAAGCCAACAACGAGCGTTTTAAAGAGTAATAAGTCTGACCTGAGGCTAATGTGGAGTCTCAGCCTCTCAGCTGGGCAGCTACACCCACCACTGACCTGTGATCAGATCCCAGCGAGGAGTCTCAGCCGTCCCAGCTCCTGTAACCTCCCACACTGCTCTCTAAGAAAAAAAGGGACCCAAATCGCTGCATTTCCTCCATCTCCTGTCCTGCTCGGGGAAATAAAATCAGCCGAGCTTTCGTGCGGTTGCCTCGGCTCAAAGCCGTCGAACGCTCCAATTACAGGAAGCATAAATCTCAGGGAGAGGAAATTGCAGAAGGCCAGGAGGGAGGCAAGGAAAGTGGAGGGCACAAGCTCTCCGGTGTAGTGGGTAATAAGAGCAGAGCACCAGCCGATGCCTCCTGGGAAATCAGGCCACTGCCCCTGCAGATGGAGTTGACCACCACCACCAACGTAGCTGCTGTGGCGTTGCTATAAGTTTCCACAACTCATTTCTCAGGAGAGGAGACATAAAATCTGTCTGGCCTGCAGAGACATCCGAGTCCAGGAAATCTGCGGGGTGTTTGATGGGGAAAATGCTAACCTGTTAGTGCTTTAGCGTAGCTCTGATGGATGGCTGGTGAGCATCCAGCTGTGGAAGACCAGCAGCCTTTGGGAAATGAAACCTGATTCATTCCTCACACACGGCTCTGTAGATACGCAGCATATGGCCAAAGGTTTGTGTAAATACAGTCTCATCCTGTTTTTATGGTTTGCTACTTTTAATTATGTAATTAAAGTCAAATATTTTTGCACATTTAAGTGTAACAGTACATCTGCTCACATAGGCAGAACCTCAAAGCAATGGTTTTTCCAGTGAGGCGTTGGAAAGCCAGATCACCAACTGTTAGCACCAGCAGCAGCTCACTAATGGGAGCAGTGGGTTCAGCATCTGGAGGAAAGGCTGACTAAAGGTTACAGCAGCACAGTAATGATCATGGCTTCAGGATGGCTGTGGTGTGACGTGCTAATGTGGTATTAATTGTCCTGATAAAACTCCATCTGTTAGATCTTAAGCTTTAAGTGGTCAGGCTCTTCGTAAGTAATCAGGATACTGTCGGCCTTGTGCTGTAATCTGACTTCTTAAAGATAATGAGTGGTTTTAATGATCTACACAGGCTTTCAGAGTAAAACAGGCCTGGGAGGGGACAAGATGCCACAAAATATATAACAGAACCAAAGTGTCTGTCAGAACAGAGCCCAACATGGAGCGACCATTAAATGACCCACGCTAAATCAGATGCTACGGCTAAACTTCGGGCATCTTCTTTTTTTAAATGATCCAAAGCTGAGAGGTTTTCAGGTTTGTAAACAGAAATTAATATAATTGACTTACTAGACGACCACGAACACAGAAATCAGACTGAAAACAAGGACCACCGAGGTTTAGAGCAGTTAGACGTTAGCAGGAAGTTAGCTCGCTAGTTTCCTTCTAAAGATGATAAACTGTGTTCTGATTGAAGTAATTCTAAAAAACTAAACTGCACGGCATTATCACAAGCGTGGGAATAAGTGAATACTAAACAGCAGCAGTGTTTGGAGCTGTAGCTAATCTAATTTAATATTAAAATAAAGACGTTAGCATAGGGACGATGGAGGATGAGGGTTAAATGTGTGAGGGGCAAACTTCAGCCAAGAGAACATCTCAGACGATTACTCAATAAAAACACCCGGCGCTGAGCTGGACGTCCACACTGAAGTCTTATTTGGACCAAGAGTGACTCTTTAATGAAGGGTTAAAATATCTGGAGTGGCGGCGCCCCTGGGCTGCAGTTTCACTGTGAGGTTTTAAGCAGTTAAAGATGTGCTGAACATGAATAACGCCAATAAAAAGGCAGAGGAGAGCGAGGACTATAGTTTTTGGAGGCTTGTTTCATTTCTCAAAAATAAGAGCCAGAACTGCAGCACATTAAAAAGACGAGAGGCTCGGGCATAGCAGGAAACCCTCGGACTAGAAAGTCAGTCGATACGTCATCAGAGAACAAGAGAAATTCAACAAACAAATAACCAACCTCCGTTTTTAAATGGCTAAGCCACAAATAAGGGGCGAACAGAGCTCAGATCAAAGACACGACGAACAACTGGAAAGATTTTATTTCATGACTCAGGAAGATTATTTGCACTGAACTTCAGACATTCCTAAAAACGATGCGAGAACAGGAACAATAGTCCAGACTGAACTATTCTCCAGTAGTTACTGTTGTGATGTGCTCGGAAATAACTTTGAAGACTATAAGTGATGTCAGCATCTTAACGACCCAACGGTCAGAAAAACAAAGAAAGCGGAGGCTCTGTTGATTTAAATCGATATAACGTCAGAAGCTCTCACCGCCTGCATTCTTCCCGCTCGCTGTGAGCGATTAAACCGGCTGCCCTTTGTTTTGAACATGCGCGTTGGGCGTTGAAAATCAAGATTCAATCTTCTGTTCCAGGTTGTGTTGTTGCTGTTCGTCTGTGTGGGTGTTGGTTCTGATGCAGGAGGTCCACTTTAATAACTGATCAATGGATGTGACGGTGAGTCGGACTCCAACACATCCCTGAGGTTTACAGAGCTCGTCAAAGGTCATCAGAGCTGCAGCTATTTTATTTGATTTATTCAGCATGAACTGATTTTAACCACACATATAGATCCTTTCAATGTCAACAATATGTAGAGACGTTTCATTTCCCTGAAAATAAGATAACACAGCAGACCTGAGCTGTTAGAAAAGACAAGCTTTTAACTAGAAACTGTATAATATGAAGTATTTCAGGTGTTTCTCTGCACAAACATAGAACTCATCATATTTCAAACTCTGGCTTTTATAATGTGAATAAGTGCCTCACTTATACTTTTAATTACGCTCCAGCAGTCGGCCTTGCTGCCGCGTTTTCATGCCTTCCGAGTTCACTGTCATTATGTTTTTAATTGACTGAACATCAAACGCTGAGAGCTCGTCCTCGGCTTTTCCTCTGAACTCTGCACAACGTCATCAGTCACATTGATTTCAGAGAACGAGCCAGTTAATCAGCCGCAGATCAATTTTAATTACGAGTCGCTGAACGAGTCAGTAAAATCCTCCCAAACCTGGAGGGTTATGAAAGTCCAGGGTCAGAGACCGAGCAGTTACACTCAGCAGAGGCTCAAATGTGATCTATCAAATCTGTCAGCAACAAAGGTGATTTTTCCGCTGGGGTTACTCGTGTAGTAGCATTCCAACAGCGCCCTGTTTTCACCCACCGTCTAGTTCCAGTAGCCCAGCTCTCATCAGGGTGTCCTGGTTGCTCAACACCTGATGCGGTCCTTGTTAATCTGGGCAGCGCACGTGTCTGAGGTAGGCTTGGTTAGCGGGGGGGGCAGCTTAGGACCTTTACTGGATACTGACGCTCTGGTCGGGAAACGAGAATTGTGTGTATATATTAAAAAAAAAACGTATAATTATCTGCTGCTAACTGTGGCTGTCAAAAATATTCTAAATAAACAAAGCGGCACTACCAGTGTCTTTGTCTCTCGTAAAATGTACCTTTAATGGTTTTAGCTTGTATCTAATAAAAAGGTCTATAAAAAATTTGAAAGTTATTCGATACTTTTTAAAAAATCCCTTTGTGTTAGAAAATGTCGGCTTTTTAAAAACTTCCTCTCGTAATGACGGTCACAGCAGACTAATTACAGCTTAAAAGTAGTTTTTCTACAAACTTGAATGAAAATATTCTGTTGGAGAGGATGTCACGAGTACGTGACTGCAGCGACATCTCTCTCTATTTAAGCCTCAAAGTTTAGTTTCAAACTGCTCTGGAATCTAAAATCGGGCAGTTTTCTGCTTCTTCTTCTTTCAGCTGCTCCTTTCTGCTTAGATCTTCCTCTTTTCCTCCAGCCTGGCAGCTCCATCTTCATCATCTTTCGTCTAATATATCCACCTTTCCTCCTCTGCACACATCCACATCATCTCCACCTCTGTCTCTTGAGTGAATCCAGTCCTTCCTGCTCACTCCCAGTGAAAGTCTTACTCTTAGCTCGGCCGCCTGTCTTTGTCAGTGCTACTGTCTCCAAATCACACATCACAGCAGAATGATGCACACTACCAGCTTTAAACCTTCCCGTCCACTCTGCTGCTGTGCTTCTATCACAAATCACCGCTGACACCTGCCTCCACCCACTCCACCCTGACTGTCCGTTGCTTTGGTGTCCAAATGTTTAAACTCTCTACCTTCATTATGTCGGCTCCTCTCAGCTTCACTGCTGCAGCTTTTTTCTACTCTTGGATTTATATGATGTCACAGAGAGGGGATATCCCTAATATGGTCATTACAGGCACAGAAGCCCCTCCTGCTGTTTAAAATCTTTTGAGCGAGGCAGCCAATCAGAAGATTGTTAGCATAATGGGAGTGGGAGGAGCTAAAACAGAGAGCATCTACTGGTGGACAGCATTAAGGCCCAAGATAAGATAAATAAGGATTATTGTGAACTGTAAATCACACAAAGCTCCTTTAGTAGAGTCCAAGAATAGAACAGGCCCACAACAAATGGAAACTTAGCAAATTTCTCATATTTTTTCTTGAAAAAGAATCTGTGCAAACTGAAATGTGAAATTAGGTTTTAGTGTCAGAGCAGCAGAAGACTTGTTACTTGAACTGCTTTTTGCACTCACCTGCATCACTCGCAGCATTGATTGATTATATCAGGCGCTGAGTATATATATATTTAAAAGTTGGATGCTTTAAGACGGTGTGTATATCATGAGGTTGTATATGAGGTTGTTTCTCGACAGTTTCTCTTCGTAATTCCCTCTGTGCTGTTTTAAAAAAGCCATTACATCATGAGTGATGGAACAGAATGAAGACGAATGAAGGCGATGTTCAAATGAAGACGCCACGACTCTTAATATGAGGCGGCAGCTGAATGATTCCCTCAGATGACGCCTTAAACGGCGGAAGCCCTCATAGCCTGACTGATGTCCTCGCAGCTCGATATCAGTAAATGAGCCGTTATAATTCACTTTTCTGACGAACCCTCACTCTCAATCGGTCAGTCACCCGGACAACGTTAATTCCCGTTTCCATTGCGTCAACACTGTGTACTTCCTGGCACACACTCACCGGTGGAGCAGGGCCCGTCGGACACCCGGGAGATGAGTCTCTGCTGCTTGCAGGACGCCTGTCGCCTGTAGCACTCGTTCTGGTAGGTGTCTCCGTTTGAGCCGCACACAGGGACGTAGTTTTTGTGACACTGGAAATCAAACACAATCAGATGTTAATTAAGCTTCAGTGTGACAACGGAGACGAACCATGGAGAGAGGGGGTCGCTTCACTCAGGGGGAGGAGTCAAAAACATGTAGATTGACTCTATCACAACTATGCAAAACTATTGATTACATCAGCTATATACATTACAGGAATTATTGTTGGTTACAATAATAATGATGATCAATAAGGTCTAGTTTTACATTTTGGTTTTATTTTGCTCGTTTGAGTCAAGCTTTTATTGTTAAAACATGTTTAGATGCTTTAAGTTTCATCAGCGTTTATCAGTTTGAATGTTAGCTTTAGATTTTACTCGTTGTCATATGGACGACATTTCTCAGATTGTAAGTCACAAAGTTTAGAACAGAAATACAATAAAAACACTTAACACATGAGTTTCATAGGAGTCACGTGTGTGAGCACATTATAAGAGCAGAAGCTGTGGAAGTTTGCTGGTGTGGAACATTCAGGTGTGTTAACACAATTTTCCCAGAGAATTCACCCCAATCTCACACCGTCCAATGCTCAGAGAAACTGCAAAACCCCCGAGAGTTTTGTGACAGCATGTTACAAAGCACGGAGGTGGAGAAGTGATGATTCGGGCACCGTACAGTTGACCTTGAACTCCTCTGCATATCGAAAGATTTTTGACTCAAATGTGAGGCCATCTGTCCCACAGCTAAAGCTTGGACCAAACTGGGTCATGCACCATGAAATGACCCAAAGCACAGCAACAAATCTACAACACGAGGGCTGAAACAGAAAAGAAAATGAGATCCTACAAGCAGTTTTTCACAGAAACACACACAGTCCTGAATAAAACCCTTCAGATACAGAGTATTTTATTTATTTGTGTTACATCAGAGTCAGAGAAACGTTACTATGTTATCAAATGTAATTCGCTATATTATTCTGCAACACTGTTGCAATGTGGTTCTAGTTTTCTTCTTAACTGAGCGGCTCTCAGCATGTTTTCTTTGAAGGTCCTGAGCCTGAGCATCACCTCCTTTGGATGTTTGCACAGAAATGAGTTCACGACTTGAAATGAGTCCATGCAGTGCACGTTTAAAGGTAGAGAGGAGAAAGATGGTGTTATCAAGCCTGTGCTGTACATGTGTGATCAATATGGGTCAAATATGATGCAAGCTGTCAGGCACTTACAGAGTTTCATTCGCTCTCCATGGAGGTTATATAAACCCACTCTGCTCACACTGTCAGCTATAAGCTACAGCTGCCAAGGACACATATCAGTGTTCAGCAATCCATATTCTATTAACTCTCACACATCAATCATTTAGCAGGAATCCCCTGCAGGTTTGACCTCCGTGACCTCCAACACACTGCAGAAGCAGTCCAGGTTCATATCCAACAGGAAGAGAGTCCGATGGAGTCGGCAGCTGAAATCCATGAAAGACAAAACAACCGATGAGCAGCATCCAACCTCCAGCTGAGAGGAGAACATTTTTCTGTCCTGTCAGGAGTCTTCCTGGTTTGCTCCGTCAGCATTTTGTGGTTTTGTTCTGCTGAAGTAAATTTGTTGTAACGTGTTTTTTTCTTTCCATCAGACTTTCAGCTAGAGCTCATTATCAGCACTCATCAGCATGTTTGGCTTTCTTTGTTCAGTTTTAGTGACTGAAGCTCTTTTTCTGTTCAGAGAAGCAAACTCAGAAGTTTTAATGATCGGGAATTAGTCGGATCCCTGCTGGTTAGAGGAGAACAGAAGGCTTATTTCGGTGAAAATAGAACAGATTAGTCCTTTAAATGAAGGCACGTGTGATGAGTTTCATTGGAGGTGAATGTTTGATTTTTTTGACTGCATGGCCCTGCCTGCAGGCAGGCGGGTGGAGCAGCTCCTATCAGACAGTGAAATAGCTTTAATGAGGATCTCTGTCATCTCACTAAAGCGTAACACACGTAAAAATGTGTGTCTTGGACTGATTTACATTCACACATACGCAAACCTGCACAGAAACCATAAAGTTTTAATGGTTTCGAGCTATTTCAAGGCTCCACGGGAGATAAATCCGCTGAAAACTGCTGACTCGCAGTGCAGAGTTAGATTTATTTATCTGCATTAAAGGGCCACTTCAGCTCTCAGACACTTTTTACTTTCACAGAGCCGATAATGCTGCGAGGTGAAGCACAGCCATTGTCAGAAACTATATTTGAAAAGGGAAAATTTAAATAGTGCCAGTTCTGCTCATCTCCAGCTCCATATTTTTACTCTTTTAGAGTAGCTTTGCATGACTAACAGCTAAAAATAATCCTTCTTTATCTCACAATGGTCCTCGGTGCAGAGCCTCAGTTCCCCCTCTGTCTGAAACAAGCCCCTCCCCTTTAGGCCAGCTTTGTACTGACTGGCTGACTGTCACAAACAGAAGGTTTGAAGAGCAGGTGGGTGGGGTTTCCAATCTATGACATCACCAAGATCCAAAAGTAGACGCAAAAGTGTTTTGAGCAGTCTGCAGCCTGAGCTTTAGGCACACGAGGAAGTTTAATATGAACATCCACTGCTGGAAGAGGATATGTATGACAGGAAATGACTTGCCTCCAAATAAAACTCACTTTGCAAACATCTGGATCATGCTCCCAGTTGACTTTGGGGAAGTTCTCGTCCATGAATATTCTTTGTGAAGATGCAGACGTAGAGAACTGAACACAGAGACGGGCACCTCCGCCTGCCCACAAATAAAACTCACTGAAGCTTGAACCACTTTTCACATGGTTTGCTTCGGTGCTTTGTTTTCATATAAATTTTCAGATATAGAAATCTGAATCAACTGGGCCTCGATCCCCGCTGTTTGATCCCATTATAAAACCCCCAGAAGCGCCTCTTCCCCTACACTACATCTGCTCTTCCCTGCAGACACGAGAACACAGTGTGATGTGGACACTAGGGGGCAGTCACCTTTTAAATGACTGCATTTATAAAGGAAGGCTTGACATGATGATAACTATTTACAACAAATTAAAGGGTCATTCCATGAAAAATCACCCTGCTTGTACCATAACTTGTTTAACTCTGTTGTTTTGAGCCCTTGGAACTTCATCCATGCAGGAGATTTCCACGTGAAGTTCGCAGGGCTGAAAGACACCAAATAAATGTTACTGCGACTCCATCTGTGTCCTGATCTGAAGACAAAATCAAATCTCTGTTCAGCCTTATTTATACCTCTACTTTGAGCGTCACTATCATGGATACACGTCTGTGATGTGCAGCAACAGAAACAAGCTTCGGTACTCGGATGTTTGATCTTTTTTTCTCATCATTCGCCAGAGAAAAACTTCAAAAAGTGCGTTTTGGATAAACTTTAAAGGATCGGAACGTCGTGTGGGATCAGTTGCTGCTACAGCACATGCAGGATCTTATTGTACCTGTGTTTGCACACCAGGCTCATCTCCTAGTTTTATAATATAATCATATTTTAACACTTGTGAACATGACGAATGGCGGTGAGATGGAGAAACGGCACTGGTGGTCTCACACAGCATCACACTGATCAAATAACTTCAGGTCCTGAAGAAGCGTTCTGGGTGATGTCGGGGCTGCGGTGTGGACTTACACGAGTCTCATTCTGCAAGTTGTACTTGACTGTATTGCGCGCTTCAGGGCATGAACTGCATCATACTTTGCAGGTGGTCAGGGTGGGCGGTGGGTTTACAAAGGGCCGGGCTTTTCATCATGCAGTCAGTGTGGACTGGAAGGCTTTCAGGCTCTTCCTCCTGTTACAATCAGAGTTATAATTCAGGCTGTCGGTGCTTCTGTGTGCAGCTGAAGACTCCTCAGAGCCGCCGTCTCGCTCGGACAGCTGTGAAACTCCTCTGATCACGTCGAACGGCTGTGCTCGCTTCGCTCTGTCCTCTTTGTGTGCACATGAATGTGGGTTCTGCTTTCAGCTCACGGAGCGTGACGGCCAGCTTCAAACAGCCGCCGTGTGTCTTGTTATTGCGGTGAAACTGCGGCTCTGTGGTGAATTCTGCTTCCAGGAGCTGCCCTTCACGCTGCCGCTGCTTTTATTTTGCAGCCGTTCGACTAAATATGCAGCGAATACAACAGGCTGACGGGAGAGTAATTATATTTTGTTTCATATCAGAGGAACACGCTGCAGGCGGGTCATGCTTCTTTATGTGTCAGAAAGAACTTCACGGTGTTTTTCCTCATTTTAGCTCCTAAAACTTTTTTTTTTTTTTTTTTTTTTTGCCTGTCCCGTTTGGCTCTTTTGCCCTCAGAATTGTTGTCTAAAGGCAAAGAAAGATGCCCAACGGATTTACTTTACCAAACTGACCATCCCAGCCTTGCCGTAATGGTCCATTTGATTCACCTTTTATTGTTTATTTTATTTTCACTTACTGAATACGGGACAGACTTGACTGGGGTCACTTACTGAACACGCTGCAGGCGGGTCATGCTTCTTTATGTGTCAGAAAGAACTTCACGGTGTTTTTCCTCATTTTAGCTCCTAAACCTAACAAGAATTAACTGAGAAGAGACCGCAGACAGGCCGGCTGCTCGCAGGATTTTATTATTCACACACTGCTGCTGTGACTGCTCCATTTTCATATTAAAGAGGGAGGTGAACATGACATGCCTGTCTCATTTTCAGAGGTAGGGCGCCTGAGCTGCCAATGAGAGATAGTGCTTCCTTGTGCACTGATCAAAGTTAGCATTCTGGCTACCACCATGTTAGCTTTTTCAGAGCTAGAAGTGACCGGCGTGTGGACAAGAGGGTGGAATTATCAGCTAATGCTACCTAGCTTTGTTAGCGAATTTATTTCATAAATGGGGTGCAAAATATAGACGCACATAAGTGTTACTAAAGCATGGAGTGTGCATTCCTGTCACACAGTGTTTACACCCCTCACCCCCAACTAATAGCTGCCCCTCCCTGAGCCTGGATTTGGTGGAGGATTAAAAGGGAGTTTTTCCTCCCCGTTTTCAATTCAATTCAATTTTATTTATATAGCGCCAAATCACAACATAAGTCGCCTCAAGGCGCTTCATAGATACAGAGAAAAACCCAACAATCATATGACCCCCTATGAGCAAGCACTTTGGCAACAGTGGGAAGGAAAAACTCCCTTTTAACAGGAAGAAACCTCCAGCAGAACCAGGCTCAGGGAGGGGCGGGGCCATCTGCTGCGACCGGTTGGGGTGAGAGAAGGAAGACAGGATAAAGACATGCTGTGGAAGAGAGACAGAGGTTAATAACAGATATGATTCAATGCAGAGAGGTCTATTAATACATAGTGAGTGAGAAAGGTGACTGGAAAGGAAAAACTCAATGCATCATGGGAATCCCCCGGCAGCCTACGTCTATTGCAGCATAACTAAGGGAGGATTCAGGGTCACCTGGTCCAGCCCTAACTATATGCTTTAGCAAAAAGGAAAGTTTTAAGCCTAATCTTGAAAGTAGAGATAGTGTCTGTCTCCTGAATCCAAACTGGAAGCTGGTTCCACAGAAGAGGGGCCTGAAAACTGAAGGCTCTGCCTCCCATTCTACTTTTAAATACTCTAGGAACAACAAGTAGGCCTGCAGAGCGAGAGCGAAGTGCTCTAATAGGGTGATATGGTACTACAAGGTCATTAAGATAAGATGGGGCCTGATTATTTAAGACCTTGTATGTGAGGAGCAGGATTTTGAATTCTGGATTTAACAGGAAGCCAATGAATGTTGTCCCCAAAGCGCTTGCTCATAGGGGGTCATATGATCGTTGTGGTCTCTCTGTATTATACTGCATAGGGTCTTTATTTTACAAAACCCTGACACAGGAGCTGAGACGTGCATCTGGACATTCATCCCATCCACCTACTGTTAGACTACTTAAATGACAAGAAATGTTCAGCCTGTGTTAAGGAATAAAGGTGGTCACACCAAACATCAACGTTCAGGCTTGTTAGAATTGCACAAACTCTGTTTTTGCCTCATAAGCTGTATTTCTGTGCATGTTTGCATGTTTCAGTAAACTGCTGCAAACACTTCCTGTTTTCATGGCAACCTATAAAGACATGCGGGGTGGCAAGACTTTTGCACACAGCTTTCCAAATATTTACTAGAATACCGTATTTTTGCACCGTAAGGCACATTAAGCAAAACAAAACAGTCAGATAAGTCAAACTTTCCCATGTTGTTGCAGTATATTAATGACTAATCTCGTATTGTGGATGGATTATCTCAGTTGTTCTCCTGACTGAAGTTTGGTCTGTTTACAGCATCCTGCCATGCGATTGCATTTGTCCCTAACCATCGGGAACCCTCACGTTAACTTTTATGGAGTGGAAAAAGGTTAGCGTTCATCCTCCAGCTTCACTGTTTATGCTAACATAGCCGTGTCGCTAGCGACCACGTAGCACATCATTATATACCAGCTAGTCCAACTTCAGTAACCCTACAAAAGTCACTGTTGTTTAGTTTCATGTCTTCACATTTTAATTTTTTCAGAAATCTCTCAGTCAGAACATGCTATATCATGTTTAGGTGGAAACTAGCGAGCTAACTCCATGCTAACTTCAAACTCCATTAAACTTAATAAATTCTGTTTTCATGGATGCCTGGATGTTAAACTTAATTGTTGCACCTTATTACAACGCTGATCATTTTATTAAAGATGAAAGAATTTAGACAGTTTCTAACTCTCAGTGATGCCGCAGTGTTCGTTTGTTTTTGGGACCTGAAGAGGACTGAGTTTAGGACCCAGATTACTCCGCGAGGCTCCTGACGATAGCTGTAATGCTCCGACAATCCATCAGGCGGTGCGGCTTCGTAGCTTACCAAAGTCGTACAAAAACATTTTCTAACAGATTTTTGAGCGCCGTGTACCACATAAAATGGGTTTGAGGTCAGTAAGCACATCAGAATTCATACATAAGGCGCACCGGATTATAAGGCGCACGGTCGATTCTTGAGAAAATGAAAGGATTTAAAGTGCGCCTTATAGTGCGGAAAATACAGTAATACACTTTATAGATAATATCAGCGAATGTTTCTGGAACCTTGTTAATATCAACTAATGGAACACAACTCTAACTTAAACATGTCATTGATGAACAGGTAAATGTTTTATATCCAATAAGATTAAAAAAAAAGAAAAATGATGTCATCTACCTGGAACTGGCAGACACACTTGAGCTGAGCACCGTCCTCTCTGCAGGTGCCCCCGAATCGGCAGGTGGAGTCATCACAGACCCTCAGGTCGCTCTTCTTCTCTGACAGATCTAACGGCAGAGACACAAACAAAGGCAGCGCGTTAAATACGGAGACAGACAACAGGCAGGCGGATCAATAAGGTGAGTCACACCTGCGGCACCTCCACGAGTGCTGCTGCTAAATCCCGACATCCCGGCTCTGATCACACGCTCCGTCCAGACAAGTTTATGAGTTTATGAACAATGAGAGCAGACGGCGAGCTAAGCTGCAGGAAAAATACGGACACGACAGAGATGATTGTTTATCAGCCCGAGCAGACACCTGGACTACAGGTGAGTGTTTACACCGGGGAAATAACAGATGGACTCGCAGAGCTGAGAAATCTGCTCTCCTCAGAGGGAAGAAAACTGGTGGGTGGTATCATCATTAATGCACAAAGCAGAAGTCACTTCTCATCTTCACCTGCCTGAGGAGCTGCTCACAATTACAGGAGTCTGACTGTACTCTGACTCACAGAGACGGTTCAGGTGGAAAAAAGCTCTCTCCCGGGGAATCGCTGGCTTCTTCGCTGTGATTTTTCCTCTTCAATCTAACGCGCTCGGTTGAATCGGTTACTGTGGATTGGTGCTAAATAAATCAAGCTGAATTGGTGGTGTAACCTAACCATGAAAACCCTGCTGTATCCCAGTAAACCAGCCTGATACTATCGGTAGATCCAAGATAAACGGAATAATCCGGGATCAACCTATCCTGACAGTGTTTACATGGATAAACATGTAAACACTATGGCTCAGTTTCACAGGGATGGACAACAGTCGGTCTCGTCTTAGACCACAAACTGTTTTTAATAAAGATCCTTTCAGTTCGGTGCTAGGCTAATCCGAACCTGGTAAACTGGCTCATGGAGTTAGAACTCCAAGAGGTGCTACTGTATGACTTCAAAGGATAAAATAATAATAACAACAATAATAATAATAACAATAATAATAATAATAACAATAATAATAATACTAATAATACTACTAATAATAATACTAATAATAATAATAAGCCCCCAGCTTTGCATGGTGCACAGTCAAAATAAGCCTCAGAAGGATTGTTAGCAGGTGGGAGGGACTTCTGTGAGGCAACAGCTAATTTGGGGGATTCTGGTGTAACCAGCACATATCTGAACCAAACTTTGGCCTAACAGCCAATAAAAAGGTACGATAGTTTACAATGAAATAAACAAGGAGCCTAAAAATACATAAATTATAATGAGTCAATAAAATCCTCATCAGGAAGCTTGTTAGTTTTATTTTATTTATTGAATGTTTAGTTACATTAAAAAGAAATTCAAAATAAAAATCTTTATAAGTTAATGCACGACATGGTTTTTATTCTCGGACTCTGACTCGTTTTATCCTCTCGGTTCATCCGTCTGAAACAAGCCCTTCTACCTCCATCTATTCAACTTGTTATTTGCCTCCCCTCTCACACAAAAGGTTTTAATATCAGAAGCCCCGCCCCTCTTAGTAGTAGAAAACACACCTATATGATACTGATGTGTTGAAACTTGTTGAAACATCAGAGCGTCGCTCTCAGGCTGAATGCTGTGGGGACAAACTCGCAGCTGATCCTGAATCAGTTTGGCTCTTTAAACTTTCACTCACGAGCAGTTCATGAAATGTCACAAGGCGACTTATTTATGGGCATTTTTATCTGCGAGACTTCTAGAGCCGACACACACACACACACACACACACACACACACACACACACACACACACACACACAGATAATAACAGGCCTACACGGCTCAGAAATGTAATGTGAACTTGAATAATCCACATTTCCTTTGAGATTCCTGCAGCAGATTCCCGCCTCGGTGCCGGCACGAGCGCTGCCGAGTGGCTTTGAGAAGCCGTGTAATGGCCTGTAATTACTGTTTGCAAACCTCCCCGAGTCCCAAAAATGGCCGCCGCTGGCCGCAGTAACAGCCAACCCTGGAGCTCAGCAGCGTCTCAGAGACGGGCAATGTGAGCCTCCAGCTGAGAAAATAACACTCAGACTCAACGAGCAAGAAAACAAAAGAGTAACAGGCGAGTTTGGAAGAAGTCGTTCAAGGTAACAACAGCCGAGTTTTAAAATGAATGTTATGGTGTCTGATGTGAAAATCCTCTTACGTGTTTCAGCCAAGGCCCACGCGCAAACAGATGCTGTTTAAGAAATATCACAAACATTCACCGATGCTGAACGTGTGAAGCTTACACATGTGATCAGTTACTGATCAATAATTTCAGTTTTCCTCACCGTGAACCTCACACTGAGCCAAACAGCTGAGGAGTCTCACCTGTTTGATCTGAGAGTTAATCATCAGGATGCTGATTAGTGAACGTGAACGTCACATCATCAGAGACGAGCAAACAAAACATCAGATTTCACTTTCAGGGGTGAATTTGTGACAGAGAAAGAAAAATAAACTGCGGTTAAAGTTAAAAAGGTTAAAAAGAGCCAAATGGGACAGGCAAAAAAGAAGAAGAAAAAAAAAAGTTAAAAAGGTTAGTAAAAATCCAAAAATGTGGTAAAAGTAATGAGAAGTAAAAACATGAGAGGAAACAATACAAATAACAAACACAGAGAGCTTCAAAGATTTTTAACAAGTAAAAATCTTTTAAAAATAAAGTCAGAAAAATTGTGCAAAAAAAAAATTTCAATATGAGAAAATCTTAAATCTGAGATTAAAAGTATTAATCTCATATTAAAATTACTGGAAAAGAAAAAATGTCAAAAAAACTAGAACAATATAAAATATGAATATAACACAATGAGCCAAAAATAACATTAGAAACAGAATCTCAAATATGAGAGAAGTTATTCAAAAATTCAAAAAAGTAAATACAGGAAAAAATGAAATAGCAAATGAAACACGTGAGACATAAAAAAAAAAAATACAGAAAATGTGAGATATGAAGTTTAAATTCTGACAGTAAACGTTCAGAGCTGCAGAGCCAACCATCGTTAAACATCCCAGAGTCGCATCATCGTTTGTCCTAATGCCATCCGATCGTCCGGCTGCTCCAGTTTCCTCCACTTATTGATCTCATTTCTCAAATCTCAGGTGTCACCTTCTCGATTTTGACGTCTCTGTGAGAAATAATGGACAAACCCAGGAGAATCAGAGCAAATGAGCCGGTTCAGCAGCCTCGTGTAGGTCTGCAGGGCAGTCGTGGCTAATTAAGTCCAAGCAGCAGCCACATCCATCAGCCTGGAGGCCGACTGCTGATCAGCTGTGTGTGTGTGTGTGTGTGTGTGTGTGTGTGTGTGTGTGTGTGTGTGTGTGTGTGTGTGTGTGTGTGTGTGTGCGCTGCTTCCTGTTTGCAGGTTTAATACCCAGACAATTTGGGATTATGCTGAACGACAAGCCGAAGTCTTTAAACCTCCAGCTGGAGACAGACACACATGCAGATGAAGGCGCCTCGTTCACAAACCAGTGTTGGCGCTGTTTGTGTGTTGGCGCTGTTTGTGTGTCCGCGCCGTGTTATCTGCCTCCGCTGCTGATGTTTTTCTGTTTGTAGTCGACCCCGGCCGTGTTGTGTTCGGGTTCCTCGGCCTCATACATTTTACAACAGAAACAGGGATTTGAAATGCACATAATTCCCTCCTTTGGATCGGAGCAGAACTAAAGAAGCTGACGGAGCGTGGCAGCAGCCGCCTGGAGGCACATCCACCTCCCAAATCCCTCGAGCCCGGCCCGGTCGTCATGGCCACCCCGCCTCTCCTCCGGCTCGTTATCTCACCCCCCTACCCCCCCTCCCCTGCAGCCCTGACTCCAGGAGATGGACGTCAATACTTCATCTTCTGTCTGCTGCTCCGAGTCCTTCGACATCCTTTTAACCCTTTCCCTGCAGAGACACAGATATGTGACTCCAACACACCGGAGCAGACACAGCCCGTCTGAAAGGTGGTTAGAACTGCTTTTCTCTGGATTTACAGGCAAATCTGGGAAAGACTACTTTTTTTTTCTCCTATTAAACCCTCTACAGGACCCAGATGAGCTACCTCAGCCCTAAATGTTACCATCGTGTTCTTCTTTCACCTTTACTTCATTTAAGATGAGACCCAGGCTGTATGAAGACTGACCTACCTGCAGTTTATTCCACATCTGGACTGCATTTCTTCACGTTATCTTTTTGGCCACAACGATGTTGCTTTTAACACTTTTACCAGCTCAAACACGGCCATGAGACCCAGTTCAGGGACGTCACGCCTTGAATTCCTCCACCCAGTTTCATGAGTCAGATCTATAATAAAATATTCCTGCTACAGCTGTTATGCTGGAATCAGATATCGTGTGACTCTGTGGGGACAGACTCAGTCTTTAAGCCAGCCTCGAGTGGACATTAGAGGAACTGCAGACTCTGGCTCTGTAGTGTTGGTTTAAGCTTTGTAGCTCTGGAGTTTAGCAGTTCAGATTACTCATCGAAACTCAGCATCGCCTTACTTAACGATAATGTAATCCTTGTAAAATCAAATTAGTAAAGTAGCCCTAATTAGGCCCAAATGTGTCTGCCATCTGAAACATATTTGAAAATTTTACATAACAGAAAACCACGGCCTCCTGGTGGGCAACGGCGGTACTGCACGTAAGCAGCAAATTCAACTTCTTTTATTTAACTGAAAATCTTCTTATTTTCTTCTTCTTCTTTTTTTAAAGAAACAGATGCACAACCTTAAAAATCAGATGGTTTAACGTTTATATGACTCACGCCTGACTCAGAACATGTAGGATGTATTAATTCAATTCAACTCAACTTTATTTATACGGCACCAAATCACAGTCACCTCAAGGCGCTTTACATTGTAAGGTAGACCTTACAATAATACATACAGAGAAAAACAATCATATGACCCCCTATGAGCAAGCACTGTGGCGACATTGGGAAGGAAAAACTCCCTTTTAACAGGAAGAAACCTCTGGCTCAGGGCGGGGCGGGGCCATCTGCTGCGACCGGTTGGGGTGAGAGAAGGAAGACAGGACGAAAGACATAATCTTTAATAATCCTCTATTTCTGATCCTGAGAAATTAAACTGGAGAGTAAATCACCACAAAATCAAAACAAATAAATAATATCACAAAACTTTTTTTGTGCAGTTTTGTGTGATTTTCTGCTCTATGATGATCACAGCAGTCATTAAAAGGTTTGGGTTTGCTGCAGAAGATTTAGAAGTGGGCCTCTACAGTCTGGAATTTGGCCGGCTGCTTTAGAGCGATGCCAAAGATATTAGCAGCAGATTCTCTATAGCTCACAGTCAGCTGCCTCCCAAATGGCCCTCGGTACGGGGAGCACCAACGACAGCTTCACGATACGAGGTTTAGTCCCGACACCTTTCAATCTCCATCACATCCAACACCCTCACCATTCACGTACGCCCAACATATCCAGACCTCGACATCTATGCTATCAGGATAAGCCGTGTTATTCGCCTCCTAATGTTCTGGCTCATCGAGGATTCAGAGTTTGAAAAGGACATCGGAGAAAATTAGAGCGTCCTTAACAGCGTCATCAGTGAAACTTTCATCGCACTCCTTTCTTCTCCAGACAAAAGATCGTTTTCAAAGGCAACAGGAAGTTCAACATCCTCTGAAAAGTTCTGATAAAAACCATTCACACACACACACACACACACACACACACACACACACACACACACACACACACACACACACACACACACACACACACAGGCTGATATCTCCAGAGTGAGGTTCATTTCATAGAGAAGTGGAACCTTCTCAAGGACTGCTGTGGCGTATTGATTTGGTTTGCTAAAAGCAGAGAATTTATCCTCGGCAGAGACGAGAAACAGGAGAGGGAGGCGGCGTGACATTCATGTAAAGTACAAACATCAGTGATGCATGATGGGACTTCACCCCCCCTCTCAAAAACCCAAATGTTCCACTTCTTTGTGCCGTTACAGGCACAATGGACCCACTGCATAACAAAACTATCGGTTTGTGATCGTTCACTTTGTGCCTAAAACCCATCGTGAATGCTGATGTGTGAAGCTGCACATCCAGTATATTCAGATTTACCAAAGCCACGAGGAAACATGTCAGAGCGCCTTCAAAATAAAGTCAGAGCACAAAGGAAATGGCTGTGAAACAGAAGAATCTCATTCAGTCTTAACGTCCCCGGTGATTTACAGCTACACAATTACCTCATTACGAAACCTGGAGATGATCCCAGAGTTTAACAACGTAAAATACAATAAACTAACACAGATGACAAAAGCTGCAGTTCCCCTAACGACCATTTGAGTCCCATGTTTAAATGTTGAAATGCCCTCAGCCGTGTGTTTTGTGTGAATTAGGAAAAAACGGTATGGCTTCCTCTGAGGCAAGAAAACAGACTTTCTGGGAATCTTCATCCGAGGATGAAACGGTCACCTCACCAACACCCACATCTACCAGTTTTCAAGCTACTACCACCTTTCAGTGTTATATACACACAGCACCAAATCACAACAACAGCTGCCTAAAGCACCTTGTGTTTCTGCAGCCATCAGTGATGATACTTAAAAAGACAGTTAAAGGCTGAATAAGCTGCACAGGTGCAATGACCTCATCCAGGTATCTGCTAATTAGCGCTCAGTGAAAGAGTTTCTCACCAAACCTGAAGCAGAAACTTGTCGGATGTTCTGACCATCACGGTGAAATTTTAACACACCAGCAGTTCCAGTACAGCCCACTGGTCCTGCTCAGTGATTCCAGTTAGCTGAGGTGAAGCTAAGCAGACAGCTAGCAGGGACACTTCAGTTCAAGTAGTAACTTCTCTGTTAGGCCTTAAAATGGCTCAACTGAGTAACAGGCTTAAAGTTGTCCTTTAAGGCTGTAAACATGTTTATTTCCTTTGGACATTAGAAACACTGGAGTCTGTGTGACGGACTCACTGCTGGAGCCTCTAGTGGCCTTTGAAGAAACTGCAGCTGTTAGTGTTTAGCTTCATTTTGAACCCTGAGCTGACACGATGATGTTGATGACTCAGTGCACGAGAAAGAAACCAGAAAGGCAGTTTCTGTCGCAGCAAGTCAAGGTCAGAGGTCAAGGTCAAGGTCAGATTTATTTATATAGCACATTTCCAACAGCCGATGCTGCACAAAGTGCTTAACAATAACAATAAAATTAAAAACTACAGTGTAATACAATAATAACAATAGAAACAATAAAATAGAAGAATTGAAACAATACTAACTAATTCAGATAAATCCAAAATGCTTGGGTCATAATGTGTTAAAAGCCAGAGCGTAAAAGTGTGTCTTTAGTAAAGATTTAAATTGCTCAAGAGTTTGAGCAGATCTAATATTAAAGGGGAGACTATTCCAAAGTCTGGGACCTGCCACAGAGAAGGATCTATCACCACGAGATTTGAGGTTAGTCCGTGGAATGGACAACAATAGTTTTGAACTAGATCTCGTGGGTTTTCCTGGAGCATAGGCAGAGAGGAGCTCTGACAAGTAGGGGGGGGCTCGGGCGTTGAGTGACTTAAAAACAAAAAGTAAGAGTTTAAATTGGATCCTGTAGGGGACAGGGAGCCAGTGTAAAGAGGCTAAAATTGGGGTTATATGCTCTCTCCGTTTGGTACCGGTTAGCAGGCGAGCAGCAGCACTCAGTCCTCGATTTGACTTTGACTTGTCTCAGTAAAGTTGAGTGACGCTGCCTCTGTGCAGATGTTCCTCTGAAAATCATGAATTCTGATTAATTACTACAATAACTGTTTCGCTCAAGTTTTATATTATCGTAGTTTTAGTAGTAAAAATAATGCGCTTTAAAAACAGCTACATCTTTATGAGGCGGGATCGTCTGCCAGGTTTCACTGCACCTGTTTCCTGTCTGGGATTTATTCTCTGATTTATTGATACTCCACAAATAACTGCACACTTTTTGGAAACAGGCTGTGAGAGTTGTTCATAAATGTGTCTTCGCTATCAAACAAAAGACGTGTGGATGTGAAGGAGAGCGCAGAGTGGGGCTGATGATGGATCTGAGCTCTGCTGACTGATGAAGAGTAAACGCTGCGAGCTGCTCGGCTCCTGTTTCTTCCTCGATCTTGGTGAAACCTTCTGACCGCAGCAGCTGGATGAAGAGCTTTTGTCTGTTCTTCTTCTGCTGCTTGAATAAAACATGAAAGCCCGACAGCCCCTTCCTCCTCCTCCTCAGCTTTATCGCTGCGAGCGATGCGAACATGATGTCTTTAACTTTAACACTTTTAAATAAAGTGTTTGTTATTTTTTTTAAACTACAGCTGCCTCCCTGGCCTTCAGTTAGCGTCTCAGAAGACACGTTTAACAAAGACAATCTACAGACACTGAGTTTTCAATCTGCAGGGTCGAAGAGAGAAAAAAAACTTCCTGCAATAAAACAGAAACTCAGAAGTGAACTGAAATATTCTGGGAACGTTAACGTTAACGTCCCTGTGATGTCTCGGTCTCACAGACTGGACACGCTGCTTGTTAACCAAGCTAGTTAGCAAATACAGTGACCTCTGGCTCCAAAGAAACAACATGGCGGTGGTAATCGTGGCATGAGTAGGAAAATGCAAATTCAAAGCAAATACAAATACATATCAGTGCAATTTAAAAGTCTTTAAATTAAAAAATCCACTTGATGCTGAGTCCCAAACACTCGTCGGTTTTATAAACTGGATTCTCGGCGATGGAGGAAAAGCTCCCTGATGCTGTCTGAGAGCAGCTACGTGACTTATCGTGTCCTACAAACAGAGAAAGTCACTGGGCTGAAAATAAAACTGATCCCTAATCCCAGCTGTTGGTTATACTTTGGAAGGAAGTGATTCTCCCACTGGCGTCAGAACTGAATATTTATTATGGGATTTGAAATGGACCCAAAATCCTCTGAACTTCATATCTGGTCTAAAAACATGGTTACGATAAAATTCCTCCTGAGCGCGCTCGCCCTTTCTTCCTCGCTCTGCTGGGCTCTGAACGGTGTTTTTTCCTGAAACGATCCGACGTGTGAAAACAAAAGTGCAAATGAGGCCAAAGCAGCAGCACACAGCACAGAAACATGAGGCGGCGATTACATTTCAGGGATTTGAACCCCCGACCTCGTCTGAATCTCAGCAGATGCTGCCGAAGGACCTGCTGTTCAATCACAGCTCCTCCTCCTCTTTGTAACTGCAACTAATTTGTCCAGGTTCGAGTTTTTATTTCCTCCAGGGCGTCTGAGCGCGGGAGGCCTGGAGGGCCGGCAGACGCTCGGCTCGTTTGGCTTCATCAGCCGCGGCTGCTGCAGACTAATCTTCACCTGGGAAGCAGCGAGTGCAGCGCAGAGATAACAGCTTTGATGTTTTATTCATGTCGAGCAGATCAGAACGACACCAAAACTCCTTTTAGCTTCTTTCTGGAGTCTGACGCAGAGACAGAACAGGAAGTAATTGACCTCCGGGGAAGTCTCTCCAACAAGTCGGGTCGCAGTTTGCCGTCAGCAGATTGGCTCGTTAGTAACAATCAAGCCTGAGAAGGAGTTTTCACAGAGACATCGTCTCAGATTTTCCATGCATTCTGGAAAATCTGGAATTCTCTGTGCAGTAGTGTCAGAGCAGGGTTCTTTCCTTGGACTCTGGATATATTTGGATTTCATTAATTCAGCAAAGCGTTAATTCAGACAGGGCGCAGAGTCAAGCTCCACCGTGATCCTGGCAGATCAGCTGATCTCAACGCCAACCAAGATCAGCTGATGGCTCAGCAGATACCCGTCTACACAGCTAGCTGGCAAAGCTCACAGAGGGAGCATTGTTTAGCATCTGATATCTGAACCAGCTTAGGCTGTGCTTTAGCCACACGCTCAACAAGAACATGATGAGAAACTGGAAGATGTCCCACACACGTCCACATCTTGAGTCTTCACTCTCAACAGTTACAGAAAATGAGTGTTTCCTTCAACACAAACCTCACAGGCTGTTGGCTATAAACAGCTAATGCTACCCAGTCCTGTGTTTAGGCTAAGGTGTGACCCACCTGCCACAGGCTTCAGTACAAGAGCAGCAACTTCAGGTCAGAGCGACGGCACAAAGTAACCAGCTTGAATTCACGTTTCTATAAATCTGCAACTGTTCTGTTGTGAACACGCTGCCAGATCTCTGACTGATCTGCACTAATTTCAGCTGTGAAACCAGCAGCTAAACTCCTGCCTTTTACAGCCCGTCCTTCAGGTGTCTCGCCATCACTAAAGTTTTTAAAGTCGTCCCCTGACCTGTCCGCGTATCGTCACGGCGAGCTGCAGAGGTGTGAAACAGCCGCTGAGCTGTGACACGCTTCAGACCGAGGCGTTAAACGAGCCGCCGGACCGACTCGTTATCCAGCCCGGTGCGTCCGTGAAATAAAACTCACTGAAGTGCGATTTATTTATCCCGCGGGCCAGAGCCCCGCCTCCAGGTGGCAGCAGCGGCACTCACCTGCCACCTTAGCGCTCGGCGGCTTCCCGCCATCTCGGCCCGACGAGGCTTTAATTGTGTTTGTAGTGTTTATGAAAAGCTTCTCTGAGGCTGGTTTATTCATGGACCTAATGATGCCGGTCATCACAGCCGCTGACGCTGAGCCACACATCAGGGTTCATTTAATCACACCAACAACAACCCACTCCTGTCCTGTTCTTTAATTACACATTTCAGCACATATTTCACTCACAGAGGCACCGAGAGAATCAAACGGCTGCTTTTCACTTTACTTTCATTCAAGACATTCTCCAAAAATCCATTTAGTACTTTTAGAGCTTCATTTAAAAAACCTCACTTGGAAAAACTGCAGAGAGAAATGAAGAGAGATGTCCTTAAAGCTACCCGACGCTGCAGCTGACGCTCCTCGCTGATTCACTGCTCTCAATATTTTTGTTGTTACAGTTAATGGAAAACCTATTTGCAGATGGAAAGTACTTTCAGCCATAATTCAGGCTGTATTTTATTTCTGTTTTGCCTGACATACAGTGCCATTATACAGGCGCACATTATGTGCAGTAAAAGCTGCGCGACGGGGAGCACTTTTCAGCCAATTTGACTTCGCCCCACAAAGAGCTGACAGCAGGACATGCAGGCTAACATTTGGCTGAAAAGTGAAGGTTTTAAAGCTATTATGTGCTCCTTTTACATGAGATGGCAACCATCAATTGTACCGCAGCAGCACGCTGACGCTGAGGTGGAAAATTATTTTTGGAAACACACAAGAGCGACAACAAAGTAAGATTGTGATTTCCTCAGCTCAAAAGTGTGTCGCTGTATTTGGATATTTCACATTTATTTGTTATATTTTCACATTTAAAATGTTTATATCATGCGTATCATAGCTCTGCTGTTACTAATGTTATTAAAAATATACAAATATCAGCATTTTTCAATGGAAGCTCATCTCTGGGATCAACACGGATTACCAAGTGTTGATCCCAGTCTTCTGTTCGTACTGCATCAGCTTTATTATTATTTACCAAAAGGACAATCTTCAAAGGTAAATGCTCTTTCAACCCCACACAGAGCCAGTAAGAGTCTGCGACGTATCATCGCTCAGTTTGGATGCAGCTCATCCTCGAGTCAGTCGCCACAGACTCCTCCTCCTTCACAACGACCGTACGGCGAGTGACTATTTTTTGGATTTTGTTATGGTTAAAAGTTAGGGGCGTGGCCTCTGCTGGAAGGTGACACACTCGACTGCTAGGCTTACCTCTAATGAAGTCATCACCTGGAGCTCTGATGCCTCTTTGACGTATCCAATAAATAAACATCTACTGGATGCACTGGGTTTGCTGCCAAAGTGTGAAACTAAGCACTAATTATATATGCATGTTGCACGTGCTTATAGATGCAGCTTTATAAACTAGTTACCATTAGCTTGACACAGAGCACACACCTGCTTATCGAAACATGACTGGCTCCAAAACAAATGCAGAGTCCAGAAACCAATGGGTGGATGTGTCCATCTATTATATCCAGTCTGTGACAGACGGATGAAGTCCATACTAGAAGATAAGGAGGGTGGTGCACGGTGGAGTAGCTCAAACTTTGATGTGAGACGAGACATGGGTTCACGTCAAGTGTTTGGATAAATATTTCTGGATGAAGTCGTCTTATTTTTCATGCATTTCATTTTTACTTTAGCTTCAGTCACTGTTTGGTTTGATTTCTGAACCCAAACTACTTTGTTACGCTTATGCGGAGATCACCTCGGGGCGCCCAAGTGATCTCAGCAGAAAACCTCAAACAGTGGTTGCATTTTTTAAAGAGAGATTAAAAGGATTGATGTTTCCAGGCTAGCTCTTCCACTAGAGTCAATCATTTAAAATCTCCACCCTTCGGTGAAGGTCGGTGATGTCGTCAACCAGGAGAACAAAGGAGGAGCTTGTTCTTTTCTGTGGAGTCGGCACATGAGTGGTTGGGTCACTTCACTAATTTCTATGAGAGCAGGCACGCATGAAAAGAAAGTACAGGCCAGGAAGTCTGGCCGGATTATCACAATAAAAGATTTAAAGGTCGGTAAAGTATTTCACTGCATTTCTGGAGCTCTAATGCTTCGATATGCTTCTTCATTTATATAAATGAGGGGATTGCATTTCCTCCCACTGAGCTCTAATGTGGTCCTCGTCTGCTTACATAATTAAAATTAAGGACAGTCAGAGAAGATGAAGAAACAAGAAAATGATTTTAGTTCCTGAAGGCCGAGTCAGAGCTGAGCTTCAGAGAAAGAAAAGAGGAGAGCGAGGCAGAAAGCAAAGACAGCTCCTAAATATCCAGCAGACAGTCGGAGGAGGAGGAGGAGGAGGAGGAAGACGAACAGAGAGCTGACGACAGGATGAAAGACTTTAAGTGCTGAAAGAAGTCAGAGGCTGGCTCACCTCAGGCTCTTAGTCTGGAAGATATATGCAGTGTGTGTGTGTGTGTGTGTGTGTGTGTGTGTGTGTGTGTGACAGAGAGAGTGGGAGAATCCTATTATCTAAACTGTAATCAGGCTGACATTTGAGAATCATTAGAAAGAAAGCCAGTGTGTGTGTGTGTGTGTGTGTGTGTGTGTGTGTGTGTGTGTGTGTGTGTGCGTGTGCATATCCTTGTATTCCTTATACTGTGAGGACTTCGTTTTTGGACTAAAAACATGTCTCTCTAAGACAAATTAGGAAATATAACTGGTTTAAACCAGTTAATCAGATGATCCAATCAATTATTTGCAATTTTTAAAAAAAACCCCAATAAAATATAATAAATCTTCAACTTTCAGAAAAGATTTGCTGCTTTTCTTTTTGCAACTTCCACGTAACAACCTTGAGGACAGTGAATGATAAAAGTCTGGCTTTGTTCTTATTTTCCTTCTCAATGTTTATGCTACAGCAAACAGTGTAAAAATGTTAGCCTAGCTAACAAAACTGCTTCTATCAAGCCTGATTTCCTTGTCTCTTTATTGGCTAATCATGAGAATCAGATAGATTGGGAGCTATTTTGTGTTCATGTCAGCAATAAAAAAAAGATAATAGCTATATATAGCAAAAACTATAACTGCTAAGAGAAAATTAAAGTGGATCTGTCCTTCTCTGTCTTAGCTTCTGTCATATAAACTTTAGCCATGTTTAGCATCCACCACTGTAATAGTCGTGGATGCTAAAGATGGCTAAAGTTTCCAAGTAATCTTTGTAAGCTAAAAGCTAATGCTTCAGACTGCTCTGCAGACTCGAGTTTCAGGCATTTTTTTTCTACCCTATCTAAACGATGACAGAATATCCCTAATATGGCCATTTTTGCCTCCAAAAACAAGGTCAGAGGACAGAAATCATTCATGTCAATATTCCTTTAGTTTAAACGTTCATATTCATTTAATGGTGGTGTGTGAAAGAAAGAATTCAAGTTTATTAAAGCAACATTCACCTTCACTTTTCTGATGATGCTTTCCTGCAGGCGCTACGAGATTCTCTAATTATTACAAGGACGAATCTAATTGTTTTTAGGTTCACTAATTTGCAATAACAGAGTATTTCTGGGTAAAAAAATATGAAAATATTTCAGTTCCTGGCTAAGGCATTAACAGAAGTGTAACCCTGGTGCAAGCTCGAGGCAGTAGCTCAAGGTAATTCTCCTCCCGTTCACCTTTGGCTGCGACCCTGACAGTAATCTGTTTTCTACTCGTCCATCAGTCCACTGAAACCTCTGCTCTGCTGCTCTCCTCACTGTTCGAGCCGCTGCAGAGGATCTCCACACAAACCTCCTCCCCTCCCCCAAACTCTCAGCCTGCCACAGGAGACCGAAGCACTCAGGTCGACAACACAAAACGCACACGAAAAGAGACGAGGCCAAGGCCAGTCGAGAGGAGGAACCGCGGGCGCTTTCATTCTGCGTGTTTGTTGGCAGCTTTTATCCGTCTGTCCATGTTGTTCTCTCTTGTCAAGCTTAAAGGTGGTTTCACCGAGGACAGAAATCCAAACAGGCCAGAAACTCCTGCAGCTGCTTCCACCACCACCGCAGCCAAACGGACATTTAGGAAAGAGCAGCGCTCCAAAAAGACTAACAGTCAGATACTCGAGGAGCTAAAAGGCCCCGTTAATCACATTTAATAGCCTCACTGGCATTACGGGATGCCCTGCAACAGTTTTAGGATGGTGTCCTAGAAAAATGTGCAATAACCGTCCATGCGTCTGAATCGTAAAGAGCACCACTACCATTCAATCACTGCGCTCAGAAGGATGTCATACGATCCACTGACTGCTCCTGAAATCAGACTTTCAAATGTATTATTTTGGTTTCGTTGACTGAATGTTGGAACCTTCGTGACTTAATAAATATAACATCTTTATTTCACTGATTTTGTTCACCTTAGTTTCACGGCGCACAAGCACAAAATGTCTGAAGGCTTTAAAGGCTAAACAACAATCAAAGACCGACACTCGACTCTGACACCTGATGGCTACGACGGGACCCCGTCGAGTGAGCCGGCTGGAGGGGAAACACAAGAAGGGCTGAAGCTAGTTAGCAGTGACTGAACTTTCAAAATAAGAGCGCAGATGACGGTCCATTAATTACAAATGATGCTGTGTTTAAAAATGACTACGATGAGATGGAAAACGCACCTGGACAGCTAAAGATACACCTGAGAGGCTCAAGTACAGTCAGTGTGTGAGACGCAGTCTAACGGGTGAAAGAGGCCGTCCTTCAGCAGAAGCTAGTAAAAATATGACAGTCATCGGGTGACTTATCCAGTGACAGGAGCAGATTTTGGGGTTCATGGTGGATCTAAGACATCTGACGGTGATGCTGGAACAGAATATGTGCCTGTGTGTTGAGACCTGACTGACTTTTGGCACAAACAGCAGAAATCTGGCGACGACGGTTTTACAGCAGCTTACCCAACAGGGCAGAAAAAGCCCAATCTGGCACTGCTGGCAGGTTAAATAAAGCAGAAACACTGGAGCCGCTTTCCACAGCTTGAAGCTTTGAAAATAAAACTATCTGCTGTTATTATGTTGAGGCGACTCTTTGAATTAAAGTTGACATATGGGAAACAATAAATAGCTTCTATTCATTTGAAAAACGGAAAGCTGAAAAGTCCTGGGAGCGCGTTTGTGTTGGGGGCTGTTTGAGTGCAGAACAGTCTGCATGTGCGGCTTTGCTGAGTTTCAGCAGGAGTGAGTCTCAATAACCTGCAGCAGACTTCACTGACATTATTGTGATATCTCAGTTTGTGTCACTTTTTTGGCAAATAATCCAAAAATGAGCTGTGCTGCAAAGCTCCACAGGTAAGAAGATGATTTTGAATTTGAAATTAGACAGAATTTAAATCAGGCAGGTCCCAGCCCTCACAATCAGCTATTTTTGTACACAACCTTTGACCTTCCTGCTGTGAGAAAAGGATCTCCACAAAGGGAAAATGTCCTTTTTCTTTTCTTAATGTTGAGCTCGGAGAACGTCATCAGCAAAAAAGATCCAAATAAATCCATCAGGGCAGGAAAACACTTTTAAGCTCTGTTAAAAACTGCAAACAAATGATTGTTGTGCTGCAGCCTGAAGCCAAATTCTGTTTTTCTTCTTTTTAAATTCAGCACGATTTGTTGATAGCCAAATTGAGCGTGAGTGTCATGGGACAGATCACAGCTTAGTGATATGAGCTCCGTATCAATATGTGGGCAGAAATTAGTTTAGAGCCAACCCCACATGGTGATGTGACCCTCAAAAGTTCACCCAAAATGCATTTTTGTAAAGTTTTATCTGATAAATCACCTGCTCGTCCCTCTGCGTCACATCAGACCGCTGCAGTTTCATGAAACTGTAACATTAAAGTAAAGAGGAAGAGCTCACACAAAGGAAAGACAGGAGACAGAGAAGGGCATGATGGGAAACACAAGAACCACTAACGAATGAGGACAAACTCAGGACCAGAACCTGGTACCACGACAGGATTTAGTCAGGGCCGCTTCTTCTCTGCACATGAGCATTGTTGCGTTAACGAAACGTATTCCTCATTATCCTTTAAATTTCAGTCCTTTGGTGATTTCTCTGTCTCTCTTTCACTGCTTTCCTGCGGCTGTCTCACCTCCTCCACCAGATGTTTCCATCCCGGTGGTGCAGCTGCATCCAAACCCTCGAAGCAAACCGCTTCCTCACAGTCGCCATCATCCTCCTCATCACCTCGCCACCGGCTGTGAATTAGCTTGTGTGTCAGCCTCTTCAACTTCCTCCACCCCCGCGAACCGCTGTGTAATTTGCATAATTACCGCCCTATAACTTCATACAGTGTAATTTGTCTCAATACGATGTCGGCCGGTGAATTAACACTGCAGCGAGCTCAGCTTTACTGTATGTTGGTGGGTTTTTCTTAGACTGTGGCTTTTTATGGCAGGAAGGATGTAAAGAGCCACTTTGTCTCAAACCAACTGAGCCTTACTCACAGCTCTCAGAAAAATGTTACACTTCCCAATCTGCAGCAAAGTGTTTTATATATTTTCGACTCAGCCGATGTCGGATCTATTCTGTCCCGTCTGCTCTCACCTGCAGAGGATCTGACATTCAGACTAATGTGAGAAGGCAGATTTTTGGTCTCATTTATGTCACTTATCTCGCCTTCAAAGACATTAATGACTGCAGGGACGGGGGTTCAGCACACGTCAGTTAAATGTAGCTCCGCCCACTCTCTGTAACAGGACTCGGTATTTCTGCAGTGGCACCAACGGAGGATAGGAACAGTGGATTTTTATTTCGCTTCTTTTTTTCAGTTCTGAATTGGTGTCCATGCAGATGTGTTCTGGGGTGCAGCGGTTAGAACATCTGCCTCACGTGTGACAGCGCTGGTTAAAGACAGAGAGCAGACACAAACATGCACTTTCATCCCCTTTGGGAAATAAGTGAGCAGCTGGGTGGAAGCAGTGCCTTCTTCTACATGCATGATGTGAGTCAACAGGTAAACCTGCAGGTCTCGATGTTCACCTGGTTGTTTAACGCGGTTTCATCCTCTCTGTGGGTTCTGCAGCATTTTTATGTGCACAACACTGAAAGAGGTAACAGCCTGATAAGAAACAACAATGCTTGTAACTGTTGTGTCAAACAAAACATGTGACATCACACGATTTCTCCTCATAAGCTTCTATAGATGAACGATGAAGTCGGGGCTCGATCGCGGTCACAGTGATCGGTGCAAGCTCAACAAAGGCTTTTTTTCCTATTAATGAGTCGATTCAGTTTTATTTATACAGCTCCAAATCGCAACAGTCACATCAAGGTGCTTTATATTGTACAGTAGCCCCTACAATAATACATACAGAGAAAAGCCCAACAATCATATGACCCCTATGAGCAGCACTTTGGCGACAGTGGGAAGGAAAAACTCCCTTTTAACAGGAAGAAACCTCCAGCAGAACCAGGCTCAGGGAGGGGCGGGGCCATCTGCTGCGACCGGTTGGGGTGAGAGAAGGAAGAAATTCAATGAAATTCAATATTAGCATTAGATTAGATTCATATTTACTTCACCTTTACTGGGATCTCTGCATATAAAAAACACACACTTGTGACTCGACCACAGCTTCGTGCATCTCTGCCATCTTTGGATCTGCTTCACTGAGCCCTGATGTCAAAACCAGACAGACTGGCTTCATTTTAAATGAGAGATTTGTTTCTCTCCATGTTTGCAGAGGCTCGTTTATGTCCTCCTTAACTTTTTGTTTCAGCAGGTGTGTAAGAAAGAGTGGAGGTGAGACAGGTGAGGCATTTCACACACTGCCTGAGAACGATGAGGACAAACGTTATAAATCGAGGCTCGCGCTGCTATAAACTCCCCGTGAGTGTTTCTGTCTCACCAGCTCTCATGAGTGTGCTGTTGTGTTATTTTTAGTCTGTATTACTGAGGGTGGAGAGCGCTGACCTGCACTGGTCTCGGTCATGGAGGCCACACAGCACGACGATGTTGGACTGAAGAGTCTCGTTTATGAGACTAAACTTGTGATCCAGCGATGTTCTCCCCTTTGTTTGCCACATCACAACCAGGCGTGCAAGAAACGATCTTACAAAGAGTTCAAATTGAATAAAATCTGTATTTGTGTGTTAATTATTGTGTTTCCTTGAGCGAGACCTTTGAGCTCTGCTGCTGGTGTCCAGTTCTGCTGCGTCTGTGTGATTTCCCGGCTATAAAAGTGCTGCTTTCACTGTGGAAACCTCTTCAGAGCGTCTGCGAGCAGCGCCAAGCAGAGCCTGAGAGGCCCCTTTGTCCTCCTTGCGGCCGTTCTCACAGACTGTTTACGGCCTCTCTGCATGTTAGGACTGTTTATGAACCTCGTGGACGCCCCTGTCAGCTCGCCACGACCTCGCAACCGACCCAAAATCTGTCACAATCTTCCCCCGCTTCCCGAGGAGCGGACAAAGAGCCGGCGAACCTCACAACAGCAGCAACGACACATTTAGAAACCTTAATGATTAAACTGGATTGTTTAAAGCCGCTGTCACAAAGCAAACAGACGACCGTCTTGGTTTTCTGCCTCGCCTCACATTTGCATTTTCAATTTCAAGCTCTCACGTTGGTTTTATCCTTTGTTTTATTTCCCCTCCTTAACCGTCTGTCAGGATCTGTCTTCCTTTCTGCCTCGCGGTGTCTAACCTCACCCTCACCTAACCCAACCAATCACATAAATCTCACATCTGGCGTGTTAACGGCGCAGCGGAGATGGAAAATTTCTCACCCTGGTATTGATTCAGAAGCAACGTGATGAGCGCCTTAGTTCGAGACATCGCTTTGTCTCCTCTGGAAGACAAAAGAGAGATTTTAGCGGCGAGATGCTGGAGACAGAAACGGCCTCCGGCTGCAGTCGGAGTACTGCGAGACAAAAACCTCAGAAGAAGAAGCAGAGCTACTGAGATAAACAAGCGGCGAGACGCGAACTGCAAACAGGTGGAAGTCTGGTGAAAGCAGCCGGCCCCACACAGAGCGAGGGGGCTCATCAAGCTCGGCCGACATTTTCAGCGCCATCAATCAGAGTCAGACAGGAAGAGCGTTTAATTTAGCCGAATGCAGCTCAGCGTGGAGGTTCCTCCTCAAACGCAGGCAAGTTAAAAGAAAACACCAGAAATAATCCTGCAGGTAATATTTAAATGTTATATAAAACCCTTTGTAAACCCTGTTCACCAACATACAAAAATATATTAGACACAAAAAACACACGGAAACATTGGAAATCAGTTTTTGGCACAACGCCTCTCAGTCTATAATCTGTATAATAGGGCTGAACGATTATGGAAAATAATCTAATTGCGATTTTTTTGCCCCAATATTGTGATTGCGATGCGATATGCGATTATTTTTAAGGTCTTTGTCTTCTGTATTATTAAACAAAGACAAGCAATACATCATATAGTATGGCCAATACTATATTACATTAATTTTAAACTGTTCTTTCCTGGAAGACAGACCTCTGTTATGATGACATGAGGTGATGCATGAATTGATGACTGACATTTTTATTTAACTTCTTCAATCACAACAGTATATTTGAACATACACAATAGTTTATTTTTAGCTTACAAACATCTGAGCATAAAGTGCTGACAAGGAACCCTGGTGTAAACATTAAAATGAAAGTCAGTACAATGTGCAGATTGCAGAAATATACATAAAAAAAATCAGTGGCTTTACCACACTCAGTTTTTCGACATCTGTGAACTACTAGACAGTCATTCAATTAAAAAATAATATTAAATAAATAAAACTAATAAATAAAAAATACACACATCTTACTGATCTCTGCAGTCAGTAACATTACACATAAAGTGCAAACATAATAGCAATTGTATAAACACACACACAAACACGCCTTTAAAGTTTAAAGGCGTGAAATTGGACGGTCTAGTTCTGATCAGCGTCACCGCTGTCTCGGTGGAGTTTAATAAACTCGGCCGTCTGCTTCTTGCTATCTAAAATATAACCAGACACTGGTGTAAATTCTCGACTGTCTCATACTTCTGTTTAATAAGTTTTCTGTTTGACGTTTAGTCAGCTGTGTGAAAACCAAGGAGGAACCCACCCGGGGGATTAATAAAGTTTTATTTTATCTAATCTAATAACTTTAATCTCAGCCAAACCGATTTACTCACGAACAAACAAAACACTGAAAAAAGCCCAACAATAACATTTTTAGGTTGTCTAAGTGACTTATATATTACGTTTAACCCGAGCAGCGAAACTCCGCGGTGATCTGAAAATGATGTGCCGGGAGTTGTGCCGTTCTCGGCCGCATCAGTAACCCTCGAGCTCCCGGCTAGCTGTCGAGCTGGTGGGTAGCAGACGCCTCTGAAAACGTCGAAGCACTTTTGCAAATATGGGATATCTTGATAAACCGAGCAGATATTTGATGTTTACACAACTACTTTCTCGCCTGAAAATATGTTAAAAGTTTATTTTGTGACCCTGAAAGATTAGTATGAGTAATTTTAAAACTTAGTAGCGGCCGCCATTGTTGGAAACTGGAGTTTGGCTGGGCCGCGCTATGAATTCTGGGATATGGTAGTAATTTGGACAGCCTTCGGCACGTCGCTGTGACGTAATCGGTCTACAAATGCGGCCTCAGGAGGATGCAGCCCATGAATTTGGACATGTCCAGAGTATAATCGCAGCCTTTGCGGTTAGAAAATTGCACTTGATCATGTCGCGATATTATCGCAAATGCGATATATCGTTCAGCCCTACTGTATAATCTGTAATCTTTACAGATGGTTTTTTCAGGACACACTCAGCCTGCTCTCAGGTGTTAGTCTGTGATCGTCGCAGCTCTTTGTGCTCCAGGTTCTCCACATGTGCCTGCCCACCTTCCACCAGCGCTTCCTTTATCACACAGTCTCTGCATTATTTCAACTGTCAATTAAAGCCTTTGGACCTTGTTGTCTGGTGTCTGCGTTTGGGTCTGCCAGGTCTCTGAGCCGTCACCTGAAGATCAGTTGTTGTTTTAGGTTTTGCAATTTTGAAGCTTTGGCTTCATCATGCATGCATCGTCATCCTCACCTCCCGTAAGCATCGGCTGACGGAGGTCGCTCTGCTTCCGGCTGAACCGCGCTGCAGCATGTTCTTCTGTTGAGTCGGTACCACAAACTAAAATGTTCACACACAACCAACCACAAACTCTGAATGTGATGAATTCACCGCTCACTGCACGACACTGATGACTCTGAATCTGCTCTTAAAGTTCAGCTGCTACAGGTCGCCAACGACACGAAGCACAACAGAGGTGCATCCATTTCAACAGCACATGGCAGCTGCAGCTCCTGCTCACAGGACTGAAACCTGAATGATGGAAGGTGTTAAATGACAAATTGATGAAATGAGATCCAGCAGCAGCCATACAAACGTGAGTCATACGTCTGAATGATTCAGATTAGGATCTGAGATGTTGCTCTACTGTTAGTGCCCCTGTTAGAAATTACAGGGACGTTAGATCAGTCTGCAGATGCTTTATTCGTGGCTTTGCTTTCATGTGACGACTCTGATGTTTGTAATTCATCAGAGTAAAACAGGTCCAACCGCTGCGCCTCAGATCCAGACCAAAGGAAAGCAGCTTTGGTTACAGTTCTTGGAAACATGGTGGTTTCAGGTCAAAGTGAAGGAACATTTTCTGTCCAATCATCGTTTTATGTGCAGAGAAACATCACACAAGTGCGTACACGAATATAGATTTACTGCATGTTATTTATTAGTAAATCAATCGATGCAAACACAACGACGATAAATAACAATCCACTCACACAGCTGAGTCCAAACTGTGCGCGCGTTGTTCTGTGACGCGTCAGTGAAGCACGTGTTTGTGCTTATTTACAGGATGTTACACGGATTAATTTATGTCATTATAATTAAGAATAAAATAATCGTGATTTTCTTGACAGATACTGTTTATTGACCCGACAGCGAAGCACAGAGCCGAGTGCACTGCGGGGGTTTGTCTGTGAATCACTGATGCACGCCATGTTTCCAGCTGCTGGGTTACTAACAGAACAACATAGAACTGAGCAGCATAGACCGACCCAACATCACAGAGCCAGGATCATATGCTAAACTATCCAGGTAGTAACTCGTCTCATAAGCTAACAAACATATAGATGTAAGAGATTTTAAAACATTTTCCTTTAAATTACATTTTAAAAAGTGTATTTTCTTCTTTTTTCACCCTCCAATTCAATTTAAAGTTACGACGGAGCTAAAAGTGACATTTTTGTTGCATCTTTACAGATTCAACAACATCCTTGTCAGTGAATATTTGTTTTTTAAGGCTGTTATTATAACAAACAGGAAGTAAAAAGCTGTACCTCTACCCGACGATGACACAGGTACACATTTTTCCCATAATTTCAGCCGTTTTTAGCGGTTGTTAAATTTACATGCGTTTACATTTGACAGAAAAGCCTGGTCTCCAGGAGGAACGACAAACACACTGAAAACTCTCAAACACAAAAACACGACGATTATAATGTTTCTCCCAGAGAAACAAAACGGCAGCCTTCGAGATCAGGCCTGATCATCTCAATCATGTGCGCCCCAAACACTGAGCCGGAGCCCTGACAGATTTATATGTGAAGCACTTTTTCAGCCCCTTCCCCCTATCCTCCTCCTCCTCCCCCCCTCGCTTCGCAGAATGGATTTGCCCAAAGAGTCGGTGATGCGAGACTAATCAGGCCCAATTCCAATTCCGGGCACAGCGGAGGACACCAGACCCCTTGTCCCCGAGCTCAAACAGTAAACCAGCAGGTGATTTGCACTTGATGCATTTTAATTGGAGCACAAAGAGCTCCAGAGCTGTGTGTGTTTTGGGCTGTGAAATACATCTCTGCCCCTCCGCCCTCCCCCTCTGCAGCGCCTGACTCTGAGGAAAACAGGAGCCTTCAGACGTTGCTCTGGGTTTAGAGATGCCTGGCTGGAGCTGGAGGCTCCTTCGATCAATGGTGTGGGTGGGGGGAGCTAACCCCGAGCGCTGCAGCGGCTAATGGCTTCACAACAAATCCTGCAGAGAATATGAGCTCCTGAGGCTTGTGGTGACAAAGGCCGAGGAGGATGAAGGAAGGGCCGCATAGCTGTGCACACGCATACCAACAAACCACAGTGAGAGTGATGTACGAGGGCTGCAGAATTAAAAGCGAGGGCTTCACTGAATTATTACTCACCTCTGGCATGGAAATACTGGTCCAATCAATTCCCTCAGAATAAATAAATGTATGAACGGCCTCCGCGGGTGATTTTTGGATGGTGGAATTTATCACCATCAGCAAGAAGCTGCTCTGTATCCTCCAGCTAATAACGAGACATGAAGACAGTGTTCAGTCTCCCAGGCTCGCAGCTCACCTACAGACTGTTTACCAACGGCAGCGTTTCCCACAGATTTAAACTGTGTTTGTGGAGATACTGAGTCAGAGAGGGTGGATGCAACAATAAGAAAAAGCTGAGCATTTACACTTCGTAGGTTTCTCCTTCTGTGGATGGACAGTCCAGGACAGCTCTCTGCTCTTGGACTGTAGATGCTAGTGGTAGCTCCAGTGGGACTCAGTGGTGCCAGTTTTCCACCTGTTCTGGATCAAGTGTCCCTCCAGCTCACAGCACATCTCAAGACCAAAACAAGGACTGAAGCACGAGATTTCGAGATGGGGTGTGGCTGACCGCAGGACGAACTGTTCGACACAGCTCGATGACATCAGCGACCTGACAAGTCCAGAGGGAAGCACAAGACGAGCTGGAGCTACCAGCTGAGCAGACTTGTAACTTTACAAATATGAAAGGATTCATTAACGTGATTACTTTGTGACTTTGTTAAAGTAATAAAAATAGATAAAGATGTTGGGGAGACACCATCTATCACTGCTGGCCTGCAGCCCCTACCAGAGACAGACAGTGCACTTCAGTACTACTACTGCAGAGTACCTATGCAGAGATTGACCCAACAGCCAAATGACGCTTAGATTGCATGCTACTGAAAGCTGCCCTGTAGCGTGACCCTCCGTGGGCTGGAGACAAAGGCGGTCATCATCAAGTACCTGAACCTTTAAACTCTTACTTCCTCTGGATTCACCTCTGGTGTGAGCTTGTTTGATTTATAACACGACAGAAAACAGCAGCTGGAAATGAATGCAAAATAATCATTTTATAGCAGTTTTATAACCATTTTCGTGGAAGACGAATTCATGACTGAAATTACAACATGGTTAATCACACAGTCCCAGCTGGGCTGCAGCAGAAAGTCTGTGTGTGGAAAACATGTTGTTGATGTTGTCAAAGTGCAGCCTGTGGACCGATGGAAACCCTTTGTTGTGTTCTGCAGCTCTGAAGCTGCACAAGTGCAGAAAACTTACGTTTGATTCATCGACAAAGAAGCACCGAAAAACGAGGTTGCTCGATGAACTTTCACATACACGTGTAACATTTGTCTTACTCATTTAAGTTAAGGGAGATAATTTGAACTTTCTGTACTAAAATTTTTATGCCTTTGGCGATCTGGATGTTTTACTCCCTTCTTGGCTTCAGGATCTTGAAAATGAAGAATAAATAAAAAAAATGAAAGTTGGAAAAGTTTATTTTTTATGGAAAATGAACTTTTTTTTTTCAGAGCGCAACTGCTCAAATGTGTAGCTTCATTAATGTTTTATGCTGAACAGGCTTCACAAGGCATGAAATTGTTTTTCCGGCCTTGTTGAAGAAGTTTCAGGGGATTAAAACACAGTTTGGCCGACAGAATCCATTAAGGCTCTTTCAAGGTAAAAATGGCAAGGCAAGTTTTTAATTTCATTACATACTGTAATCTAATTGGTTTCGCCTGTGGTTAAATGGATTTCAGGGAGAAAAACACAATAAAACTGACCTAAATTAAACCTTTGCTGATTCTGAGCCTGAATTAATGATCATCGGTTTGAAGATACAAATGTGTTTTATGGGTTTTTAGGAGGAAAATTCAGGGCTTGACTCACCGCTGAACTGAACCTTCATTAAACAACAAAACTCCTCGGAGGTCCACCTGCTTTGTTCTGGAGATTTTTGGACTAGTTGAACAGATTAATTAATGGATTATATAACAGCAGGGTATCCTAAATCGGCTTGTCGTGGGGTCGATTTGGTTTTGGATACTCGTGAAACTTTAACAACTAGCAAAGTTTTTTTGGAGGCACGTCTTCGGCGTCGTAGGTTGCAGACAGAAAAATGAACAGATTAGAACATTTGAAGGAATCCTAATGGATTTTCCGACCACACTGATGTTTTTGTGTCAGGACAGAAGAAGAGAGGATCCCATTTAAAAGTGGCCAAAAACAAAGCCGCTGCTGAATGTGAGCCATAATTAGAATCGAGGCGAGTTTGGCTTTAATGTTATTTGGCAGAATTTAATGGGATTTTCTCCTGAAAAAAGGCACGAAGCCAAACCAAAATCTGTCAGCATATACAAAATAATCTAATTATTCAACTAGACATGTGTAATAAGCTGTTATTATCAGTTTTTTCTTGACACAATGCTGTTTTCTTCATATGTTTGACGTCTCTTTCAGGCCCTGTAAACTGACATTAAGATGCTGGTCCATTTCTCAGGCACAGTTTAGAGCCCGAGTCTTTGTCTGTAGGCGACAGAAAGCCCTTTTCACAGCTTGATTTGGGAGGAGAGACTTTCCATAAAAGATAAAGGAAATGTGCAGAGCTGGAGTGGAGACGGCGTGGCTAAAGCAGGCAGAATGTGGCTATCTGGATGTGCAGCCACGGTTTTGAGAGGTGGGGAGGCTGAAAAACAAAGAAGACAACACTGTGGAAATGAGGCTGGTGAAGCATCGGGAGTCCTCTGTTGCCATGGTGTTTCTCACAATGCTGAGCTTGAAATGAGGGACGTGGTGTCAGCGGAGGCTGAGTGCCTGAATAAATGAATCCCCACAGAACGCCGTATGTACGTTTAAAGCTGCCTTAATCAATAATTTATACGTAGCATGCAGGGTGCTGAATGTTGTGACAAAGCCACAGAAAGTTTCAGTGTTTCTGCAGCTCTGCTGAGACTTTTAGCCTCTTTTAGGTCCTCGTTTTGGTTTTGCAGAACATTTCCTTCTCAATATTCTGGCAGGCTGTTAACCTCCATTGTAATCAGCTATGAATCCGTAATCAGAGTAAGGAAGAACATAAAGTCTCCCCAGCAAATAGCCCACTGTCATAGGCAGAGGACCAGGCTACTATTGCAGGCCTACATTTGTGCTTTACATTACAAAACCAGGAAGTAGAAAATTCAGGGTTTCAGATCCCAAACCAAATCTAACCAAACTGCTTTCATTACAAACTCAGTTAAAGCCTCCAAAGCAGGTTGTAGACGAGGACCTGCTGCCAATCATTGCTGGGTTTTATTATGGATTTCTGGCACCTTCAGCAGAAAAAGGAACATCTGTGATTTCACAGCACCGAAAGTGACAATATTAGGACGTCTACAGATCAATGTACCATATTTTCGATGATTATTTTTGCTGTCGCCATGTTGGTGTTTTGGAATTGGACCGGATGAGTGAGGAGCTGGTCTGACTGGGAAACTGAGCAACACTGATTGCTCATTGGCTACCAAGTTGTGATTGTTAAGTCGTAAGCCAATGAGCGTAACCTAGGCAACCCTCCTGTTTGACTCTATTAAACACCATCAATTACAAAATGAACATGATGTTGAATTCAATAAGACATCAGCTGAGGACAAATTTTCTGTAGACTTCTTTGGAAGTGGAAGTCTTCCTGTTGGTCATTAAGAAGCTTTGAGGAAATTCCCTTCAGATCCAGATCTGAGGCTACGTCCACACTAGCCCGGATAGATCTGAAAACAGCGTTTTCTGCGTCCACACTAGCGTTTTCATTCGTTTTCACAGAGTTGTGCATCCACGTTGAAACGGCCCAAAACGCTTCCGTTCCAGTCCTGCGCAAAAGCGAGTGAGAGTTTGAAGAAAAGCTACCTGGAGCATGCACAGACTGATATTCATCTTTTTAGGGCTGTCAAAATTGAGAGCAAACAAAACAACTGCTGTATTATGCACTTCGCTATGTTTGTTTAATTGGTCACATGACTGCATCACATGACTGAAATGCATCATCGTTTTAGAAAGTCTGCGTTTTCGAGCACCCACACTGGGACAGGACAGCTCCGTTTTGAAATGTATGCGTTTTCGAGAGCATTTTCAAAACGCTGCATTTGTCCTTGAGGAAAGCGCCGTCTCAGTGTGGAGGGGAGGCCAAAACGAAACAAAAGGTGTGGCTGTAGCCTGAATGTCTCTCTGTGTTAGCTCTGCGACAGACAGACGACCTGTCCGGGACCCCGCCCCTCGCTCTATGACAGCTGGGATAGGCTTCAGCCGCACCACAGCTCTGAATTGGATAAGCTTAAGAAAATGGATGGATGGTCCCCCTAAGAATCAGCAAAGGAGGATTAAGTAGCACACGCTCATTTGCTAATGACTCCAATCAGTCATGAAGCTCATCACACTGACAAAAACACTTTTTTATAACCGCTTATCCATTCCTAATTTCAAAATCAATTACACCTAAATTAAACCTTAGACCAGGGGTTCCCAAAGTGGGGGGCACGCCCCCTAGGGGGGTAGAGGGTGCGAAGATTTTCTTGTAAAACAAAGGGGGGCTACCAAAAACTACCTTAGACTTACCAGCCATTCTAACAGTAATGTTAGCAATGCTAGCACCGGCAGCCTTCCTTCTCTGTAGGTTAACACAACTGATCATTTCTTTATCAAAACACTGCCTGATTTTATTAAAGTCATCCATCCTATAATCCACCTGACTCGGCCATAGCTCCCATTACTGGATACAGTCAGAGATTAAATTAGTAATTGGTTTAATAAGCTAGCATTTCTGATGTTGAGCGCTAAAGGTTCAGAGCTAAAATAACTTCTGTGTTAGCCTTATTTTTTAACAAACACCCACATAAAATATTGTGATAGTTTAAAGATATGAAAACATAAACCATGGGACAGATAATAACTGGCACCCATTGAGTGGGCTGGTAACATTCAGAATAGGAGAGCTTTATTGTCTCCTGTGTGCCGTCTGCCACTGGATGCAATGAAGTGTCACAATGTGCAGAAGAAAACTATCAAGCGAGTTCTGCCATAAAAACATCATATTTTCTGTTTCTTTGGGATGAGTGTCACACTGAAACAAAAACAACAAAACATATCAGTGCGTTCACATTTTACAGACTTATTTTTGGCATAAATATCAGAAATCTGGCCCCAACAGTTTTACAGTAGCTGACCCAAATGGGCAGAAAAAGCCCAATCTGGCATCACCGGCAGCTTAAATAAAGCAAAAATCCCTGGTATTGCTTTCCAAAGCCCGAAGCTACAGAAGCTGCTATCAGGTTATCGACTGCATCCACCAGTGAAAGGCAAACACAAGAGAAATTCCCACACACGAAGAACTGCATGTAAATAAAGCAGGCACAGCTGCTTTCTGCAGTAAATATTCAGAGCTGTAAACTTCCTCCGGGGATTTGGAGGCCTGAGAATAAACAGAGCATCACATCAGCTCGTCGGATGATAAAACATCATCTCCTCCTCCACGTGCTTCTATCTGCCCAGAATGAAAACTTCACAGTTCTAGAATCCATTAATCAAACATTTCCAGGCTCCTCGTGCTCCTCCAGCAGGGTACAAGCTGACCAGCTAACATTTGCTAATGCAGATGTACAACATCTGTCTAATGTGTATTTTAAACAAGCCTCAACAGGTTTGAATGTAAAATTTGGAGCTGCTGAATCATCCATAATTGGTCCAGTTTAGCTCATCAAACTTCCTGTTTTAGTTTCTGCAGATATTTGACAGAACTTTCATGATGCTCTCCTCCACAGAGCGAGGAGCATTCAAGCATCAGCAGCTAAGTAGCAAAACTCTTCATAATGATTTACTAGGTGCTGAATCACAACAACAGTTGCCTCAGGGCACTTTCCACTGCAAGGTAAACCCCTACGATAATACAGACAAACCCCAGCGAGTCAGACGGCACACACTTGGCGACAGTGGGAAGGAAAAGGCCTCTTTTTACCACAGTCTACGTGGGGACACCTACATATTCATTCAGGAAAACCTGCACGGCAACAGCAAGGATGTGGCCGTGTGATGACGCAGTGGCGGCTCTTAAGCCGTCTCGTTTTGTCCTCTTCTTCTTTTATCACACTTTGTCACACTTTAGCCATTTTTCCCACAGTGCATTGCTGGTGTATTGTTTGATGACTGTTTGGGCCTCAGTGCCAGCCGAGACAAACGACTGCACCGTCTCTGAGATAGAAAGTGCTTGTGGCTCCTCACAGCTTGGAAACACCCTGATATTCCAACCAAAGCTAAATCCCAACCTTTGTATTTGAATCATGTTTGCGAGCCCTTTTTTCTACAATCAGAAGCGAATCTGACAGAGAGAGGCAGAGTTTGCTGTAAGAGAGCAGCGGGCAGGCCGAGCCGCTCTAAATCTGACAAATGAGGCCTCTGCAGTCCCACTGGCTTCATAAACCTGCCGTTCACGCCTAATCTACCAAACCATTGACGCATGCTGTATCACCTCACATAATTGGCAGCCCACGCATTAAGCCAATGTCACCGAGAAATCATTTTCATTCTTTCAGCCAGGACGGAGGAGGCTGTCATCAAGTCTTAATTGTTCCTTTGGTTTGACGCCCAAACATCAAAAAAGATCAAGACGTGTTCGCAGGTTGTGTGAGTCAGACGCTTAGTTAAGAGACGCTGCGGGCGCCTCAGTCTGCAGTTCTTCCAGGAATTTGACATATTTAGTCTCATTTATCAGCAGCTCCATCCAGGAGGCGCCTGATCCTCCCGGAGCAGAACAACAAAGCCAAAAGCTCCAGCCAGAGTCATTAGAAACCTTCATCGAGCAGAAGATCAACAGATGGTCCGAACCCCCACAAAGGCTTGATATCAACATCATGGAGTCAGTTTGGTCTCACAGGAGGAGACAGAAGACACTGAGGCAGCTTGAATCTATGTTCTTCACAGTGAACATGCAAGGAACCTTGAAAAACTGTTTGCATGATGACCTCATGCATCAGTTTGTGGACTGCACCATGTTGGAGTGACGAGAGGGTGGAGACTGTACGGTGCATCACACGGACAGCCGCTAATTAGAGCTTATTAACAATAAAATCCTGAAGTTTCACTCAGTGAAACATTAGCTTAGACTTCTTGGACAGTGGCAGTACAGACAAGCACACAGCAGCTGTATTATTCTTCTGATAACAGCAATAGAAATACAAACACAGCCCAGAGGTCCAGTTCAGTGACTCCAATTAGCTGCTGAGATTAGCTCTCTGATGGGTGAGCTATAAAAGAAATAAAGCAATCATCAAGGAGGAATGAGGGAACCATCCGTATAGGCCACACTGCTGCAAGCCAATGGCTGTGATGGATTCATAACAACAAACAAAACCAAACATATCAGAAACAACACTTCTTTTGTTTTGTGCGAGTGTTCTTCTCTTTTTCTTTTGGTCTATGTGCTTCCACACCCGTCTCCATCTGGCCTGATCCAGAGCGCCTCCCGGCGTTCCTTGATCTGATCCAGCCATCGCCTCGTTGACCTTCCTCGAGGCCTTTTCCCTTTCAGGCTCACGTTTTGAATCACACGTCCACACCATCAAACTCTGGATCTCGCCTACCACCATTCGCTGTCGCACAGCCTCGGTCTGAGTGAGGCTTCGGCACAATTTACAAACGGTTACTCGTAGCAGCTAATGTTGGGCTCTCAAAATAACTGAAGCGGATAGCCGACGTCGCCGTGACTCTTCTATTAAAGCTGCTTCAGGCAAATGTTTTTGTGATTTGATGCTTTAAAAATAAAACTGAATTTAACTGAGTCGAATTACAATCACTTTATAGACACAAACACTGAGTCAGGTTCAGTTCAGCTCAACTTTCAGCAATGAAACTGCAAATCTTCCAATGATGAAGTCAACAGAGTCTTAAAATTAAAAGAGATCATCTACAAAAATATGTCCAGGACTGTTTGTAGTGTTTATATTTGAAGGTATTTTCCTGCAATGACATAAAATAAAGTGGTCATCAAAGCAAAGTGATGCTCCAACCCACGACCTTTGCCCTCCATCCTGATAAAGGAGGAGGCGATAAGGAAGGAAAAACCACAGGAAGCGAGGGCTCGTGTTCCTGCAGCCTGAAAATAACTTGAGCTAATGAGTGTGAGATCAAAGAGGTGGATCGATCAAACGCTGGCCCCTTCAAACGTCCACACCTGCAGTCAGACGCTGTTAAGATTTACATTTTGGGAGTGAACGTCATCTGAGGCTTCAGCTGAGTCACGCCAGCCCTCGTTTGAAGTGCAAACATCGGTATTTCACGCTGCAGCGATACAGAGAGACGTGATGTCAGCTCACCTGAAGGCCTGCAGGCTACAGCACACCTGCAGATCTGCAGGATCACGTTACCGGGAGCTGCTGCAGCTCATGAAACACGTGTAGAGGCTGATGGATGTCCTGCATTTTCAATGTTTCAGACATGTGAGCGCTGTGGTTTGTGGTACTCACAGGTTTCCACAGAAAAGCTGTGCATTTCCACTTGACACGAAGATATCTAGATTTGTTTATTTTATTTGTTTACTTTTGCACATCTCTCCACAGAAAGAGCAGCACTGACAAACAACGGTGACGCCAAGGAACAAGATCCTTCTCAAATCCTCCACCACATGCCAAAATGATGGATTCAAAAAGCTGTTTTATCCTGAAAAACAGACAAAAGAATCCCAGACTGCTGAAGTGCTTTTTAACCGCATTACTGCCGAACCTGCAGGGACAGCAGTGGACGTCCTCTGCTCCAGACTGCAGCTCAGCCACTGTTTGATGGGTTTCTATGAAATTTTGCAGAGATATATTTATTGTCCCCCAGATTGAAGAGAGAAGGAGAGATTGCATGAACTGTGAAGAATTTATGTCTATTAACCTGATTACCTACCACAGAACAAATCCACCAGAGCTCATCTTTACATTTTTAAATGCTGCATTTTTGGAGCATTACCCCTATTTACACATCGATACAACCTTTATATCCCAAAATTTAACAATATCGATGTAATACGTCCACAGTAAATAAATATATTGCAAAAAAAGTGCAATAAAACACAAAGAAATTGACTGTGTTCATAAATTCATTTTTGAGACACCCAGTTTTAGAAGTTGTTGCAAAAGGTTGTTACTGTGCACAAGTAACATGATGACGGATACTCCAAAGTAGGATGTGCTGAACAGCTGATCAGACTGAAAACGGATCACAGTGTTGTTGCTGTTTTGTGTCCTTTTCACTTGATTTCAGCAAAACCCATTGGTGGAAGGAAACCATGCTGTGGGACGCGCTCGTGCACGATATGTAAGAGTAACTCCTGCTGTTTTATATGAAAAATAATTACTGTGCTAACTTATAGTTAAATGTCTGCCGGCATTTAAAAACAGAGCGCAGGCACTCTTCTTTATAATAAACAGTTAAGGGATGCTAACTGGCGTGGTCATTAGCGCCTTGAGGCGACTGTTGTTGTGATTTGGCGCTATAGAAATAAAATTGAATCGAACTGAAAAATTAGCTTATGTAGCAAAGCTCTTCTGTTCGCTACGCGTGCTGCTTTCGCCCAAAACATATATACATAAAACCCCTTTGTGAAACATTTGCAGCATTAATTAGCTACTACTATTGTGCTAGTGTGCATGACAAGCTTAACTTGACCACTAGAGGGCGTTTAATTTCAAAACATATGATGTCATAACAGCTTGTCGCTTGTTGTTGGGAGACGATCATGTGACCGCCAGCCTGTTCAGAGGCGTAACAACTCTGTGAAAGGCCCCAGGGCAGATATCGCTTTACCACCACATCACACTGCAGCAAACACAACTACAAGTGCAAAAATATTAGCAAATAACAAGCACACCCATTTATAGAATTCCTCATTCAACACTCATTCCCAGTAGACTAGCTTCTACATACGTCACACAACATATTACAGTACGAGTGCGGATTTTCGGCATATAAGTGGCAGCAATGTTTCAGACATTTACAAAAACACAAACAGAACTTCATCTTTCGGGGCTCCTGCTCTGCAAAGTCACTGATAACGCTGCTAAAGTCCAAAGTCGAGGCGATGTGCTCATCCTGCTCTCGTCTCTTCGTCCTCGTTTGAGCGCCACTTTTTCTCTTTGCTTGTTAAACATGACTTAAAATGCAGCTGTGCTGACAAACTGCTCGAAAGACACTCGCTGAAAATGGACTGCTGCGTTGTTGACATCGAGGGGTTTACAGGCATTCTGCACAAATGACAGCAGGCAAGGTCAGTAGGTACAGGTAATATCTTTACCAGCACGTTTTAACTAAAGGAATCCAAAATTATTAAATATTTATATTTGAAATTCAAGTCATGTGTCCATTTTTATCCAGAATATACTCCATGTAACGTGTAAGGGCCCATTAGGTAGTCATGTTTACTGGACTCTTGTTTTCTGGGCTTTAGGGCTTTGTCCTGGCTGCCCTGCAGGATATTATGTCTTTGAGCATGCTAACACGCTAATGTTAGCATTCAGGTCAACCCATAGCCTCACAGAGGCTGCAGACACTTAGGCTAGTACATGTGAAATTTATCATTAAGCTGATCACAAGCTGCAGTTGTGGGCCAACACAAGCCCACTTCCTGTGTCCACAATGAGACTACTGGTCTGGAGTTTCTAACTCCAACAGAGCTGCAAGCAAGGCTCCAGATGACTCGCTGAAGATTAGACGGTAATAAATGTGAAATTTATGTCACTGTCGTCACAAGAACTCTCTCATATGACAGTGGTTCCCAATCTTAAGGTTAATGGGAGAAGCTGCACAAAGTGGTCCTTATTTTTCCAGACGTTCCTCTAATTCCCTTTTCTGCTTCTTGTAAATCAATGTCAACTCCTGCTTTTTCTGCAACATTTAAAATATAAAGAGTCTCCAGAACAAAATAGTCCTCGTAGCATTGGTCAATGCATGTAAACACGAACAGAGACAGCACGAGGGGTTTGTTTCTTTCTGTTCACAGCACGACTCGATTAGAATAACACTTCCAATCTCTGCTAGATAACTTCTACATTTAAGAATTTACTGAGACTGAAATATTAGATATCATAGTGTTACTGTCATGTTTTAGAGAAATGATTTGAATCTGAGTCAACTTGTGAATCTTGAGTTTAATAAAAACAACTGCAGACACTGTGTGACGTCCGCAGACCTCCTGACAGACAACCGAGCCTTCCTCCAAAGAGCACCGTGACTTTATGGCTCGATTTATCCTCCAGGCTTAATTAAACTCCAAGAGCCACAACAGATTTAGAAAGTCCACATCCAGCCAGTTGACAAACAGCCTTTATTGCCTCGTGGAAGACAATTAAAAGTGTCTGTCACCCTGTAGCGCTGCAGATAATTGGTTTGCCCTAAACTCAGCCTGCAAACCTGATCGGCGGATAATTCCTCCTCAGCTGGAGAGGAGCGACGCCGGGAGAAAGCGAATCGACATCAGTGAAAACGCCACGCGGGTTGATCCGATCTGTCCTTCACAAATATAATCTGTCGAGCACACTCTGTGCTGGCATTTCAGTTTTGGGTTGCACTGACTCAGAGTGAAGCAGGTGGTCTCCGTGATTCTGCAAGTAAAAGGTCAGCATGACTTCAGGCTCCATTTTTATTTGTGAGACTCGAATAAACTCCAAAAGAAAAGGAAGGTGATGCAATCCAAAATTCATCGCTCCCACTTTAACCCACAAACTCTTGTTTTTGGCATTTTAAGAGAACAAACCCAGACCTCTGAGGCGGTCCGATCACCCTGACCCACAAACTCCAACAGCTCAACCTGAAGTTCCTGAAATCTTCAATCCTTTTACTGATAAAGTGCTCAGTTTGACTTTCATTATGAATCCAGCTCTTTTCTTTACAGCGCTGCACTTTTACTCGTCCACAAACGCACAGATTTACTTCCTCTATAGTTTGACTCGAGTTAAGATGACTGAAAGAGAGCCTTTGTTTAACAAGAACAACCTACAGGATATAAAAACGTGGTGGTGTCTGCAGACGCCTGCTTTTCCCCCACAGAGGGTCTTGTGTCCACCTTCAGTCGTGTTGGTTGGTTCTCACGGGTTAATTCATTTTTAGGTGACTTATTTTTTAGGTGTGAAGAAATTCACTGTCAGAGACTCTTCAGATCAATACATGCACAGTGTTTGTAAAGTTAACAGCCCCAAGTAACTGTGTCAAATAATCGAGATCTCAATTTTGACTAAATCAATTGCAATTAGTGGTTCCTGCAACACTGGAGCAGCCCAACCACCGAGGACACAGGATTCACCTTCTGGGAACCATTAAGGTAGAAAGACTACGATGACGAGGGAGACGGTGGAGCAGAGGTGAGCGCCGTTTCCTGCTGAGTTCAAATCCACCGAGGGGCTCACAGGTCCGAGTCATCACTGGAGACAATCCTCTAACCTTACTCGGACCATTTTCCCTGAAAACATCCACCAGGTCAGCGATGATGTGGGGACAGGAACTTCAACAGCAGACACAGATTCCTGACGACGGGCCTTCAACCTAAAAAAACCTACCAAATGAGACGTGCAGAGCTGCTGTGGTGACTGCTCGTGAATTTACAGCATAATGTCAAAATAAATGCACGAGACTTCATGTGAAAGGTAACACCGTCTAGTCTAAGACAATCTCTCTACTCTCCGTCTCTCAGTCCTGTAAAGACGGCTGTTAAGACATGAATACTTTAAACGTCGTATAAAATGACATTTAAAGCTGAAGAATGAGGATCTTAATGCTTCTGAAATTAGAAAACAAGCTCAGCACAAAGACGACATCCAGCCAGCCACAGCTAATGCGACCTGACAGCAGATCTACGACAAATGAAGGTCTGATTCACGGCTCCCTCCGGACTCCGTTATGTAACAGACGTAAAAGCCCTGAATCAAAGTGTGAACCGGACTTCATACTTTTCTGCAGACCTTCTGGAAAGTGGCAGGTCTTTGGAGGCTTTAAAAAGCATTCGCTGTGTTGTTGTCTAACGTTGGCGGTCAAAGCAAACAGAACATTCAGTTCTCACACCTTAGAGGCTCCGGTGACGAGGACAGAGGGGAGGGTGACGTCCGTTCCTCTGCCAGCAGGCTTCACCAAACCACAAATATTTTATTCATTACAAGGAAGATTATTTTGTCACAGTGTCCCAGAACCCATAATGAGATTTTTGAATCTCTTGTTTTGTCCCAAAAGCTCTTCAGTTTTCTGTGATGCAGAACAGAAAACTGCTCAACAGCACATCATCAGTGGTGCAATAACAGTATAAATACTGAGGTAATCGAGTTAGTTCTGCTCGCAAACAAGCTCTGAAAACAGACGCGCTCCGTCGCTGTCTTGCTCTGACTTTGGTGAAGTTTGGCGAGGTCAGCTTCACATTAGAATAGAATAGAATAGAATTCAACTTTATTGTCATTGCACATGCACAGGTACAGGGCAACGAAATGCAGTTTGCATCCATCCAGAAGATCTTTAGTGATATAGATATATTACAATATATACCATTCATCCACCGGCTGCAGGTTTTGAGATGTTCTTCATCTCTGGTGCAGTCAGAGCCCATCAAGCTCAAACTTCTGTCGGGGTTGTTTCTGCTACGTGCAGATTATTAAAAACAAAAATCTTAATCTAAACAAGCCTAAAATTCTGACAGAGGATATTTCAGTTCAAGAGTTTTCAAATAAATGACTAAATCTGTATTAAGGGGCTCATTAAAACGTTGAAGTGATTTCTTCAGCGTTGCTTCGCATTCAGACTTGTTCCCATCCTGCTAAAGAGTGTTATCTCACTTCTAATTCATATTTAATACTCGAGCTTTCAGCTCTTTGAGCTCTTAAAAGACAAAAGACATGAATTCAGATGACAACTTGTCAGCTCTCCAACTGCTGCTGTCATGATAATTTGGGATCCTAAAAATTGGGCTGTGATACAGAAAAGGCTGAGAAAATGACTGTTCTGACATTTATTTTGTACAAAAAGACAAAACTGCCGTCAAATTAAGTGCAGAAATGTTCCCACCAACTCCTGAGCTATTATTTTCTCAAAGAGTAGAAAAATCAATTTTCAATTTTCTCCATTTGACTCCGGCGACCGGTCCTGCTCCTTTCTGCTCCGTGTCTCAGGAGAAGAGAAAATTCTCTGGGAAGTTTTCGGGCTCGTCGTACCTAAACTCGTTAATTATTCAAATTAGGAGACAAAAAGGAAAGTTTAACTCAAATATCTGGAGTTTATTCAGGATGCGATCGTCCAGGAGACGATAAAGACCTTCTGACATGAAAAACGGAGTCACAGAAACAACAAGTCCTGAGTGTAATCATCTCAGAAACTCCCAGCGCTGCCTGTGCTCGTGTTTATGAAACAACAGACGTGTCATCAATCAGGAGCATCTGCATGGAAACACTTAAAACTGCCTGATATGTACAATCCTGGAGGAGGTATTGTGTCTGTGCCAGAAATATGATTAATGTTGTTTCTGCTGCTATCTGCTGTGCTGTGAATAAATTGATATTTTGGTTGTTTTTTCCTCACAAGGGGACCGAAGCAGAAGGAACATCTTGTCATTTATCATCTGTTTGTTTCTGCTTCATTACGAGGAATAAAACGCTTGTTAAACAGCCAAAACACACACACGCCATCACCCAAAATGCAGCTTTGTGTTTGCGTCGCTCCTCATCGTCAGCTTCAAACTGATACTTCTGCAAAGACTTTAAGGAGAAATAAAAAATGTGGACACCCTGTGCTTAAAGCCAAAAGTGAATCCTTAGATGTTTGTGCATTTCCAGATTTTAATCCCAGGGTTTTTATTTCTGCAAGAAAATATTTGTGGGAATAAAAAAGGACTAAAGCTTCCAGCGCAGACTCGTTAAACCAAAACCCTCCTGTGATTGCTTTGGTTTGGTTTCTGCCGACTACCCACCTGTCTGCAAACACTCACCAACTACTTGCTGAGACTCAGAGAAGTGTAGCACAAACAGGAAGTGGACGACATTTGACTTTCCCCTGTTTCATACATATTCCGTGAGTATTTGGATCCATGCAAACTTCCCTACAAATGTGGGAATTTAATGAAATAATTGCAAGTAGGGATTCAGTGCAGGCCTGTATGCATAGATCATGGTCGGGGAGGTCCAGCGTTTGACGTAGTCAGATCTGGCCGCCTCAAAGTATTGATCATTCCCGGGACGTAAGAAGGCAGCCTTCAGTCTCGACCGCTTCGTCTTCCCTGGCGCCGCAGTATTCTGCTCCAGATGGGACATCGACATGTACAAACCACCACCTACTGATCAGTTCTCTGGAAAACAGCGTCACCATTCCTGGAAGCTCCCTCAGAGCTCAGGCTGCAGATAGTAAGAGAAAGTCTTTTGCTTTTAAAGACTGAAGTCTTTCCCAGTCGAGCATCATTAAGAAATCCAGATTCTTAGGGGCTTTTTTTATTGTGGCTGCAAGTTTACAGTGATTTTATTATCCTATCAGCCTTTAAAAAGTGATATGATCCTAAAACAGGGAAACTAAGACCGGTTTTCTTGTTGAACTTGCATTAAATTGAGACTACTCACTGGATTAAATCCTGTTTATGGGTTCTTCACTTCCTCTCGGACTCTGAAAGGCTGCCGGAGTTCCAGCTGAAAGGATGTAACTCTTGCTGCAGGAATAACCTGATTTAAGCAGCAAATCAATGTCCCTGAAAACGCAGTTATCATCAGATCTTCCTGAAGCTTAACGACGGGACAGTGATGCTGATAAGTGTGCTACAGCGCTGCTCTGACCACTCAAAGCACTTAAAACACACATGTTCATACAGCTCTTTATAAAACCACGCGCGCTGTAAAGCTTTCAGAGTCTCACTCCGCTGCTTTGTGTTTGTAGTTTAAGCTTTATTTCAGAAACGTGCTGCTCTGCCTCTTTTCTGGAAACTCACTCATACCTCACATTGATAAACCTGAGGTGATCGAGCTGCAGAACCACCTTCATGTGACTGATGTTAGTTCGAGGGAGGCAGGATTCAGTTAGAGCCGGGCCTATAATCAAAGGCCTGGTGGCCTGGGAACAGTGAGTCAGCTGTGCAAGCTGATTGGTTGGCTGTTGGCCCATTTGAAGGAGTCATGGTGTTTCTACCAACTGATTCACCCGAGATGCAAACCGTTGTTTTTCTTGCTGTCACTGTTCAAAGTTTAAAATCGTTGTGATTTTAAATTTAGACAAAAGTTTTTAGTGGCTCCCGTCCGCCCCGACTCGTTTCACACAGCGACGGGATGCTGAATAAAGAAGACGCTAAAAGGGGAGCTGTGTGTGCAGACTCGACAGACAGGCTTGTTTTGTTTGCCTCCATCTTTAAATTTAATCAGATTTCTGGTAAACTTGGCCGCAGGCTGTCAGCAGCCGTCCTCCCTCTTTCTAGCTGGGACTCCTGCAGCATGCTGGCAGAGTCTAAAGAGGGGAAAGCATGTCCTCCACTACTTTTATATTATAGTTTTAGGTGCCGTATATACAGATATCGATTTATTGTGCATTAATCATTTAAGCTGTTATAGATTTGTTGTATAGAATATTAGCCTACGAGTATTTGAAGTAACTACAGCTTTGTGGAGCAGTAAGTCGGACCTGCCTGCACGGTGAGGTGAAAATGTTACAACTGCTGAGAGCAGGTAAATCCATCACTGACTATTTTTGGGAGAATTCTTATTTTATTTTGCAAATTTCTGAATAAGATCACAGGATAGCGCCTCCCTCCTTATTTATATTGAGCCAGAGTGGAAGCTGCACACAGACACTGACGTGTGTTTGGCAAAGAAACCTAAAGAGATGCAAAGCACACAGACTTTACTTCCATAAGCTGCGCAGCCATATACTGCGACTCACTTTTGCATTTTTTTATTTTTATCTGTGGTTAAACCGACAGGAAGTGCGCTGGATATCATGTTACCAGCAGCTGCTCTTTCAAAATAAGAGCGAGGGGATTGTTTAAATCAGCTGTGGATGGCATTGTTATTTCAGATGGATTAAAAACTAAAAGCTGACAACCCAAACATATTTACATGTATTCATTATAGTGTGTGTGTGCGAGAAACGCTGTCCTGTCAGTTCTTGATTTCAAATGCAAATTATTCATGTCGTCTCATTATCATGTTGAAAAACAGGTCACCAAAGATTAATCTGCCTCATCGCTGATGACATTACCACAGCGACACCTGAACCACGGCCCTCTACCTGCTCGTCACTATTCTCCTCCACCCCTCCAGCTTGGCAGGAAGATTACTGAGGGGTGTATGTCCTTCTCATCATCAGCTGCTCGGCTAAACGGCCTCCGAGTGTAAACAGTAAACAGCATCGACAGAACATCAATATTCATCCGCAGCTCTGTTCATGTCGGAGCCGCTGCTGAAAATTTAATCGCGCCCGTTACACTTTCCCCAAGTAAATTTGTCGTGTTTGCGCTGCCTGGCACACACGTACGAGCCTCTGAGCGTGCTCCGTGGGGCGAGGCGGAGGACTTTGAAAGGATCTCCCAGGAGGCGAGCGTTTAAAAGCCTCGCGCAGGGCCAAATTATACAATATGATTTCATTTATCTTGGCGAGGGTGAGTGAGCTCCGTCCCGGCTGTCAGGGAACATAACCCGACTCAGCCCGAGCGAAGCGCCCGACAAAATAAAAGCAGATCGTGACTAAGTGCTCCTCGTCCTGTCGGGAAACAGTCGACTGCTATTAATTACAGCCCATCTCTGCTGACATTTCCCCAGTTTTCAGGTGACATTTGGGCGAAAATAACTGTAGAGTTTGATTTCTTTCACTTCTTTGCTCCACCTGCCCGTCCAGGCACTCGTCCAAGTCCTGCCATTTTACTGTATGAGATTTATTACTCATACTGCAGCTGTGTAAGTAAGAAGTAGAGCAGGGAGCTGGAGAAAGCCACAGGAATTAACTTGTTTTGACCAAGAAATAAAATACTTGTTGTGTGCCACAGGTTTCAAACTTAAAGCTTGAACGACCACAGTCACAGCGAGACTACAAACAGCCGACACAAGAAGGACAGATTTACAACTAACGTCTCATTTCCTCTGAGTTTGATCAAAATCTTAATCTATAGGTGGAGCTAAATCTCCACCTGCTTCCATTAAACCAATGCAGATGAAGAAAAGGCGAACGAGCAAATATTAATAAAGTAGAGAATAAAATAGGCAACATGACAAGGATTTCTAATGGGTACAAATTCTACCTGAACTCAGAAGAGCTGAATTTTTACAAAGGTTTTCGATTCCATTTATTTAAAATTATTTAAAATTCAATCATTAAAACTCCAGTTCCAGACTTTCAGCATTTAACCATTTTCATGCCACCGATCTTGGATCCAGTCATAGGCTGTTTACTGGACGATGGGGCAACATTCAGTTTCAGGATTTTCCTGATAGAGTCGGTCATGACCAGAGGTTCCACTTCCCTCCACACGTTACTGAACCTGGATGCAAAAATTGTGAAATTTTCAAAAAGGCAAATACAAAGCTCAGAGTTATTCAGGTAAAGATGCTTGTTTATTTGAAAAGGAAGTGAATCTATTTTCAATGATGAAAGATGAAAAAAATGATGGTTCCCACCAAAGATAATCACCAAGTCTAACATCTGCTTCATCAGATTAACTCGATGACATCACTCAGATCCAGGAGCAGAAAAAAACTGCTTCAAACTGAGTGTCAGGACGATCAGAGACCTTCATACTGACCTCGTTTTCCAAACTTTGACCGTGTTAAATATGAACATCCACGACTGGAACAGGAGATATATGACAGGAAACAGAGAAATAAGGAGAAACAGAATAGGCCCTTTTAAGCATTTAATTGGCTGAAAAACAGCTCTAAACCACATCCTCGGATACAGCGAGGGGAGTCTGCTGAACATATGTATCCTCCAGAAAAATAAGCATCCCAAATGAAATGGTTGGTAGGCCACAAAATTACACAGTACAAACATATGGAGGACAGAGCTGACGTGCAAGCAGCCGACTTCAAAGTCTGAGCTTCAGACTCGCCGATCTTACTTGTTCTCGCAGTAATCTGCCGATTATGGCAGAACGTTTCACCTGCGGACGACTTTATGTCCAAACACCTCACCTGAACAAACAAACAAGACGAGAACCCTGAAAAGTCGGCGTCTCCGTGGGCCACGCTACATTTACTGTCTTCAGACAGAGTCGCGGCATCGCTGCACAGCTCGAGCTCCCTGCTGCTTTTCAAACCTTCACAGCTGCATCAGCATAAATCACATCTCTAAAAAGTGAAAAACTGGGCACTTCAGGGTTCTCCGCATCAGCTCTAGAGAGGGTGCAAACGTTCTCTACCACAGTCTGGGAGCACCGTTGAAAATAAATATATTTGAAATATGAAGACAAACTGCTGGCCAGTATTTCCCCGCTTCAGCACAAAGCCTTGACTATTGTTTGTGATGATTCTCCCCCAGCAGCTCCCACTTTCACACGTGAAGGTTCATAAATCTATTTAAGGTTTTTGGCATTTTTTCCTGTGGAGCTCTTTGTAATTATTTATGGTTGGTGTGTTTTTCATTCATGGAATTGCAGACCTTGTATATTTAACTTTTTTATTTATGAAATCTTCCGATGTCAACAAAAACAGCAACAATGCAAACTAACAAAAGAAATCCCCTGGGTTTGGGTAAAAACCTGGATGAGTGGATTAATGCATCACTGAGTCGTGGTGTTCTCCAGCAGATACAGATTTCTTTACCGAATCTTGGTTTGAATCAGTCGACTTGCAGCTGAGAGCTCCGCTCTTAGTTTGGCTCTTTTTAAGGGATTAATCAACCAAAGGTAAACTTGAGAGCATTTTTTGGCTGGGACACAATCATCAGTCAGCTGAAGGACTTCAGGAAAGGAAACTTTCTGATTTCAGGTTTCAGTTCCAGCTATCGTGGCCGTCGTGTTCGGTACATGCAGGCTAACAGGTCTCACTGCCTCTTCTGTGCAGACACAATAATGCAGTGCTGGAGTTCCAACATCCAGCATGAAGAGAAAGTGACGTAATCTTTAGCAGAAAGAAGCACTGAATCCCCAATAACCTTCTTTACATACATGAACGACTTAACCTCCATTAATTAGTGAACATTAGCAGTAAACTGAAAATAAACTGTATCAAGTTACAAACTTTTGCTGATCAGTTTAAGCTTTTGTTCTTTTTTATAATTTTACTAATTTATGCTCTATTCTAATGCAAACCCCGAGGCCGCTGGGATCTTATTATATTCTCGGTCCTGATGAGAATATAATGTGTCTGAACTCAACCGTCGTTCTGACTCGAGCTGTGCAACGTCGAGTTTCCGGACTGCGCTGCATCGTTGTGCTTTTATTGCACAAGCAAAAGTTTCCTGATGAGACTTGGGTGGCCTGCCCTTGCATGTTGATAGCCGCCATCGTTGATTTTGGGGTTTGTTTTTCCCCCTTCTGAGTAAAAGTTGCGATCCTTTTACTAGTGGACAGCGTCCTTGCTTTTATTTTGATAGTTCAGTCGATGTAAACAGGTCCTTGTCGTGTTCCTCTGAGGGCTTGTTGGGTTGCGGTTGTGCCGTCTTGTCCTGCTCTAACTGCCATCTTGGACTACAAACAGAAGTCCTGCTCCAGCTCTGGACATCCACCCGGAGCTGGTGGAGAGCTGCTTGTTTGCTTCTACACCAAGGTCATCGAGCTGAATGAGGACGACCGTCACCAGAAGCCAGACAGAGTTCATCCACAGAAGATGAATTTCTGATGTCACAAGTTGTTAATGATATTAATTAACAGAAGAACACCTGAGTGTGTCTTTGTTGGCGCGCCACAAGTGCAGTCCAATTCAGCTCACAGACAGGAAACACATGGATGTGTGATACAGGTCCTGATACACTTCATACAGGCTGAAGAGCTGCCCGGTAAACAGCTCACGCATCCATCCCGTCCACGTTCTTTGCCCAAATTTGCTCTAACTTAAAGTAACTGGAAACGACGGCAGCAAATGGAAACCAAACTCCAAGCTTCACGTCGCCCCTCAGCAGCAGATGGCTGGTGCCACAAATGCTTTTCCACATCTTATATTTTACACTTCAGTACCAGAGAATATTGGTTCGCTATGAATGCTCGATGTTTCTCCAGGGCTGCATTTTCCCTTCAAACCCTGCAGCACGCTGCTTCCAACAAAGTGCCAAAACCCATTTTGTTCCGTCTCTCTCGAGACGGCAGAAGCTCGTCGTTTATTCTGTTTTTCAGACGAACACCAGTTCTGAAAGAAGCGCCGTCAATTATTATCTGGTATCAAGACTCAGTCCTGTGCCACGCGCTTATTGTTATGCATGGAGCGCTGACTGTGTGAATTAGGCTGTCCGTGCTAAAAATCAAGGTATTTGGTTTGTTTAGTGACTCGGAACATTTTCATTTGCCTCTGCAGAACGTGGCATTATGTTCTGATGAGGATCGCGGCGCTCGTCTGCGAGGAAAACGCTCCATTTCTTAATGCAAACACCGCGAGTGGCCCGAGCAGAAACAATTCAGAGGTTCATTAATAAAACATGAGCGAGGCGGGTTATTCCAGAGTGACAGCTAACACTCATTTACATGGCTGCTGCTCCTTTCCTTTAAATATTTCATAAAAGAAGAAGAACAGAGTAACGGTGCAATGAATGCATGAATATTAGATATTGATGCAGCAGGATGCAAACACGATCGCAAATAGCATCGACTAAAATCCCTGTCAGAGTACATTACGCTAAGAGTAAGTGATAGGCTTATAGAAGCTCGGTGCTCGCTCACCGCAGAGGTCACGATGAGGGTGTTTCAGGGATGCTGGACGTGAGCGGCAGCTCATTGTTTTATTATATGAAAGAGCTGTGGTGCTTCTAAAGGGAAAATACCAATATTTTCACTTTCCTCATAAATGTGATAGTATCCAATAGTGCATTCAAACTAGATTTACATAAACAGTTTTAGTCTATATATAATCAACAGTTAATTAGTTGTAACAGCTAATTCATTTCCATGATGAAAACAATCTGGAGGCAGAGGCTCAGTCATTAGCAGCACATTTAAAGCTTTAATATTTAAATTTTCTCGACTATAAAACATTTCACGCCTGGTTCAGGCTCCTTGTAAAAACAGAAGCTTCCAGTCAACTTGTTCTCAATAGTATTGTTTTCATAAATGACTCTTTTTACTTGAAAAACATCCACGGATACTCCGCACACCAACAGAAGACCCCAGAAAGCCGATCCTCACAGTTTGAACCTGGATAAAAACGATCCCAACAGTAACACAGTCACGAGTCAGTATTCTGCTGCTAGTCTGCTGTTAGCTGGTTTGCACAGCTTGTTCTCACACTCCATGTGCAAACAACCACCGGCCAAAACAGCGATACATAAATGAGACTGTCCAGGGTTCCTACAGGCACCAGAGAGTTCAGAGTTTTTAAGGTGTTTTTCAAAAGATCTGCATGAACTTTAAGTCCAACAAACCAGGAGACATCAGCCTCCTGGTTCTAGTGCTCTGTGCCGAGTGTATTAAAGCGTTAAACGTTTCCTCATCTGCATCCACAAAGGGAAACGTGTGGGAGCTGCCTCATAGTACCATCTCAAACACTTCCTGCACAAAGTAATTTCACAGAATTCACATGTCCGCTTGTCTTTGACAGTCAGACAACTTGGCTTTAAAAATTATGCATGTTGTTTCCTCTGTTAGCTCGTGTGATATTCATGCTCATCAGTAAATTATTGAAAAAAATCTGTAAGTGCTTGTTTTCAGAAAAAACGATGAATAAAATCGACTCTCTTGACGCCTGAAACACTGACCGAAGACTTTTAAATACCAACTATTTCCATATTTTCAGATGAATTAATTTAATACATTTCAAGACTCTTTAAGGACCTGCAGGAACGCTGCTAATCGTTTACTGTCAGTCATGTAAGCTGTGCAGCGTCTGAGGGACCGGCGTGGATTCTCTACATCTTAGTAGTTTAGTGTGATGCTGAGGTACGTTTGCTAACATGCCCTGTGCTCCTGCTGGCAACTCGGCAAGAATGAAGAAGCCATGATGAAAGAGAAAGAGGAGGAGGAAGAGTCGGATACATGAGTGTGAGATGCTGTTCTTCCAGTTTATAGATGTTGTTGCAAACTGATGTTCGTGTCAGCTTTCAGTAATTTTCTTTAGAGATGAAAACAAGTCTGCATGTCCTTCTTGCTTTCAGACAACCTAATTCACTTTTTTGAGATATACTGTCGAGACTTATAAAACAGATGCATGTGTGACGTGTTTGAAATTTGCAGAACGTTTGGAAGATGAGCAGAAGTCTTCCTCAGAGCTTCGATCACTTTGGAGGAGTTTAGTTTCGTCTTGTTAGTGTTTCGTGATTTCTTCGTGCTTCTCTTTCCTCTTGGCTGCGTCTCCCTGGCCTGAATCTGATGGAGGTTTCTTCCTTCCCACTGTCACCGAGCACTGCAGAGGGACTCAGATATTTGGAGCCATCTCTGATATTTATCTTGCAATATGAAGCTGTATATTAAATGTGTCCGATGCATTAAAACTGAACTGAGTGGGCTCACATCAGTCAGAGCTGGTACCCGACTGCCGTCCCAGGCAAACAGAAGAGGACAGAAGAGTAAATCATGTGTATGTGTGAGTCAGCAGGGATTGTATTAAATGAGAAAAGCAGAGATTAATTATTTGAATGTGACACAGGCCGTCTGAGAGCCTCGCTGTGTTTTCCTCCCATACATAAAGACTGAATATAAGAAATGAAGTGTGTGACACCGTGGGGGGGTTCCACTCAGAGTGTCCCTCCACCCAACTGCTCCCCTGAAACCTGCACGCCTCTGCTGATGTTCCTGTAAATGCAGTTTTAAAGCTGCATTTTCACCTAATAAGCAACTTTAAAATCATGAATCCAAAACTGGAGAAGTTCATTAAAATCAAACAATTTACTGCTTTTCTCCCTGAGAAAAAATAGAAATGCAGCTTTTGCTGTTTTCAAGACATTAGAGAAGCAAACTGTACCAAAAATTTCAAGGTGCTCTTAAAACATTTTATTTTGCATTTGATTCTTGTTTTTATGTCAATAACTGAACCTGCTTCTGTGGAGAACAGATCAGCTGCTCGGTTTCTTCATTAACGTCGGTCTTTAGTCTGGTTTCTTTCAGAATTTCTTTCTCTTTGTTTTACAGGTTTGTGTATGTTAGTTTGTCCATGTTTGAATATTTTGTTTTTTCCCCATTTTTAATGTTTTCGTGTCTGTGAAGCCCTCTGAAACTTTACATGTGCAAATAAAAGCGACTCAACATTCCTGCTTCAGAAAGCAGACGGACTGTGAAACAGGAGGAAAGAGCTTCAGCCAACAGTTTGGCCAAATTTATCAAAAGAACAGCAGGAAAGTTTGAGACAGAGACGCCTTAAAATAAAAAGGTTAAATCTAAACTCTGAGTTAAATTAAATGAAAAATAAAATTATAAGTACAAAACAACAACAACCCACAAAGTGACTGCAGGCCACACGGATCCAATCATGACAACATGGACCAGATATACAACTCGGATCAGCTGTGATATTGTAAACAGCTCTTTAGGAATAAATGCGTGGATACTCCAGCAGATTAAATTCACAGCTCACAGACTAAACTGACTCGCAGCAGCAGGAACATTAACCCGACTCTTCATATTTCAGCTCGAAGCTCAAACAGGCCAACAGACACGGACATGCAGGACAATGAGGATTCAGTGAGATTCAAAGGTCACCACAGCAGCAGCGGCTCCAACAAGTCCCCGAATCACAGAAGACGTGCCCACGGGAATATCACACATACAGACCCGCGCGCACATCTCGGCATCAGATTAGGATTATTCAAAGCACAGAGGCTGATTTACAGCAGGAGGGGTGGAGGAGGTGGAGGTCTTACCTGTGCAGTCCTTTCCTTTGCCTTTGCACTCGCCGCTCTGAGGATAAGACCCCCGAGCCTCCAGCAGCAGAGACAGCAGGCAGGCGGACACCAGGCACCGGACGACCCCGCCGGGACGCCCGCGATGCCTCGCAGGGCCTGACAACATCGCGAAGAAGCCGATCAGACCTGCAGACGCCAGCGGGACGCAGCGCTCGGATGTCGGTTCAGGTGGAAAGCACAGCTTAATCCCGGGTGCAGCAGGCGGAGGCTGGCTCCCACTGACGGAGAGCGCAGAGGGGGGAAGGTGGAGGAATGTGCGGGTAACGCTCGCCGGATCCGCGTTCAGGAAGTCTGGGAGGCGGTCCAGTTCGTCCGGGCAGGGAGCATCCTCCCCCTGCGTCCGCGCCTCTATCTTCAGGCAGACCGAGCTGCACCGGCTGGATCCGGCTGTCTGTCTCGCGCCGCACACGAAACGATCCCGCGCGTCGTGGATCCGTCACGGAGCTCAGCGGGGCGCTCCGGCTCACAGACGCGCTGCAACCACAACAAAGAGATCCGGACCGAGAGCAGGGAGGACGGGCGGGCTGGTCACGTGAGAGGACGCAACGCTCCCCTCCACCTCCACGCCCCTGACGCACGCGCGCGCGCACGCACACCTTGAGCTGCAGAAGGCTGCAGTGAAAGAAGCTCCGGCAGGTCGCGGACCTGAACCCGTCAGCCCACATCCACGGCCGGCAGCACGTGCGACACCGAACGTGACGGTTTTGTTCAGTATCGTTAACGATGCAAGAAGGAGCACGTGACACTTTAGAAGGAAGCGTGTCCACTCAGGACGTGAAATCGTTCCGGTGGAGGCTGCTGTTCCACCAGCAGCTGCTCGGAATCCGCTTCAGACAGTTTTCACATTTTTCTATTAAGAAGTCCCGGGAGAGAGGCGGGAACGATCTCACGGGAACGATCTCACGGGAACACGCTGCTGAACTCTCCTGAAAATAAAAAGTCACGTGATTAATAATCAGCACGAGTCACGATGAATTGATTAACAGATTAGATCGATTGATGAAGAGTTTGTGCATCAAATGAAGACTCTGTGACTCTGTTATTGCACCTGCGTGATCATCAGTCCTTCGTGGACACTTGAAACTGTTTTAGAGTTACTGCTGAACTTTCTGTTTCCCTCTGATCTCTTAAAAACATCACTTTAATGTCACTGAGACTTTCTAGCTGGATAAATAAAGGATGGTCACTTTGCCAGAAACTGATCACAGCTTCTACCTCGTGACAAAAACGTTCTCTGTGGCTCGACATGACTTCATGTCATTGATGGGAGAAATGTTTGACACCTGTTTCACAGATTATAGGCCAACAAGTCATTTACAACGGTTTAAATATGGGCAAGGTTCAAATCTGGCTGGCCCACTGATCAATAAGAAATCATTTCATACAGGATGATGTATTTTTGAAAAGTATTTGTTTTAAACGCTCCTCAAACGTTGATTCTGTTCATCTGGAGGTTCCCTCACTCATCAAAGTGACTTCAAATGACTTTGGGCTTTTTAGGCTTTCCAGGATCTTTTCCTGGATCTTTTAAAGTGCTTAAACTAAGGGTCAGTTTCACACTGCACAAAGTCCAAAGACTGTTTTACTCAAAAATCATCACGTTGGTGCTGAAACTGGAAAACAGTTTAGTTCCACAGACAGGCTGGTTCTAAAAACCAGTCGGTCCCCACAGTGACTGGGTCACTATCTTCGCTGTGACTTGAACACAGCACTGCCTGGTTTCCTTCACCTGAACTGAGTCACCAAAGCCTAAACCCCAGTCGGGAATCACCACCGTGGTTATCAGCACTCACCGCTTTAGACTCTGAGCACGCTCATTAAAAAGGGGCGTTTCATGCCTAACTGTTTAACACTGAGCAGGTTTCACATTAGAGCTCTGAAACTTTACACCTGAAAGGTTTCTGTCCCACAGTCTGACGAAGCAGACGGAGATCACTTCAGTTTGTCTGCAGGTCAAAGTGCAGTGATCTGTGTTCTAGTTTCCAGTGGAGTGAAACAGACTCAGCAGCAGATTAGAAAATAAAAACATGCATCATCAGGTTAAACCAGGCATCCTCCAGTGAGTCTGTATCTCTGCCTTCGTTTCATGCTTTTAGTAGCCTCAACAACTTTAGCTGAAATTCAAATATTTTATCAGTCACTCAGTTCTAATTAACAGGAAGTCTGTTTATGCTAACCAGGACAGCGGTCATTAACTTAGCCGTCCACCTCTCGTCTCACTGCAGCCTCTAAACACCAACGCAGCAAAAACATTAACGCTGAGCTTAAAAACAAAGCAGTGAGCGATGGAGGCGACATCTGTCCATCTTCACATCTGTTTTCATGGTTTTATTGTTTTATTTTATACTGTATGTGCGCTTTTATTGTTTGGAAACAACAAATTGGAGGTGACAGAGTGGAACATGTTGAGAGATTCATTTGGAGCGATCAGAATAAATGAAACATCAGAGGTGGAGCTCAGGTGGAGCTGTTTGGAGACAGAGTTAGAGAGGCAGGTGACATGGTTTGAGCAGAGGAGGGATCGTGGATATACTGGATGACGGATGTTGAAAATGGAGCTGCCAGGCGAGAGGAAGCTCACAGAGGAGATTCATGGATTGGTGCTGGTGTGACAGAGGTGGATGTAAAGGACGGGGTGAGGTGGAGGCAGAGGATCTGCTGTGGCGACCCCTAAAGGAAGCAGCTGAAAAGAGAAGGGTTTTGATTGTTTCCTGTGACTCAGGAGATCCAGGCTTCCCTGTTTCAGTTAACAAAGGTAAACATCAGCACGAGGTTGTCTGACTGTGTTCAGTGCTTTCAGTTTTCTGCAGCTGCGTTTTCTTTTACCTGTCGTGGGTTTTGTTTTTACGGTGTGGCGTCAGTATTTCAGAAAGGATCTGAATGCTTCCTGAAGTGTGCGCAGCAGAAACCACACGTTCTCTCAGGAGACGTGAGCCAGCATCACGAGTCCCTGTCCTCTGCACACGTGATGATGATGATGATGATGCGGCGTCTGATGTTAGGCTTGAATGTCAGTGTAGCAAACAGCAGATGTGACATTTTGAACCAGATCTGTCCTGTTGTTCTGATGACCGACTTTCCTCCTGATCGGAGCTGTGCGGTCACTCCAAACTGAATGACAGATTTTTGTGTCCATCTTTAAAGCATCTAAACAACATCTGACTGATACTTCCTCTTAATGGCGTTGTGTAGCAAGGTTCCAGCCCCGCTCACACATTTCATCACCTCTGTGTCACCACGTGAGCGAAACCTGAGCTGGTTGTATAAACGGGCCCAAACACGAGTCATTAAACCCTCCTCGCTGACTGGATTAATATTTACACTGCACATATTGGCCCACGGCTTCATTTTGGCCTCCGCTGGCGCTCCACCAAGGTGGACCTATTTGGCACGCTGCCTTTCATCCTGCTGCTGTCGGTTTGTCGTCTCTCCATCACGTGCACATTTTTCTGACGTGGAGGCAGCAGCAGCAGCAGCAGAGGAGTCTTCAGCAGCGCCGTTGGACATGGTCGGTTCCACGCCAGCAGCTGTAACAGCTCTCCCGGGTGCTATCACCGCCTGCCAGATGGCAGAGTGGAACGAGCCTGTTCTAAATCACTCACAGCTCTGCTGATTAGCTTCCAGGACGAGGTTAAAGACTTTTCAGAAGATGTGGAAGGAGAGACCAGAGCTGAGATAAAGAAGTCTTCCCTGATTTATTTCACGTCACGCTGACACTGAGCCAACGCTGGCAGAAGCTGACACCCGGACTAATGTCCGCCTGCTCAAAGTCCCATACAGACCTCGACTCATATTAATGACTCCTGAGCAAGGCACTTAACCTCGGTGGCCCAGCAGGTGAATGTAGAGCAGTGAAGGTTTACTGCCAGAGCTGCTCCAAGGTTTAGAGAAAAACAAGGAAAATTGTTGTTGCATCTCTTTGTAGGGACCAAAATCCAGGTCCCTACAAGTTTGAAGACATTCTTCAGACTCAAAATGTGGTTTTAGTAGGGGTGGGTTTTTATAATCGATTTATCGATTAAAATCGATTCTGGCTTGGATAACGTGAAATCGATTCTTTAAAATCCTGAATCGATTTTTTTATATAAATTTATTTTGCCCGAAATGCCAGAATCTCAGGTGAAACCTCAAAACTTCAACAACCAGTGAATGAGAGCAGGAACACGGCTTCTGCACAAAGACGTAAACACAAAGCTCTGACCGCGGATCAGAATCAGTGACATGTGACTTTCTCACATGTCACAGCTGAAAGCTGACAGCTCGCTGATTCTGATCTGTCGGCAGGTGTGTTTACGCCCTTTTTGCGCTGATTCTAAAGCTGTTAGTTTGATGTCTCTCCAAACAACATTGACCGAACCAGCAGCAAAAGAAGATCCAAACTACGCTTCACATCAACATCGTCATGAACTCACTCTGACTTTTGCTGTTTTGCTTCCACCACGATGCACAGCTCTCTCTCTCCCCCTCTCTCTGTCTCTCCCTGTCTGTCTGTTTTCTGCATTATTCGCTTGCTTGTTACGCACAAGTCTACCGTTGTTTACAGGCTGTCAGCCGCTGTTTTTGTTTGTTTTACATCTGAAAAGAAAACCTAATTTCTGCCGTTCAATACTGAACAAATGTAAACTTTTTAAAATTATGCAAAATGCAAAATGCTCAGCCGTGTCTCTAATAAAACCGCTGTAACTTCAGATTACAATCATGTGTTGATTAATGGTTTTCTTTCGTTTTTGATCTACTGCAGAATATTTTTATAAAATCCCAGGCCAGGAAAATCTCCTTCATGTTTTTCTGTGTTATCTTCAGCTACTTTGACACAAAGGCCTCTGCTGTGATGCTCACACCTTTGATAAAGTCTTGCATGTGTCAGCTTCCTTTTCATAGATACAAAAATATGTAAATGTACTGATCTGAATTATAATATTTCTGACTGTCAAAATTTCCCAGATTCAAATCGAATCGAATTAAATCGAATCGTGGATCGAATCGATTCGGGACCTTGTGAATCGGAATTGAATCGATTCTAGAAATCAGTGACAATACCCAGCTGTAGTTAAAAGCATTATGTCGATTAGGTGTCCCCACAACATATCAATTACTAACGTGTGTGTGTTTGTGTGTGTGTGTGTGTGTGTGTGGTTTACACTGTTGTCTTAACACTTCCATGTTTCAGGGGCCACTTCACAGCAGCATCTGTCTCCTGGTGTTTTGTATCAGCTCATTAAGTGATGATGCTCAGCCTCGGGTCCAAGTGTTTGTGGCTTTAGATGAGTCACAGCGCTTTTAACAGATGCATGACCCCCAACGTTTTTAAAGCCCTCAGTCTCCCACTAAACGCACCTGTGGCATCAATTTGAAAAGCTCAGGTGCCTTCTTGAGTTATTGCATTTACAAGATTTTCAGAAAATGTGACCTCTGACCTTGAACTTATTTGATACTTTTAGGATGTGTTTTATCTCCAGTTGACGTGGAAACCAAAATATCAAGACTTTCATCCTGATGATAACATGTACGAGCCCATCCTTGTTCCTGCTGTTCCTTTATAAGAAATAAATAAAGAGGACAAACAGAACAAAACCCTGACGACACGTTCAAACGTCTGCACAGTTTCACTCACGGCTGCACACGCTGCAGAGGAGGCGTTGCACAAATCTGCTCGTTTAACAGGAGCTTCACAAACAGCTTCAGAGGGAAACGTTCACAAGCTTGTGAGCTTCCTTAGTGTGGTTTGTGCGTTTGTTCCTGCTTCTGCTTTCCATTGTTGGATTTCGACTTTATTCAGGCTGATGGTTTGAAGACATCTGCCATGTGTTAAAAATAAAACTTCAGCTAACAGACTGTGTAAAACAAACAGGTGGCTCGGTAATTAGAAAGATGCTCTGCTCTGTATTCTAGAGACAGTAGGTGAAAAACTAATGGAAGTGCTGTTTTGTGACTCGCTCTCTGAAGGTTTTGTCTTAATTTCTCTCTAAGCTTCTTCAGCTTTGGTCGCCTGTTTGGGGTTTAAACTGAAGCTTGGCCGTCGTCAGATTATTCCTCCCACCATATGCTCCCATCCCACCGCAGAGATTTACAGCCTACCTGGTGCTGACGACATATTCGGCTGATTTCACAGCTTGGAAACTGCAGAGAAAAACAGTAACTCGCCAAGTAAACATACTCAAGCAGAAATAACGTTTTGAATATAAAATGAAGAGAAACAATTTTAAATAACTAAAAACAGATATTTACATGTAAGTAGAGAATTTCTTAATCTAGAGACAAAATCTTGGTTTCCATTTGTGGTGAAGTTTTGTATGGCATCGTTTCTCACTTCAGGATCCAAATGTTCCTCCAGTCCCTGAAATCAAACAGCTGAGACTTAAAGATGGTCCAAACTCCTTCAGCTCTAATAAAACGATCAGTGTCTGTCCATCCAGCTGTTACAATTAACCCTGCACATTAACGGAGAAAGAAAACTAAACAGCAGCCAAGTTTAGAGAGTTACTGAAGTCGAGTTAGCTGACTTATAATAATGTGTGACTGGGTTTATCTAAACACACCAGCAGGGAAGCTGGTGCTGATGGGGAGACAAACAGCGAGGAAGACGATGCCGTAAACGTACCAAACTTCAGTCTGAGGTTGGTCACTAACATGTTGCTGCATTCATTAGATGATGTGAAAACGTCCTGATCCTGAGCTTAACGTCCACGCAGAAAGTGATTCTCCTGAAGTGTTTAGCGTCCGTGTGCTGCAGTGATAAAAAAAAAGCTCCGTCTCACCTTTAAAACACGAGAAACTCAACCAGCAAAGGAAACACCTGGAAACACAGTCGATGCACCAGCGCTGCTCGCACAAGTGGACGGTCACTTTGGGCAGGTTGATACCAGAACAAAGCTCATGCAACAAGCAAACAAAAGATTTCTTCAACAAAAATGCATTGGCAGAGGACTCTGTTATCCCCCGACAGAGATTTAGCTAAAAAAATCGAGGTCCATTCATAAACAGTGACCGAGGAAGTCTTGAAACAGACATTCAGGCTGAGGAGACGAGTCAGGGGTATTCCAGCATCAGTAAAACACATCTGTAGTTAAGATGTATCCACGCTGGTCCTTAATTACGCGCTCAAAGAATATTTGCTGATAAAAAATAAAGTAGTGATTTCAAAAATCACATTTTAAAGGACTTAAACGTTACATTTTAGGCACTAAAACAACTTTCTTTGGGCTCTGCTGCTTCATAACGATTAAACTTACTCTGAAAAATGCTGACTTTGGATAAACACTCCGAATCTGCTGCCAAAAGACAACTTCTGTAAAATAAAAATGCATAAAATCGTGTTCACTGTGGTGCATATATAAAATTGAACTGTTACCACAAACACGGCTGAAAGTGGTTCCAGAGAAAACGTGAGCAAAGTGATGAAAGGCTTTTATTTCTTCTGTTCCAACCTGATGCTCAATAAACAAATTCAGAACATTAAAAAGAGAAAAATCATACTTGGGACGTGAATTCAGTGCAGTGAATAACTCTGTCACCGCACTGATGTGGAAGCTTTACATCATGTTGACCTTTTGTGTGCAAAAAGGTCAAAATCCCGAGAAGAAGAAGAAGAAGCCATTTCTGCCAGTTTCATGTGGACGTTTTCCAGCCCCTGCCATCGTTTCCAACTCGGCTCCTCTCCCACTGTTCCCGTTCGACTGTTCTTGCTGTGGTAACAGACAAAATCCTCACAGCACCCCTTCAGAAACATGTGCTGTTTGCTGAAGTCACAGTCTGCGAGATTTTCAGCTTCAGAACGAAGACAAAAAACATGAATAAGTGCAGGAAGTGGGGAAACAAAGACTCTGAGGAGAAAGAGGTGGATTTGTGTGATTTGTGTCATCTTACATATGCAAACAGACATTTAACAAACTGACATTTTACTGAATTTGATGCCAAGTTAAGCACATTTTTCATGCATTTGAAGGACGTCATGGCTGAAATATGTGCACAATCTTTGCTGAAATATCCTGAAGTATTTCTGCTGATAAAAAGTCTCTTCTGCACATTTTTAAACTTTAATTTCTTGGCTCGGTTGGTGGGCCGCCTGCCTGCCGCCTGCCTGCTGTAACAGAGTGTAAACGGGAGGGGCGGATGGGATGGGTCATGTGGATTGTGGAATGGAAAGAGAAGGATGGCAAATGAGCAATGCTAATTCGATTAAGTTCCACGATAGTTATCTCTAATTGGCTTACTGCGTTTGTTGTGGATTGGCAGACACTCGGAGTCTGTTGTCTCGCTGTAATCGATGCCTGCTTGTAAGATAACATTAAAGCAGAAAACGCTCGGATCTGGGAAAATTAGCAATGCAACAAGTTCTGCAATTAAAAATTTCACTGCGAGAAACATCAACCTGTGGAAGAATGAAAAGTTTACAGAGAGCCGACCCCCCCTGGATGATTAGAAACCTGCACCTGAGGGGAACCCGGCTGTTTTGGGGTTTTTAGCTCTGATCCTGATCATAGCGTGCAGACTCTAATTTCCTCCGCCATCTGTAGCTCCAGCTCGGCTACAGGGGAGGCGCGACCCCCTCTGCTGCCGATAACGGGGAGGGGGAGATAATCCAAACCATTCTGCAGGGCCGGAGAGGGGAGGGTGGGGTCGGGGTATAGAGTTTAACCCTTTGCTAATCACCACACAACCCTTCGAGTGCAGGAGTCTCAACGAGCCATTTAATCTCAGCCACCGTCTGACGCGCTGTTTCTGCTCCTGGATTAGATAAGCAGGAAACAAAATAGTTTATTACTTCTGATTTTAGAGCATCAGAAGAGCAGAGACAGAGATGCCAGTGTTTTTTTTACCTTGCATACCCAGTAATTGAATAAAGTACAAACAATTACACTCAGCTGTAAGTATAATGACAATCTCATTAGTGCACTGATTTGTGAAATTATTGCAAAAGAGGCATTAAAAGGATGACTGAGTTGTTCCAACGATTGTGTTGACATCAGCTGGACTTTTGTTCAGGTTCATGAAGACAGTCGTGGCTCGTTGGAGCCGCTTCTCCTGATATAAGAGCTAATGGGGGGGGTTGCAGGTATATAACCTCTAATCTTCACGGAGGTCTTCCTGAGAGTCGCTGACCCAGGCAGAGGAGCTCTGTCATTCCTTATGTGGCAGGATTGTTGGAGAAACTTTCTCCATGCACAACTTCCCGTTGCACCTGAGACCCAGCATCACCGTCAGACCTAAACAGGCTCATCCCAAAGGTCATGTGAGCGCCCTGCAGACTCATGGCCCAGCAGCTCATCAGGCAGGAAACTCATGAGAAGACAAACGTTTGAGGAGCTTGTTTATGTCCACCTCTAATAACCATCTTTGAAGAGGTGGGGGCTCAGATGAGTGAACAGAAAGTCACACTTTGACCCACGGCAGCCTGAATAACCCACAGGACTGCAGGATCATCTCAGGCCCACTTCCAATGTGAAGACCCCACCCGAGGGTAAATACCCGTGACTCCTCGTCAGCTTTTAGAACTAAAGACGCCTCAGAGATGAGAGATGAAATAATACAATGGCAGTTATATTGTATATTTTAATTTAATGATGACATATTCTAAGTGTCGTGTCTCCTGAAAACATCACGAATGCAAACGTGTTCGTATGTGAAGAGCTCACAGCAGCTGCACAGATTTGTAACGGGACACCCGCCCTGCAGAGCTGTCCTCCTCCTCGCATTGAGCTTCAGAGGAGGAAAGTAACCGAAGAGTCATCTTCCTGCGCAGCGGTGCCTGATTTTACATAATTAATGACTGCCATAACGTTTTAATAAGCTGACCCTGTCCTCTCCTCAAAGACTCTATACAAAGCCCATAAACGGGCTAAGTTCATAAAATCTAATCGTCTTAAAGCCACGACTGACACATTATATATCAGCTTTATGTGGCAGTCGTGTCATTTTTTTAAAATAAGTCATTAGACGAAGTGATTTACGAGGCTTTGGGAAAGGGAGTTCATTGAAAAGAGATGAAACTGTTGAAGTTTTTCTCTCGCCACATTTCTCCCGGTAACAGTTTTTCTTCCATTAATCTGACGTCTGCAGGTGCTTTATAAATTCAGATTGCACTTTGGACGAGATTAATCGTAACGAGGCGGCGTCCGCTAAATGTCCATCATTCACAGCACAAGTTAAGAGGCCTTCATGTCAAACTTCATTTTGTTTGATTCGCTGCGTTTATTTACAACCTGCGTGTCATAAAAATGTTTGGAGACAAAGTTGGAGAGATGCTTACATAAAGTGGACAAAGGATGATGAAGATGGAGCTGCAGTTCAGGAGGAGACCTCTGAGGATGTAGTGAAGGAGGACATGCAGAGGGCTGGTGTGACAGAGGCGGATGCTGGGATGAGGTGAGATGGAGGCAGATGATCAGATGACACCTGAAAGGAGGAGCCAAAAGAAGGAGACGTCATAAAAAAGCCAAACACAGAAGTTATTTGGGGGAAACTGAGCAGAGCGCCTCGTTTCTCTGACGTTATGTTCTCAGATGCTCGACAGCTGTTTCAGGATACATCGAAGTAAACCATGACCTGTCTCTATGCTCCTTCCCCTCACCCTCTGACCAGTCACAGCACAGAGCTGCCTCGTGATCCACCACGTGATATAAATTATAACTCTTAAAAGGAATATTTAATTAATCTTTTAATTGTCAGAAGGTTTAATAAACACACAAATCTATGATTTTCTGGTGATTATTTCCTGGTTCAGACTGTAAAGCCTTAAACCTGCCAGGTTCCTTTGTGTCACCGCAGAGATGACTTATTTATTTTTCCTTGTGGTCCCCATGGAGGACTTGAAGATGTAAAGCAGAGATGAGCTCCTCTGTAAATCTTTGAGTAAAAACCCGACCACCCCCCCAACAGGAACGTCAGAGCGAACCGAGCCCGCCCCGGGACTTTGATTCAGACAATTCTACATCAGGTCGGAATCGCTCGCCCTGGGCCTCGCTCCTCTCTTCCTCTCTTCAGAGCTTGAAAAGGAAATGACTTTTCCCCTCCATCTGTCACAGTGCTGCTGCGCTAATTGAAAGCTGAAAGCGTGAATCCATTCAAAAGGAGCTACATTTTCATTTTCACAAAACCTGTCCGATCACAGCGGCGGATGAACCTCGCTGCAAAAATTAAATCAGGATGAGTCACAGAGGACGTTCGGTGCGGGAAGCTCGTTTGTAACTTTGTGTCATCTATAATTAAAGGGTGAGATGATGTACAAATTAAACTTCTCTGTAAGATTCGGACTTTAATAACGCTGATTACTCCTCAGCTCCTGGTGGATTGCGGGAAACTGAAGAAAATGAGTGAACCAGCCAGATGATTGATTCATTCAAACTGAACAGAAAATCTCTGTGGAGTTAAATTTGACACTGAGGATACAGGTGAAACGATGCTGATGCTGCTGCTTCCTCAGCTCAGTCATCACATGATGTAACGTGTTCATGTTCCAGCCCTAAAGTGAACATTTACTGGCTCACGTCTGTACATTTTTTAAATTGCAGCTAATTATTTTATTGCAGGGTGTAATGTCTCAATAGGGTTAACTAAAGTCTGGCTTTCTGCTAACTTTAAATCCATACGATGTTCTGCAAAAACTGCTGAACTACAGTGGTCCCTCTGCACCCTGCCACCTTTTTAGACTTCAACAACAAATATGTAGCATCATAATACAGTATGCATCAGGTAACCAATCAACAAACAAACAATCAGCCTGTCAGCCTTTGAGCAAACTCTAAATTTCATGTTGGCGAGCTGTTTAAGCTGCTTTAGCCTGCCTGCTGTTGCTAATGCAAGCCACTTTGCAGCCCACCTTCATCCCAGCTTCTCTTCTTCGTGCTGTCTGACATGATAAATATCTGTCGTTCTGTAAGTTGCTGCTGCTAACATTTAAAGTACTGCAGCTTTTACACAAGCTGGCTGGTCCATGGGCAGAAGAAAACTCAAATTATAAAAAATACTTTTGCACAAACATGTCTTTAGAAGCGGTTAAATGTATTGATGCACTGATTGCAGTTTTCTTGGCCAGTTCTGATTTCCGTCTGTGACGTGCCGATACCAGTTTATGACGATTCCAGTTTTCTTTCTCAGAACTACGACTGACAGCATATAAAAAAAAAAACCTAAACCAGAAAGCAGAGCAAAATATTAACCTTCACAGTTTCCCCCAAAGTGCAGCAAATCACAGGATCTAAAACTCTTTGCTACTGAAAAAAGGCACAAACAACAAAAGAAAGTGAGCTGCTGTACGCCCAGCGTGACCTGATGTATTTGACCTTACTGAACAAAAGCAGGTGCAACAGATTTAAATAGCAACACAAATAAACCGTCATTGACCCTTTTTTCTTTTTCATCATAATCTTCCACTGCTTTGCTCCGTTGCTCATACCGAGGCTGCTCTGGAAAGCTTTGCCTCCACAGTGAGGAGCTTCTACACTAATGACATTTATCACATAAGCATGCCAGACCAGCTTCTAATTGGTGATATGTGAGACTGACCGAGAACGCTGGAAACCAGCGATGTTGCTCCTGGCTGGTCGATCACTACATGTCTTCTAAAAAGAATGAAACAGACCAGCAGCTATGGCAGCAGCAATCTGGAGCTCGACTGTGACTCTTAGCAAGAAAATCCAGACTTTCATTAACACTTGTCTGTGCTAGACATCATCTTCAAACTGAGGCAGAACCAACCAGCAGAGAGGGGGAAACACTCTTCAGGAGCTGGATACATTTATTCCAGACCGAGACGAGGACGACACGCCCAGAAACACGCGGTGATTAAGAAAATGACATTTAAAAGCTGAATATAGCACAATCACAGGACTCTATGGAGTGAAATAAGTTAATTAGATAAAACTATGAAGCAAAAAAAGTGCACTTCCTTTTGTTAACCTTTCTTTTACTGAGAGGTTAATATCTGAAGGCCATATTATGGGCTGTGTTTGCTCTCGTTGTCTCTCTGCTGCTCATTATAAACTGTTTGTGTTTGCACCAAAAGACCACTAATTTCAGCTTCTGTGGCCTTTATAATTAGTGCCTCATTAGAAGCATTTTACCAGAAGTGTTCTGAATATTTCCATGAACTTATTGGTGAATCTGTGTTTGTTTTTTATTTTTCTGACAGCCGCTTTCCCATCAGCCCCTGCTCCCCTCGCTTGGTGTGCAGAGCTTTACTTTGATCATCACCCGCCTCTCTGAGTCGATCTGTTAATGAAGTGGACCTACCGGAGACCCGCAGCTTTAATCCTTCGATACAGCTGGAAGCTTATCGATACTCTGGCACCGTGCTGGGTTTTTTCAGGTTTTCATATCACCCTCCACCTCCACCTGCAGCAGCTCCCTCTGAATCCCCCTCTTGGTGACAATCGATTTAGACGGATCAGAGAGAAGGCTTACCCCGGCAGCGCTATTGATTTCACCCCCCACCCCAAGCAGGTTATGAAGTCAATTCAGTTTTGACCTATGAGAAACAAATCGCCCACAGAGTAATCACGGATCGGAGAAATAGATAAAGGAGGTAATGACATGGTTGGAGCGCTGCAGCTCGGTGATAAGGAGTCCTGAGAATACACAACAAAGCTGCTTCGAGCAGGAACCCGACCACAGGTTTAGAAAAGTGAGTCAGGAGAACATTTTATGTATCTGATGTTTCTCTCGTCTGATTTAAGAACTGACCGACGACATCGTTTATGAACTCGCCATGTTTTAGGTGAGATGTACAGACCACAGAGCTGGTTCACCCGCTGCTCCTGATGTGATGGTAGCAGGGTGATGTGGACGTGGAGGGGTCTGGGCTGGGTGGGGGAGGAAGGCCAGGTCACGATTTCAAAGCTGATCCTCTAATTAAACCCCTCCCTCCTTTGGGCCTGGGGACTGCTTCGTTGTGCAGTGGGCCGGCTCCCTCTTGTCTGGGGGAAACTCAAAGCCACAGATACCAGCTCAAAAACCCGGAAAGAAAATCAATCTTTGTGTGTAAAACTAGACAAAAAGCAAAAATAGGGATGAGCTGAATGACCTTGAGCTTCAGAGGAGGCTTTTTTCCATCCCCTCCTGAATGGACCCTTTAAAATGATCAGTTCTGTGTTTATGTTTAGATTTTTGTTCGTCTTGTGCCTCCTTTGAAAATGCCGTGCGCATCCACACCGCACTCATCTCCGTGTTTTTATTATTTCCTACGTGTTCATCTCCCGCGTCTTGTCCTGAGTCCGAGCAACAGTTCAGAGGTTTTCAGTGCTGTGGGCTGTTTTTGGTCATTAAAGCATCCTTCAGTGGATGTTTCTCACACTGTGGTGTTACCACTGTTTTGGAGAAAGATTTTAAATGACTGCAAACAGCAACCCTACCGCTCCAGGTAAGTTGCTACCTCGAACGGAGGATTTTCAAAGAGAGACAGCTGACCTCGAAGGAGAAGATTTGTTGGTTCATCTTCACTGTTTCCCTCATCGACAGCTGCGAGTAGTGCCTGGAAGTTTATCCTTCGTGCTCTTTGAGCTCAGTCCTTCACTTGCTCACTCCAAGTCGAGATGACATGGTTGTCCCAGACTCCCGAGGAGGACCCAGGATGTGAGGGAGGGGTTTTATCTTCTGGCTGGCTTGAAGGGCAGCTACATGTGGACATGTGCAGACAGGTGCCTCCTCCAAAATGAGTTTAAACAACTACTTTTTAACCCATCCAGCTCTTGTGACATCAGATGTCACTGCGGTAAAGATGTGTGAGGTCACTCCTGGGTCTCAGACTTATTTTCACCTTCTGAGCAGAGCCCAGATGTTGTCACTGACGTGAGGACAGAGGTAACAGAAGCAGGAGCCGTGCCAGTGGCTTCGTGTCACTTTCCATCATGTCAGCGTCGAAGGGCTGCGGGATGAAGATGAGTCATGGAAGTGTGTGATTAAGGCTCAGACTCGCCCTGATTAAATAAACATACAGGAAACAGTCACTCAGCGGCGGACTCTCATCAGGCTGCCGAGCAGAGCGGCTGATGAGAATCTGTTCACTTTGATCTGCGTCAGGCTCAATGATGTCGACAGCTGCTGTGTCAATGCTCACGAGGGCCTCAAGGACTTTGCTGTGTGACCGCCGGCCCCATGTTTGCATAGTCCTACAGGAAAGCAGGTCAGAGCTCCGCCGCTGCTCCACAAATGTTCATATACTTCCTGCAACGACAGGAAGTCATCAGTCCACCAACAGTTCGCTGAAAAGCTGGGAATTAGACAGAGCAGTGTAATGTTTCTGGCATCAAACGTGGAGTACAAACACGTTCTTACTGATACTTAAAGGGAACGAACTCTTTAGGGAACAACAAGGCATCTCCATGGTAACCAAAGCAGATAAAGCCTGAGTCATGTTGAACAGGGGAAGAAATCTTTTTGAGTTTGGGTCGCTGTTTTTAATTTTCCTGCATTTTATATAATTTGTGCCTCCTTGTCTCCTCCTGTGACCTGAAAGTCAGTCTTAATATGTATCAAGTCCTAAACTCCACGCGGAGGACAGCGGACTGAGGAGGCCCGCCACAGCAGCTGCACAGATGTGCTGTTAGCGGATGTGTTGGCACACCGCTGCGTGGACTCGTCCTTTGTATTCAGACGTTTTCTGAATAGTGTCTGTTCACTTAAAAGAAAAGAGGTTGCATCTTGTCACGTGCTGCTCCAGGTTGTACAGTTAATCGAACTGTTATAAACACGTCATAATCTCTGTGACATCTGAGATCATAAAAAGCAGCCATAACAAAACAGTTTATGAGGCTCCGAAGGGACGACGTCTCACTGTTTCTCTCCTCGTGGATCTGCTGGTGGGACAAAACTGTGAAGGAGAGGATGCAAGGAAAGGAACTAAGGATGTACAGACTGAAACGTGACAAAGAGAAGATCAGCCCTGTCCTCGTTCAGGCTGCGGTCAGTCTCTGGTCTGCATCACTGCAACGTGTAGTCACACTTGCAGGAGCTGCGTGTGCTTACGGCGTGCACATTTAACACGGAAGAATAAATGCCCGTCAGTTTCATCTGTGCCCGTCAGCTCCGTTTGCCCTCGTCCTCATGATGTCATCACGCTGCCTTTGCCTCGTTTTTGGTTTCCTGCTCACTCATCATCTGCCTTCGTGGATGTTATTTCTCTGTGTCAGCTGTTAATGACTCGTTTTGCTGTTTATTAATCCGTCTCACTGCCTTCTGTAGAGTCTCTGTTCGTGTATTTAAACGCAGGCGTTGTATTTTTGTGAAAACTTGTTTTTTACTTGTGTTGTTCTTCATATTTTTTATGTTTTTAATCTCTTGTTATTGCACAGTCGGTCAGCGCCTGCTGTTTGTAAGTGAGCGCATAAATAAACTGACATGACTTAAACTAGTTGCTGTAAATGATCTGAGTTTATTATAAAAACAGCTGCAGTGATGACAACATTGATAAACACTCGCTGTCTTGTTGTACAGCAGAAAACAAAAACACGACTCGTGATAAGAAATGAGTGAAATGTGTTTTTGTGAGCATGAGGCCAGTTCTGAAAGTTAAGTTCTTGCTGATGAACTTTATATCCTAGGATAGAAAACAATAAATGAAACTGTTTCATTTCATTGAATTAATACTATTTAACACAGATAATTACTGAGGTTACTTGTACTAAGGCTGAGTTTCCTGTCAGTGATCAGCAGGCTGTTGCACATCCTTCAGTGATTTTGTCGATCAGGTGTTTCTAGCTGCTCCTCCTGTTTGTTAGTTTGTTGTCAGCTCTCCTCTCCTCATGCTCTGAAATACAAAAGAAAATCTTTCATTCTTGCATTATTGGCAGCTTTGCTTCAAAACCTGCAATAAACCTCGTCCAGTGTTTGAGTTCATATCTGTTCCAAGCTTGTCAAAATGTTATGAATGTCATGTTTATTGAGTTTAACAGAGTTCCAGGTGAGTGCAACGCTGAGTCAGAGCAAATAAAACAAAGAGCAAAAAGAAAAACATTTATTAAAAAGTAATAAAGTGGATGAAAGATTACAGTTGGTTTATGGTTCCTTCTGACTCTTAACTGACACAAACATCGTCCTGCTGCTGTTTAAATGTAATGAAAAAACACAAATAAATAGCATTTGTCTTTTTTAAGTAATACGTCTCACACACACACACACGCACTGTTACGGCCCGGCTCTGCTAGGCGGCAGCGGACGTAACATAAGTGGGGGCTCGTCCGGGATCTCTCATAGGGGGTCTTTGTTCCTGGGAGTGGGGGTCAAAAAAAAAAAAAAAAAAAAAAAAAAAAAAGAGAGAAATTGAATTTGCTAAAGATTAAGCACTATGTCGGCTGCGTTTTGTTTGCAGCACTTTATAGCTGCTCCGTCTCTAGGGATTATTAATAGCTGTCGCAAAAATGATTTGCTGCAAATTGTGGATCACTTTCAGCTGCAGGTTTCAAAAACTCTCCGTAAGAGTGAAATAAAAGCCTTAGTGGTGGACAAGTTGGTGGGAGCTGGTGTGCTTCAAGCGCCTGTTTTGCCTGTAGTCTCTGGTGTGCCAAGCCAAGCTGCCGTAGTTGAAGAGGGCCAAAATGGTTCCAGTGGGGATGGTGAGGGGGATGAGCGGGGAAAAACGCCGCGCACGCTTCCTCGCTATGATCCACTCTCTTCCGGGAGTTCCGAAGGGAGAGAAGGAGCTCGGCTGAAGGTGCGGCTGGCACGTCTCCAGATGGAGGCTGAGGAGAAGGCTCAGAACCGGCGGATTCAGCTTGAAATAAGGAGGCTGGAAATAGAGGCAGACAAGGCCGTTAGGCTCCGACAGCTTGAGCTGGAGTCACAGTCTCAAGCCTCATCTGTCTCTGCTGTTCATTCCGGTCCCACCTCCACGTCCACTTCTGCTTTTAAAATTGATAAGTGCATTTCTTTAGTGCCCACTTTTAGAGAAACTGAGGTGGATACATACTTTGCAGCATTTGAACGAATCGCTGGCGCGCTGCAGTGGCCTAGTGAGATTTGGCCTCTTTTGCTACAGTGCAAACTGTCCGGCAAAGCTCAAGAGGTGGTGGCTGCTCTTTCTTTAAAGGACAGTTTAGATTACTCGTGTGTTAAAGCAGCTGTCTTGAAGGCCTATGAGCTAGTTCCAGAGGCCTATAGGCAGAGGTTTCGCCAGCAAAAGAGATTGCTGTCGCAGACTTATGTGGAGTTTGCAAGAGAAAAGGGGGTTCTCTTTGATAAGTGGTGTGTTGCGTCAAAAGCGACTGACTATGACGCTCTGCGCGAACTAGTTTTGTTAGAGGACTTTAAGAAATGCATTCCTGAGCGTATTGTGCTGTATTTGAATGAACAGAAAGTGACGTCACTAACATCTGCTGCTGTTCTTGCTGATGAGTTTGTACTCACTCACAAAGCCTCATTTACTGACAGTGAGAAGCCACGGGTTAGCCCTGTGCAGCAGCGCCACACAGCTAAAGAGTCTGGGTCCAGGGAACACCGTGAATGTTTTTACTGTCATAAAACCGGACATGTGATTGCTGACTGTTTAGCATTAAAACGCAAAACATCACATGCTCAACCACCCAAAGGGGTGGGTTTTGTAAAAGCTGAGACCCGTCACGAGGACCATGAGTGTGGTGGTAGGGTGCCTGACCCCTGTTTCGAACCATTCATTTTTGATGGCTTAGTATCGCTAACAGACAATCCATCCGAGTTAAAACCTGTGCGTATTTTAAGGGACACTGGAGGTTCTCAAACTGTCATCCTCTCAAGTGTATTACCATTTTCTGCTAAAAGTGAATGTGGTTTTAATTCTGTTCTGCGGGGGATAGAGATGGGTTACGCTCCTAGACCAGTTCACAGAATTTTTATTAAATCTAGCCTTGCTACAGGATTTTTCCCTGTTGCCGTTTGCCCGGCCTTGCCAATAGAGGGTGTGGCCATGCTGTTGGGCAACGACATCGCAGGAGGGGTAGTGCTCCCTCGTCTGGAGGTTTTAGACAACCCCCTGAATCAGAAAACTTCTGATGTGTCTATGCACCCTGGGCTGTATCCAGCCTGTGCAATTACTCGAGCACAAGCTCGGAAAGATACTGATATTGCCCTCTCTGATTCTGTGTTGATGTCCTCGTTTTCCGGGGAGAATGATGTACCCACTAACAGAAACAATGTTCTGTCACCTCCAGACTCTGTGACGCCTGAGGAGCCTGATCCATTTCCTAAGGACTCTGTACTGCCTTTGACTAGAGATCAGCTGTCAGCAGCTCAATTAGCTGATGAAACAATAAAGAGCTGTTTCAAACGTATGGTAAGTGCTGAGCAAGCCAAAAAGGAGCAACAAGCCTATTTCATAGAACATGATGTTCTAATGCGTCAGTGGTCTCCACCAGGTGCAGAAGGTGCAGATTGGAGTAAGGTCAAGCAGATTGTAGTGCCCTCTGCGTACCGGCAGAAGATCCTGGCCCTTGCCCATGAAAGCCAGTGGTCAGGACACTTGGGCATCACAAAAACATACCAGCTACTATTAAAACATTTCTTTTGGCCTGGTATGAAGCGTGATGTTTCTAAATTTTGCAACAGTTGCCATGTATGTCAGATTGCAGGTAAACCCAATCAGGTCATACCCCCGGCTCCGTTGTGTCCCATTCCTGTAGTGGATCAGCCGTTTGACCATGTCATAGTAGACTGTGTGGGTCCACTACCTAGAACAAAATCAGGAAAGCAATATCTACTCACGATAATGTGTGCCGCTACCCGCTTCCCCGAGGCTGTCCCGTTACATAAAATTACAGCGAGATCTGTCGTTAAGGCGTTGACAACCTTCTTTTCAGTGTTTGGCTTGCCTAAGGTCGTACAAACCGACCAGGGCTCGAACTTTCAGTCTAAGGTATTCAAACAAGCAGTTAGCACTCTGGGTGTTAAGCATATTGTGTCCTCTGCTTACCATCCTGAATCGCAAGGTGCATTAGAGCGGTGGCACCAGACCTTGAAGACGATGCTACGCAAATACTGCCTGGAGAGTGGTAAGAGCTGGGACGAGGGTGTTCCATTTGTGTTATTTGCTGCCCGTGACGCCGTTCAGGAGTCACTTGGGTTTAGTCCCTCTGAGCTAGTATTTGGCCATAGGCCACGGGGACCCCTCAAAGCTCTGAAAGAGGCGTTTTTGAGCCCACAAGGGGTTTTCAAAACAAACGTCAGCAGTTATGTAAAACACTTCCGTGAGCGTTTGAATCAAGCCAACGCTCTGGCTAAGCAACACCTTGCCGCGTCACAGGGAAAGATGAAACGCCATTATGATAAGGCTTCTGTTAAAAGAACCTTTCAGGTGGGTGACCAGGTTCTCGTGCTCTTGCCTGTCCCTGGCTCAGCCTTGTCTACTAGGTATAGTGGCCCATTTAAAGTTTGTGAAAAGAGAGGGGAGACAGATTATGTAATTTGCACTCCCGACCGCAGACGCAAAACACGTGTCTGTCACGTAAACATGTTGAAACTGTACCATCCGCGGTCAACACCAAAGCCTGCAGGGCTCTGTGTTCCTATTGTAGCCTCAAGCCACCTGGAGGAAGGAGGGGCGGATGGGGGTGATGGGTTAAAACTATGTTATCCCACCTGTTCTAGACCCCGTTTGTCTAACTCTGAAATGCTAAAAGCATTGCCGGGTTTGCTTGAGCATCTGATTTCAGAGCAGCAAGAGGACATAATTGCCTTAATTAGGGAATACACCTGTTTATTCGGGGATGTGCCAACTGCCACTACGGTGCTAGAGCATGACATTGATGTCCAGGGCGCTAAACCTATTAAGCAGCATCCTTATCGAGCCAGCCCCCATAAGCGCGTGCTCATGAAACAGGAGGCTGACTATCTGCTGCAACATGGTTTAGCGAAGCCCAGTCAAAGCCCCTGGAGCTCGCCTTGTATAGTGGAGTCTAAGCCAGATGGCTCGCCCCGTTTTATTACAGACTTCCGGAAGGTGAACTCTGTGACTGTGGCTGACTCACATCCTCTCCCAAGGGTTGAGGATTGTGTAGACAGTATTGGGACTGCTCAGTATGTCTCCAAGTTAGATCTTCTTAAGGGTTACTGGCAGGTCCCTTTAACTGAACGTGCCTCTAACATCGCTGCCTTTGTTACACCCGATGATTTTTTACAGTACACAGTCATGGCTTTCGGCATGTGTAACGCTCCTGCCACCTTCCAGAGGCTAGTAAATAAAGTCCTCCGTGGTCTGTCCAACTGCAGTGCCTACCTAGATGATCTAGTAGTTTACACTGAAACATGGCAAGATCATTTGGAAACGTTACAACAGGTATTTCACCGTTTGGCACAAGCTACCCTAACTCTCAACTTAGCTAAGTGTGAGTTTGCCAAAGCTACTGTGACGTACTTAGGCAGGGAGGTGGGACGTGGACAGGTCCGGCCCATAGATGCCAAAGTGGAAGTGATTAAACAGTTTCCCACGCCTACCACCAGGCGTGAGTTACGTCGGTTTCTAGGGATGGTGGGCTACTACAGGAACTTTTGTAAGAATTTCTCCTCTGTAGTAAAGCCATTGACTGACCTGCTCAGCCCAAAGGTTGAGTTTAGCTGGTCGAGTGAGTGTCAGGATGCTTTTGAGAGTGCAAAAGCCCTCCTCTGCCATTCTCCTGTGTTAGCTGCACCTGATTTGACGCGACCATTCAAACTCGAGGTTGATGCCAGTGCTGTCGGGGCTGGGGCAGTGCTGTTGCAAGAAGACTTGCTGGGTTTGAACCACCCCGTTTGTTACTTTTCCCGCAAGTTCAATAAAAATCAGTTAAACTACTCCACCATTGAAAAGGAGACCCTGGCTTTGTTGTTGGCTCTTCAGCACTTTCACGTGTACCTGGGGTCCAGCATGTTGCCTCTTGTCGTGTACACAGACCACAACCCACTTGTGTTCCTGGCGCGTATGTTTAATCACAACCAGCGCCTTATGCGCTGGGCTCTGTTGTTGCAGGAATACAACTTAAGTATCCACCACAAAAAGGGGACTGAAAATGTTTTAGCCGACGGTCTGTCCCGTTTGTAAACATGTTTTACTGCTTTTGTCTTTTGTTGTTGTTTTTGCTCTGTAACGTTGGCTTCAGCCCAACATAGTTGGTATTTTAAGGGGAGGGGTGTTACGGCCGCTGGCCTCAGGTGGCCCCGCCTTCCTCCATGGAAGCTACAGTGCTCCAGGACTCACGGGGGATTGGCTGGCCCGGACATATGCCCGCCCCAACTTCATGCGGATCCGAGCCTGTCAGACTACGCACACCATTGGCTGCCGCAGGAGCCTGGAGTACGACGGACAAGTGACACAGCTGTCTGCAGTTATGACAAGTGACACAGCTGACTGCAGTTAACTGATAGTATAAAAGGCTGAGGAGTCTTCATTCGTCGAGGGACTTGTTGATTTGAACAGACTGTACAGAGAGTCCCTCCCTTTTGCCTTTTGCCTTCTGCCTGTGTTTTGTGTTGCCTCCTGCGAGACGTTTAGTAGAGCAGTGCTCTACTGGTGTTATTAATCGTGGTGTTTGCTTAAAGTTTCTCTGCTGCCTAGTGAGTTGTTTCACTAACGGATTTCAGTTGTGTTAATAAACCTTATGTTTGTCTTCCTATCTAACTCCTTGGTCTCTGGGCTCGTTTATGTTACGTCCGCTGCCGCCTAGCAGAGCCGGGCCGTAACATAAGGCTTCCATGGAGGAAGGCGGGGCCACCTGAGGCCAGCGGCCGTAACACGCACACACAGGAAATAGCAAACACAACAACAATTAAACTTTGCTGGTTCTTTCATGGTTTAAAGGGATTTTAAACAATGTGAATGAAAAATAAAATTATGAAACCGAACTTCTGACAGTTTGTGGTTCAGTCAACACTGTGGAAACTGTGGTACCACTGTGAGCGTGATGGGGGGCAAAATCTGATCTCCTGATAACTTTTCAACAACATAAATGTCAACATCAAATATACGAGCAACCAGTTATAACCAGGACATCAGCGATGAGTGCGTGCTGTCGCTGTCACCTTCAGTATTTTATCATCAAGGTAGCATTTACGTAGCCTTTAATCCCTTTCTAGTAACACATCACTGCCTCAGCTGCCTCCTTCCTGCTGCTCGAAACACACAAGGATGTTTTTAAGGAACATTTGCTGCTTGTGGTGTGAAACATCAAAACTGAAACAAGCCTTAGCTGCTGTGGACGTCCACACCTGATGGAGGCTCCAGAACTCCTCAGTTTGTCTAAAATCTGAATCTCTCTGGTAAAAACAAACAAAAAGAGAAATGTGTGTAACTTATATTTGTCCATCTCTCAGCGCTGGACTAAAGCAGCATCTCTCTGCAGTAACCACCAGTGTGACCTGTGATTCCCGTGCTGATGGATTTTATGGTGTCACTGTGGGAAGTTCCACCAGGATAAGACAGAAAACATTAAATATATCTATCAGTCAGGAAAACAAACATTTTCTGGTGTGTATAATGACTGTAAAGCAATAAAAATGAGAGTAACTGAAACATGTGTGACTTTGATTGTTGCTGTGTTTGCAGAATAATAGGAAACCAATCACATCCAGGTATGTTTCCCAATTAGCTGCCCTCACTAAACAATTAAAATCAGCAGCAGTTTTAACACTTTGAAATAAAACCTCAAACCACTGCTCAGAAGCAGCACACGGGGCTGAATCTGGCACTTAATGGCACGACGTTTCACAGCACACGTCTGAATCACCGAGTCGAATAATTGTTTGAGTGTCACACTCGTTTACATATTGAGTGCATTTCCTGGGAACATGCCAGGAAAAACTATCAAAAACAACACGCGTGGGCGGACAATTTCAGCTAAAAGCCATTGTGCCGTCTCTCACACGAATAATAAGTGCTGCTCCTTTTAAAGCCTGAACAAATACCGGCGGTGTAAGCTCACGCAGCTGGCACAGGAAGCTGAATATGTGAATAATAATGAGTGAGCGACGCTGCGGCAGCTCCGAAGAGGAGCTCACCTGAACATCAGAGCAGTCTGTGGAATAAATAAGAGCCGAGGCCGGGTGAAACCGAAACAGCAGCGCCTTCAAATTAACTGTTTTCTGAGCTGATTTTGGTCAGTACTGCTCAGCCGGGCGGGAAAACATCTTATTGAACAGTTTCTGCCAGTGTGTGTCGGTTTGTTTGTTGGGGAGTGCAGGGAGCTGACAAGAGGCTCGTGTTCAGTTAAGTCTGTCCCACTGAACACCTGAGCACCCTCTCACTCCAATGTAAAGTATTACAGCATTAGAGGGAAAAGCCAACAATCAGACAATCCTATGAGCAGCACTCGGTGACAGCAGGGAGAAAGAACTCCATTTTAACAGGAAGAGACCTCCAACAGAGCCAGGCTCAGGGAGGGGCGGGGCCATCTGCAGTAAGTATGTGGGGGAGTAAGGGGACGAGAAGGGGGAAAAGAGAGTATAGAGATGAGGACTAACACAAACTGTGGGACAGAAAACACTGAATTATATTGACTCAGTGGATCATGGGAGATCCTCCAGCAGTCTGATCCTATAGCAGCACAACTAAGGGACTGCTCAGGATCAGCTGATCCAGCAGTAGTTTGAACCCTAACCTTCAAAGTAGAGAGGGTGTTGTTGTCTCCTGAAGCCAAACTGGGAGCTGGTTCCACAGCTGAGGGCTGAAGGCTCTGCCTCCCATTCTACTTTCAGAACCACAAGAGTTCTGCAGAGAACCTTTGTAGAGCCTATGATGTAGCTTGCACAGTGACCAGTGTCGTTGCCCACATTTATGCGTTTGTGGTGCATTATGTCTTCATTACGGCGTGGCTGTCCTGACGTCTCACACGCAGCGACAGCTTTTTTTCTCTTTCTTCATGATTATTCTGATAGTTTCAACAATCTGCTGACATTTGCGTTATGATCATTTATGCTTTATACACAGGTGATGATTGTTTTTGTGTAACTGTTAAATTCAAAAACTGTGTCAAAAAAGTTGCGGAAATGCAGATGAAGAATCGATGAAGCTGAACAGGCCACAGGTTGCATTTCTCTGGAGCTGCACATCAGGTTATGATGTAGATTTCCCAGTGAGGCTCCACTATGCTATCCAAAAGCCCAGACTGTATTCTGCTGTTGGAATAAAAAATGATTTCAAATGTGAGTCAGTGTGAAAGTGGACATTAGAGGAACTACCAGTGTTTGCTGCTCTCTGGGCGTCCACACATCAGAGGGTCAGATCCACATCAGATCCAGCTACCTACAACCACCACACAGCTTCATCCATGTTGGCCAGCTCGCCCTCATCCATCGGCTAAACCCTAAATATTCATACAAAGAGTTTATTAGTTAGACTTTGTTTTCTACTCAAAGTCTCTTTCACGCTCTCAGAGATCAGCTGACAGCAGGATCATAGATGATTTTATACAAGGCACTCAAACACGTGACCTAAATTTAGCATCTGTATGGTTTTAATAGAAAGGAAAAAGTGGCCATTTTTTCTATCGACCGTGCTGAAAAGCTGTATACTTTCATACACCCTGTAGCCATACAGCTTCTTGCTGTGAAACTGTCACTACAGACAGAATGTGGACAAATCCCCAAAAGCTGCAAATGGAGTGGAGCTTTTGAACAAAACTAATTCCCAGGATGTAAAAAACAGCCGAAGGCATCGTGAAGGACGGCGGTGCAGAAACACAGGAACTAAGATGTGCTACTTATGTTAAGAGCTGAGCCCCGCTGAGAGGAAACAGCTGAAATAAATAACAGAAGGTGGATTTCTTCTGAGTCTACTTAAGGAAATCTCCGTCGTGTAAGCCATTTATTTTCACTGCACCCCACCCACCCACACCCCAGCAAAGAGCACACTCCAATCAGACAAAGGAAATGTCCCGCAGAACCATTTCTTCTTCTGTTGTCAGAATTTAAACTGATGTGTTGTTTCTCTCTGAAACTCAACAATAAGTGCTCCCTTACAGTCATTACGCATCAATGATGTTATCAGGACAAAAATGAAGAAATGCTTCAGGTTACGGGCTGTTTTTGGACTTAAGCAGTCCACCTGAAACATATAAGGAGCATTGTCATAATTATATCCATGTGACCTTTAACCAGCGGGGTCTCGATGCCACTCGGGTGAATTTGGGGGGCTCAAAGGAGCTTGTTAAACTAACTCAGCCTGTTAGAAATACGACCGTGCTTCCAGTTTCCAGCAGAAAATTACTTACTAAGTATGCAGGACACACAAGAGGCAGAGAGAATAAAATCTGAATCTTTTATCCAGTCAGAGGTCACGCGCAGGTAATCAGGTGGCGTGGCAAACAGGCGGGTGGAGAGCGCGCAAAAGAGCAGGAACATGAAACAACTCAAAGGACGAAGAGAGGACGGCCGAGCAGCTCGAGAGGAAAGAACAGTACAGTGTGAGGCAGGTGAACAACAGGGTGACTGGTTAATTCAGCACAGGTGATGCTAATGACGGCAGGTCAGACCATCCAGACTGCACACCTGAGACTCCTCGAGTCTTCACCCGACGAGGCAACGCATCTTTAACTTAATGACACATCTATGCTTTAAAAACAGCCTCGTTTAGAAAGTGATGCCAATTAAATTTAAAGTTTCACCAAGTGCATCATAAATTCTTCTGTTCATGTTTTATATTTAAGGCTTTTGCTCAAAATCACATCAACCAGAGAGATAGGATCCATTTTTAGTCACATGCACCGAAAGAACTTGTTTGTATGTTCCAGCTGTGCGAAGCATACACCTGTGCATGCTCGATTACAGCACCTCCCACAGCCTCCTCTCCCCTCATGATGCATTTCAGGAACTGAGACGCACTCGAGAGTGTGTACTGAGAACACCGGCAGGAGGACGGAGCATGGAAGAGACGAGGAAACACAAATAGATGAAAAAAACCCCGAACAAAGAATGGAAGTAAAGCCCACAACAGTGTGAAAGCACCGAGGATTACAGGAAACAAACAAACAAGAAATGAGCCAAAAAAATAAATGAAAACCACAAAATATGGCAGACGTGATCATTTTAGGCCTGATTGTAATTTAAAATATTAAACAACAAATTCATTTTTTAGTGTTAGAAGAATCTGTTGTGGGCTGTGTTGCCTCCTGCAGTGGTGTACTGTAAAAAGAAGCTCAGGCAGGATTGTTCAAGTTTGTGTTTCAGGCTGTGAAACGTCAGTTTCTATTCCAGAAAGTCAGCGAGCTGCGAGGCGAAGGCTCCATATCCTGAAATGTTCGTGTTTAAGATCAATAAACGGATCCTTGTCCCCCGACAGTACAACCGATCATCAGTGACTGTTAAAAATAAATCAGAAGGACGTATCCTGATATTTTTGTTTTTATAAATGTTGGAAGACAAAATCATTGTGAAACTGGCTCTGCTGACAGGTCGGTGCTCATCCAAATCTGATCACTTCTAGATACAAATGAACAAAAAACTGAGGCTTCAATGTGTCAAAACAAAGCAAACAACAAAACAGAGGGTGATGTCACGTGGCTGCGTCCATCTTTTATGTACAGTCTGTGGTTTAAACCCAGCTCGAAGCTATGTGCATGCGCTCCTGCAAAGGCGCGACCTCAAAATGAATCCGATGTGCTTGCGTGTATTAATGTTCCTTTGTCCAAAGTCTGTTTCACCCCCTGTGGTCTGTTCCTGTGCACTCTAACTCTCGCTGAGCGACTCTTTCTAAAGTTGTGTGGGCGAGCTGTTCCAGAGCGTCCCCTCGGGCGAAAACTGAATTTGCATTTCTGGCATGGGAACGGGCGTTTTTGGCTTTTAGAGCTGAGTTAGAGATTGAATTTGAGAAGCAGAACTCGGAGCAGATGAATAAGAAACCACCGAGTCAATGGCTTCGATTGAAGCGGGCATTGTCCATAAATATATTATGGTCATCGGATCTGCTGAGGGTCATAAAAAATCCCGTTTCTGATCTCTTTGATCAGCCCAGAAGTAACGAGGGCGATCTTTTGATGTCCTGCGAGGGTGTAAATTATTCACATAAGGCGGTGATGAGTCTAACGAGACCTGTGAAACACAAAGGCGCGTACAGTGCGCTCAGCTGTCACGTTAAACTCCCAAACTCAGGCGAGCATTTCCTGCACACAGGAAAACAGTGAAATAAACGCGTGGAGCGTAACATGGTTTCATCACATCCTGTCATATAAATTTCATCACATCCATCATATTAAAGAAAGCCCTAAAAGAAAGTTGATGAAACTCTCCGACACACTGTAAGAGCTTTCCCTGCGAGAGCACGCTGCCAGTGCAATCGGCTGGATTTGAACCGTAACTGGGTCATTCTGCCTCAAAAATGAAACAACTTCAAGTCTGTGGTAGAAATTTAAAGTTAATAACTTGCAAAGTTTGTCTTATTCCATTAAAATTCCCTCTTTCTGATGCCGTCCCTCTGCAGACTGTCGGGGAGCAGAAGAAAGAAATTAATTACACACTGAGAGTTTTGATTGAAGACTTTAAAAACTGCCGACAGCTTTAAATTGAAATCATTACGGTTTATTTTAGAGGACTGCATCTCCATTAACGCGCTCTCACAGCTCTCTGTGCGGCGGCAGTGAAACGGTCTCTGGGTGTCACCTGGTCTTAATTGCTGATTGTCTGCGCCTGACAAGGTGTGTTCGCGCGCTCTCCTGGCGATCATTATCCAAGACTGCTTATATATTCAAAAAGTATGATAAAGCAAACCCAGCAGGCCGAGCCATCACTTTCAATTCTCACGTTCATCTACAACAGTTTTACTCTTTTATGTTTTATTGTTTGTAATTACTGGCGAGGGTTGAAAAATAGCCACATGGCTCTTTCACTTTGCTGAAATCACTTTAAATAATCATACTAATAATATTAAAAATCATCTACATGCTGTGCCAGGTGGTTTGGGTTAAACTAAGGCGGTAAATACATTTTCCATGACTAAATTCTCAATGAAACTTTTAATCGCAGTGTTGTGTTTGTTTGTGTGGTTTGAATATGCACATTTAACAGTACTGGCCTTACTGATTACTAACGGCATGAAATCATTTTTATTTTAAAGGTTATGGCAAAACAATATTGTGCATATATGTGATTACTGGAGACCTAAACACGCTTGTGTTCATGTTTCTCTCAGGGGGGATAATATGAGGACTGAGCTTTAATTCAAGGATGGTGCTGAAAACAGATCATTAAACATCCGGCCCTGAGATTAACAAAGTGAGAAGAAGATAATTTAACATAGTTTGAAAAGTGTTTAGTGAAATGAATGAAGAGCAGAGGACAGAGCACATTTGTGTCATTCACGGAGGTGGTTTTCTTGTAGGAGGTCGCCCCCTGGTGGAGGTTTACTTCACTGTGCAGTATTATTGCAGCTCACTCCCATCATTAAAAACAAATATTGCACATGTCAACTGTGAGCTTGTATTTATAACTTTCTAATCTCACCCAACACTCGACTACAAGTTTAACTACAGCACTTTATTCTTTACACGTGAAACACTTTATCTTCTTCATCCTCAGCCAGTCAACCTTACACATGTCTTTGGGCTGAGAGAGAAAGCCCGAGTTCCTGGAATCACCACCTGCACTCACTGAGAGGCTCGAACCAGGAACCTTCTTCCTGTGAGGCGACGGCGCTAACCACTGCACAACCACACCACCTAAATGCAGCTGTGGGAGCAGAGAGCATGGATGAAATGAACCCTGTCATAAATACAAACACAGGGATGGGTGATGATTGGCTAATAATGAGACTAAAAGCAGCCTTCAGGTGCGTTTACACCCGCTGAACTGATGCGGACCATGATGCAACAGCTCTGCACTCTTGCTCTTTAATGACACAGATATTTTCTCCAGCTTCAGCCGCAGACTGTGACTCTGTGTAACAAGAGTGCAGTGAAAGTTCATTTCTGTCAATCTAATTACTAATCACTGAACTTCACAGTAACTGCACGAACATGTTTGAAGTGAGTAAAAGGTTCATATTTAAAGTGTTGCTTGATGCAGGACTAGACATGCTGTGTTTGGCCAAACAGGTAAAATGCAAGTTTTACACTTTGAATTTTAAGGTTTTATTGTTCAGTGAAGTTAAATGGAACCAAAAGACATTCTGAAAATAATCAACAGAAAACCAAACCCACAAATTCCTGAAAGTTACCGACACAAGTTGTTTGGTTTGATTTAAACAGCTGTGCCTCGATGCCATCGTTATGGCACTGAGTGAAGCAGCAAACAGACGGTGCCTCGTCTACGTTCGCGCTCAGGTTTCAGCCCTCATGGTTTGGTAGCCAAATTTCATTAAGTCTGTAGGTCTCCATGTTATTGCTGACTAGCAGACAGTGCAGCGCAGCCGCTCTGAGATCCAGGAAACGAAATATGCAAAATGCACTATATGAACCTTTTAATGATTTTGAAGGATTCATTGAAAACATTTTAATGCCACCTGAGGCCGTGCTGCAGGATGAGCTATTCCTGTGCATTTCTGCTGCGGTTCATTCCAAACACCAACACTTCTGGAGTTGTTGTTCTTCCTCCCACTGTCCACACATGCATGTTAGCTTAACTGGTGATGCTCTGTAGATGTAGGTGCAGATGTGAGACTTTTGAAATTTTGATGGGTCAGTAAAAGAACTTATAGCTACAGTGAGAAGCTTCTTTTCAGAGTTTGTTTCCACCTGAAAATGTGAAATCGGGCAGAAGTGAACGTAAAACAGGTTTAACAGGACTGGGAGGTATTTTTAAATGTTTTTCTTCAGCTGGAGTCACATCCTCACTTCCATTCTGAGGTTTTTTTGGTTTGACAGAAGTTCAAATGCCAACTGAAAGTGAGCTAAAGCTGCTCACAGACCTCCTGCAGAGGCTGAAGGTGAAGCTCACGCTCGAGTCTGTGCGCGGTGGAAAAAGGTGGAAGTGTCTCTGCTGCCGAACGCCTCGTCCCCCGTCTCACAACCCTGCAGCTACACATTAATAGTTAATGAAGGCGCTGGCCGCCTTATGGCTGACCTCACCGCGACCTTTCCAGCAGCGCCGGGCAGAGGCACAACTGTTCATTTATGGAAATGACTCTGCGCTCTGTCATCTACCAAAGCCCCCAAGGCTTCATTTCAGCTCGAACACGTGGAGGTGAAGCGCTGAGAGGAAACCTGGGGCTGAGGTAAACTTCCTGCTGGTGAAGTGAGTCACAGCGAGATCAACACGCATACGCAGTGTTTCTCCTTTTATGGGCACTCTCTAATTTTAGATGGATGCTTCTGAGTACATATTTAAATTCAGTACTTAATAATAGAAGCTGGTGAGACAGATGTCTTCCTGTTTATCTTTGCTTTAAAGAAACATTTGGAAGATTCATATCTGTTACATATTGTTTCCTCAGACTGTTTGTCCTCAGTAGTTTTTCATGTTTTGGGGTTTCGGTTTGTAACTTTTGTTTTTGAAGAGCTCCAGCTCTTCCTCGGAGAGTTCAGGCTGAAGGATAAAGGTGGTCGTACCAAATATTGACTTTCAAGCTCATTAGAAACATAAAAAACTCAGTTTTTACCTGATAAACTGTATTTGATATGAAACAAAAACTTCAGCTTGCTTTGTGACTGTAGCTGTAGCTGTATTTTCATTCATTTCATTAAATATCATGTGGTGTTTGTTAATTATTTATTGAAATGCATGGACTGACTATCAGCAGGTCTGAGATATTTTGAGAATCAGGCGGCACTGGGCTTGTTCCCCTTTGTGCGGGAAGATAACTCGTTTTGCAGTAAGAGCTTCATTTCCAGCTGTCTGATAACACAAACACGCCCACCCAACAGCCTCAGCTGAGCCCAACACTAATATTGTTCTTGTGGGCTGGGTGAGAGGAGCTCTGTGTGAACATGAGAGGCAGATGAAGAGCATCACATGTTGACCTCTGTACAGCGAGTCTTCAGTTTACTCAGCCCCGCCTGTCTGCTATGAACCACCACACAGACGCGATGAGTCCTTACAGATGAAACATCCACTCAGCTGTCATCAGTGTTCATGGCTGTGATTCGGGTCATCTTCATGAATGTGTGCGTAAAAGGAGAACACAATGCACATGAAACAGAAGACTGTCAGAATAAAACAGGAAGTACAAACACTGAAAGCAAGACTAAGACACATGGGATGGTCAGGGACCGACGAGAAAACAGACAGACGTGTGCACGACTGCGAAGGCTGAAAGACACAGAGCTGGAACGACTGAGCTCAAGAGACACGGACATCGAACTAGAACCGTAACAAACACAAAAATGGGTCAGAGACCCAGGACTGTGACTTCCTGCACACAGTCAGGACGTGCCTTCCACAGTTTACTCAAGTAGTTTTTATTTTACTGTACTCATGTGTAAGAATATCCCTCAGACACAGGAGCAAAGTGTGCAGGTCTAATCTTAACAGATGTACCTGTTAGTCATAATTACTTCAAAGACCTCGAGAACTGCAAACATACATGTTACTAAAGCGAAAAAGGTGCATATTTGTATTATTTCTTCTGGATTCAAGCCCCTAAAACACAGAAGACACAGGACATAAGGACGGTGCAGGAGCTGGCAGGGAGGACGAGGAGCACTGCTGATGAAAAATGTTGCATTCAGCCATAACTTCAACTGTCATAGATCAGCAACTGCAGATGACATCTTTACTCTGTGGTCACAAAATAAACAGACCACAAAGATTCGCCGTGTAGTTTCAGATGTGACGTTATTACAACCTCAGTTCCAAAGATTTGAGATGCTGATTCATCTTTATCGTGTTTTTCATGATGAACGTTTCAGTAGATGAAGAGTCTGGACTGCACCAGGCCGGTTCAACACTTGGACTCTTCTTTTATGACGCCATGCTGTTACAATAGACGCAGTATACAGGTTCATATCATCTTGCTCGAACATTCATGGCAATCCAGATGTTATGTGGATTGGAGCATGTGTTGTGTATACCTTTCAGCACTGATGGTACCTTTCCAGATGTCCCAGATGGTTCCTGGGTGGATGTGGCATTCATGTTTTCCAGAATATTTCAACCCTCTTCCCCTCAGTGCATTTTAAATGAGCTTTGGACCAGAGAAGTATTTCTTGATGGTGCTCACATACAGCTTTTCATCATATGACAGAGCTTTAACCTGCGTCTGTGGATGGACGGTGAACTCTGGTCACACTGATTTCTGGAGGTGTTCCTGAGCCCCTGCAGCGCTTTGAAAGCATCGTATCTGTTTGTAAAGCAGTGCCGCCCGAGGGCCTGAAGATCACAGGCATGAATATTGAGTTTCAGCTTTTTCCAGTAATTTTACACTGTGGAAAATTATTCTGCAAACGTAGACACGTTTTTTTCTTCCTTTTCTTTTTGCAGATTGGTGAACGAATGCAAATCTTTACTCGTGAGAAACTCTGCCTCTCTAAACTGCTTTTTCATACCCAATCATGTTACTGGACTGTTGCCAGCTGACCTAATAAGATGCAAAATGTTCCTCCAGTTGTTCTAAAAAGGTTTTTTCTTTAGTATCAGTAATATTGTTACTTATCCAGCTTTTTGTTTCCCAGTCCCAAACTTTTGTAGATGACACTTTTCATTACAGTCAGCATGACTTTGAAATGAAGCAATGCTTGTGCCTGTCGCATGTAGGTGAGAGGTGATTGAACAGAAACCCCCAGAACCAGGTTGTTTTTGATGCCCAGTGATAACTGGGTAGTTTGTAATATCTTGTTATTATCAGTACTATTTGTTGACTAAATTTGTTTTTTGGTGTCTGAACCAGTAAAACGTACTGAGCAAACACAAAAGAAGTCAGATAAAGTACTGACGTTTCAGCATTTCTTTCAAGTCAATGAAACTCCTCCTCCATCCTGGTGGGTTCTCTCCAGAAGGAACTGGCTGAGGTGCACATGTGAGAAGGGGAAAGCTGTGAGTGGTTAGCAAGCCTTAAAGTCCTTAAAAGAAAAGTCAGTGCATTTCCAAATGACTGAAAAATAAACATTTGTAAAAGGAAAGTTTAATGAGAACCTTTGAGAGTACTGCCATTGTGCCCCTAAAGCTAGAATGAGGTGCAATCATTTCTGAGGATGTACTAACAAGCCTGATAAACTGTTTCTGCTTCGTATCACAAAGCTCCACTGAGGTCCAAAAATAAAACTCATCAGCACATTCCTGTGAACGCACACAATGCATTTTATTTTCACTCAGCGCCATCATGCTGCCCCAAATAATCAGCAGAGCAGGAAATGTGAATTAGCTGCTGCTGAAGACGAGCTCACGGCAAAAACGGAGCAGTTTTACAGTAAAAAGCTGGAAACACATTCAAGTTTTAAAAAAGTCCACGCAAAACTGCTAAACCTGACAAAAAATAATCATCATAAGCGATGATCCCAAACTCCTGTGAGAAATCCTGTGATTTACACCAGCTCAGCCGTCATTACTGCATTTTTTATGCAAAGTAGGAGAAACATGCAAGTCATCTGACATCAACAGAAAGACCAGTGGAAACTTTAGAGCTTTGCATTCTGCACTGTGGACCAATTCACTGAGAAAAGGTGGAATAGTCATGAAAAAGAAATATGTTGGTTTCTTTTGTTACACTCAGCACAACTTTCAGACTGATAGATTTCAATAGAAAGTACTTTTGCTTCCACTCATGTGGATGTTTTCAATAATCTTCTATGGGGATCAAATGTGGCAACATCCCAAATCATAAGCTCTGCATTACAAGTCTAACATGTTACTGCCTACACTGGACAGTGTTTTAGTTTTCATTGCCTAAATCTAACTGAAGAACAAAGCTTCAATTTTAGTAAAAGTAAGATGACAGTCAAATGGTTACATTGTAACTTTGGTTCTTTGAGCGAGAGACTCTCTTCACTGCGTCGACGCCCACATATGGAAAACGCAGCAGACAGTCGCGATGCTGCAGAGAACAGCAAAGTGAAATGCCGCCACCAGTTCCTTTTGCTTCCAAATATAAAATTTTATTTCATCTTTTAAAATAAAAGCTTCATTTTTCAAATGAAAAATGATGTGCATGTAAATAGAAACAGGGAAATTAATGAACAGGTGAAAAACACACTCTGAAATTTGAAATATATATACACACACACACACACACACACACACACACACACACACACACACACACACACACACACGATATAATAAAATGAAACTATATAGTTGTTCCTTTTCCTTTGTTGTCACTAATAAATAAAAGAAGACAAAAACGGTTCTTTTCAGTCATTTTCGTTTCTTCTTCTACAGTCTGAGTTTACAGACCCTCTTAATCAAATATCGTTGATCCTTCAGGAGCCAAAAACATGTTTGTCTGTTGGTTTATAATCACAAAACACGAGCTGCATTCAGTTCATCTGTTAACACCGACACAAAGATCAGGTGTGGACAGAATACTCAAACCGCTGTTTGTGCTGAGGGAGGGTTGGGAGACAGATTTGGGCGACAGGTGATTGTTTGGATCCATCTGGGCTCAGCGTTCAGCTCAGCGGGGAGTTATCTCCTCTGAGACCGAGCCGTCCCCAGCTGATCTTCTGTTATCTTTGTGCACAACGTGAGACTCTGAACTGCAAACATTTCACACTGAAGCGAAACCTGAACAGTAGCGCTGTGGTAAGAGTATTCAGCACACTGCACACATGTATGATGTTAAAAGACCTTTTCTGTGGTCACAGGAAAACAGGTCACAGCTGCAGGATTTTTCCAGTCAGGAATAGATAAGCAAAGTTCAGTGACAGGTGTGTTTGTTTCAGCACAAGCTGCACGAGTATTACCGAATCACCAACTGTGCAGGAAGGTTAAAGAGGCGGTTAACGTAAAAACAACAACAAGGAGCTGCAAAAGAATTAGAGACACAAAGATGGTAAGAAACGAGGCGAATCAATAACAACTGACCACAGGGAGATCCACAACAAGAGAACTGTGATTAACTAAAATGAGCACAAAAAATACAAAAAGGCACAAAATAGACACATGACGAACATAAAGAGACAAACATGTAAAAAAAGAGACGCAAAATGACAGCAGAGGCCTGCAGACAAGACAAAAAGAAGCAAATCAATGAGAGATATAAGCCGAGTCCAAACAGACACAGAAAGACACATAAAAATTAAAAATAACCCCCAAAACACAGAAACCAACAAAAAGACACAAAGGGGCAACAGACTGGTGCAAAATCACTGCAGAGAAACTCAAACGTTCTGCACATGCGCATCAAAATGATACGAAAAAGCACAAAGTGACTGAAAAGAATCGCAGACAGACACAGAGCTCAGAGTTTTCCTTCTGCGTCGAGTCTGCAGCGTCATCGCACATCAGAAGAATTTTATTTTTAACTGAAGATAGAAATAATTCATTCACATTCTCACTGGTGTTTATTATCATGTTTACCAACTGCAGATGACCAATCATCTTCCTTCCCGCCCTCTAACCGTGACTCTAATCCTCTGAGAAACCAAAGTGATGCTGACTCTTCCCTCATTCATCCTCCTCTTCCTCCTTCAAACAGACCTGGACAGGACTGCGCTGTCACGTGATCCAGCGCTCAGTCACATGTTGCGCACTACTGGCCTCCTTAAGAATTCTGCAGTTCCCCTATGATGCATTCAAGTGCTGCTGGGATTTTCTGACTTATTGGGATCGATTAATTTTATTCTGCAAATGTAACAAAGATAATAAAACCCCCAGGGAGAAAACTTTAAAGTTTGATTCTTTAAATATGAAAAACAGACCTGAAACATTTAGCTAACAAGCTAACCACGCACAGGGCTGCATGCCACAATCTGCGCTAACGTTAATGCGGTTATGGCGTTCATGTCATTTCAACGAGATTAACGCTGACAGCACTAGCTGATACAATGAACTACTGGTAACTGCAATCTCATAAATCTGAGTATAAATAACTTTTTTTTTTTTTTTTGCCACAGGCAGCTTTAGTGTATTTCACCTGTTTTCAGTTTAATTATGAGCACAAAAAAATGCAAGCAGGCTTTGTCTAAAGTGCTGTACCAGTATGACAGCAGCCGGAAACCTCAAACTCTCAGGAGAGACATTTAGAGGTCATTTCTAGCTGCAGTTAACGATACAGCTGATCAAACAGCAGCATTGATGCTGGACTCAGGACTAAACATTTTGGTGTTAGTGTAGCAGATTTCAAATGGAAGACTACGTTTTGAGGACAGACACAGACTGGCTGGAAACTGGATTTATTTTCTAAAAGACAAAGTGCAGCAGCAAAATCAGTGTCACGCAGCAACAGCAGGCCTCTCCTCGTCCCTGTTTAGCACAAGTAAGGAACACATAGACGGATGGTGTAACAGATAAAAGGCAGTTCGTATTATTATTTTCCTTGTTCAAAGTAATCAAAAACACTTTGGCCATAAGAACTAATACTTAGTAAAGAAAACACATAATAGTACAGCGAGAGGAGCTACAGAAAGTGTGCCTTACCAGTGGGGAGTCCATGCAGCTCGACCGGGAACCCCCACACAGCATGTTTACAAATGGTGTCACACTGATTAATGCCCCACTTCAACAGTGACATGTGGAACTAGAGGTGGGAATCACCATACATCCCACGATACGATATTATCACAATACTTAACGCACGATACGATATTATTGCAATTTTTTAAAAATATTTTGCGATATTCAGATTCTGTACATAAAGGTAAACTTTATCAATATTCATTTTATCTAATATCAAAGTCTCGCACTCAGTCTTTCTCTCATTTCAGTCATTTTTATTGTTGACAAACTGAACGGTTTGTATTACAGTCTAGTCCAACTTAACTGAATGCAACCATCTGGTACAATTATAGCTATTCTGAACTATGTAATTTATGAAAACTATGCAGCCCCTTCAGCAACTGAAGAATTTGAAAGTAAACGAAAACACAATAAAATTTTACATTAAATAAAAAAGTTTTAAACTTAATTAAAATAAAACATGTCTTAAATTAAAATAAGTAAACTGTCATGTTTATTGCTGCCAAAAAAAAAGTTAAACACATTTGGACAGTGAAGGAATGTCAGGATTCTTGCTCAGAAAAAGGACCAACATGCTCTGAAGTCAGAGCACAAAAACCTTTTTTGTAACAAAATATCGATTTCTGCTGTCCCTGTATCGATACATTATTAGCAAACAAAATATCACGATACTACACAGTATCGATTTTTTCCCCCACCCCTATGTGGAACCTTAGTTTTACAAAAATTAACTTTACATAATAACAAAAATATACTATATACAATACAGTTTTGAGAATGTTCACACTCAGTATATTACATCTCAGCTACATTAGCATCTGCGCTAACGATTACTGCTGAAATTCAACAAATGTAAGAGAGCCACGTGCAGGTTTATGACCCTCAGCTAAAAGAGCTAAACTGTTATAATACAACAATAAATCAAATTCACTGTGGTTTAAAGGCAAAGAGGAAGTGTTTTAATCAATTATTAAATCATAGAAATATCAAAGGTGCATTAGTACATCTGGTAATGACGCACAACAGATCAGCTGCTGCAGGCGAGTGACGATCTGTGAGGAGCAGACACAACCTGGCCCTCCAGTTAATGAAACCTATTTAAGAAATATTAGTCGAATAATAGAACTGGTCAAAAGGGATAAAATTATAAAAAAATTATGATTAAAACAAAGAAATGTCCGTTAAAATGAAATGCACGATGAAGGCATTAAGCCAGAGCTCCTCTCAGACAGTGTGGTGCTGAACTGTGGAAGGCCTCATGAAGAATTTATAATTCAGCGTGAACGTTAAACAGCAAACAGTGAAAGAATTCAAACCAGGCGAACTTGTTTCAGTCGACATCCGAGCAGCAGAACTCTGATTTAACCGTTTTGTTCTTCAGGAAGACGATAGTTACAGTAACTGAGGTGCCAAAAATCACTGTGAGCTTTCTATTCCTGCTTCTTGGCTCAAAGTGAGTCCCTGTAAACTATGAATCACTCTGCCATGTTATGTAGGAAGGCTCATGCTTAGAATTTGCATTTTGCCTGTAAACATATTTTATACACTGCACATATTTTGATTGAGCTCCGTAAGTCTGCTGAAATCGAGCCTTTTTATCTACATCGGTCAGTCTTTTCCTGCAAGGTGTCAGGAAATAAAGCACAGAAAAGATTCAGCTGTGAAAATTTACATTTTCATTGATAAATTGGAGTTTGTCATCGAAGCTGGCCTGTGCCATCAAAGTTTACTAATGAACGGTGAAACTGCAGTTCCTGGAATGGCCACTGGAGGCTGCCTACATGTTTAGTTAATCCTTTCATGTTTACAGCAGCTGCTACGGATAGTTCCCCCACAGTTTTTACACTTGGTTAAGGCTTAAAGTAAGGGAGCATGGCTGCTTATACTGACAGGTGTTATGGCAAACTTATCCATGTCTGTGCGTTGCATCTGTACTGTTTTCTCCTGCAGCTCATTAGGATTAGTTGGTAAATTTGCTCTCCACCATCTGGCTCTAAATAAAACACCAGGACAGTGGCCAAAAACGTGAGTCCAGAAACCTGCAGGATCCTGTTAATTTGTGCTATATCTTGTATATAATATCCATTGTGATAATATATTTCAAGTTATTGTTTTGTAAAGCAATATGTAGCTTGTTTTGTATATTTCTGTTTCTTCAACTTCTTTTTTGTAGCTGATTTAAAAAAAAAATGACTATACAACTCATCGATGTATTGATGGCTCCATTTATCAGACTAGTGATCCTATCTATATTTTTGGTAAAATTATGTGCAGAGCCTTTTTTTTGTAAAACATTCAATCTAAATTGAAACATAGAGGTCAGATCTATTTTGTGACGGTAGCGTGCTCAGTTTGTCGTTATGCTAATCACCTTTCGTTTCCCTCCTTCTGCCCAGTCCTTTGTATGCTCAGATTTCCGACAGCCAGTGAAGGTAACGCATCCATCAGCCGTGGTTACCGGACCGAAGGGGACAGAGCGGCACCGTGAAGCGTTCATTCATCCCCGCAGAGGATAAAAGCAGCACAAGCTCTCATTGTAAGTGGTTTCGGTCATTGAAAAGGCTCGCTTAAAACCTCTCTGCGGCCGCCGGGAGCCCCAGCACGGCCGGTCCAGTCCGCTCCGCGCGGTGGCGGCAGGAGCTGGTGCTGATTTCCGGGTTGTCGTCTTTGTGCACACGGCACACGGCTGGTGCGGAGCGCACAAACCCAACGTGTTACTGTTTACCTCCAGTGCGAGTTTGTGTTTCGGGTCAAATGCAGCCACGCGTGGCTGCTCGTACCACCGGGGATGTATTTTGTATGTTTTATTAGCCCTGTTTGAGCGGCCGAGCCTCGGCAGCACAAGGCCCAAGCCTGGCCCGGGTCATCTGGCAGATATCGTCTTTGAGCATCCTCCGAGAAATTTAAGAACTAACCAGGGGTAGCAGCGTAGCTAGCCGGCTAAACCACCGTTTAAAGGGGAGGAGGTGAGCGTCTGTGTGAGCGATATCGTCACTCATCGTTAAAATTGAACACCGCACACTCGTATTCATTAATACTAATACGATCGGTTTCTTATTTTAAGCTAACTTCCTAATGATCTAAACCAGCATCCGCTAACTTGGACGAACGGCACACCAAGATCCATTCAGAAAACGTTTAATTTTAACATTTCTCCTCGTGTCAAAGGACGCGTACTTCAAGTTTATTGTGATAAAATTCTTTATAAGCTGCTGCTTAGATCGGCTTAAATAAAACCTTTTTTCTGCACAGTGATCTCATCTGCTGTGCAGTTTCCATCTGTCACGGTGGGCTGCCGGTGTTTCTATTGTGTCATTTATTCACTGTAACTGTGGCGCGCATCTGTTCCATCTGTAGTTACTGACTGGGTGAGTCTCGACTGCAAGTTCTTGCAATACTTGAAGTTGAGGACATTTAAGCAGTAATGTTGTAGTGAGCACTAAAATCCCCTTTGACTCAGTGAACTGTTTTCACTTCCTTAGAAAAGCAGAGTCTCAGTCTGTTTCTTTGGTTTCTTATTTAGAGGGTGAAATGGTGAATCCTTTAAATAGAAACACAGACAGACATGAGTGAGTAAGCTGGGGAATTTCTGTGATTTCTGTTTATACGGCTATACTTGAGAATGGCGTCACCTATAGGCTGTGGGGAAATTACCACGCATTCGTGATTATGGATCCTTCATTAGTATCCTGTGATGAGTGCTGGAGCTTACTATTTTAATATTAGGTTTTAAGAGTAGATATTACATATAAATAGGTGATATAAATATGTAATAAGGGTTGTTTTTGATCAGTTGCCCGTGGAGGGGGGGATTCTAAAACTGCGCCCTAGTTAAACCTAGCTAAAGCAAACGTAGTCTCAGAAGATAAATGTTACTTCAGATAATGAGTGCATTGGAAATCTGTTCAGATAATATGAGAGACTCTATTTGTCTCAGAGATGGGAAATTCGCAGCAAAGTGGACGAAGCAGCATGCCTAAGAACAACAATACTGTGCAACAATCGAAGAGAATATACACTATATAAGGGAGAAGAAATTTATATCTATATACACAGTAGTGCAGTACACTGGTAGCAGAATATTACAGTTTCAATGTTGGAGTTTATTTTTCGTCTATGATCACTGTTAATTAGTTAATGTCCCCAAATGATGCCCCATGCTTCATTGCTCTGTCTATAGAATAAATCAAACATCTTTTGGGAAATTTCATCAATAATCAATAATTAAAAAATTTCAGTTTCATCTACTGCTCAGCTCTCCGGTGTACGAGGGGCAGCCAATCAGAAGAATTTTGGCTTCAGGTGGGAGGGGCTAATAACAGTTTGTAGAAGAGGATAAATTGAGGACCCAGGAAGGCCCAGGATAAGATGCCCACCGATTACACAAGGACTGTAATAGAGTCCAAGAATAAAACAAATGTAATCGTTTCACTCTCAGTGTTGCCTCTTCCTGACGTGTCAACATGTCTACCGTCTGTTTTTGTCCACAGGAAGAAGAGGAGATGAGTGCAGTTCTGGTTCTGATGTTTCTCTTCGCCGTGAGTGGCGACTCATTAGGCGCCGTTACAGACTGCAGCGGGTCCACGATGGAAACCAACAGCGCGGTTCGTTTACTGTCCTCTGTCGTCGACGCCCAGAGAGCCGAGCAGAGCCGGAGGGAACACCTGGAGGCTCTGTTCAACAGGTGAGCTCCTGGCAGTGAGACAGGTGGAGCTGGTCCAGCAGCTGGTTTGTTAGTCAGCAGCTGAAGTCATCGATCGTCAGTCTGTGTGTTAGCTGCACAGGTGGCTGCAGGCCTCACATATATGCGCCATGTTTAATCGTTCTGTTCCATTGACAGATATGGAGAAAACGGCACCATCTCTCTGGCCGGGTTGAAGCGCCTCCTTCAGAGCGTGGGGCTGGGTCGCATGAGGACTGTTATGGTGCAGCATCACGAGCAACCCGGACACCATCCCCACCACCACCACCACCACCACAAAGGCCACCACCATCACCACCATCCCCATGAAAGCAATTCTGATCACCTAAAACAACTTTCACAGCCCCCGAAGTTTCCAGACACCCCCGACAACCACGACGGTGCCGTGGGAAAGAAAAGCGAGGATCCAGATAGTCGTCTAAACCTCTATGACAAGAAAACCACAGTGGCGGCGGTGGCTCAGGAGGTCGGCACCACGGTGACATACAGAGCTCAGCACGTGGTGAAACAGCAAGATGGAAGCCAGGGGCGACCGTCAGGGGAACAAACGACCAGGATCGCCGTCACTGAGAGCCAGACACAAGCAACCGCAAGCGGCGACAGCGAGCATGACCGCGATCAGGATCGTCCCCACGGCCGCAGCCAGAACGGTTCAGAGGTACGATACTGGTTTCTGGCTCAGTCGCAGTCAGCAAATCAGCTGATGTCAGCCGAGATGTTTGTACTCGTACACGTGATAAATCAAGTCTCTTATCAGGTGTTTTCTTTACTCAATGTTGTTGTTTTAATTTTTCCCCCTCTAGTGTCTGAACGCCTCCTTCATCCTCTCCTCACACGGGATGTCTCAGGAGGCCGGCGTCACGCTCAGAGACTTCAGCTTTCTTTGCCCCGCCCTCCTCAACCAGATCGATGGAGGAGCGTGCGTGCTGCACGGAGACGCCTCGGCACACGGGGCGAGAGGTAGGACCAAAACTCCTCATCAGTATCTCCAGGAAAATGTGTGCAGCTGCTGACTGATCATCACTTCGGTGTTTCATACCAGAGAAATAATAAGAAAGCAGAACAAGAAAAACAAGCATTTTATTTTTTGTTGAGTCGAGATTTTCTTGCCTCTGCTGTAAAATCGAATGACTGACGTCTTCTTTAAGCAGACTCTAGCTGCTCTTTGTTTGAAGCTGTTGGGCTGAACGGTGAACCTGGCTCAGCGTTTGCGGCACTTTGTTGGATCTTCTGGTAAAATCACATTCCTGTTGCATGACTCGCTCGCTCCGAGTGTGACAGTGAACACGTCTGTTTGACTCCGGAGAGCGCTGACTCTGTCCTGGAATCAACAGGCTGCTCAGTCACGTCACCAATCAGAATCATTTTGGTAACTCGATTATTTTACACAGTTATTCTTTAAGAAACGTGCTGTTACTGAACTTCAACACGGGACCATTTACAGGCAGTTTCTTTAACCGTCACTATAATTCAAATGAAACCAAACAAAAACGAGGTGGAGGAGGAGGAGGACAGGTTCATCTGGTTAGGCGTTGGGCCTCTATTGTGACTCCAAAGGTAAAGGGTAGTGATGAGTTAACTCGAAATAATAACTAAATGTGAAGTGAACGGCTGGCAGGAAGGAAAGAAAAGAAGGAACATTGAATGCAGCACGGTCTTTGTTTTATCACCAAACATTTGGATTCAAATTAAAATAGTTTTGCTCCCAGTGCAGCTCCGTCTGTCTCCAGGCCTTCGAACATCTGAGGAAAGTTCCCACCAGGATTAAACCCCTCAGGCAGGACTGCAGCTGATTACTGCTGTCAGACTCTGACTTTGTGGTCTGATTGCTGTGATCTGGATATTTTGATCCTGATATTTGATTCGATGGCTGGAAAAAACAGATCCGAGTGTTTGGGAAATGTTGCCACCGACTGGGAATCAGGAGCATTTTGTATTTTATGATGAACTGTTTGCTTATCATCATCATCATCATCATCATCATCATCATCATCATCATCATCATCAGTGTGTTTGTGTTGAGTGTAAGCCTGTGGTGTTTAATCTGGTGAACCAGTTTAAACCAGTTACACTCTGTCACAGTGTCCCGTCCTCTGACCTCAGCCTTACGGCTCTTTGAATTTGTAAGAATGAAGTAATAACTTCTGAATTTCATCTTTCCTTCTTCCTGTTTTTAGAGCATAAGCATCACAAGCATGCTCACGGTCACCATGGAGACCACAACCACTCAGACCACGACCACAGTGAGCACATGGGCGGGGAGAACAGCAGAAACATCACCACGGGTACGTTTAATGTGAGCCGTCTGCGCCACCTAATCCTCCTCAGTGTGGGAGGAAAGTTAATCTCAGAAATATTATTATTAATAATATTTCTGCTAATATGAAATGTAAACACGGTATTTGTATCACACTTTTTAAAATGCAGTCATAAAGTTTGGATATGAACATAAAGAACTGGACATATTCTAAAATGCAAACACAATCAAGCACATGTATAAACTAAACTGTATATGTCGATACAAAGTCGGTCTGAGGAGACTGAGGCATGTTTTTAAGTTATCAGCTGACAGTAAAAGAAACAAGACTGGGTGTCAAATCTGAACCCTGGTGAAAAACAACTCTGGAGGTTCTTAGCAGGAGGTTTGATGCTGCTGCGAGGAGGCCGTGTAATGACCGAGCTCACTGTACAAACACTGAGACTGAGCTTGAACATTAAAACATCCAGTTAGTGGAAGTTGTGAAGCGTTTACTGAGGTCAGAGAAGCTGCTGATATATTCAGGAAGCCACAGCTGTGTGTCAACAGCGTAGTAATCGTAAGAAGGATGGATGACGACATGTAGTCTGTAAATGTAATTGTGAAATGTCCGATAGTGTGATGAAAATGATCTGACAGCGCTGGTGTCAGACGCTGCAGATGAATCAAACTAAAACTGATTATTCATCGAGCAGCTCCGTTTGCAGACTCGTGTCAGGTGAGAGCATCTTTGAAGTGAAATTTGTGGTCCTGTGAACGTGTCCGTCCAGCGGTCTGCAGTTACTGTTTGCACAGCAACAGAAAGCTGAGCTGCTGGACGTGGACGACCTGTAGAGTTCATCAGGGAAAGAACGAATAAATGATCAAAGATAACACAAATACAGTGAGGACACTTCAGACTGCGACTGCTCGAGGGCCGCCTCTGTGCTGCTGCAGCAGAGTGAAACCAGTCTGAGGACATGACTCAGGGATCGCTCTGGGTCGGCACTGAGTTTGTGCCTGAAGTTGAAGAATCACAGCGTCGTGTGCTGGAAGCAGAGACGGTGCGGTGTTTTCTGTCAGCAGCGTTTTGATGTTCCTGAAGCTTGTGTTTGTGTTGCAGCGTGGGTCGGCGGGTTCCTCTCCATCACCATCATCAGCCTGCTGTCTCTGCTCGGCGTCGTCCTCATCCCGCTCATGAACAAAGTTTTCTTCAAGTTCCTCCTCAGCTTCCTGGTGGCGCTGGCCGTGGGCACGCTGAGCGGCGACGCCTTCCTGCACCTCATCCCCCACGTGAGTCCCTGCAGAGTGCGACCACCTGACTTACAGGAAGTCTTACAACACGTGACGTTCATGCTCTCAAGTTAAAGTGATCAATGACTTCAGCTGTTGAACGCAGCGGCGAGCGAGCCAGCAGACAGAGGCTGCTTAGCTGCACGTTTGTAAATCTACTGCAGCCGTGAGGTGAAGCGAGTGTTCGAATCCCTTTTTTATCAAATTTGACTCTTTGTCGAGCTCTAAAACCAAACCTGATCTATCAGGTAGATCACGTCTCTGATTCTAATCAGCAGCCGGCTGATTGATCAGCCTCTAATTATTCTATTATTTTATCATAGTCTTGATTTTTCCAGTGAAAACTCACTGAGACTGTAAACGTCTTGTTCAAGAGCGATGTGGACAAAAGGGAAGCGGCCATTGCAACGTGTTTACACATTCATAGACACACGCAGACTCCACACATTATAAATGAGGATCATATGTCACGTGTGTGACATCATATGCATTCAAAGATCACAACAAGCACAACTTTAAATTATTTTTTTAAGAACAGTCAGATAAAGAACATTTTGTAACCGTTTACAGAGATTTGTGACAGTTTTTCTGTTTGCTTTTGTTCTGATAATAAAGACCTTCATCATCATCATCATCATCAGTCGATGTGTAAACATACATGAGATACTTTCAGTCTAATTATTTAGTTCTTGCTGCTCCCCCTGTGTCACATATTTATGCTAAGCTAACGCTGTGTGATCAGTCTCAGGGAGGCCACCATCACCACCACGACGATGCAGCGATGACGGGACACCATCACCACGACGATGCAGCGATGACGGGACACCACCACGAGCATGAGGAGAACCTGGACGCGGTGTGGAAGGGCCTGACGGCTCTGAGTGGCGTCTACTTCATGTTTCTCATCGAGCACTTCCTGACGCTCGGAAAGATGTACAAGGACAAGAAACAGAAGGTCAGAGACGGCGAATTTCTCTAACAGTCAGAATGACGTTTAACACTCCTGCTTCCTGTTGTTCGTGCAGACAAACTGTTAAACTGACCGTTTAACACACTGAGACCTGAGTCACATCATGCAGCCCGCTCTTACTTAGAATTTAGTTACTTAAAAGCCCTCAGTTAATAACCAAAGGTCAGAACAGAGCATCGTACAGTCACAGTCTTACAGGCAGACGGCCTGTTTGTCAAACGTCAGCTGCAGAATCCAAACATCCTGATGTCAAAGTTCAGGATCTTTCTTCGGGGCTTTGCACAGATCTTTGAGACAGCTTCACAGACGTGTGGGAGATTTCATTAAAAAAGCTCTTTGATCACATAGTTTACATGCAGTGTGCGGCGCAGCCTTCTGCCATGAAATTGGATGAACACAAACGCCTCAAAATTTCAGTTTTTCACAAAAATCCCCGACTCAGCTCAAACACTTTGAGGTTTGGCTCTGAGGAACATATTTTGCTGTCGTCGCCTTTTTTCAGCTGAGGGAGTTTCTGAAGTCCGCCTCCCCTGCGTGGCTGCAGATCGCCGCCGGCGTTTGGTTTCAACATGACTTTGCAGTTTTGTATTTTTTGAAACGTCATGAAAAATCGATGCATCCTCTGTTTACGCTTTGCAACGATACAGTCGGACACGAACGGTCTGATTTAGCATCAGCTTTCCTTCTCTGTGCAGATAGAGTTAATTGGGACACTTTGCACACAGCAGCTACAAAGTTGAACAATAAGTCTTTGTAACATGTTGATTTTCTGTTCTGATTGTTCACTCTTAAAGGAACTATTTATTTCTCATCTCATGGGTTTTTTTGTTGAGAAGTTGGTGTCTGACTTGGAGGTAAAATGAAGGCGTTTAAGCGTTCATGGTAATTGTAAATATTCTGGCCTACAAACCTTCGTGCTGCTGTCAGAAAACTGTAAACTGGTCCTTTCATGTTGATGTTGATGAGTTTGTACGAACTCCACGCAGATCCAGAAGAAGTGTGATCAGAACGAGAACGCGGATCCAGAGAAACAGCCGGCGCTGGAGGAGAACCGCGTGAAGCCGAGTGAAGGTGAATTATTTCGTGTTTTGTTCAACAACTCAAAGTGAAGCCGAGCGTCACTCGAGCCGAGAGCTGAGATGTGTTTCTGTATGGAGGCTTGTGTCAGCTTGGTGCATGTTAACAACTGTGATGTCACGTTTGGCGTGAAGGCTTTAAGAGCTGCAGGTCGCTCCACCATAGAGAACAGAGCTCTGACCTCTGAAACGGCGCAGGCGGAGGTCGACCTCCCGGCCTAACCTGACCAGATCTCCATATTGTGTCTCCAGATGTGGAGACTAACGGCGCCAGCACGTTTGGCGACCACTCGAGCAGCCTGCACGGCAGCAACGTGGCGGAGGAGGAGCAGGTGATGCTGGCGCCGCAGGTGTCCGTCGTTTCGCCGCAGGCTTACGGCCGAGCGTCGGGGAGCGCCGCTAACTACACCGACGAGGACTGCGAGAACAAATGCCACTCCCACTTCCATGACACGGTTGGCCAGACGGACAGCAGGCACCACCACCACCACGACTACCATCACATCCTTCACCACCACCACTCTCAGAACCACCACCCGCACAGCCACTCCCACTCCTACTCGGAGCAGCACTTCCAGGAGGCCGGAGTGGCCACGCTGGCCTGGATGGTCATCATGGGAGATGGACTGCACAACTTCAGCGACGGCCTCGCTATCGGTGAGTAGAAGGGTCACAACCCGTGATCTCACTTCCTCTTTAGCTTCAGTTTTTTGTCTTGAACTCGTTTAACAGCAAACACACCAGTTTCTAACCAATCAGAGCCCAGCAGGGTTGGTTTGACGTGAATAAACATGGTGCTGAGAGTTTGTCATGTCACCACAGGAAGTGACCATTCAACAAGTCATCAGTTGGATATTTGTCTGCAGGAGAGAGATGAAGTTATATTTGTGAGGGTGTTAAAAACTAAATATGTGGTTTTGTTGTCACTGATGGGGATGAAACTCTTGAGCCTCAGCTTAAGGAACCAGTCAGTGTCTGATTACACCTGAGGCAGGTGTGAGTGGGCGTGGTCTGCAGTGATAGGCAATACAATATGGACCCAAACAGGGCGGGGCCTAAAATGGAAGAAGCTGTTTCAGAAAGCTGATGGAAAACAAGCTGTTAGTCAGATATGAGCTGAACATACTCAGTGTGTTACCACGGATACCAAAAGACAGGAAATCAACGTTTCACGATTCACAAGTCGTACAATGAATGACTCACATCAGCAATACTCTAAAGATGCAGAGCTGTGATGTCATTTCAAACCAGACTGAAGAATCTCAACAAAGATTAAGAACTTCGGATGAAAGATTGTGGCGTTGGTCCAAAAGTCTCTGAAGACTCTGGAGGGACAGATGTCGTAATTAGTGGGTTTAAACTTCTCAACAGTTTGAAGTCTGGAAGCGAGACTGTTTGAAACTGATGGGAGTGGAGAAAGTAGAAACATGAGAGAGTCACGGGATGAAGCGTCAGTTCGGTGCACAGAAATCATTTTCACAGAGTAGGTTAGAAAGTTGGTGCACAGCATGTTTAACATACTTGACCACTGACGGCAGAATTAGTAATGTTAGAACAAACTGGTGATTAAAGTTAAACGTCAGGAGGATTCACCCTCAGCCACGGTAAACAGTGACATGAAGGTGTGCATTTTCATGCTGATGTTTGCCTCTTGCTGCTGCTGGTTTCTAATGTTTATCTGTTTGCAGGCGCTGCGTTCAGTGAGGGTCTGTCCAGCGGTCTCAGCACGTCTGTGGCTGTTTTCTGCCACGAGCTGCCTCATGAGCTGGGTGAGACTTTTTCATCTTATCTCAGTGGAACATTTTCTCTGTAAGCCTCAGTCTTACCTACATAAAGTCCTTTATTGTTGCAGTGGAATAAAGAGATATTGGCTTTGAAAGAGTGAAGAAACCCTTCTTTCAGACTTTTAAACATCTGTTCATTTAAATATGGAAACCTTTCACTGGGAGGTCACAGCGTGTTTATTTTGTTATGAAATCAAAAATTCACAGCCTGCATGTGTTGGTCGCAGCTGATTCCTGCGTTGTGCAGTCGTTTTGAAGCAGTAACATCACAGTAAGAGACAGACATGGTTTAAATGTGTGGAACAGCAGAAGCTGAAGAGCTCGTTCCTTTCTGCAAAAGCAACGCAGCTCATTTACTCAACCACCTGAAAATACACCACAAACTGCACGATCTTTAATGCATGAAGGCAAAGAGAAACAGTGCAGTGGCTGCAAGGCTGAACCAACCAACACCAGCTCAGAGCGAGCTGTGCAGCACGTCTGTCTTTGTGCACAGTCCTGCTCTTGATTCTTTTCACGTGTTTCTCTGATGTTACTTTGATTTATTAGTTATCCTGTCCTTGGACGCAGTCTGATCCTTAATTTAGTTCACGGTCAGAGGTTTTATCCACATCCATCATGCGGGTGCAGCAGTCGTAGTGAGTAACAGTCTTCTCCGATTCTCAGGTGACTTTGCGGTGCTCCTGAAGGCCGGCATGACGGTGCGTCAGGCCATTCTTTACAACGTGCTGTCGGCCATGATGGCCTACCTGGGCATGATCACCGGGATTTTGATTGGACACTACGCCGAGAACATCTCCACGTGGATATTCGCCCTCACAGCCGGGCTCTTCATGTACGTGGCCCTGGTGGACATGGTAAGTGAGCATTACCCTCCAGCCAATCAAAAGGGAGCATCCACTCTCACATCCTGATCCATAGAGCGAGAGGTTCACTTTTAATGCTGTGAAATTTAAATGAATATTCCACATAAAAAATGTTCCTTTTGCTTGACACTAAATGCAGAGTTCAGCCTGAGATGAAGATACTGCCATCATTTTATTGGCATCTCATAAATCGTAAAAATCCCGTCATATAAATGTCTGTACGTCTGAAAAACAGCTGCAGGAGGGTTTAGTGCTGGAAAACACAGCAGAGCTTCTTTCTCCTGAACAAAGGCGCCCTCTCGTGGCTGTCGCCCTGCTCTACACTCTAGAAAAGCTTATTCGAATTTTTTTTACCTCCTAGTGGTGTAACCGGGTACTGCAGCAGATGTGCGGTGCATTGTCCGTTCATTTAAACTAACGTCTCCTCCTCCTTCATGGGAAAAGTTCCTGTTTTCTGCAGAGGGTCTGTGAGCCTGAGACAGTTTTCTTCTTTCAGGTCCCCGAGATGCTGCACAATGACGCCGGCGACCACGGCTTCAGCCACTGGGGCTTCTTCCTCCTCCAGAACGCCGGCATCCTGCTGGGCTTCTGCATAATGCTGCTAATCGCCATTTTTGAGCACAAAATCCAGCTGGACCTGGGATACTGAGAGGCAGTCCTGAGCTTCACGGGCATTCCAGTACCGCCATCAGAGTTGTAGTGTTTTTTTTAATTGTTGTTGATAGACGCCTTGAGTTAGTTTTTACTTGTGAAGCAGGAAAGCAGCAGCTGAACTGAGCCCGTCTGCCGCTGAGGCGCCGACCTCGGCCGGCTGGAGGTCAGCTGTTCAAAAAGGGTTCAGAAATATTTTTTTTAAGTTTTTTCTTTGTGTTAAACTTGTAGCTGTTTTTGTCTTTGTCAACAAACACGCACGACCATCACAAGTGGGAAACACCTGGAGTCCTCCCAGGATCGCCTGTCACCAGTTATCGTTTCATATTTATGAAGAATTCATGAAGGAGAAACTGTTGCTTTCAGCCGCCCGGAGCTCTTCTGAGGAACCTGTTTTATTCTGCTTTTGCTGCTTTTGTGTCTGTTTTTCTTCTTCTGCAGCTGAGTGAGCCCGATCAGTGTTACAGTGTTATCCTCTAACTGTTTTTCCGTTTCTCTGCGACGCTCTGGACAGATTTCTTCGTCACAGGCTGAAAGTGAGAGTGACGTTCACGTTGCTTCAGTGTCTTCCTCTCACTCAGGTCATCAGCCAGTGTCTGAAGCCGCAGTTTGAAATCTGTCAGTTAATTTTAAATCCTGTGGGTTTAATTAATCTTTAAATTTAAATATTTGCCAACAAGTAACCGTTACACTGAGTTTTAAAGGTGTTTGCAGCCAGCTGAGTTGTGCTGGTTGTGAACACCTTTGTTTAGCTGAAGTTAAACTCTGGAACTCATGTAAGGAAGTTGAACTTTCCGTTTCCTGTCACCAGCTGGAAGTCCGTCCAGTTAATGAGAAATCTGCGACATGTTACCTGAGCTCTCTACAGGATGAAATCACAGACAGGCTTCAGATCTGATATAGAAATTAGTGAGTATAAAATAAATCTTCTGTTAATCTACTAAAATTTCTGACGTGTAAACGATCCGCTCGTTTCTGTGGAGCCTATTTTTAAAGAAAAGCAGTTTTTGTTCCTGTCATCGAAACAGTCGATTCATGAAAAACTGAAAGGTGATGGTTACAATCAAAAAGGGGAAACTGAGCAGTCTGCTTTTTTTCATTTAAAGTTCTGCTTTTTACATTTATTTGATTGTCAAGAGTTAATGTGGCAGCTCAACGTAAAACAAATATTTCTAACAAGTCTCTGTTACGGCCTCGTGCTCCGGCTGAACGTGGACTCGTTTCGAAGCATCTTGTTTTAAAGGTTCACGGTTCGTTTTTCAGACGCTGCTCTGAGGTTTAGGTCAAATCACGTTCTCCTCTTAAAAGAAGAAAAATCACCTCAAAGAAAAAGTTCAGACTCTCACTGTGCTCGTTACATGTGGACCATTATGTGTGTAGTACTTCAAAAGTATGCAGTTCATTTGACTTCCTGTGATGTTGATTGTGAAGATCGAGGATCATACAAGACGTGTTTAAAAATAAAAAAGAAGTGGTTTTAAATTTGTGGGGAAAAGTACGGAAACCAAAAAAGCAGCGACTTCATGTTTGTGTGTTTAATGCTTCTGTTCATGAAAGGTGGATAAAATCATACAGAAAGGACAAAGAGCTCTGCGGTGACGGTTTCGTTCAGATTTCATGCTCTTCCATGTTTGGCCTGTGAAATCATCATTTTTACTTGTCTTCTGTATTTTATTTAAACAAAGTTTTTTTTTCTGTTTGTGGTAACACAAAGTAAAAGCTGTCATTTCTGTATCACTGAGAAACAACCAGCTCACACCTCAAAACCTCCTGGAGCTCGTCTGCACTCTGTATCCTCAGTTACTGGTGATTAAACAGATGTATATTTATGGTTCTGCAGAGCTGTTTCAACCTGTTATTTTGTCCACCCCTGTCGCCGACCGCAGAGCCCTTCAGGCAGCTTTGATGTCGACTCGCTGTGCTCTGACATTCCTGAACACCAATAAACTTCACACCACCTGCTGCTCTGTGCGTCTGCTTTGGCTTGATTTTAGTTGTTAATCTTTCGATTGAGGTCACATTTGAACGTTATAAAAGTCACGTTCGTTTTTGAACTGATATGAAATAAATAACTTTTTTTTTTACGTTATAACATTTACAACTATTAGCGCTGTCAGCATTAATCTTGTTAAAATGAAGTTAACGCCGTAACTGTTTTAACGCGCCAAATCTCTGTCAGCGAGTTAGCGTGGATCGCCCTGCGCGTGGGGCTGGACGGCGTTGATGCGCATCAATGCGGTTATGCCGTTAACGTCATTTTAACGAGATTAATGCTGACAGCACTAATAACTATAAAATAACATGAAACATTTTGGTCCCTAGTAAAGATGGGAACTGATAAGAATTTAGTGGCTGATTTGATTATGAATAACACATAAATTTAATTTCTCATTGATTCTCATCAATTTTCATTGGCTTCTTATCGGCGCTGCTTTGAGAGTCACTACCATTGCTAAGCAGACATTAATTCAAAGACATGACGTTCAGTCTAATTTATTTCCTCTGGGAATACAGAACACTTGGCTAGCTTTATGTTAGCATGCTGTCTGCGCAGGTCCTTACAAATAGCCGAAGTTGTGTTAGCAGGATGTGCAATAAAAAGTAAGTAAGGTCCATATTCCTGCTGCACATTACTGTTGTGTCTCTGCACATGAACTGAAATCAGCTGATTGTAGCAGGTGGAACCAATAAGAGGAATCAGTAGGCAATAAATGATTCCACTAGCAATTCCAAGGAAATTAATTACTGGAACAGATTCTCATCCCCAGTCATTTTGAAGACATGCACTTTCTCTGTGTGTGGGTGAAGATTACAGATGGTCTGTATTATAACAATATATTGTATAACAATATTAACACAGTTAAAACAGTAAACATCTAAAACTATTAGCACCTTCACATAAAGAATTCATTCTTTAAAAACGATTTTTTTAAAAACTGGAATTTAACCAGTTTTAACTAAAACCAGCAGACACACTTTCAGATGCACCTCAATTATCAGAAAATAGCTCAGTTATTTTCCAGAGTCTGTGTGAAACTGATGTGTAATAAACTTCACCTGAACAGAATTTAATGACAACATTTTATTTATTTTTCTACACAATATATGCAGGCGTGTTTGGTTTCTTTAAACTTGTTACAGAGACTCAGGTAGCATCACTTCCTTATTCCAGCATTGGTTTACATCACTATTGGAGGACTAAAGCTCCCGTAGAGCTGCAAGAGCAGCTGGTTTAATAATCAGTCATTTTCTATGGCAGCTACGTCATAATCAGCTCTGTCAATGCTCGCGCAGTTTCAAAACAAAGACTTTGTGTGGATGTTTTGTTCCAGTTATGTACTGATAATCATTGTTAAAGTATGTCATGGTCTACATTAGATCTAATAATAATAAAAATAATGATAAATATGCAAAGAAAAGTACTTCATCTTCAATGACAGTCACATCACCTACAGTTCATTAATTCAGTCCAAGTGAAGCTAAAACAGAGAAATTAATAAAGAGCTTGAAACAGAAAGAATCCAGGATAATCATTTAATGTCACATCTCAGACATCCTAACATTCAAATGTAAATGTGATTTTTTAACGAGCATTTCTAGACACGTTTTTCCAAATCACATTGGAACAAAAAACAAAAGGAATGAATCACAAGAAAAACCATGCTGTAGTGTCAACAGGCTGAGAGTTACAGACACTGCATTAAACTACAACTGTTAAATGATGGACTATTAACAGCTGTTATTTCGACATCTGTTACCATGGTGATCTTAAATACATCAAGCTACCAAAACAGGAATGACCTGTAATTAAGACAAAGTTATTCTACTGATTTTTTTTAATAATAAAAATAAAAAACATCTGGCAGCAGTGGTCCAGCTGTCAGAGATCATTAAACATGTTAAAAAGAAAATTTTCCACATAGACAAGAAACAATCTGCTAATAGATTCTGGTTTAATTTAATAATTGTTGGGAGATTACAATGAAACAGATAACAACTTGAAGAGAAAGTTTATTCAGCATTGTAAACTATAGTTTTAGCATCAACTATAGCTTGGCCTCTTTTTATTTTACATGCTTAGCACGTTTTATAAAGCTGCTTTAAATTGTTTAATCCTCATAACACCTCCAACATATCTGTAGACCTTCGTAATATTAACCTGAATATCCAAAGAAATTTAGAAATTTCTTAAAGAGGCCTTTCTTTTCCTTCTTCTCCTTTCTTTCCTCGGATAATTCCTCCTCCGTTTTTGAAAGTTTGTCTCGTCGCGTTACCTTGGAGATAAGATTTGCCCTCTCCTTCATTGCCTCCAAAGATTTGATTCGAGCCTGGTAACCCTCTTTGGCCTCTGATCTTTCTCCCTCAATCATCATGTCAATGTACTCTGGGGTGGTCAGAGGGTTTGGCCTCAGGCTGATCTCTTGCAGTCGAGTTATACACTGAGCTGACTGATCCATGAGGGACACCATCATGTCCTGAAGGTGAACAATCTCTTCTTCCTGCCTCTCAATCAGTTCCTGAACAGTCATCTTTTCTTTATTAGCTGTTTCATACCTGCTTTTCAGCTCTTGCACTGTCTGCTTCTCTTTCACTTGAACATACTCCCAGCTGTATGTCTGATTGAAATGCACACTCCAAATGCATTTTCCAGGACAGACAGTGCACATCCCGTTCTTATCCATTGATGCACAGCCACGTTTCTCACTATCCTGTGCTATTGCACATGGGTAGTGACATGTTATTGAACATTTCTGGCAGTTGGTGATGAATGCTCCTTTCTCTGTGATTGGTTTTTGGACTGGTTTAATAACATCCACCTCAATCTCAAAGTTTTCATTTGAAGTTATGACTGCTTCATACTCTTTGATCTTTTCTTTGGTTGTCTTAATTTCTTCAAGCTTTGCTAATCCAGTTCTAACTTGTGGCTGCAAACCTTCGATGGCTGTTTCAAGCTGTTTGCGCTCCTTTAAGACTTCTTTGGTCATTAGCAAGCTTTTGGTTTCCATTTTACCCAAAGCAGTGAAGAACTTCTCCATACTCTTGGCTCCCATCTTCCAAAACATTTCATCAAAGCTGGCATCATCTTCATCAAAATCCACTTCACAGTCTCTGTTGCATCTGTTGTCTGCAAATAATGCTGAGTTATTGAACTTGAAGTGAACCGGAAGCCCTAACTCATTTTTTGGACACGGGACTGCAGAAACGGTTATTGCCTCAAGAACTGGTGGTTCTTTGCCATCAGCAAAAGTCACCAGCATTTCAATGTTCTCTGCCACATCTTTGCCAAAAATGGAGAGCACCGAGTCAAACACATATCTCTGTGTTGCTGTTAGTCGTGCAAGAGAGGCCTGAGTAACAAAACACACTGCATCAATCTCACTGACTCCATTAGGAGAGGTGAAAAGCCTGCGGATTTGCTCTGTGATCTCCTTGTCTCTTGCTACTCCTCTTGTATCTCCAAAACCTGGAGTGTCAACAATGGTCATGGAGAACGGGATTTTAAAGCCTTCCTGGTGGTGGATTTCATACACAGTGACTTCAGATGTCTGACTGTGAGCTTGTGAACTGGTTGGATCCTCATCAACTAACTTAAATCTGAAACCGTCGTTCCACTCTACACCAACAATGTAGTTGATCATTCCATTGATGAGAGTAGACTTTCCTGATCCTGTTGCTCCAAGCAGCATTATTGTGCGATTCTGCCTCATGCTTTCTTTGCCAAAGATATACCTCCGACATCCATCTATGTCCATATCTTCTTCTTCCAGGGGCAGTTTGTAAACTGAGGGCAGCTTTGAGTTTCTTTTCTTGCTGATATGTTTTAGGTACTCAGCCAGACGTGCAAATTCACGCTTTGTTGTGCAGACATTAACAATGATGCTTTCCTTGCTTCTTCCATCTACACCACAGTCACTTCTGACCCTGACTGCATATTGTGTCTCTGACTGAAGCCCTGAAATGATGGCCTTCTCACCTCCTGAAATTGCTTGATTCCACTCGAGGTCATTTATTGTTGAGCTGCTATCTGCTTTTGCGTATTCCACTATGTAACTCAGTATCTGGACATCCTCTCCAAGCTCAGCAGGTTTCTCCCAGCTAACTGATATCTCACTTGAATATGGCTGAGCTTGAGGTTTTCCAGGAGGGCTGCAGGGTAAAGTTTTAATGGCATCACTGATTACATTAGCTGGTCCGACACCTGCTGAGGTCACTGCTCTGCATCTGAACACATACTCTGTGTTTGGCTTCAGATCTCTCACTGTGACTTCTTCAGCCTTTGCTTCTGTCTTTTGCTGCCATCCATCCTCTCCACTGACACAGTACTCAACAGAGTAGGAGGTGATGTTCTCCGCTCCAAATCTGGGTGGAGAAATCTTCAGTGTCACACTGTTGTGGTTTATGTCAGCTGCAGTCACAGTTTCAGGCTTTGAAGGAGGCTCAAAGTTCTCACTGACAGCAAATCCACCTTCATAAAGGTAGATGCTGGAACTTTTCTGAGTTTCATTAGTTAACCCCACTGTCAGGAACTTAATGTTCTTGTTTTCCTTGTTGGCCTCTGCAAAATCACTGAAGAGTTTTGCTTTCTTCCTCATATCATCTGCTACTTCTTTTGAAAGGTACCATTGTTCCTTCTCTACATTGTAAGTATGATAAACGTGAACGTCTGTTTTGGTTGTTTCTCTCAGGTAGTCTGATAAAGCTGAGAGGTACGGTTCATCCTTCCCCAGTGAGGTGAAAACAAAACACAGGCCATGCTCTACACTGAGAAGTTCCTCATGTAGATTATTCTGAGATGGGACAGTCTTGGTGTTTTTCATCATGTTGGTGAAAGACTTTAAGATACTGATTTCTCTCTCTTTACAGTCCATCCACTCAGTCAGGTTTTTGCTGTTGAAAGGTGAAGAATGTCTCTTCTTCAGGATCTCAGCGAGTTCAGCCTCCTCTTCTCCTCCTCCTCTGATTGATGGTAGTCTCTTCGCTAACATTCGCTGAAATCCCAGTTTGAACTCTGAACACATTTCTTTAAAACTTTTCAGTTTTTTGCTAATCTGTGGGAACTGTTGGACAGTGGAAGTTCTCAGTGCATCGTTACACCTCGTTTCCAGTTCACTGAAGTCCTCCAGGACGCTCTGTGATTCCTGAACTAGTCTTATACTTATCTGACGGACGAGTTTAGCAGCACAAGAATCTAAACTGGTCAAAGGTAACAGCCAGACCTTCATTGGTACAGCCTTTTCGCCATTGGTTCCTAGTAATGTTGGAAGGCTTTTGTAGACTTCTACAGCTTCCTGAAATGTTGTTGGAGGTTTCTTAAGGCAAAAGTCTCCATAGAATCTGCAGGAGAATTTCTCAACACTGTTTTTGTCCTTATCTTCCATTTTCAGGGAACCTTCACCCTCTATGGAAAGCAAGGGGATCTTCTTGATCATCACCTTCAAGCTGCCCTGGATGTCTTGATGAGTTTCCCCTTTAGAAACCTCACGGTCAAACACAAAGAAAGCTTGAGCCCCATAAAGGATACCTGTGACCACATGTGTTGCTATTCCTTGCTCAAAAACATAGGGATGTTTTACGTTGCCTCTTCCAAGGTGATTCATTGACAGTTCCTGGAACTTTGTTGTAGTTTTGTAGTTCAGTGTCACTCTGGCCTGGTATTTGGATGTTTTGTGATCATTGAGATATTTGGCTGATCCTCCAACCTCAACCAGTCCTCCCAAGAAACTTGCCTTCAGGGATGCCTCAACATTTAATGCTGAAGATTTGTCCTCAATTGATTCAGATGCAACTATTTCAGATTCAGTGTTAGGTTGTTCTTGTTCTCGTCTATCTTTTTCCAGGTCATTACAGTCCCACAGTGTCATTCCTGTAAAATATGTTACCATTTATTTTTGGCGAAAATAGATAGAAACAAAAACACAAGTAACAACTGCCTGTCTAAAAAGTCCTCTGTGTTTTATAGTGAAAGCATTATCAGTTAAATTAGTTAAAGACTTCCACAACATCCCATAAGTGTATGTTTCTAACTCAGAGCCCACTGACAATTTGAATCCAGCCCATAAATTACATTCATTGTCAAAAAGAAATTTAAGTCTGTACATTACATTTAAACTATGATGTTTTACTTTTACATTTCAAAAAATTTTCACCCCCCCCCCCCCCTTGACCTAATTAAAAAAAAAAAAAAAAAAAGAGTCAGTACATTTGTACTGAATAACTGCTTTTGTCTTTACTAACACCAGGAATTCTGGCAACTTATATATATACTTTCTATACTTTGGCGGAAAGATAGTGGCGTGCACAGCTGCAGTGGCTCCAGGCTCCCCACTTGGGTGCTCTTCTTTTTCTTTTTCTTTTCTTTTCATTATTGCATAGCAAAACATCAGATATAACAGCCAGATCCCTGTTACTAGTGATTATCAGCGGATCAACAGCATCTCCCTGGAGAACATTGGGTGCTCCGTGGATTGTTATCGGCTCTGCCAAGCAAAGGAACCGGTGGAAGGAACGCAAACAAAAGCAGGGCTGCCGGTCAGGCCTGCTAGCCAGGCTAAAGAAGCAGCCTTTTACACCACTGCTTCTCAGCATCTTCTTGACCAACCATGGTCGGTCGTCAACAAAATAGACGAACTGAACCTTCTTCTCGCTGCACAGCCACTCGTCCACAACTGTTGTTTCTTGGTCGTCACAGAGACATGAAACTAGCAGGCTGCACAATGCACCTCAGCGACTGAATGGCTACAGCAGGGAAAAGCAGAGTTTGTGCAAAAGCATTTACACAGATAACAACTGGTGCACAAACACTAAGATCATCATCATAGTCTGTTCCCCGGACATAGAGGCAATGGCTGTCATGTGCAGACCTTTCTATTTCCCCAGAGAACTTCCCGCAGTGCTAATAACAGCAGTCTATATACCACCAGATGCAAATGTTAGCTCAGCTTTTGCCTACCTGCATGACTTGATCTCTGAACAGCAACGGACATATCCAGAAGGAGTACACATAATCGTAGGGGACTTCAACAAAGCATGCTTAAGAACTGTGACTGTGCTACCTAAATTTGTTCAACATGTGGGTCCGGGGCTACCCCAACTGTAAACCCTGGATGACAAGTAAGGTTCAGGCATTGTAAAAGACAAGTCTGCAACTGTGCACACAAATCTCAGATAACAACCCTAAAAAGGTATGGGAGGGCCAGAAACACATCACCAACTCCGCAGGTAACAGGACAAATACAGATAACATGGACATGTCATTGGCAGAGGAATTTAACCACTTCTTCGCCTGCTTTGGGAGAACTGTAGACACCCCTACGATGCACACCACCCTGCCCATAGCCTCCTCTGAGCACAGCCCACACACATTTACTCTCCAAGAACACCGGGTTTGCAATGTGTTTAGAGCAGTTAATATGAGAGAGAAGCCACAGGCCCTACAGGGAATACCTGGGAGCGTGCTCAAAGCCTGCTCCCGACCAGCTGGCTCCTGTGTTCACCAGGCTATTCAACCTCTCACTGTTACATGTCACTGTCCCTCACTGAAATCAGCAGCAATAGTCCCAGTCCCCAAGTCCACCACCATCAGTGGCCTCAATGATTACAGACCCATTGCACTGACTCCAGTGGTTGCTAAGTGCTTTGAGAAGCAGCTTCCTATAGCACATAAAGGACTGCCACCCACCCAGCTTTGACCCCCACCAGTTTGCCTATAAGGCAGGATGCAATTTCCACTGCCCTCCACTCTGCTCTGCATCACCTGGAGAATCCTGGGACTTCAGTAAGGATGCTCTTCATTGATTTCAGCTTGTCTTTTAAAACCATCGTCCCAGACATCCTTATAGCCAAGCTGGTAAACCTGGACTTCTTTCCCCGCTACATGTGGATGGATCAAAAACTTTCTTACAGACCGATCACAATCTGTCAAGGTTGGCAACCGGAGATCATCCTCCCTGTCACTGAGCACTGGCTCACCGCAGGCATGTGTGCTGAGTTCTCTCTTATGCTGCATCTACACCAGCGACTGCACCCCCACGCATCATCAGATTTGCAGACAGCACTCATCACCAATGATGATGACACCGCTTACATAGATGATATCCAATGTCTGACAGAATGGTGTGACCACAATAACCTGACCCTCAACACCAGGAAAACCAAGGAAGTGGTCATAGACTTGCACAAGATAAAAACTGATCCCTTTCCCCCCTCTATATAAGGCAACTTTGTGGAGCGGGTGTCCTCCTTTAAGTTCCTCTGTACCCACATTTCTGAGGACCTATCCTGAAGTACAAACACATCAGCCTTGGTGACGAAATCCCAGCAGAGCCTCCATTTCTTTAGGGTTCTAAGATAGAACAGGCTGCAGACTGACCTACTAGTGTCCTTCTATCAAGCAACAATTAAGAGTGTGCTGGTGCACACCATCCCCGTGTGGTACGCTGGTTGCACAACAGCTGATAAGAGGAGACTCCAGAGAGTCATCAGAACTGCAGAGAAGGTGATTGGCTGTCCACTCTCCTCCCTGGACTCCATTGCCAGCTCTAGATGCCTCTCTAGAGTCAGGGCAAATATAAAAGACCACCTCCATCCAAGCCACCATCTATTCAACATCCTGCCCTCTGGAAAAAGGTTCAGTTCCATCAGGTGTGAAACCAATAGACTAAAGAACAGCTTCTATCCGTGGGATATCAGAACCATAAATGCAAGTTAAGAGTGGGAGCAGATCTCTCCCATACAATCATTCTGACCCTGCTATTTGCCATTTATTATGTTGCTGACATTTTTTTTCTCCATGCAATATTTTGTTCTTGTGCAATATTTCAGCAGATGTGCAATTTCCATCCCTATCCTTAACCACCATAGCCCTTCCACCCTTATTTTTTATTTACTATATTTTATTACGATGCCCTTGTACACCCCCCCCCAAAAAAAAATGTTTCCTGTAACCCAAACATCGTGTATATAGTGTTCTTATAATGTTTTTTTTTTCCTTTTCTTATATATTGTTTTCTTTACTTTCGCACCTTTGTGGTGTTGCTACCCTAATTTCACTGTGCAAGCAACTGTACAATGAAAATAAAAGTTCTAAGTTCCATAATATTCCTCTGAAATTCTACCTTTAATGAAATGTACTTACAGATGGATCTGCTTTTTTGATTTGGTTCAATTTTTTTGTCAAATTTTTTGTCAAATTGTTTTGGTTCAATTTGTTTTTGTCCTTCCTCACAGAGCCCCTCCAGCCCCCGATTACCAACTTTTCAACAGTATGTCAGTTGTACCACCAGAGCACTACACCTGCCATAAGCAAATTTATACAGTGCCACTGCCCTCACCCCAACCGATTTGTAAATCTGATCATCAACTAGATCTACTGACATCAAAGTATGCTTGTCTTGTTAAGCAACAACCTGTATCTACAGTCATTAGGAGACACAAGAGGTTGTGGTGATACTATAGGACAGGGATGGGCAACTCCAGGCCTTAAAGGCCAGTGTCCTGCAGGTTTTAGATATCACCCTGGGTCAACACACCCGAATCAAATGATTAGTTCATTACCTGGCTTCTGGAGAACTACAAGACATGTTGAGGATGCAATTTAGCCATTTGAATCAGCTGTGATGGATCAAGGACACCTCTAAAATCTGCAGGACACCGGCTCTCGAGGCCTGGAGTTGCCCACTCCTGCTCTAGGACTACTTTTTTAGTAGTTTAGTAAAAAACGCCGGTACCGAGGACAGTGACGTCATCAGCGAGAGACCGGTGACCAGCATCGCGGAGCATGACGTCCGAGCGGCACTGAGGAGAGTGAACACAAGGAAAGCGGCGGGGCCAGACGGCATCACCGGCCGCCTGCTGCGCTGCTGTGCTGACCAGCTAGCAGGTGTGTTCACTTACATCTTCAACGAGTCCCTGGCGAAGTCTGTGGTCCCCACATGCTTCAAAAGATCCACCATCATCCCTGTGCCCAAGAACAGCAAACCCTCATCCCTGAACGATTACCGGCCAGTTGCACTGACCTCGGTAGTAATGAAGGTGTTTGAGAGGCTGCTGAAGAACATCATCTCCTCCTCCATCCCAGACACCACAGATCCGCTGCAGTTCGCCTACAGATCCAACAGATCCACAGAGGATGCCATCGCCCACGTCCTACACACCACACTCAGCCACGTGGACAAGAAACAGGGTAACTATGTGCGAATGCTGTTTGTTGATTACAGTTCAGCGTTTAACACAATAGTGCCCTGCAGACTGTTCACAAAGCTCAGGGATCTGGGACTTAACAGCCGTCTGTGTGCATGGGTGTTGGACTTCCTCACTGGCAGAACTCAGGTGGTGAGGGTGGGCAGGTGCTTCTCCAACAGCATCACCATCAACACAGGAGCACCTCAGGGATGTGTCCTCTCGCCACTGCTCTACTCCCTCTACACTTCAGACTGTGTGGCCACCCACGGCTCCAACACCATTGTGAAGTTTGCTGACGACACAGTGGTGTTGGGTGCCATCTCCAACAACGATGAGGCGGCCTACATGGATGAAGTGAAGAATCTGGCATCGTGGTGCCAGGACAACCACCTCCAGCTGAACGTCAGCAAGACCAAGGAGCTGGTGGTGGACTTCAGAAGGGGTCAGCACAGAGACTACAAGCCCATTATCATCAATGGAGCTCCAGTGGAGAGGGTGCAGTCCTTCAAGTATCTTGGTGTCCACATCTCCTCAGACCTGACATGGGCTGCCCACATTCAGGTCCAGACCAAAAAGGCTAGGCAGCGCCTGTATCACCTTCGACAACTGAGGAAGTTCAGGGTCTCTCCAAAGATCCTCAGGATTTTCTATACAGGCGCTGTGGAGAGCATCCTCACACAGAACATGACATCGTGGTTCGGGAACAGCTGTGTGAAGGACCAAAAAGCTCTCCAGAGAGTGATCCGTACAGCAGAGCGCTGCTGCAGGATTGCTCTCCCCCCGCTTCAGGACACCTACACCAGGAGATGCTGGACTAGAGCAGCGCAGATACTGAAGGACCCGTCCCATCCTGGCAACAAACTGTTCCAACTTCTGCAATCTGGTAGAAGGTTCCGCATCTTCCGGGCAAGGACAGAGAGACTCAAGAGGAGCTTCTATCCCCAAGCCATCCGTGCCCTAAACACACACACCCGCCCTCTCACATCATCTATAATTGACTGAGACAGGACTCTTCCAGACACTCTAAACCAAGGCACAATGTACATTTCAATTCCTTTAATTTTAAATATGTTTATATTGTCTATCCTGTAAAATAGTCAGATGTCTATTCATATTAATGTACAGAATTCACCTGCTTGCTGCTACTACTGCACATTCACCCAGTGTATATACTATATATATATATTTATAATGTTCTTCCTCTACAACCCCCCCCCCCCCCAAATTTTTGCACATGTCGAGGAGCGTGTCAGGCCACATTTCACTGTGTGTTATACTTGTATAACTATGCATGTGACAAATAAAGAACCTTGAACCTTGAACCTTTGAAACTGAAATGTAGTGTGAGATTATTATACTATCTTATGCCATGTTATACCTCTAATTAAAGATTGTGAAATCATTATGTAGTTTTAGGTTGCATTATACTCCTGACTTAGAAGAAGGTGACAACTATTAGTTGTCACAGTCTAATGATTTGTATTACATTAGACTGCTGATTTATTGTGAATGAATTACATTGTTTATGATGCATTATACTGCTGATTCATAAGAAATACTGTTTGCAGAGAATCATGGCCTTATTTGTCTGATTAGAAAGAACAGAACATACTGCACAGGACGCCAAGGTCATAACTTAGGCTCACTGAGAGAGAGAAAGAATGTGGATGTTTAGGTTTTATGACTGTGGAAGGGGGGCCAAAGCTATAAGAATGTGAGAAACGGTCAAACACTTTGATATCTGGCGGACACCCTCCTGTCCACATCTCCCATCTAGTTGTATGGAATAATGAGAATTGTATGGAATAAAGAGATTGTTGATGGAGCATTTATACACCGAGCATTGTTCTTCCTTCAGCCCAAAGATCAAAGAACTGGGATATTTAACAGTAGTTTGTGAACCACACGGAGGGGCCAGAGCAGGCAACATTGAAAGAACCTGAAACTACTGGCTAAGGATAAATGTAGATTTGGTGAAATCACAATTCACATTGGCAGTAATGAAACCTATTTGGCTTAATTGAAGGTCACCAAAATTAATATTGAGTCAGTCTGTAACTGCCAAAAAATGTCTGACTGTAGTTTTATTTGGTTAAGATTTGCCAAGCCTTGAACATCCCACGGAGCACTGTTCAAGCGATCATTTATAAATAGAAGGAGTATGGCACAACCGTAAACCTACCAAGACAAGGCCGTCCACCTAAACTCACAGGCCGAACAAGGAGAGCGCTGATCAGAAATGCAGCCACGAGGCCCATGGTGACTCTGGACAAGCTGCAGAGATCTACAGCTCAGGTGGGGGAATCTGTCCACAGGACAACTATTAGTCGTGCACTGCACAAAGTTGGCCTTTATGGAAGAGTGGCAAGAAGAAAGCCATTGTTAACAGAAAACCATAAGAAGTCCCGTTTGCAGTTTGCCACAAGCCATGTGGGGGACACAGCAAACATGTGAAGAAGCTGCTCTGGTCAGATGAGACCAAAATGCAAAACGCTGTGTGTGGAAAACTAACGCTGCACATCACTCTGAACACACCATCCCCACTGTCAGATATGGTGGTGGCAGCATCATGCTCTGGGGGTGCTTCTCTTCAGCAGGGACAGGGAAGCTGGTCAGAGTTGATGGGAAGATGGATGGAGCCAAATACAGGGCAACCTTGGAAGAAAACCTCTTGGAGTCTGCAAAAGACTTGAGACTGGGGCGGAGCTTCAGCTTCCAGCAGGACAACGACCCTAAACATAAAGCCAGGGCAACAATGGAACGGTTTAAAACAAAACATATCCATGTGTTAGAATGGCCAAGACAAAGTCCAGATCTAAATCCAATCGAGAATCTGCGGCAAGATCTGAAAACTGCTGTTCACAAACGCTGTCCATCTAATCTGACTGAGCTGGAGCTGTTTTGCAAAGAAGAATGGGCAAAGATTTCAGTCTGTAGATGTGCAAAGCTGGTAGAGACAGACCCTGGAAGACTGGCAGCTGGAACTGCAGCAAAAGGTGGTTCTACAAAGTATTGTATAAGTATAATTACACACACCCCACTTTTCAGTTATTTATTTGTAAAAAATGTTTGGAATCATGTCTGATTTTGGTTCCACTTCTCATGTGTGCACCACTTTGTGTTGGTCTTTCACGTGGAATTCCAATAACATTGATTCATGTTTGTGGCTGTAATGTGACAAAATGTGGAAAAGTTCAAGGGGGCCGAATACTTTTGCAAGCCACTGCATTCTCTTTAAATTTCCACCTGAGTGGTATCCAATTTTTTTATAGGTTTTATAGATAATTAAAAAAAATTGCTGAGGAAAATCTGGTCCTGCTAGGAGAGACAACATCCATACAACTTTGGATGGAGCAGTTCTCATTTCTAGAAATCTGGACAGATGTATTAAAACACCCCCAAAAACATGACTATTCAGAGTTAGGACCAGGAAGCAGTGTTGCAATTGTAGCCAGATGGGCTACTCGCCTTTCTTTTTCTCTCTCTCTCCTGCGCTCGTTCTCTTCGCTGCGCAACTAGGTTAATTGGGAACCCACCTGCATATTGATTGCAGGGTGGCGTTCCCGTATAAAGCTAAGCCGGTGTTTTTGTTGGATCATTCCTCCCGTGCATTCGGCGCAAAGCAGCAGTAAATGCTGGCACACTGTGACGGACTGATCAGCAAGAGCAGATCATATGACAGCTACAGCATGTCAGTTTGTTTTATTCCGGTGTTGCGGAGAGAGGTGCTCGTGTTATCCAACACCAGTGAGAGTATAGCGCCTCCGGTCCTGGGGGTTTGATTGAATTGAATGAATGCTTTATTGGCCATATGCAGGTTGCCCCACAGAGGAATAGGACCCCCCCCCCCGACTTACACACACAACAACAAAGACATCACATGGGAATACAGTCGGAGATCGGCAGCGTTGGGAGAATAACACTGAAAAAATTACACAACAATGGGAAAAGTACAAGAGGAAAAAAAGAGACCTCTTCACACGCTGGGCAACCTATGGAAGGACAGCATGAGAACAGGAAACAAAAAAAACTCCTCTGCACAGAGAGCACATTAATGTCCACATCACAACATCAGAGCACATGACAAGCCACAGGGGATGGATAGGGTGGTGGGGGGTAATCCGAAGGAACACAGCTGCTGTATTCACCTCTCCGTTCACCTCTCCGTGGCAAATCGCCCAACCTAAATCGGAAGAGTGAAACGCCTTCCCAGCCACTGTTGTGAAGACTCCTCCTCGGTGGAGCCTGCTGTCTCGTCTTGTCTTGTTTTAGCTTGTCTTATCATCTTTTTTATTAAGTAGGCTTACCTTTTTCTGGTTCGCCTGGTTTTATTCTATTTTATTCTGGACTGTTGCTCGTACCCACGCTTCTGTGCTGGGACTTTAAATCGCCTCGGTTGCCGGTCTCAGCCGGTGGGGAGCCAGACCGGCTTGCGATTGAGGATAATTACTACCAGCACGAGTGGTAGTTTGACGTGTGTGTGTGTGTTTTCTTTTATTAAAGTGTGTTTTAGTTTTGTATGATCTGTAGCGAGCCTGACGCTCAGTGTCCTTTTATTCTTTTAAAAGTAGAGATAGTGTCTGTCTCCCGAATCCAAACTGGAAGCTGGTTCCACAGAAGAGGGGCCTGAAAACTGAAGGCTCTCCCTCCCATTCTACTTTTAAAAACTCTAGGAACAACAAGTAGGCCTGCAGAGCGAGAGCGAAGTGCTCTAATAGGGTGATATGGTACTACAAGGTCATTAAGATAAGATGGGGCCTGATTATTTAAGACCTTGTATGTGAGGAGCAGGATTTTGAATTCAATTCTGGATTTAACAGGAAGCCAATGAAGGGAAGCCAAAACAGGAGAAATCTGCTCTCTCTTTCTAGTCCCTGTCAGGACTCTTGCTGCAGCATTTTGGATTAGCTGAAGGCTTTTCAGCGAGTTTTTTGGACATCCTGATAATAATGAATTACAGTAGTCCAGCCTGGAAGTAATAAATGCATGAACTAGTTTTTCAGCGTCACTCTGAGACAGGATATTTCTAATTTTAGAGATGTTGCACAAATGGAAGAACGCAGTCTTACATATTTGTTTAATATGTGCGTTGAAGGACATGTCCTGGTCAAAAATGACTCCAAGGTTCCTCACAGCGTTACTGGAGGCCAAGGTAATGCCATCCAGGGTAAGAATCTGCTTAGATACCATATTTCTAAGCTTTTCAGGGCCGAGTACAATAACCTCAGTTTTATCTGAATTAAGAAGCAGAAAGTTAGCGGCCATCCAGGTCTTTATGTCTTTAAGACATTCCTGCAGTTTAACTAATTGGTGTGTGTTATCTGGCTTCATGGACAGATAGAGCTGGGTGTCATCAGCATAGCAGTGTAAATGTATGCTATGTCTTCTAATGATGCTTCCTAAGGGAAGCATGTATAATGTAAACAGAATCGGTCCTAGCACTGAACCCTGTGGAACTCCATAATTAACCTCAGTGTGTGAAGAGGACTCTCCATTTACATGCACAAATTGGAGTCTATTAGATAGATATGATACAAACCACTGCAGCACAGTACCTGTAATACCTACAGCATGTTCTAATCGCTCTAATAGGATATTATGATCAACAGTATCGAACGCTGCACTGAGGTCTAGCAGGACAAGCACAGAGATGAGTCCACTGTCAGAGGCCATAAGAAGATCATTTGTAACCTTCACTAAAGCTGTTTCTGTGCTGTGCTGAGCTCTGAAACCTGACTGAAACTCTTCAAATAAACCATTCCTCTGCAGATGATCTGTTAGCTGTTTGACAACTACTCTTTCAAGGATTTTTGATATGAAAGGAAGGTTGGAGATTGGCCTATAATTAGCTAAGACTGCTGGGTCTAGAGATGGCTTTTTGAGTAAAGGTTTAACTACAGCCAGCTTGAAGGCCTGTGGTACATAGCTGATTATTAGAGATAGGTTGATCATATTTAAGATCGAAGAATTAATTAATGGCAGGACTTCTTTGAGCAGTTTTGTAGGAATGGGGTCTAAAAGACACGTTGATGGTTTGGAGGAAGTAATTATTGAAGTTAACTCAGAAAGATCAATTAGAGAAAAAGAGTCTAACTTAACATCAATGGTACTAAGAGTAGCTGTAGATAATATTACATCTGTGGGATGATTATTGGTAATTTTTTCTCTAATGATAAAAATTTTATTTGAAGAAGTTCATGAAGTCATTACTAGTTAACGTTAAAGGGATGGTTGGCTCAAAAGAGCTCTGACTGTTTGTCAGCCTGGCTACAGTGCTGAAGAGAAACCTGGGGTTGTTCTTATTTTCTTCAATCAGTGATGAATAGTAAGATGTTCTGGCTTTGCGGAGGGCTTTCTTATAAAGCAGCAAACTATTTCTCCAGGCTAAATGATGATCCTCTAGATTTGTGACACGCCATTTCCTCTCCAGATTACGAGTCATCTGCTTTAGGCTACGCGTTTGAGAATTATACCACGGAGTCAGGTACTTCTGATTAGAGACCTTAGTTTTCACAGGAGCTACAGTATCCAGAGTCGTACGTAGTGAGGAGGTGAAATTATTAACAAGATAATCGACCTCTGTTGGGGTAGCGTTCAGATAGCTGCTCTGCTCTATGTTGGTACAGGGCATTGAAGATGATAACAGTGGGTGGATTATATTCTTAAACTTAGTTACAGCGCTTTCAGAAAGACATCTACTTTGATAAAGTCTACTCTCCACCGCTGTGTAATCAATTATTGTAAATGTAAATGTTATCAGGAAATGATCAGACAGGAGAGGGTTTTCAGGAAACACTGTTAAATGTTCAGGTTCGATGCCATATGTTAAAACAAGATCTAGAGTGTGATTAAAGTGGTGGGTGGGTTCTTTTACATTTTGAGAGAAACCAATTGAGTCTAATAACAGATTAAATGCCATGTTGAGGCTGTCATTTTTAGCATCTACATGGATGTTAAAATCACCCACAATAATTATTTTATCTGAGCTCAGAACTAAATTAGATATAAAGTCTGAGAAATCAGACAGAAACTCTGTGTAAGGCCCAGGTGGACGATAGATGATAACAAGTAAGACTGGTTTCTGAGTTTCACAGCTGGGGTGGACAATGTTAAGCATCAGGCTTTCAAATGAATTAAAAGTCTGTCTTGGTCTTTCATTAAGTAATAGGCTGGTGTGAAAAACTGCTGCCACACCGCCCACTCGGCCTGTGCTTCGAGATTTCTGGTAGTTAGAATGACTCGGGGGTGTTGATTCATTTAAACTAACATAATCATCCTGCTGCAACCAGGTTTCTGTAAGGCAGAGTAAATCAATTTGTTGATCAATTATTAAGTCATGTACTAACAGAGACTTGGAGGAGAGAGACCTAATATTTAATAATCCACATTTCACTGTTTTACTCTTTGGTTCAGATGTGGATACTGTATTGTTCTTTCTTTGTAATTGTTTATGTTTAAGTTGTTTGTTGCTGGTTTTTAGTTTGTTTTTTGTCTGTTTGGAAGCTGACACAGTCTCTATGGAGATGGGTTTTTGGGGGGGTAGCAGGAGGAGAGAAGCTGCAGAGAGGCGTGTAAGACTGCAACTCTGCTTCCTGGTCCCAACTCTGGATAGTCATATTTTGGGGGGTTTAATAAATTTGTCCATATTTCTAGAAATGAGAGCTGCTCCATCCAAAGTGGGATGGATGCCGTCTCTCTTAACAAGACCAGGTTTCCTCCAGAAGGTTTGCCAATTATCTATGAAGCCCACATCGTTTCTGGGACACCACTCAGACAGCCAGCAATTTAAGGAGAACATGCGGCTAAACATGTCACTCCTGGTCTGATTGGGGAGGGGACCAGAGAAAACTACAGAGTCCGACATTGTTTTAGCAAAGTTGCACACGATTCAATATTGATTTTAGTGACCTCCGATTGGCGTAACCGGGTGTCATTACTGCCGACGTGAATTATGATTTTACTGAATTTACGTTTACCCTTAGCCAGCAGTTTTAAATTTCCTTCAATGTTGCCTGCTCTGGCCCCTGGAAGACAATTGACTATGGTTGCCGGTGTCTCTAGCTTCACATGTCTGAGAACAGAATCGCCAATTACCAGAGTTTGACACCCGGCGGGTGTGTCGCCGAGTGGGGAAAAAATGGTTAGACACATGAACGGGTTGGTGGTGTACCTGGGGCTTCTGTTTAGGACTATGCTTCCTCCTCACCGTGACCCAGCCGCCCTGATTCCCCAGCTGCTTGGGGTCTGCCGGGGAACAGCTAGCAGGGCCTACGCTATCTTCGGCTGCACCAGCTACAGGGGCCTGGCTAGCTACGGGTGAATGAAGGGTGCGAAGCCGAGTCTCCAATTCAGTAATCCTGGCCTCCAGAGCTGCAAATATGCTACATTTGTTACAGATATCATTACTGCTAAAGGAGGCCGAGGAGTAACTAAACATCTGACACAATGAGCAAGAAAGTGCAGGAGGGACAGGTGAAGTAGCCATGGTGCTAACGAGTTGGCTACGAGCTAAGCTAAGCTAGCGAGACAGTACAGAGACAGTGAGTGAATACTTTGGCTATAAATTAGGTAGTGAGTACACAGAAAGTGTGCTTCGGATGAAGCACGTGAAGATTATACTATGAAAGAAGAATGTATTTAAAAGTTGTTAATTAAATTGCTAAGCAAATAAGCTACTCAGAAACACCACTGTGTTTGAGCAGGAACAGGAAGTGATACTCTACCGCAGAGCGAGCGAACACCAAGTGACAGCGCCACCCATAATGACTCCTACATCAGGGTACTCTTTGTTGACTACAGCGCCACCTTCAACACAGTCATCCTTCACAAACTCATCCACAAACTGTCTACACCTGGCCTGCACCCCACCCTTTGTGACTGGCTACAGAACTTTTTGACTGGCAGGCTTCAGTCTGTCAGGATTAGTGTTACAGCCCTAGCTGGGCCTCCTGAAACTACCCTTGTGTGGGTGTGGTGTTCTCTCTCCACCTCCTCCTCTCTTGCTCCACCCTCTCTTTCTCACTCTTTTCTCTCCCCAGGACACAGCTGTTGTTCATTGTCCTCATTCTCGTTTACCACCTGGGCCCAGTCAGCAATCATCTCTGAGGTCATATAAGCTGGGGATGAACTAGATGAGAGAGGGTGGTTTACTCTGGTGTCTCTGCTTTGTGTTCTAGGTGTGTGAGTGTCCTGCCTGTGGTGTAGAGTTGTGGATGCAGTGTAGCTTCACGTGAGTAGTGTGGGCCTCAACACAGTAAAGCTAGCTTCTGCTAGTGACAGGGTGAGACAGTCCCTCCTCGTGGTGTGTTGTGTTCTTTGTTGTTGTAACCTTTTTCTTATTCTAGTTTTATTGGGAAAAACCGCGTTGCCGGCTCTTTATGCTTTGAGTGGGCTTCAAACAGTTAGCAACGAGGTGGCCAGGTTTGTGGCAGAAGAAACACAGCTTTGCTTTGGATCTTGAAACCACAACTGCATTAGCCTTGTTAGCTGGCCCACTCGTACCTCTCCAAGAGGTCCTATGGCGCAGAGGGATATCATGTCCTACAGCATTTGCTTTATGAGTCAGAGTAAACTCATCTGCCATGTTGGCAGTTTGCTGTAAAGTGGAAACCCTCTGTTCACTTAAACAAACAGAGCAATACACTCAGGCACTGCGTTCTTGAAGTCCTCTACCAGCACAAGCTCACGTAATGACCCCAAATCATTAACCTGGCTTGCAGAGCACCACCTATCAAAAAGGTGATAGCAAAGTCAAGGTAGGACTGACCCTGTGCCAACTCCAAACCTTGAAAATGCTGCCTAAAGGCTTCAGATAAAAGTTCGTAGGCTTGCAGCACTTTTAATCTTTTCATAAGCTAGGAAGTCGTCCCTAGACGGACTGGAACAAGCTTCCTGGGCCTTACCTGTCAATTTACACAGCAATGTCACCCCCACACGTCTTGAGGCCACTGTAATGCAGTTGCTATGCTTTCAAACACACTGAAGAAGCTATGAACACTGGACTCACAGATAACTGGAACCAGGTGGATGTTATTGCTCACAAATGAGCCTCTAGACACCTGTGCGCTAATAGCTGTATCATCCATTTTAGGGGCCGGAGAAGGGTTAGAAATAACACCCTAATTAAGACACAACCACACCCCTCTGCCAACTCACTCAGAGACTACCCAGTAATTAACGGATTAATGGTGGTGGACCCAACTTTGACATTAAGGGAGGAGACTGGCCTTGTCCCAACAGCTCTTGCGGCAACATGAGTTTTGCCCAGCGGCAGGAGTGTAACAAGTGTGGTGCACCCAAACCAGGATATGGAGGTGACAGAGGCGGTGGCTTTAGAGGGCGTGGAAGTTTCTGCGGGGATGACCGTGGAGGAGGAAATAGTGGCAGCTCCTATGGACGACAGAATTATGGTGGCTATGGACAGCAAGAAAATTATGGCCAGTCTCAGCAACTGAGCTATAACTATCGACAAGAGTCCTCTGGGTATGGTGACAAGCCCTCCTACGGACAGCAAGGCTCCTACAGTGGTCAGGGGCAAGGTGGAGACAGTTATGGACAGGGACAGGGCGGTGGTGGTAGTAGCGGATACAGTGGCCAGGGTGGTGGCAGCGGTGAATATGGAGAAGGTGGTAGTAGTAGTGGTGGTGGTGGATATGGACGATGGAATGAAGGTGGTGATCAGGGTGGGAGGTTTGGGCGTGACTATGGAGACCGTTCAGAAGGAGGGGGCTGCAGAGGCGGCGGTGGGTATGACCGTGGTGGGTATGACCACAGTGATGGAAACAATCGTGGTGGAAGAGGCGGACCTCCTGGTATGGGAGGTGGTGACCGTGGTAGCTACAAAAATTACGGTGGATCTCGAGACTACGGCTCAAGGGATGAACCAGCTGGAGGGCAGGACAATCACACACCTAGAACACAAAGCGGAGACACCAGAGAAAACCACCCTCTCTCATCCAGTTCATTCCCAGCTTATATGACCTCAGAGAGGTGATTGCTGACTGGGCCCAGGTGGTGAATGAGACCAATGAACAGCAGCTGTGTCCTGGGGAGAGAAAAGAGTGAGAAAGAGAGGAGGATGCGGAGAGAGAAAATCACACCCACACAAGGGTAGTTTCAGGAGGCCCAGCAAGGGCTGTAACAATTAGCAACAGGACTTCAGTCAGCATTACCACAAACACTGGCGTTCCACAGAAACAAAGGAAGAATTTCATTGCACAGAGAAATGCTACTAAATTTCTACTGTACACATGACAATAAACACTTTGAATCTTGAATCTTTGTCATTAATTAGTCCATGCATCCATCCACTTGTTTTCCATGGCCCTAATCGGTCTGTCAATCTTGTACCTAGTGATGGCCAAATGAAGCTTTCTGAAGCATTGAAGCTTGTAGTGAAAAACGGTTCATTACTCGGAGCTTTTCAACACAGTCCTCTCTGGTGACATCTGGTGGCCAAAAATATGAAGAGCAGCTTGAATCCACAAAAGAAAACCAACTGCTTCGTAATGATTGCCCACTCTGAGTGGAATTCTGTCTGATATTGGGCCACTGTTGTGTTGCTTTAAACATGTATTTTTTGGGGTGACAAAAATGTTGTTTATTACTTTAATAAATAATTTTGACCAGTAAGCTTTCCTTCTTTAAATATGCACCATGGTGTGGTCTTTCTTTGCTTGTGACTTATTGATGTTGGTAAATACAGTAATTGAAAAATACCACATTACATATAATAATGTACAACACATTATGGGGTATGCTTCTGGTGTGAGGTCCCGCCTCCATGTACTTATGCAGTTAATCGCTAGATATAAATAATATTACATTAGGGAAATTTGCCTATACATATTTTTGACCTGGGAGTAGAACTGATTGTGAACTGGAAAGGGAAAATGCTTATGAACTTGCAAATTAAAAACATGATGCATTTAAGGTATACCCTTTTCCATTTTTATTTAAAAAGAGAATTTGTTCTAGTGTGCAATGGCCGAACCTGTTCCTTTTCGTGGAGATAATTTCTCCTGCCTTAAGGAAAATCCCTTCACATGGAACAGAGGAGGCTGGAGTGCAGAGAAACTGGTAGAGATGCAGTTATAGAGTCTACCTGGGCCCCACCAACTATCAGCTGAAGATAATAAATAAATTAAATTCCTGCACATTTTGCAGACTAAGTGTTTAAAATTATTTAAAACATAAAATATATATTTTCATAACATTAAATGTAAAGAGTCAAATAGAAGTCTTTCTAAAGATATTTAATGATATTTATATTATGAAAAGCAGATTTTTGACATTTGAAGTTTTTCCCGTTGTCAGATAAAATAAACACGCACAAAACAAAAGCAAACAACAAGAACACAAAGCTGGAAAACCCACCCGATTGACCAAAATCAACTAAAAATACTCCCACACAACAGAACCTCCTCTATTCCTCGCTGGCTCCAAATCTCTCAATAGAAATATCAGTGGTTTGCTATCTGTAACCATCAAAACACTCCACAAATCCCGCGAATGGTTCACCTGCTTATAAACCATTGAATCAGATACCGAAGCAGTCACGTTCTAAATGAAGCTTCGGACGTCACTGATCACGTGACTCTGGCCAAACGAATCAAGCTTCGACACAGAGCTTCTGAAGCAGTGTGTTGATTTTTTTGACACAGGCACCGGAGCTTCAGCTTCAAGCGGACCATCACTACTCGTATCCCTCTTCCCTCACTCCTGAACAAAAATGTTTTGAAAGAAGGTCGACGGACCATTAAAAAAATATATATATTTGAAAAGCAGTTGATAGATGAAGCTTAAATTTCGTACGACTCATATATATTCAAACTTTGTGCCAATGTTCGAGCAGAAAATGGTCTAAAAATTGGCTGATTTCAGACTGAATGAGCCAGAATAAATATTTGATTTATCCAAAGGGGGAAGTTGCTTATTTAGAGAGGTGATGTAAATGTGGATTATGGTTCAGTTAAATTTAGTTAATACATGTGAATCCTTACCAGGTATGACTACATCCTGGCGGCAGTCATACAGCATCCCAAGGCTGAATGGGCGGCCAAGCGCCGCAATTTCCATCATTCTGCTGGCTTCAGTGTCCATCTCTTTGTCTAGACTAGACAACAGAGACACTCTGGGTTAGTTTGATAATAGTTCAGTTTTTATTCTCCTGCTGTTCAAAATGTTAAGCGTGGCATGTATACATCCCAGCCACTCAGAATAGGCCCTTGGTATATTACAGCAGGAAAAACACAAGTACAGTTATTTATAGACTGGTTCTGTGTGACAGTATCCAAAATACCAGGGCTGTCATGGAGCAATAATTAGTATTAATCACACTTTCATATGTATTTTTTTTTCTGATCTTGTCTTTAAATTTCCTATGAAGGTATTTGGCCTCATTCTGGATTTACGGACTTAATAATTCATCTCGAATAAATAAGATGGAGTAACTTTTGAATATTTCACATTGCCAAATTCTATTATTACAAAACAAAAACAGATTTGGTTCGTGAATTACATTTTACAAGTTACACATGTAAGAGATAAAATGTAAGATAGACCAAAGGTAAGCTCCATTCTTTGTACATATACATGTACATATACATACAAATACATTCCATGTATTTTTTTCTATGTAACACAGACCTTCATGAAAGCCATTTCATGAAGGTCTGTGTTATCAGTTTCAGCAGCTCAGTGGGTAAAGGACAGAAGCCCCTGAACTGACACAAGAAAACCTCAGCAAGAGTCAAAATGTAGGGTCCATCGTTTCCAAGAGATTACTAGAGATTTAACCTTTAAGTTACACACAGCATTCACTATTGGCTAATTTAAGAAACAAAATAAAACAAAAAACATTTAAAGTATATCCAAAATCTTTGTCTAAATAATAACAAAAAGAAAAAGAAAATACAGGTAAATAACAGCCACCTACATAAATCTAATTATTTATCCAAGACAAACAATAATGCATGCAGGAGAATATCAAAACAATATTGCTGTACTTACAGCTGATATATATATATGAACTTCTGAGGGAGTGCTATTGTTTCAGACATTATATACTCTGTGAGAAAGACCCGCCCCTTTAGCTTTACTTGGGAGGCACCACAGAGGAAGATCAAGCTGAGTTCACAGAAATCACATGATCTGCATAAGGACAAAAATACTACTTCTGTCTATAATATAATGCATTTAAAGTTATTTGGCATTTTCCACAAGCCAAAGATGTGCAAGATATATTTATTGAAAATTAATGGGGTTCAGGTTAAGACTGCAACTTTAAATCCATTACTTTGATGTAAAGATTTATTTTACTGAACATTTTTGCTGAAAACATTTATGCATAGGGTCAACATGAACTCTGATACGTGTGTAAAAGAACGTTGGTCTTTATGGTCGCTATAAACATCACTGTTCAAATATAAGCTATTGTTTCACTTTCAGATTTAGGTTTAATGATGCAAAGGTCAGGTCAGTTGATACGTGTTTATTTTAGGGACAAAAGCAGAACTAGACTGACTAAGCAAGAAACGTATCTTTCATATTTTTATATATACAGTTGCTGTTGCAAATGACGTAGACTGTACAATATAAAGTCCTTTAAAATCTCAGTTTCTGGTTTTGATTATATAGAAACTCTATGGCCTGGTCTCCTCAGAAGTGTAGCCTTTATTGCATGCCATCAGAGCACAGGTGCTACACCTTAAATATGATGCATTGAGAGAAGAAAATCAGGTTTAAAAAAACAAACAAAAAAGAAAAAAAGGGGGGAAAAAGAGAAGAAAAACTGGATTTCATACTGTTACCAGAGTGCACTGGAGACACTTCACTTTTTAAAAAATAAAACATTCAAAGTAAAAGTTTTTTGAAAAGTCATTGTCACTTGAAGTGTATTTCATGGAAAGATTCAATTAAAGACAAAATGGATGGTAGAAGCCAAAGGGAGAATGAAACTACATGAAAATCACACTGTGCACAATGCTGAGATGTTTTAATGTGCTCTATGGTAAAATGTGACAAAAAAACTAAACTAAAACACAGTTCAGTTCCTCTTGGATTTACCAAAATGAAAGGGACTTACCTCTGAACATGCAGGAAAAGACTCAAGCAAGAGTTCAAGGACAAAGCCAAAATTTAGCACTATACTCATTTGTCCACGGTTCTTTTCCTGAGAAAACACTATTGATAGCACTGTCTTGCAACCCTGATACAAAACCCTGTTACTATACATCTCAATTTTCGGAATGGTGATCCAAGAGGGACAGAGAGCCTTCTAGTTTGTAACGCAAATAGAAACAATAATAAGTGTTGTGACACTTCTAAATCCCTGACTATGCCGAAAGCCCTGTTGTTGAGTGAGGTCATACACTGAGGTCAAGACACACATAAATCTGCCTGCACACATACATAGTAGACTTGTTTTGCTTGTAAAGGGCATGCTCATGTTCTGTTCTGAAGCCCAGAGAGTAGAATAACAGGAAGCATCTGGCGGGTGGTACAGGAAGTAACTGTTCTTTTTTAGAATATCTCCTATCTAGAGTTACTGGAACATGCATGTTGTTTGTTTGTTGTTTTTCATCTGCGGTGACGCATATTACTTGTCATCATATGTATAAATATCACACCCCATCTTTTGTTCTGGGGAGATCGAGGCTGATGTTTTGTGGAGCCCATCTTCACCACATATATGTGTTTTAATAAAATCATTGTTTTGACACACTATGGACCTTCAGTCGTATGTCTCACCTCAAATAAGAATCAGGACAAGAGGTAATAATAGTAGTGTCTTAAATTTGCAGCTGTCATTTCACACATCAGAGTTTATACATAACAAATATTACATTGTCATGACGCTACATTTTTTGTTAAGGCTTTAAAGATAGAAATTAATTAAAACCCACCTCTTACGCTGTTAGGCTCCTTGCCATTAGCCACAGAGTTGATATGATTTGTTGGCTTACATTCAGATCAGTCTTTTAAAAACTCCTAAAATACAAAAAGAAAAGGGCCAACAAAAAACTACATGAAACATATATTATGTTTATGATGAAACAACTCTTCTAAACTGCTTTAATATGGCTGAACTAACTTTGTAAGAATAATTAATACATTACAAAAAAATCCCTTTAAAATTAAGCTGTCAATAGACTCCTGGTAGGATGGGGTAAGAAGAATCAAATTTGGTCAGTCAAAATATCTTGTTTGAATTTATTTCATAGCTGTGTGTGTGTGATGCAGCCAGCAGTAAGTCAACATACTTTTCAATCGGAGAAGCAAATCAAAACTGCAAACAATCATAATAGCATTCTCTATCTTGCAGAACTAAAAGCTGCTATTCCTTTCCAACTTCATGCTTGGAGTTTAATTTATTTAACTCTAAAAGTGTGATGGGTTAAACACAGAATGTATACACTCTAATATTTTCTTTCATCTGTGTTTGTGTAGATTTAACATTTAGTCCTGCAACATAGAAACACTAATAAATGTCAACATCTTTTTGATTTCAGGAATATTACAAATGAGTTTAACCAGAAACTAGGAAAGCTTAGTTCCACTGAAAGCAACAGATGAATACGATGAAAAAACAGTTCAGTATTTAACTACTTACGGCAACTTCTCTGATCAGAAAGACAGCGCAAGTTCTGCTCTACTGTACGCTGTGGTTCCTTTTATCTGTCACGTCCCCACTCCCCATTTTTATCTGCTCTGATGTTACTTTTTTTCCTCCTTACTCGTGTCATCTTCAAAACGAAAGCAGAAGAAAAATTCATGGCACATGGGTGGAACTAAGAGATACAGATGTAATATGTAAGCTTGAAAGTGAAACAATTTTCTACAGTCACATTTAGTGCTATCATTAACCCTGTAAGACCCAACCCATCAAAAAATAAACAGAAAATTCTGAATTTTTGGAACTGTGATGGTGATCCAAGAGGGACAGAGAGCCTTCTAGTTTTTAACGCAAATAGAAACAATAAAAAGTGTTGTGACACTTCTAAATCCCTGACTATGCCGAAAGCCCTGCCGCAATGACACCTTTCTTTCAAACTAATGGTTTATTGTTTTTAATTCCCAGGAACAGGAAAGCTCCGCAGGCGCAAAGGTTAATTGTTGAGAACGCAGTTACAGCAGCACCCCTCTATTGTGTAAACCTAGCAAGCAGTGCTGCGGTGCCCTTCTTTATTTTGCCCCCCTATGTAGACGGCATCATTTGTCTCAACCAAAGGCTTTATTCTTTGAAATAACCCAGGAATGGAAAAGTTCATTGTTGAGAGTGTAACCATCGCAGTACACCTTTATTGTTTGAACTAGCCACTATCGTTGTGACACTCTTCTTTATTTGTCCCCGACTAGATAGCATCATGTCTTTCAACTGCTGGTTTATATGTTTTAAATTCCCTCGATCACAAAAGTTCCCAGGTGCACAAGTTATTTGTTGTTGCGCCCTTCTTTTTTGTCTCAACTAGTCAGTATTCTTGTTATGCCCCCTTTTTTCAGGAGCACAAAAGGCTGCAGGTGCATAATTGTATGTGCCCCAACTAGCCAGCAACGGAAAAGCCCTCGGACGCACGATTTAACCGTTGCGCAGACGGACACGGAGAATGTGTTTTACAGGGAAAAGGTGTGTGTTGTTTATCTCTTTTAAAATATACTGACAGTCAACCTCTGACACAAAATAGCATCGTAGTACTGCGTGTGTAATGTTAGAGAAATCATCCCTATATTTTATTTCATATAGTAACTTAGCGCGTACCTACAGTGGGGCAAAAAAGTATTTAGTCAGCCACCGATTGTGCAAGTTCCCCCACCTAAAATGATGACAGAGGTCAGTAATATGCACCAGAGGTACACTTCAACTGTGAGAGACAGAATGTGAAAAAAAAATCCATGAATTCACATGGTAGGATTTGTAAAGAATGCCTTTATCCTGTTTTCCGTCTCTCACCGCAACCAATCACAGCAGATGCCCCCCTCCCTGAGCCTGGTTCTCCCGGAGGTTTCTTCCTGTTAAAAGGGAGTTTTTCCCTTCGGAGGTGGGGTGCCCCCGGCCTCTCGGCCTGGGGCTCAGTCACTCAGGCACAGCTGGCTGCCGGCGGAGCTCACGGGCGCGTCACTGCAACTCCCCCTGGCTTCTGCTCCGCGGCTGCTAAGTGAACCCTCATCTCCTCAGCTCCTCAGCTCTTACTGGGACAGTGGCGCGGCTGCCCCTCTGTTGGTCTTCCATGGTCTCTTGTGTTCTGGGGGCCTCTGGATGTCTGGAGTTTTGATCTCCTCCATACCTGCTTCATACCCTGGAGGACGGGGCTGTGGCCCCCCCCACACTCCCTAGCAGATCGTTACATGGAGAAACCTTTGGAATACAAGCACGCTGATCCACACAGGTATGCACACGGGTGTTCACTGCTCGTAGACTTAAATTACACCTTTCTTGGCTACTACTTCGAAGCACATCTGTCCTGCGTGCTGCACAACAACATTGAATATTTAGTATTTACTGCTGTTTACACTTAGCTAGATTAATGCGATGGTGTTGTGTTTAGTATGTTGCTTTGTTTTTTTTGTTTTTTTGCTTGTTTTCTATTCTTCTCTCAACAGGTGATCCAGGAGATTTTTATTTTTTTTCTCCCCCCCTTTCTCACTGTCCCTATCCCCTTCTGTTTTTCTTTTCCTTCCTCTTTCTTTCTCCCTTTCCTATCCCTCACTCATGTCTGTCCCGTCTGTAACATCTGAAAATAAAATATAATAAATAATAAAAACAAAGATCGACCAAATGGACCAATACGGCAATGCCACGATGATCCATTTGGCAAAGTAAATCCATTGGGTATCCTTGTTGGTCTTCAGACAACAATTCTGACGGCTAAAGAACCAAATGGGACAGGCAAAAAAAAAAAAAAAAAAAAAAAAAAAAAAGGGAGTTTTTTCTTCCCACTGTCACCAAAGTGCTGCTCATAGGGGGTCATATGATTGCTGGGTTTTTCTCTGTATCTATTATTGTGCAATCTACTGTACATATAAAGGTACGCACTAAGTTACTATATGAAATAAAATACAGGGATGATTTCTCTAACATTACACACGCAGTACTACGATACTATTTTGTGTCAGAGGTTGCCTGTCAGTATATTTTAAAAGAGATAAACAACACACACCTTTTCCCTGCAAAACACGTTCTCCGTGTCCGTCTGCGCAACGGTTAAATCGTGCGTCCGAGGGCTTTTCCGTTGCTGGCTAGTTGGGGCACATACAATTATGCACCTGCAGCCTTTTGTGCTCCTGAAAAAAGGGGGCATAACAAGAATACTGACTAGTTGAGACAAAAAAGAAGGGCACAACAACAAATAACTTGTGCACCTGGGAACTTTTGTGATCGAGGGAATTTAAAACATATAAACCAGCAGTTGAAAGACATGATGCTATCTAGTCGGGGACAAATAAAGAAGAGTGTCACAACGATAGTGGCTAGTTCAAACAATAAAGGTGTACTGCGATGGTTACACTCTCAACAATGAACTTTTCCATTCCTGGGTTATTTCAAAGAATAAAGCCTTTGGTTGAGACAAATGATGCCGTCTACATAGGGGGGCAAAATAAAGAAGGGCACCGCAGCACTGCTTGCTAGGTTTACACAATAGAGGGGTGCTGCTGTAACTGCGTTCTCAACAATTAACCTTTGCGCCTGCGGAGCTTTCCTGTTCCTGGGAATTAAAAACAATAAACCATTAGTTTGAAAGAAAGGTGTCATTGCGGCAGGGCTTTCGGCATAGTCAGGGATTTAGAAGTGTCACAACACTTTTTATTGTTTCTATTTGCGTTAAAAACTAGAAGGCTCTCTGTCCCTCTTGGATCACCATCACAGTTCCAAAAATTCAGAATTTTCTGTTTATTTTTTGATGGGTTGGGTCTTACAGGGTTAATGATAGCACTAAATGTGACTGTAGAAAATTGTTTCACTTTCAAGCTTACATATTACATCTGTATCTCTTAGTTCCACCCATGTGCCATGAATTTTTCTTCTGCTTTCGTTTTGAAGATGACACGAGTAAGGAGGAAAAAAAGTAACATCAGAGCAGATAAAAATGGGGAGTGGGGACGTGACAGATAAAAGGAACCACAGCGTACAGTAGAGCAGAACTTGCGCTGTCTTTCTGATCAGAGAAGTTGCCGTAAGTAGTTAAATACTGAACTGTTTTTTCATCGTATTCATCTGTTGCTTTCAGTGGAACTAAGCTTTCCTAGTTTCTGGTTAAACTCATTTGTAATATTCCTGAAATCAAAAAGATGTTGACATTTATTAGTGTTTCTATGTTGCAGGACTAAATGTTAAATCTACACAAACACAGATGAAAGAAAATATTAGAGTGTATACATTCTGTGTTTAACCCATCACACTTTTAGAGTTAAATAAATTAAACTCCAAGCATGAAGTTGGAAAGGAATAGCAGCTTTTAGTTCTGCAAGATAGAGAATGCTATTATGATTGTTTGCAGTTTTGATTTGCTTCTCCGATTGAAAAGTATGTTGACTTACTGCTGGCTGCATCACACACACACAGCTATGAAATAAATTCAAACAAGATATTTTGACTGACCAAATTTGATTCTTCTTACCCCATCCTACCAGGAGTCTATTGACAGCTTAATTTTAAAGGGATTTTTTTGTAATGTATTAATTATTCTTACAAAGTTAGTTCAGCCATATTAAAGCAGTTTAGAAGAGTTGTTTCATCATAAACATAATATATGTTTCATGTAGTTTTTTGTTGGCCCTTTTCTTTTTGTATTTTAGGAGTTTTTAAAAGACTGATCTGAATGTAAGCCAACAAATCATATCAACTCTGTGGCTAATGGCAAGGAGCCTAACAGCGTAAGAGGTGGGTTTTAATTAATTTCTATCTTTAAAGCCTTAACAAAAAATGTAGCGTCATGACAATGTAATATTTGTTATGTATAAACTCTGATGTGTGAAATGACAGCTGCAAATTTAAGACACTACTATTATTACCTCTTGTCCTGATTCTTATTTGAGGTGAGACATACGACTGAAGGTCCATAGTGTGTCAAAACAATGATTTTATTAAAACACATATATGTGGTGAAGATGGGCTCCACAAAACATCAGCCTCGATCTCCCCAGAACAAAAGATGGGGTGTGATATTTATACATATGATGACAAGTAATATGCGTCACCGCAGATGAAAAACAACAAACAAACAACATGCATGTTCCAGTAACTCTAGATAGGAGATATTCTAAAAAAGAACAGTTACTTCCTGTACCACCCGCCAGATGCTTCCTGTTATTCTACTCTCTGGGCTTCAGAACAGAACATGAGCATGCCCTTTACAAGCAAAACAAGTCTACTATGTATGTGTGCAGGCAGATTTATGTGTGTCTTGACCTCAGTGTATGACCTCACTCAACAAACAAAGACATTTTAGAAGTATGCTTCCTGACTCCGTTTGAATCATCTGTTACCAGGCAAACTCCAATGCAGCCGGCTGCTGAATGCACACAGGCCTATACAACATGTATAATATGTTTTAAATTGTACTGTAAACATGTAGGCAACCTTTCAATAGCTGTACTTTGCTCCATAGATCGGTCGAACTCGCGTCGGCCGTAGCTTCAAACCATTAATTAACTTGGCTGAGCTTCAACTCTTTAATTAGCAATATGTGTATAACATGATTACAGTTGCACCTGCAATGAAAGATTATTATGTGCTTATACTAACACCTGAAATACAGACTGTAATGTAACATCAACAGTTTCAATAAATGTGTCAATGAAATGATAATGATAAATCATAAATGATGCAACAGTAATAATAATGATTATGAATAATAACAGTAAAATAATATTTCATCCCGACACTCTGTTTTTTGTATTTTAGGAGGGGTTATGGTTAAAGACCAGTTTGAATCCAAACCAATAAATCTCAGCACTTAGGTCTAAAGTCACGTGACTGAGAACAGGTAAGGAGGCTTTTTAGATGATCATCTCTCAAGTTTTATTTCAAAAGTAAAAGATTTATTAATACAATGTTTTTAATGGTTAAAGTATAAAAATAAGACTTGTAAATGTGAAGAAAAACAATCAGTGGCCACCGGCTTGGTTTACGTTTTCTTGTTTCAGGGCCATCAGCTCATTGGTTGTTTCTGAAACATGAACTGGTTTTTAATTACTTGTTTTCATATTGCTTTTTGTGCTACAGTGCAGCTAAACTCAGCTGGTTTTCTGTTTATATGTCTGTTTAACGTACAAACTAGATGATGCTTTTCTAGTTAAAAATAGAGTTGAATTCTGTGTATTTTAATTTTTGAATACATATTTCATCTGCAGATCAGGAGCTGAAAGAACATCTTTACAACACAAGACCCTGACTGCGCAGAAGCCACTATATTTGTTCCTGAAAGAAGAAAAATTTAGATCTTTGTAGTAAATTTAATAACTGACGTACAACAAAACAGAAAATGTTCAAACGAGAACAAAAGCTTTCAGATGCTATAAAAAAAAAATGCAAACAATCAAAAACACATACAGGGCCTCTCCCTGTTTATATAATTCCCCTAAAAAATGATAAATTCAATGTCGATGGATGCAAGAGTTTTAGTTTTGGAGAAGAGTCCAGTAAAACTAATCGCACCATAATGGTTCTTGGAGCAACCGGTGCTGGGAAGACAACTCTCATCAACGGGATGATCAATTACATTTTAGGTGTTAAATGGGAGGATCAATATCGCTTTAACTTGGTGAATGAAACTCAGTCAACATCACAAGCTCACAGTCAGACCTCTGAAGTCACTGTGTACAAAATCAACCACCAGGAGGGATTTCAAATCCCGTTCTCTCTGACCATTGTGGACACTCCAGGCTTTGGAGATACAAGAGGCATAGAAAAAGACAGAGAGATCGTAGAGCAGCTACGTAATCTCTTCACTTCCTCACATGGTGTCACTGAAATCGATGCTGTGTGTTTTGTAGCTCAGGCTGCTTTAGCACGACTCACACCAACACAAAAATATGTGTTTGATTCAGTGCTCTCAATCTTTGGCAAAGATGTGGCAGAAAACATCAGCATTGTGGTGACATTTGCAGACGGTCAGCGACCTCCAGTTCTCGAGGCGATCAATGCTGCAGGAGTCCCATGTCCTAAAACAAACAACCTGCCGGTTCACTTCAAGTTCAATAACTCAGCACTGTTTGCAAATAACAAATCAGCTGAAGGAGAAAGCACGAGTGATGACAATGAAGAAGAAGGTGGCTTTGATCAGATGTTTTGGGAGATGGGGACAAAAAGCATGAAAAGGTTTTTTGTTGCTCTGAATAAAATAGAAACCAAAAGCTTGACAATGACAGAGGAAGTCCTCAGAGAAAGAAAGCAGCTCGAGATTTCAGTTGAGAGTCTGCAGGAGCAGGTGAAACTTGGGTTAGCCAAGCTTGAGGAGATAAAAGAGACGAGGGAAAAAATTAAAAACTGCAAGGCAGAGATCAGCAGAAATGAAAGCTTTGAATTTGAAGTTACTGTCAAAAAGCCTGTTCAGGAGGACATTTCTGGCTCTGGAAACTACATCACCAACTGTCAGCAGTGTCATGTCACCTGTCACTACCCTTGTGCCATACCAAATGATGCAGATAAAAGGGGCTGTGCAGCAATGGGGCCAGATGGATATTGTAGAGTGTGCAAAGAGAAATGTATTTGGAATGTACACTTTAACCAGAAGTACAGATGGGGCTATGAAGATGTTAAAGAAAAAGTAACAAAAAAAGATCTGCAAGAAAAATATCTGAAAGCCACAGGAGAGAAGATGACTGTTCAAGCACTGGTTGACAAACTGAATGCTGAGTATGAACATTTGCAGGCTGACGTAGTGAAACTGATGGAGAGATCTTCCAAGTGTCTGAACAGACTCAAAGAGATAGCACTGAAGCCAAACCCTCTGTCCACTCCAGAGTACATCGACATGCTTATTGAAGGAGAGAAATCTGAGGCTAAACCAGGCTGGAAGGAACGAGTTCAGTCTCTGACGTCCATGAAGGAAAAAGCAGAGCTCATGGCTCACCTGGAGAAATTTAATTAAACATTCTTGATGCTACATCTTTGACAATTCACAAATAAAATAAGATAAATAAAGACAGAAGTAGCATCAAATATTTAGAGGCATTAAGAGCAGAGACAATGGCTAAAATAGAGCAAGGCAAGAAACTCCTGCGTCATCAAGAATCACTTGATGTCAATCGTTAGCCAAATCCATGAAACAGCACATAGTCACAGGCAGTCAGATAATGATAGAGGGTAAAATCACAGCCAGCTGCAGCAACCTCTGAGTGATTTTAAAGTTTCACCACTTTTTGTATTTATGATTCTGAAAGTTTAGAAAGAATATGTACTTGACCTACTACAAGCAACTTCAAAGTTAAATAAAACATAATAAAATTCATTGTTTTTTTAATTTCCTGATCAACTGTGTTTTCTTTTCTACTGGTTGACACGTCATTCTCATCTTCATGCTCATTTTAAAATTTATATGTTTTCTTTTTATTTATCTAAGGTTGAATCATTTAATTTGTATAGTATTTTTTTCTCTCCTATTTTCTTTTCTAAATGTACTTGTATATTGTTCACATATTGAAATAAATTACCAATCATCATAAAAAAAATTTAATCAAAAACAATTAATCATGTCCTTTCTAACCTTAACTCTTCAATGAATTTTCTGATTCTAAGATAAATAAAGTATCTAATATGCTTTGGGTTATGAGTACTACTTATTAAAAGATTTAAGCGAATGCATATATTTGAGCCTGTACAAAATCCAAAATAAATTAATTGTGATTCAATTTCTTCTTCTTCTTTTTAAAAAATATGTATACTATATCATTCCACCTTGGAAAAACAACATTTCAAAGATAATTAAAAGCAAACTATTGGCAAACATTCATGGCCCTGATGAGTGAAAGTAAACTTCTGACTATATATCAATCATTGACGTGGCAATAGGCAATCACATAAGCCATAGTGTTCGAACAGTTTGAGCCTCTTCAAGCTTTCTTAGTACAGAGTGTTAGAGTTGATTCTTTAAAGATTGTCATTTGTGCTAATATATATATAACCATTGCTTGTATGTGTTTTGATAAAATGTTTCTTCCATATTAGGTTGCGTAGATGTAGGAAGCTGTCTCATCGCTATAGGTTTCCATTGTACATTTAGAAACCACAAGCTTCTGGTTTTATAAGTTTAGCAGGACTGCTCACTTCTGCTTTTGTACATGTTGGTTCGTTGAAAGGTCACGCCATAAATGGAGTGACTGAAGATGTCGTTAAAAGGTCGAGCCATATATGGTGTCACAGGAAATAACACACACACACAAATACTCACTTGCTGAGATATTTGTGTAACTGCTTATTGTCAATAAAAGAGATGACAAGGGAGGTCAGGTTCGGAGTTGGCTGAGAGCCTAGTTAGTGCTCCTGGGACACAAGCTTTTCAGAAGCTAGAAAATTTGTTTTCTAGCACAGGCAACTGTGGTTAGCACACCAAAAGGTCCAGAGTTCGACTCCATCACCTGGGTGGAGTGCATGGAGTTGGCATGTTCTCCGCGTGTTAGGCGTTACTAATCACTTTGTTTGATTTCTGACTTCTAATGTGTTCATACACCTAGTAACTGATTAAAACAGCAGAAAAAAAACAAGTTAGCAGGAATCACGTGTTCTGATTCTTTTTTTGTAGTTAAACTCTTGCTGCTGTTGCTGCTGCTGACTGTATTCACAGCAGTATGTGGCTTTAGCTTGTTTCCTGCTGTCTTCTTATAGGCATCTCTATTACAGCCTACTGCAGTAACATACTGACTGTGGACTGAAGCCTCATATTTCTGCACTTTCAAAAACTGAAACGATGCGATCAGTTGGAGAACCACTGTGTTTTACTTGTGCTTTGTACTTTTAGTGTTTTTTTTTCTATTCTCCCCATTCCCCCTTTTTTTTGCTCTTTCATTCCCCCATTTCTTTTCCTCCTTCATCATCTCTTTATTACTTCTCCTCCACCTGAGAGGAATGAGAGGTGGGGGGGCGCTGCCCTTGCGGCGACCAGCAGTTTGTGTCTGTCAGTCAGTGTCAGTGTTTTAACTTGTTTTATTTCATCTTTAAGTTATGCTTTTTATTTTTTGAGCCTGAGGAAATCCTAAAGCATTGGTTTGTGCTTTGTGGAACTCTCTTTTTAATGAAGATAGGTTTTTTAATTTCGCATGGTTTTATTTTCAATCCTGACGGTTGTTTGGAGACATTGCTGCTCACAAACAATTACATACTGTAACAGCAGTCCGGCGAGCAAGGAGCGGCTAGCAGGTCCAGCGGGCATGTGGTGTGGAGGTTAGCTGGAAAACTCAAAGCCAGTCAGTTAAATTAAACAACAGACCTTTATTCATTGTCAGCAACATAAGACCATACAAGCCAGGTCTCCACGGCTCTACTCTGTCCGTACATACACGTGCGTGGATCGGTAGTCGCCGACGCCAGCCCGTTACAATGGTAAGGTTTCTCCTGAGAACAGAACAAGAGTAGCATGTAATGGCTGCAGCTCTCCTGCTGCCAGCCGTACACATGAACACCAAAAACAACAACAGCACAAGCAGCGCACAGGTTTTAAGCTGGCGAGGCATCATTGTAGATGCCGTGAAGGTGAGTCAATCTCACCTGCAGCGGCATCGCAGACCACAACCCGTCACAATAATAAAGCATTTTTTTTATTTAATTATAAATAAATTATTTCTCCTAATTCTGTCCTGGGTTTTAACTATTTAATAATAAAAAATGAAACATCACAAAAAACACTTAAGGTCATTAAAATTAATTGCGATTTAGCAATTCAATGACGCATCCACCTTATTTATTGAAAAGTATCGGTATCAGTATTGGTATCGGCGATACTGGCCCGTATTTTCTTGGTATCGGATCGATACCAAAATATGCAGTATTGCACATAGGGATGGGTATTGATAAGATTTTCACGATTCCGATTCCATTTTCGATTCTGTTTAACGATTCAATTCTGTATCGATTCTCTTATCGATTCTGTTTAAAAAAGGAGAACACTAAGGTTGATTAGCTCAGAACTTTGTTTTATATCTTCTCTTTGAACAAGATAGAAATTTAGGAGTAACATGTGTAAATGACCTCATTAATATTTGGTAAAGTGTTTTGTAAACTTATGAGTGGCTATTATATTGTTGGAGTGAATGCTTTTATTTTGAAAGTCACAGAGCGACAAGGTGCCGTAAATCAAGTGGCGTAAACCATATGGCAGAAGCGTGCGTTTTAATGCACAGAGAGAAGGTGTTGTCTATGGTTAATGGACGGGAATGGGAAAAAGAACGGCTATTAAGGTGCAACACTGAGTTGAAAGCAGTTTCTTAGCACCTGGTTGATGAGGGAACAAGGTTTGTACCAAAGTTTGTCCTGTGGATATGTATTTTGTTGTTTTACGGAGCGCATAGCTGCTGACCGCTACTAAGCATAAAGGCTAAGTTTACACCCACTAGAGGGCGCTAACATACCTCGTCATGTTTAGGCAGCGATGCAACGATTTCACTTATATGCAATAATTTACAAGTTTTAGTGTTATTTGTTATGTAAGGTAAGGAGAATTCATTTGTGATTAATGAATAAGTCAAAAGGTTAAAGGTAACACACTGTTTGATTTACTAATAGTCTTTTATTCTGTATGTTGTAGCTCTTACGGTGTGTTCACATACACGGCTGTTTAATAAAAGGATTGTGAACCATCAGTTTGAGAGACCATCTTTTCAACCGGGGATGCTACAACATGGCCTTACAAACCCAACAGTGAGATCTTAAGAGATCCAGCCTACGTCTCTTCAATGTGGTGTCACAGGGTCCCCAGGAAAATAAATTGTAAATGTAAAATAATAAAATAAATATTCTTCTGTAGCAATAACAAAGTATAACATAAATGATTCTGTAGCAATTACACAAGAATATCCAGTAATGATCCAGTAATGTCCCTGCCTACAATTAAACACATTCACTTACCGAAAATCATCTGCTGTGGCAAATGGGTGCAAGCCTTTGACCACAAACTTAGTCTCTGCTCGGTGACATTCGTCTATCCTGGCCTGAAAGGAGACGCTACCGGTAGACTGCAGCGAGAACTGCCAGCATCTGAGCCAGACTCTGTCTTTCTCATCATGGTCACCTAAATGCACAGTAATGGCAGGTTTTGTAATAAGGCAGATTGCGCTAACATAATATGCACTGTTAGTTGATTATTTACCTGCCGCATTAACGGGAGAGGACGTGCAAACGTTACCGCTGCTGCTGGGTTGAGAGTCACGAGTCCGGAGCGGAATTAAAAACACGACATTCATGTAAGGTCATTGCGTGTTTTGTGAGCAAATGCTTTTGCATATTCGTAGTGTTTCCTCCCTTAAATGAAATATCTACTTTGCAAGTATTGCAAGTTACCCTGTTGTCATCCGTTCTCATAAAGTATAATCAAACTTTTGAGCATTTGAGCCGCCATGTTTCCTGCCAGGTAAATGATGCTCCGCAATGTGGTGACGTCATTCGGGGCGACTGGAATCGATAAGGGAATCGTTTGCAAAAATGGCAAACGATTCCAAGGAATTGAAACAGTGGGAACCGGTTCTCAACAAGAACTGGTTTTCGATACCCATCCCTAATCCCACACCACTAATACTCATACACCCTCTAGGAGACTCCCACAACTACTACAATAAGATAAGATAAGATAAGATAAGATAAGATGACCTTTATTAGTCCCACAGGTGGGAAATTTGTTTTGTTACAGCAAAAGTGCAAAGTTATGCAGCAGAAATTAGAAGACACTGGAATGGAATAAAATAGAATAATATATACAATAGAATAAAATAGAATACAAATGCTATATACAACTGAGTAAGAAAATACAAAAGTACAACTTCGCCAGAAAAAGAATTGCACATATAGCAGTCTTATTGCACATGTGTGTGTTTGATCAGTTGAAGTCTTTGTTGTGGAGTCTGACAGCTGTGGGGAGGAAAGACCTGTGAAATCTCTCCGTCCCACATCGTGGGTGCCGCAGCCCCTGAAGCAGCTGCTCAGTGCTGTCAGAGTCTCCTGCATGGGGTGGGAGATGTTGTCCAACAGGGATGACAGCTTAGCCACCATTCTCCTGTCACTCACCACCTCCACTGGGTCCAGAGGGCATCCTAGAACAGAGCTGGCCCTTCGGATCAGCCTGTTCAGTCTCTTCCTGTCCCCAGCAGAGATGCTGCCGCCCCAGCAGACCACACCATAAAAGATGGCTGAGGCCACTACAGAGTCATAGAAGGTCTTGAGGAGTGGGCCCTCCACTCCAAACGACCTGAGTCGCCGCAGCAGGTACAGCCTGCTCTGCCCTTTCCTGTAGAGGGCGTCTGAACTATGAGTCCAGTCCAGTTTGTTGTTCAGATGAACACCAAGGTACCTGCAGCTGTCCACAGCCTCGATGTCCATACCTTGAATGTCCAGTGGTTGCAGTGGAGGATGTTTGTGCCTAGGGCAACCCCCCTAGTGGTGCTATAACACAATAAGGGCTGTTACAATACTCACAGGAGTTTCTTCTGGATCTTCGGTGGAACGGCCCGTCTCTGGATTCTTTTCACCCTCCAGTGTTTTCCAGCTCTGGATTATCCGGTAACCACAGGGGCACTTTTGTTTTTAACAGAGTCAAAGCAAGGAAGCAGGGTATGAAGGGAGGTCTACATCAGCGATTGAGGAAGCAAATACGATACAATCGTATTCCTTTACCATCAATAATCCTGGCTAATGTGCAGTCTCTGAGGAGTAAATCGGATGAACTGCATTTGAATGTTGCACATTTACGTGACTACAGGGATACATGTCTAATGGCATTCACAGAGACTTGGCTCGGGGATTCTGACCCTGATTCTTCTCTGGAACTAAATGGCTTCGGGTTTCCCATACGTTTGGATCAAGACCCCGGAGCTACCCAGAAATCTCACGGAGGAGGAGTGTGCTTGTATATTAATCAGAAATGGTGTAAAAACGTTACCGTCTGTAAAAAGGTGTGTCTGCCTGTCTTTGAGGCCGTTTTATCTGCCGAGGGAATTCCCACAGATTAACGTCACCGTCATGTACATCCATCCTAAAGCGAATCCAAAGAATGCGACTGACACCATCTCCAACATCATCCACTCACTACAATCCTTCTCTCCTGAGGCCCCTAATATTGTTCTGGGGGACTTTAATTGCTGTGACTTGAAGGAAGCATTGGGCAGTTTTTATCAGTATGTGTCACGGCTGCCGAGGCGAGCCGTGTGGAGTTAGAAGAAGGACCCAAGATGCAGGCAGTGGATGAGATGCCGGTGAGTTTATTTACACAGTGGTGAGAAGGCAAAACAGGCAAGAGGGAAGACAAAACTAAAGACCTGAACTGGGAAAGCTAAATGACAAACCTGAGATGAAACAAAAAAGGGAAGAGAGGCAGAGAGACGAGCAGGACACCGAGGAACACAGACTGACGCGGAGTTACACAGACGAACCGGCAACAGGCAGGAGAACACACAGGGCTTAAATACACACACCAGTAATCAGGGGATGAGAGACAGGAGGGCAACACAGCTGGGAGGAATCTGGGCTGACGGGACAGGGGAAACGTAAACTGATCACACTCACATACGACACGGACCTTCACAATAAAACAGGAAACTCAGATACATGGAACCAGACAAGACATTGAACTAAACAGACAGATTCACAAACAGATGGGGAGACACCATAGACAGACAGATACAGACGCAGACTCAGAGGCAGATCGAAAATAACACAGAACTTAAACAATCATCATCTAGAAAATGATAACAAACTAAAAGCGCTGGGTCACCGACCCAGGACCATGACAGTATGTGAATTGTCCCACTCGCTTCAATAAGACTCTGGATTTATGTTATGGCTCCATAAAAGGTGCGTATACATCTGTGGCAGGCCCCGCCCTCGGATCCTCGGACCACAACACGGTGCATCTTCTGCCAGTTTATAAAACTGTGCTGAGGAGAGAGAAGGTGAGGAAACACCGCATCAAGGTTTGGAGTGACGACGCCTCTTTAGCCCTGCAGGGCTGCTTTGACTGTACAGAGTGGTCGGTGTTTACAGAATCATGCAGAGACATTAATGAACTGATGGACGAGAACTGTCTGCAGCTATATCTCCTTTTGCAGAGATATGATTATTCCTTTAAAAGTTGTGCATTTTTTCCCTAATAAAAAACCATGGTCTTCAAAAGCTCTTATGAGGCTGATTCATTAAAGGAAAAAAGCTTTTATTGAAGGGAATATCTTGAAAGTTAGAGAAATTAGGAAGTAAATCAGATCAGAAATTAAAAAAGCCAAAATAAAATACAAGGATAAGGTAGAGGCAAAGATGGGTAGAAATAACATTAAATGATTTTAGGCCTGTCGCTTTAACATCTTTAGTGATGAAGCCCTTTGAAAAACTTATCAGGAAGGAGATCCTGCAGCAAATAGAAAAGCTAATCGACCCACTACAATTTGAATACAGGCTTTGTAGAGGTGTTGATGATGCAGTGGTCACTCTGTTGAATTTCCTGTATTGCCATCTTGATGGCGCCAAAGCTCATGCTCGGCTTTTATTTATTGATTTCTCTTCAGCTTTTAATACTATCCAGCCACATCTTTTAGCTGATAAACTTCTTCTCGTAGGTTGGATTTTAGACTTTTTAACTGACAGATCTCTGAGTGTGAGAGTAAACGTGTCATGAGGACTCAGTGTTTTGTGTTTCCTTATGCTTTTGTTCATTCCGAGTGTGTATTCTGTTGTGATTTTGCCATTTGTTAGGTTTCTGTTCTTTGCCTGCCTGCTCCCACTTCTCTGTGTGCCCTCTGTCTGTCCATGGTGTTATTGTGTCTGCTCATGAGTCTGCCTGTCAAGTTCAGTGTCCTGTCTGGTTCTCTGTGTCTGTTAGTTTCCTGTTTTATTCTGAAAGTTCATGTCTCATGCCAGTGTGTTCAGTTTTACCTCTCCCCTGTCTCGTTAGCCTAATTGCTCCCAGCTGTGTCGCCCTCCTGTGGCCCATTCCCTGATTACTCCCCGTGTATTTAAACCCTGTGTTTTCCTGTGCTCTCTGTCGCGTCGTCTGTTTAACCCCATGTCCGTCTGCATCATTCTGTGTAACCCGGTGTTCAGTTTGCGTCTCTCCGCCATCTTTCATTGTGTATTTTGTTCCTCCTCCCGTGCGTGTTTGGTTTAAGTTGAGTTCTTTAGTTTTCCCCTGTTTAGGTTGGTTTACTCCCCGCTCTGCTCCTCCTGTTTTTGTCACCTTATCACCTCAGCAAATAAACATTCACTCGCACCCCAGTCAGTGCCTGCATCTTGGATCCTTTTCTCAATTCACCGCACGACTGCTGTGCAGCCGTGACAAAACGGCTGTTTTTCCAAACAACTGAACTCTTCTACTGGCTCACCACAAGGTTGTTGTCTCTCTCTTCTACTGTATATTTTGTACACTAATGACTGTCGCAGTACACAGCCCAACAGGCATTTAATTAAATATACAGATGACAGTCATTGTAAGCCTCCATCATGGTGAAGAGGATTCCATGGGCCTGTTGTGGATGAGTTTGTTTCATGGTGTGATCAGTCTTTCTTAATGATCAACACCATGAAAACCAAGGACATGGTTATTGACAGACACAAGGAGCAACTGGGGTCAAAAGCCACCTCAGAACGGACAAAACACAGAAGAAGATGCAGGTTTCACCTGCAGCGAGCATGGAGACTGGAGAAAGGACTGCCCCGATTGGGGCAAGAACCAGGATGGACAGAAATTTGAGCAGCTGCAGCAATGGTCGCAAACAGTGTGAAGGAGGAGAGCAGGACCCCAGGGCACGCTTCAGGCTGTGGTTTACCCAAGACACCAGAACAGGAAAGTGATGAACACACACACACACACACACACATCTACACACACACTGACTCAGCATGACGTAATATACACATTTTCTATGATTGAGATTTAATTCCTGGAGGAACAAAATTCTAAAACAATATTGTTCCCTGAGGAAGAATGAAAATTTTCCTGTGAGTTTTCTGTTTATTTTTCTTAGCACTAGGTTTATTTTATCAGTGAGGTTTGGGTTGTTTTCTTTCTCTAAGAGAGAGAGAGATGGTTTTATGTTTGGACATATTCTGGAACTGGCCCTAGTAGTTGTTATTTTATTATCTTATTGTTTACTTTTGTTTTGCTTTTTTTACAGTGGACTGAGATAAGAAATCTTAGAGGTGTGATCCACCGGTGGTGATATTTTCACGAGTTCATGATTTAAGAATCAGTTCTCGTTTATCCAGGCCTGGAGGATTGAAATTTAATGTGCTATGAACTATTCTTACTGGAAACAGTCACAAAGTGTGCTTCTCCACAATTGTAATGGTCTTTGGAGAAATTCACTTATATGATGGGACACTGACCACATGAGATGGTAAGTCCTGAGTCTAAAAGGATTGCAGCAAGTCAATCCAGTCCAAAATCATAAAGAATTGTTTTCCTTTTAAAAATCTGACGTGATCTTGCTGTTGAGGGAGACTGGAATAGGTTGCACGTGGGACTCCATTATCAGCAATATCTGGTATGGATGTGTGTGAATGAATGCGTGTGACTGGACTGTGATGCACTGACCACGTAGACTAAAGTTTTGACTGACTTGATACTGAGACAAAGACTGCACCAACTTTAGGATTAGTAAATGTTGACAAACAGCCGGTAAGAAAAGGGTGGATGCTTTGCTTTGTTCTGGTTTTTTTGCAGGAGCAGGAGGACAAGAGAGACTGGAGGGGGAGACTGTAGCTTCACACGAGAGTGTGGAACTGCAGACTTAACCCTTTGACTGCTAATTTTGAGTTACTGATTGTTGCATGACGAAAACTGTGTTTTATTGGCTGTGTTTTGATTAGAGTATCACATTGCATGGTTGGGAAATGCAAAGGAGGGGACTGCCACTCTCAGTGTGGAGTTTTCTAAAAAATACGAAAGTGTAAATGTCGTAGTTTTTCTGAAAAAGGAGGGAGACTGGACAAGATGGAAAATGGACAAGAAAATCAGCGGAAAATCAAAATCAGCATACTTATACAGCCGCATATCACCTATGGCACTTAAGTAATCAACATGGCTGAAGGAATGACATTATGGAAACATCAACAACATGACTGCAAAAGAAGCTGTTATGGACATCAGATTGACATCAGATCTATAAACTGAGCCACTGGTACATCCAGATCTTGAGAAAGCTTGCTATGGTTAATTAGAGCCTTGAAGGAAACATCATACAATCTGCCTTAGCTCAGGTGGCAGAAATTTTGTCTCTCACCAAAGGCAATACAACTTTCAGGAGGAGGAAGGAGTAAAACATCTGTACAGACTCAGCAGACCTGACAAATGAATGCGCTAACAGAGGAGTCATCACCATCATTTGACAAAAGATGACATTAAAACAAAGAGGCAGGAGCCTACAAGATCAGTGAGCGGATGGAGAAACAAACAACACAGAATAGTGGACGTACATGGTGAGAGATCAAGTTGCCCCAACAAAACTTGGTCAACTATTGTTAAAACCACCACATGGTCCTTCACATGAGAGCAGAAACAGACTCGGAAAAACATGGAAGGCCTATAAGTGACACCCACACATGGAAGAGATGGTGGAAAACTGTGTGAGGGAACGCAACACCTGTAATGAATATGACCCAAAGCAGCTGTACCAGTGTTTAAACAGGGAAGTTTACAACACTGGAGGCTCCTTTGGGGACATGAAAATGGATTCTACAGACATGAGGAGCTGACAAAAAGACACCAAAGAACATGGAAATCTTCTTGTGATGGTGGACAGATTCACCAACTACGAAGAAGCAACACCCTGGAAAGAAAAGACGCAAACCCAGTCATAAAATGGCTGTGAAATGAACTGATACCAAGACATGAAGTACCGAGAACCGTTAAAAATCAGACAAGAGATTCCACTGTAACAACGAACATCTGAAAGAATTGGAGAACAAGTTTTGACGTGATTAATCACTGGAACATCTTACCATTCAGCATCGCAGGCCATTGTAAAAGGCCAATTAAATATTTTACAGGAAAATCGCCAAAACCAAAACAATAACAAAGGGTATGGTATGATTTGTCACGTCCAAAATAGAGCTGTGTAATGATAAACCCTGGTCCTATGGCACGCACTTGGCCACACCACCAGTTTTTCGCAACCAAAGGAGGGTAATTACAAATGTTCGAGGGAGGAATATCACCGAAAAGTGGGAAAGGTAAGCCCTGATGGGTGTGATAACACCATAAATGTCACTTATGGTCAAATTCTTAAACTGTGACACCAAGCATAAAATTTAGAGACAGAGAGAGAGAGTTCTTGATAAACATAATTTAGCTAACCCCGTAGGGATTGAGGGTGAGAATCTATACTATTTTGAAATAACACTAAATATAATGTTGACCATGTTGATTATGTTTATTCCGTTGTGCAGAGATTGGCTAATGTGACCAGGGAATGTAATACACAGGACTGTCAGAACGTACGGTTACGGTGTAACCTTGGTTCTCTTAGTGAGAGACTCTCTCCACACCGTTACATATTCCATATGTAAGGGGTACGACCCACCTTGGTCGTGGCGTGTGGATATTTCTTTAAGACACTCCGGCACACCCGGCTACGCCCCACAGCATACGTATAAAACAGCTGTGCAGACGTGACACCGGTGATCGTTTGATCGGAACGCGTCTCCGAGTGGCCTCACGGTGGAGAGATAGTCTCTCACTAAGAGAACCAAGGTTACACCGTAACCGTACGTTCTCTAGCATATCGAGACTATCTCTCCACACCGTTACATATTCCATATGTACGGGGTAACTCTGTAAGACACCCCGCGAGGAGACAGTGCAACCGTACCGCCGAGAGTGAAGACCAAAGAACCATATACAAGACACAGATGTACACACCACCCCGGTCAGGGCCAAGCCAGACGCAAAGGCCGAGCCAGGGGGTGGAGGCAGCAGTCTGCAGATGCTAGACTGGCCTGAACCGGTCCTACAGGACGCAGGACCGCAAGTGATCGGCCGCTCAAGGGCAGCCCGGGAACCGTGAGGTACTGTAGATAGCCAGGGAACGCAGCACACCAAGCCGCCAAGTAACAGCCCGCTGGTCGCATAGGGCTACGACATGCGGGCAATGCCAGACAGAGAGTCAGCACTACAGCTGGAGAACTCTCACTCGCCACAATGAGGTCTGACTGGCGTGTACGCCGGCAAAGTTGGCACCCACAGGTGAAGCTTGGAATGTGACTCGTCCATTCTCAAAGCTGAAGCCACCCCGAGCTGTTGACAGGCAGGGAGGGGGGGCTGGCAGCCTAGCCTGCGTAAGTGGAGGGCTGAGCAAGGCAATGATCCAACGGTCCACCCGTCACCACGTACATGTCCGCAGACAGTGGAGCCTCAAGAGTGAACTCTCAAGAGACACTCGAGGTCAGACACAAAGTCCCAGCCACTGGGCTGGCCGTGCTGGCCATGTAAGTCCGTGACACACAGGCAAAGCACCAACCAGGAGTCAGCAGCGCAGGCTGGGGACCTCTCACTCACTGGCCAAAACGTCAGACACAGCAAGGTCTAACAAGCTCAATCCGCGGCACGCGGTCGGAGCGACAAAAGGCCAGAAGCATGGGCAGTCGGCTAGGACGAGCCCGCGCATACGCTCCCCAAGGATCCCCAGCTGGAGCCTTCGGAGCCCAGGGCCTGAACCTGGAATCCCAGGAGCAGGAAGAGGAGAGGAAGCGTAGCTCATCGAGCCGCTGAGAGGAGACCCTACCGGATGCCTGCAGGAAGCGGGCAACTCCAGACAGGGAGCCAGCGCTGCAGGCTGGGGAACACTCACCCACTGGCTGAGGCATCAGACACAGCGAGGACTGACTGGCTTTCAGGCAAGTCGGCGAATGTGGCAACGCGCCAGGGGAACACAGCCCACAGCCGCAGCAGCCTATATGCCAGACAGAGACTGGCTAAGGAGGCTGGAGAACACACATGCGCTGGCTGATGTATCAGACACAGTGAGGACTGACTGGCGGGCAAGCCAGCGAATGTGGGCAACACACCAGAGAACACAGCCGGCAGCTGCAGTGCAGCCGCTGGAGAAGAGGGCCAAGCCAGGGACCCGACCTGCAGGTCGCCCCAGAGCCAAGTGGCTGCCGAGCGTTGTCCATAGACAGGGGAGCCACAAGAGTGAACTCGAGGATGAGACACTCGAGTACAGCCAGCACCGCAGGCTGAAACACAACACACTCGCTGGCTGGCTTATCAGACACAGCGAGGCTAGGCTAACGTGTAACAGGTGAACTGCCTGCAGAGAGCCTGGCGCTGGAGGCTGTAGAACACTCACTCGCTGGCTGAGCATCAGACACAGCGAGGTCCAGCTGGCGCGTAAACCGGCGAAGCGCTGGCAATATGTCAGGCAACACAGCCTGCAGTTGCAGCAGCAGCAGCGGCCGCGGCTTAACCTGCGGTCAGAGCTAAGAAGCCGTCCCAATTGAGGAACGACAGGAGCCCTGCTGGCCGCGTGAACCGTGCACTGCGGGCAACACGCCAGACAGGACAGGCTACACTAGGCTGGAGAAGGCACTCGCCGGAGCGAGGTGCGACGGGCGTGAAAGTCACCGAACGCGGTCAAAACGCCAGGGCAACACAGCCTACCAAGCCACTCACGCCCAGCAGCTGACTATCGCTATGACAGAAGCCCGCGATATGCGGATGACGCCCCAGAAGGGAAGGCGGAGCCACCAGCTGGAGAAGTCAAGTCACAACAGATCCCCGCCTGGCACTAGGCAGTGATACACAGCCAAGGAGAGAGAGAGAGCCTGTCGCAGCAGCTCGGCCACTCAGAGGATGGCCGAGGTAGGATGAGGCCCAGGGCCTGTCCCAGGAGTAGAGCAGCTGACCTGGACCATCCACGACAGGGGAGGTGCTGGTGGCTCAGGCCACTGAGGGCCCAAGTGGCACCCCAAGGTTCATCACTAGGGCACAGCAACCACTCCGCGGTGTCTATAGACAGGGGGCCAGCAGAGTGGGCCTGATGAGACACTAACGGGTAGACGGGAGGTGTCAGCTCACTGAGCACCGGCTCTGGCCAGGTGACCCGCGATACAGGGGCAACCCACTAGACAGAGAGCCAGCGCTGCGCGCAGGAGAACACCCACTCACCGGCTGACTTATCAGACACAGCGAGGTCCGACTGGCGTGCGAACCGCGGGCTACACGCCAGAGGAACACAGCAGCAGCACAGCTGCAAAGACGCAGGGCCAAGGCAGGGAAGCAACCTGTAGGGTCCGTCCAACCACGGAGCCGCCCAGCCATCCGCAGACGGGGAGGCTGGCGTTCTAGCCCACTGAAAGCCAAGTGGGGACTCAACCCGAAGGTCCACCCCAGGGCAGAGCAGTTGCTAGCGCTGTCCGCAGACAAAGGAGCAGCAAGAGTGGACTCCGAAAACGAGACACCCATGCACAGCGTCGCAGGCCGGAGAACACCCACTCGCCGGCCAAATAATCAGACACAGTGAGGCCCGGCTGGCGTGTAAACTGGCGAAGCGCAGGCAACACGCCAAGGGAACACAGCCAGGAGCTGCAGCAGCTGACATGCCAGAGAGAATCCGGCCAAAATAGGCAGGAGAACGCACACTCGCCGCCGCGAGGTCCAACTGACGTGTAAGCCGGCGAATGCAGGCAACATGCCAGGGGAAGACTGCCCAGAGCTGCAGTGCAGCCAGGGACGTGACTCACCGGGGGTGTCAGCTCACTGAGCGGGCCCTGCCGGCCACGTAACCCGCAACATTTGGGCAACGTGCCAGACAGAGAGCCAGCGCCGCAGGCTGGAGAACTGTCAACTGCTGGCCGAGCTGTCTGACGCAGTGAGGTCCGACTGCCGTATGAACCGGCGAAGCGCGTGCAAGAGGAGCTGGCCACTAGGCCCAACTCAAAGGATATCAGGAGGGAGGAGAGCGGCTGGAGGACAGCTGAGCCTAGGCTCCAAGTCCTCCCCACCTCAACCGAACACTGCGGTCTCTGCACGCCTGCAGAGGCCCCTCAGCTTCTTTAAAGCGAGGTGGCTGCAGGCCAGACAGACAGTCCCATCAGGCAACCCTAGTCGTCTGACCAGAGCCAAGCGTCATAAACATCAACCTCCTGACCATCAACCTCCACCAGCCCAGGCCTCAAGGAGGCGGGGCCACGGGAGGGAATGCCGTGGGAGGGCCCCAGAACTAGGGAACCCAGACACCCGTCCGGACCCTACCCCAGTGGCAGCCAGAGGGGATTGAAGCTTCCTCAACACTTCACGATAATCAACCTCTACCGACTCAGGCCTCGCAGAGGCGGGGCCCTGGGAGGGAACGCTGCAGCCATCATCCTCATTTAGCCTGAGAGGCACAGGATTGGGGTGGGCTCTCCATGCCCAGGGACGCTGTGGGAGGGGCCAGCAGTAAATCAGCAACAGGTGTTGGAGGGGACCCAGCCCATGGCCTGCCTAACTGGAGTCACAGCAGTGGCAGCCATGTTCCCCATAGTAGCCCGCTCTCTCATTTTTGGAGGCAGGAGAAGGGGGAGGGGCAGGCCAGTTAATGCTTTCAAACCCAGCACGGTCTGCCTAGACTGCCCTGGCAACAAAGCAGTGCACGCAAGCAGCAGCCACGTCAGCCAGCACAGCATGCTCTAGGCTGCTTTCACATTAGTCAGATATGTGCCCTTTTTCACCCAGGCACAGCCATACTGCTCGTGCCTACCATAAAAGGCAAAAATACCATACACAGACATGTTTGGGACATGCGGGCTGCCATACTTCTGCTACCAAGCAAGGGGGCGGGGTCACACGCTAACCAGGAAGTGCTAACAGGTAGCCGGCGCTAGCCGCAACCTGAACTCCCCTTCCACTGTTTATTAGCTCCTGTGTCACACAGTGTTGCCAACTTAGCGACTTTGTCGCTATACTTAGCGAGTTTTCAGACCCCTTAGCAACTTTAAGAAAAAAAGTCGCTAAAAAAAGATGTGAAAGTGCGTATCGCTTTTACTCTCAACAAGCAGCGGGTGCTGTAACGCAGTCAGTTCTTCTTTTACTCTTATGCTTTTTTGTGGATCACAAGGTTTAAAACTACTTATAAACACACACACACAAAGTAACTCCACCAGAGTGCCTATTTTGGGTCACTTTTGCCGGTCCAAGCCCGGGTAAAGGAGCAGGGTTGGAATTGTGACATTAAAAAAAAAGCAATAATTGCTATAAGAAATTTAATTTGTAGTTCTAAATAAACTCTAAATGCATTTAGGACGTTTTTTACTCACTTTATGTCTCTTCCACGATGTCATTTCTCTCTCCAACAACATAGGTTACAATTAGATTAGCATGACCAATTATGCAAATTAGGCGATGACGTCATTTAGCTACTTCTAGCGACTTTTAGGACAACCAATAGCGATTTTCCTTACTGAGGAGTTGGCAACACTGGTGTCACAGTGCTGACAGGTAAAAGCATATGCTTGGAACTCTGACACATTTCCCCAATGTAGCCGAGCTACGAGCGGAGCCCTGCTGGCGGCGTTAACCCGCGAGCTGCGGGCAACACGCCAGACAGGCTAGCCGTCTGGAATGCTACTCGCAGGCCGGCTAACGATAGCCGGCATGAACCGTAGCATAATTCCCCACTGTTTATTCCCACAGTGTTAAGCAGGCCAACAGCGAACGTTTGGAACGCTGAAGCCGTATCCCCTCTGTGTTAACACACGTAGCAGCCGAGCTGCACAATGCCAAGGCGACAGCGTAAGCTTGAACGCTGAAGCCGTGTCCCTGCCGTGTTTCCACACTGTAGCCGAGCTACTCGCTAGCTGGCAGCATAAGCCTGTTTTTTTTCGAGGCGATATACCGGGGAAGGGGGACCAACCAAGGGGAAGCAAGGGCCAGCTAGGGGGAACCAAGCTAAGGGATATCAGGGGAATACCGGGGCTACCACGGGACCTAGAAGGGAGAAATACATCGCCCACGGAGGATGCTGAAGCACACTCCAATAGACGCACACACACAGTACTCTCAAGGTAAGCACTCTTTCGCACACACACAACATGTGGAGATCAACGATCAAATCAAATCAAATCACTTTTATTGTCACATCACATGTGCAGGCACACTGGCACAGCACATGCGAGTGAAATTCTTATGTGCGAGCCCCACAAGCAACAGAGATGTGCAAAACACAACAACACAAACGAGCAAAATACAAGAATGGCCAACCTGAAACTAATAAATATATGTACAATATATAATAGTATATGCATTTCTGGATGTGTATACTAAATGTTTTTCTACGTGTGTGTGTGTGTGTGTGTGTGTGTGTACACATATTTTACAAATTAAATAGAGTAAACAATAATAAATATATAAAAATATACAGAGTTGAGACATGTGCAAAACAGTGGCATTACTGTACAGTGTGTAGTGCATAATGTTGAAGTTCCAGTAGTGAAGCTGAGGTGTCTATGACGTGTTCAGCAGTCTGATGGCCTGATGGAAGAAGCTGTCTCTCAGTCTGCTGGTACGGGACCGGATGCTGCAGAACCTCCTTCCTGATGGAAATAGTCTGAACAGTTTATGGCTGGGGTGACTGGAGTCCTTGATGATCCTCCCCGCTTTCCTCAGGCAGCGCTTCCTGTAGATGTCTTTGAGGGAGGGAAGCTCACCTCCAATTATCCGTTCAGAGCACCGCACTACTCGCTGGAGAGCTTTGCGGTTGTAGGCGGTGCTGTTGCCATACCAGGTGGTGATGCATCCAGTGAGGATGCTCTCAATGGCACAGTGATAGAAGGTCCTGAGGATGCGGGGGCTCATGCCGAATCTTTTCAGTCTCCTGAGAAAGAAGAGGCGCTGCTGCGCCTTCTTCACTGTTTTGTTTATGTGTACTGACCACGTAAGATCCTCAGCCAGATGTACTCCAAGGAACCGGAAGCTGCTCACTCTCTCCACAGCAGCACCGCTGATGGTGATAGGGGTGTGTGCTTCTCTGCACCTCCGGAAGTCCACTATCAACTCCTTTGTCTTTGCGACGTTGAGGGTGAGATGGTTGTCTTGACACCAGTGGGTCAGGGCGCTGACCTCCTCCCTGTAAGCTGTCTCATCACCGTTGGTGATAAGACCCACCACTGTAGTGTCGTCCGCAAACTTCACAATGATGTTGGAGTTGTTAGTGGCTGTGCAGTCGTAGGTGTAGAGTGAGTACAGGAGAGGGCTCAGTACACACCCCTGTGGAGCACCAGTGTTCAGTGTGATGGGGGATGAGGTGATGCTGCCCAGTCTGACCACTTGGCGTCTGTCAGACAGGAAGCTAAGGATCCAGCTGCAGAGGGAGCTGCTCAGTCCTAGATCCTGCAGTTTCCTGTCCAGCTTCGAGGGAACGATGGTATTGAATGCTGAGCTGTAATCTACAAACAGCATTCTCACATACGTGTCTCTCTTCTCCAGGTGTGACAGGGCAGTGTGTAGTGTCAGGGCTATGGCATCATCAGTGGACCTGTTGTGGCGGTATGCAAACTGTAGAGGGTCCAGTGAGTCGGGTAGTGCAGAACAGATGAAGTCCCTGACCAGCTTCTCGAAGCATTTGCTCACGATGGGGGTCAGGGCTACAGGTCGCCAGTCGTTCAATGAGGAGATGGTGGAGGATTTGGGTACAGGGACGACGGTGGCCATTTTGAAGCAGGCTGGGACTACAGACAGAGAGAGGGAAAGGTTGAAGATGTGCGTGAACACTCCAGCCAGCTGAGCCGCGCATGACCTGAGGACGCGACCGGGAATCCCGTCCGGACCAGTAGCTTTGCGCGCGTTCACCTTCCTGAAGCACTTCCGCACATACTCCTCAGACACAGTGTGCGCACTGACGTCATCCGCGGTGCGCACACTGTCCGGTCTCATGGTGTTCGCTGTGTCGAATCTAGCGTAGAATACGTTTAGATCCTCACACAGAGAGGCCGTGGTCTGCGGTGTGCTGGTTTTCCCTCTAAAGTCTGTGATCGTGTTTAGTCCCTGCCACATACTCCGAGGGTTGTCAAACTGTTGCTCCACCCTGTCCCTGTACTCATGTTTGGCTGCTTTGATCGTCTTCCGGAGTTGGTAATGTGCGTGTTTGTAGTCCGATGTGTTCGCGGAGGCAAAGGCGGTGTTCCGTGCCGCCAGTGCCGCGCGAACATCTCCGTTAATCCAGGGTTTTTGATTTGGGAAGGATTTAACTGTTCTGGATGGGACGACATCTTCCACGCATTTCCTGATAAATCCACAGACTGAGTCTGTGTACTCATCAATGTCCCTAGCGGCTACGTGAAACATTTCCCAGTCCACGTGATCAAAACAGTCCTGCAGCGCAGACTCCGATTGGTCCATCCAACAGTGCACCTCCCTCCGGGTTGGAGCTTCCTGTTTCAGCTTCTGCCTGTAGGCGGGCAGGAGCAGGATGGAGCAGTGATCTGATTGGCCGAATGGGGCGCGGGGGAGGGCTTTGTACGCATCCCGGAAAGAGGTGTAGCAGTGGTCGAGTAGCCGTTCTCCACGAGTGTTAAAATGGATGTGTTGATGGAGTTTGGGTGAGACTTTCTTCAGGTTTCCCTTATTAAAGTCTCCGGCTGTGATAAACGCTGCCTCTGGGTGTGCGGTTTCCTCACTGCTGATCGCGCTGTACAGTTCCCTGAGTGCTCGGTCAGTGTCGGCTTGTGGGGGAATGTAAACAGCCGTAATAATCACTGCTGTAAATTCCCTCGGTAGCCAGAATGGCCGGCACTTAATCATCAGGTACTCCAGGTCCGGTGAGCAGAAGGATTTGACCGGGTGCACGTTCGCTTAATCACACCAGCTGTTGTTGATCATGAAACATACACCACCGCCTCTGCTTTTCCCAGTAAGATTCTGTGACCTGTCCGCGCGGTGCACAGAGAACCCCGGTAGTTGTGTTGCGGAGTCCGGTACCTTGTCCGATAGCCAGGTTTCTGTGAAGCAGATCACGCAGCAGTCCCGCATCTCTCGCTGGAATGAGAGCCGTGCCCGAAGCTCGCACAGCTTGTTCTCCAGAGACTGCACATTAGCCAGTAATAAACTGGGTAATGGTGGTCTGTTAGTGCGCCGTCTCAGTCGAACCAGAACGCCAGATCTTCTCCCTCTGCGTCGGCGTTTGCGGCCTCCAGGGACAGAGAACAAAGGCATCTCAGGTGAGATGAATGGGGGGTCTGCAAACGGAGCGTCCGTGTTGCAGAAGTTGAACTCCGGAAAGTTATAAGAAAGACCGTCTTTTATGTCCAGTAAGGTTTGTCGGTCGTACACAAGGAGACAAGTGCTGCTCGTGAAAAAATAAAGGAAAAGTAAAATAAATAAAGGAAAAGTAAAATCACCGGTGTCACGTCTGCACAGCTGTTTTATACGTATGCTGTGGGGTGTAGCCGGGCGTGCCGGAGTGTCTTAAAGAAATATCCACACGCCACGACCAAGGGGGGTCGTACCCCGTACATATGGAATATGTAACGGTGTGGAGAGATAGTCTCGATATTCTAGAGAACAGTCGGCGTTAAAGTCACCTTTCACAGTCCAGACTAGGATGGCGTTGGACATCCTCAGGATTGAAAAGGGTTGGTGTGATCAAGGTGTGGTTTGGCTAGTTGTATGTATATTTCAAAATCATACAGCTCTGGATGGGCCAGTTACCAGGGCATGGAAGGATGACAGACATTATCAAATGAGGAGAAGGAATTTTCTAGGATTGAAGATCCTCTGGATGAGTGGTTGACTGATGCAAGCAGAAAATAAAAGCTATTATTTTATCATTGACTGGTAACTGAGAATTGGCCATATTCACAGCTGTACTGACTTGTTGTGGACGCAGTCCGTTTCATGTTAAATTAATCTACGTGTATTTGTTGATGAGTAGTGATGGGTCAGTCGTGAACGAAATGGCTCTTAGAGCCGGGTCTTTGACGTGAACGACGCGAGCCGGCTCCTTATTGCCAGCCGTGGGGTTTTTTTCTTTCTCTCACCCTCTCTCTTGCACGTTTTTTCCGCTTCACGCTGGGAAGAGGGGGGAGTATGGGCTCAAAATGTGGTCATAAATATTTTGTACTTGTAAATCAGGATTTGTATGTGTAAAAAAGATTTGTGTGTGTGCAAAAAAGATTTGTGCGTGGACTTAGCCAAAAAAAAAAAACCCTGCAACCCTATTTTTCTTCCTTTAATGTGATTGGTCAATGTCATGTCAATCACAAATGTAACAATCCAATCAGAGAACAGATGCGTTTGGCTGTCGAAGGGGCGCTTTTTTGAACTGTAATGTAGAAATGTAATATACAGATATAAAAGATTAGAAATTAAAAACAACTTGAGACAAAATACAGCAGCACATATCCAAAAGGATAATTTATTATCACATCTTAATCATAACATTTGAGCTCACCCGTTTTAATAATCAAATTTAAATGGGATTTTAATTCAGCATTTGTAGAAATATTTCTGATTCACATTGAACATATAAATCACAAAAAATCTGTTATAATTTAAAAAGTGACAACATATTTCACGAGTAAATTCTGCTTCAATCCAAACTACCAAATGATGTAAAATTAAGAACAAATCATCCTAATGACAAGAAACTGCCAAATCCCTAATTCAAATTTATTTATCTTTTCGTGTATGTGATTCTAAAGATTCAGTGTGTTAAGTACTATAAGTTTTATTACTACAAGGAGCAGGAAATGTTACTTAGGTTCAGCCTTTAAGGATCTGTCTAGAACCAATGCTACACCTGTCAGAGACTACTAAATCTTTTAGATATGACATGGCATTCACATTAGTTTGGCTTTTGATCTATTAAGTAGCTGTGGAAAAATTACAATGAAAGTGTTTTCACACCCTGAAAATGGAATTTTAAGTCCTGACATCATGATAACTTTAGTTTGACTTGGAAAAAGGTTCAATTGTAACATATTTATTTAATCCAGGAGTTTTCTTTTAAATCATTTAATGTCCTCTTAATGCTGCTGACATATCTGTAGACCTTCGTAATATTAACCTGAATATCCAAAGAAATTTAGAACTTTCTTAACAAAGCCTTTCTTTTCCTTCTTCTCCTTTCTTTCCTCGGATAATTCCTCCTCCGTTTTTGCAAGTTTGTCTCGTCGCGTTACCTTGGAGATAAGATTTGCCCTCTCCTTCATTGCCTCCAAAGATTTGATTCGAGCCTGGTAACCCTCTTTGGCCTCTGATCTTTCTCCCTCAATCATCATGTCAATGTACTCTGGGGTGGTCAGAGGGTTTGGCCTCAGGCTGATCTCTTGCAGTCGAGTTATACAGTGAGCTGACTGATCCATGAGGGACACCATCATGTCCTGAAGGTGAACAATCTCTTCTTCCTGCCTCTCAATCAGTTCCTGAACAGTCATCTTTTCTTTATTAGCTGTTTCATACTTGCTTTTCAGCTCTTGCACTGTCTGCTTCTCTTTCACTTGAACATACTCCCAGCTGTATGTCTGATTGAAATGCACACTCCAAATGCATTTTCCAGGACAGACAGTGCACATCCCGTTCTTATCCATTGATGCACAGCCACGTTTCTCACTATCCTGTGCTATTGCACATGGGTAGTGACATGTTATTGAACATTTCTGGCAGTTGGTGATGAATGCTCCTTTCTCTGTGATTGGTTTTTGGACTGGTTTAATAACATCCACCTCAATCTCAAAGTTTTCATTTGAAGTTATGACTGCTTCATACTCTTTGATCTTTTCTTTGGTTGTCTTAATTTCTTCAAGCTTTGCTAATCCAGTTCTAACTTGTGGCTGCAAACCTTCGATGGCTGTTTCAAGCTGTTTGCGCTCCTTTAAGACTTCTTTGGTCATTAGCAAGCTTTTGGTTTCCATTTTACCCAAAGCAGTGAAGAACTTCTCCATACTCTTGGCTCCCATCTTCCAAAACATTTCATCAAAGCTGGCATCATCTTCATCAAAATCCACTTCACAGTCTCTGTTGCATCTGTTGTCTGCAAATAATGCTGAGTTATTGAACTTGAAGTGAACCGGAAGCCCTAACTCATTTTTTGGACACGGGACTGCAGAAACGGTTATTGCCTCAAGAACTGGTGGTTCTTTGCCATCAGCAAAAGTCACCAGCATTTCAATGTTCTCTGCAACATCTTTGCCAAAAATGGAGAGCACCGAGTCAAACACATATCTCTGTGTTGCTGTTAGTCGTGCAAGAGAGGCCTGAGTAACAAAACACACTGCATCAATCTCACTGACTCCATTAGGAGAGGTGAAAAGCCTGCGGATTTGCTCTGTGATCTCCTTGTCTCTTGCTACTCCTCTTGTATCTCCAAAACCTGGAGTGTCAACAATGGTCATGGAGAACGGGATTTTAAAGCCTTCCTGGTGGTGGATTTCATACACAGTGACTTCAGATGTCTGACTGTGAGCTTGTGAACTGGTTGGATCCTCATCAACTAACTTAAATCTGAAACCGTCGTTCCACTCTACACCAACAATGTAGTTGATCATTCCATTGATGAGAGTAGACTTTCCTGATCCTGTTGCTCCAAGAAGCATTATTGTGCGATTCTGCCTCATGCTTTCTTTGCCAAAGATATACCTCCGACATCCATCTATGTCCATATCTTCTTCTTCCGGGGGCAGTTTGTAAACTGGGGGCAGCTTTGAGTTTGTTTTCTTGCTGATATGTTTTAGGTACTCAGCCAGACGTGCAAATTCACGCTTTGTTGTGCAGACATTAACAATGATGCTTTCCTTGCTTCTTCCATCTACACCACAGTCACATCTGACCCTGACTGCATATTGTGTCTCTGACTGAAGCCCTGAAATGATGGCCTTCTCACCTCCTGAAATTGCTTGATTCCACTCGAGGTCATTTATTGTTGAGCTGCTATCTGTTTTTGCGTATTCCACTATGTAACTCAGTATCTGGACATCCTCTCCAAGCTCAGCAGGTTTCTCCCAGCTAACTGATATCTCACTTGAATATGGCTGAGCTTGAGGATTTCCAGGAGGGCTGCAGGGTAAAGTTTTAATGGCATCACTGATTACATTAGCTGGTCCGACACCTGCTGAGGTCACTGCTCTGCATCTGAACACATACTCTGTGTTTGGCTTCAGATCTCTCACTGTGACTTCTTCAGCCTTTGCTTCTGTCTTTTGCTGCCATCCATCCTCTCCACTGACACAGTACTCAACAGAGTAGGAGGTGATGTTCTCCGCTCCAAATCTGGGTGGAGAAATCTTCAGTGTCACACTGTTGTGGTTTATGTCAGCTGCAGTCACAGTTTCAGGCTTTGAAGGAGGCTCAAAGTTCTCACTGACAGCAAATCCACCTTCATAAAGGTAGATGCTGGAACCTTCCTGTGTCTCATTAGTTAACCCCACTGTAAGGAACTTAATGTTCTTGTTTTCCTTGTTGGCCTCTGCAAAATCACTGAAGAGTTTTGCTTTCTTCCTCATATCATCTGCTACTTCTTTTGAAAGGTACCATTGTTCCTTCTCTACATTGTAAGTATGATAAACGTGAACGTCTGTTTTGGTTGTTTCTCTCAGGTAGTCTGATAAAGCTGAGAGGTACGGTTCATCCTTCCCCAGTGAGGTGAAAACAAAACACAGGCCATGCTCTACACTGAGAAGTTCCTCATGTAGATTATTCTGAGATGGGACAGTCTTGGTGTTTTTCATCATGTTGGTGAAAGACTTTAAGATACTGATTTCTCTTTCTTTACAGTCCATCCACTCAGTCAGGTTTTTGCTGTTGAAAGGTGAAGAATGTCTCTTCTTCAGGATCTCAGCGAGTTCAGCCTCCTCTTCTCCTCCTCCTCTGATTGATGGTAGTCTCTTCGCTAACATCTGCTGAAATCCCAGCTTGAACTCGGAACACATTTCTTTAAAACTTGTCAGTTTTTTGCTAATCTGTGGGAACTGTTGGACAGTGGAAGTTCTCAGTGCATCGTTACACCTTGTTTCCAGTTCACTGAAATCCTCCAGGACGCTCTGTGATTCCTGAACTAATCTTATACTTATCTGACGGACGAGTTTAGCAGCACAAGAATCTAAACTTGTCAAAGGTAACAGCCAGACCTTCATTGGTACAGCCTTTTCGCCATTGGTTCCTAGTAATGTTGGAAGGCTTTTGTAGACTTCTACAGCTTCCTGAAATGTTGTTGGAGGTTTCTTAAGGCAAAAGTCTCCATAGAATCTGCAGGAGAATTTCTCAACACTGTTTTTGTCCTTATCTTCCATTTTCAGGGAACCTTCACCCTCTATGGAAAGCAAGGGGATCTTCTTGATCATCACCTTCAAGCTGCCCTGGATGTCTTGATGAGTTTCCCCTTTAGAAACCTCACGGTCAAACACAAAGAAAGCTTGAGCCCCATAAAGGATACCTGTGACTACATGTGTTGCTATTCCTTGCTCAAAAACATAGGGATGTTTTACGTTGCCTCTTCCAAGGTGATTCATTGACAGTTCCTGGAACTTTGTTGTAGTTTTGTAGTTCAGTGTCACTCTGGCCTGGTATTTGGATGTTTTGTGATCATTGAGATATTTGGCTGATCCTCCAACCTCAACCAGTCCTCCCAAGAAACTTGCCTTCAGGGATGCCTCAACATTTAATGCTGAAGATTTGTCCTCAATTGATTCAGATGCAACTATTTCAGATTCAGTGTTAGGTTGTTCTTGTTCTCGTCTATCTTTTTCCAGGTCATTACAGTCCCACAGTGTCATTCCTGTAAAATATGTTACCATTTATTTTTGGCGAAAATAGATAGAAACAAAAATACAAGTAACAACTGCCTGTCTAAAAAGTCCTCTGCGTTTTATAGTGAAAGCATTATCAGTTAAATTAGTTAAAGACTTCCACAACATCCCATAAGTGTATGTTTCTAACTCAGAGCCCACTGACAATTTGAATCCAGCCCATAAATTACATTCATTGTCAAAAAAAAAATTAAGTCTGTACATTACATTTAAACTATGATGTTTTACTTTTACATTTTAAAACATTTTCACTAAATTTCACTAAATAGCACCTCTTGCCACTGGAATGCAGATGGTGGCTTAAAATGAGCATCTGTGCACTAAAGTTAATATATTTAACTAAAATTGAACAAAGACAAGTCGTGAAGATAAACTTCAGTGAGCTAAAAAAAAAAGGCATTTAAAAAGAAAACTGAACTTGTAAAGCTAGCTAAAATAATAACAGTACAGGAAATATCCTTAGTTTTAAGTATTTGTTAAAGTGTATAATCTTTACTTTTGTAAGTTGCGTGACACATGCTTATGACACTTTGGGTGTCTCCAAGTCTGGTAAACACAGCATATTGTTCACAGACAGCTGGCATTAGTCTAATTTTTTTCCACATTGAACAATTTTCACATCCCTCCCTCTATACATCCATTTTCCAGTTCTACTTATCAGTTCAGTGTTATATGTCTTATCTGTCATAGTACACTGTGCTGGAGGACCAGCACATAGGGACAGACAACCATTCATGCTCACATTTACACATGGGGCCAAATTAGAATCACCAGTTAACCTGACATGCATGCCTCCACTCAAAAAGGGCCCGGCCTGATTTCAAACCAAGTACCCTGAGGCTACAGTGCTAACCACTGAACCACAGTGGTGCACTCATCAGTTTTCACATTTACTGTATTTTGTAACATTCTTGATTTCTTTTTATTAAAACAAATGTGTTTATGTCAAGAACAATATTTATTTCTATTCAGAATTGATGATGGGATTGTGGATTTTAGTTCACGTACCGTGGTAAGTTTGGGAACCCCTGATAATTTTCATGATTTTTCTTCATAAAGCACTGGCTGTTTGGATCAGCAATTCCATGTAAATATATCATATAGCAGATGAACACAATGATATTTGAGAAGTGAAATGAAGTTTATAGGATTTACAGAAAGTGTGCAATAGTTACTTAAACTATAAGCAAAACTTAATATATTAGGAAGATGCATAAATTTGGGCACCCTTGTCATTTATTGATTTGTTTACCTTTAGCACTAATTATTGGTAAACAAAATTTGTTTGGTAAGCTCATTGACCCTTGACCTACATACACAGGTGAATCCAATCATTAGAAACGGTGTTTAAAGTGACCAATTGCAAGTTTTTCTCCTCTTTGCATCTTTGAAGAGTGGCAGCATGGGAGCCTCAAAAAAACAGCTCTCAAATGACCTGAAAACAAAGATTGTTCAACATCATGGTTTAGGGGAGGATACAAAAAGCTATCTCAGAGATTTCAGCTGTCAGTTTCCACTGTGAGGAACATATTGAGGAAATGGAAGACCACAGCACAGTTCTAGTTAAGGCCCAAAGTGGCAGCTCAAGAAAAATCTTAGATATCAGAGGCGAAGGATGGTGAGAACAGCTACAAAGACCAAGAACATCATCTTGTTGCAGATGGTGTCACTGTGCATCGTTTAACTATTCAGCGCACTTTGCACCCCTTGCATAACAAGGGGCGTTATGCATGGCGGAAACTGAACACAGCATTCAAAGAGAAACACAGTAAAATATGGTGGTGGTTCCATCATGCTGTGGGGCTGTGTGGCCAGTGCAGGGACTGGGAACCTTGTTAAAATGAGGGTCGCATGGATTCCAGTCAGTATCAGCAGATTCTTGACAACAATGTTCAAGAATCAGTGACATAGTTGATTTTGCACTGAGGCTGGATATTTCAACAAGACAACGACCCGAAACACTGCTCAAAATCCACTAAGGCTTTCATGCAGAGGAACAAGTACAATGTTCTGGAATGGCCATCTCAGTCCAGACCTGAATATTATTGAAAATATATCGAACCTGACTGAACTGGAGATGTTTTGTAAAGACGAAAGGTCCAAAATACCTTCAACCACAATCCAGACTCTCACTGGAAGCTATAGGAAGCGTTTAGAGGCTGTTATTTCTGCAAAAGGAGGATCTACTAAATATTGATGTAATTTTTCTGTTGGGGTGACCAAATTTATGCACCTGCCTGATTTTGTTTAAACAATTATTGCACACTTTCTGTAAATCCAATAAACTTCATTTCATTTCTCAAATATCATTGTGTTCATCTGCTATATGATATATTTACATGGAATTGCTGATCCAAACAACCAATGCTTTATGAAGAAAAATCATGAAAATTAATTAATTAAAAGTTAATTAATTAGCTTTTGCATACCACTGTATATTGAGTTACTACGCATGAATCCTTACCAGGTATGACTAAATCCTGGCGGCAGTCATACAGCATCCCAAGGCTGAAGGGCCGGCCGAGCGTCGCGACCTCCATCGTTCTGCTAGCTTCAGCATCCATCTCTGTATCTGAGCAGATAATACAAAGTACTGCTTCAACTTCTTTACTCAAGTACAGGCTCTGAAATGTACTCAAAGTAAGAAAGTAAAAGTAGCTCCTTAAAGAACATTTCTACCACCTATTTTTTAGGGGTGCAACGATACACAAAATTCACGGATCGGTTCGGTTCGATACTTTGGTGTCACGGTTCGATATTTTTTCGATACAAAAAAAATGTTCATGCCTTTTTAATTTGTCATTTATTAAAATTATAAATATATATTTTAACTCAAAAGTACAGTTTTTAAATTTAACCCTAACCCTTGTGCGTGTTTTTTATTTTGACAGCGAATGCGCACCTGCGGACCACTTATGTGCAGCCCTGGTTATATAGCTCATCATATTGCAGCCACAGAAATTCTTTTGTCCATGAAACCATAAAGCTGCACTTTCTTTTTGCCTTATAGTCTGATTTGTCATAACTTTTCCGTTTTGCGGTAAGCTTTTCTTTGGCTGTCACTTCTTCACCCTGACCTGTCTTATTTGGCTCAGCAGAACTGAAATGCTTTTACACACGCACTCACATAAGCTCAGCGATTCTCTGCGCGATCAACCTCTCACATGTTTAAGCTGCGGGAGATTTCACTTGTCATGTTTGCGTAGTAAGCTAACGATTGATAAGACGATGTCAGAGGAATTGGTGCACAAATTATCATCACTCACAGATCAGTGCTGTCGCTCTCTATACACAGTTCACACGATTGCAAAGTGAAAGCAAAAAACAAGCGCAAATTCAAACGCGATTTCAATATGTCACATATTGACAGTGGCTCACCGATGCCAATGACATAATTACCCAGCTACATTTCCGAAAGAATGCAAAAGCATTGACATATATTTTTCCTTCCTACAATAGCCCGACGGGCAGGGAAGAGATAGATTTTGGTAGCCCGACTGGAAAAATCTCTAGCCCCAGGACGTCGGGCTAGCGATTTTGCCAGCCCTGTATCTGATTTAGGAATCACTCATCTTTGGAAAAGAGAGTTTATTACAGAGAAATGGCTCTTTTCAAAATAAAAGCTATACTATCCGCTTCTTCTGGGCTATATTCTCAGCAGCATATTAAACATATCAGGTCCCCATAAGGAGAATCATGTGCTAACGGCTGTCTAAATGACTCGGCTAAAGTTAGTAGCATGCTTGTTGTTTTTGTCTTTGCACTAGGATGATGTCGGCGTAAATGTGCAGTCATATTCGTTGTGTTCCCACTAGTGCTTTCAGGTTAATCTCGTTGAAATGACCTTAACGCCACAACACGGCAAATCTCCGTTAACGAGCTACCCCTGATCGCCCCGTGCATGGGGCTAGACGGCCAACACGTTAACGAGCTAACTGCGCTAACACACTAGCTCCCACCCATGTAATTGAGCATTGCATGGCACATCCAACATACTGTTTTACTTTAGTCCATGACACGCTTACCTTCAGGGTCATACGTCACATGAAAACCAAAATAATTCCAAACGCCAGATGTGAATGAGGGTGGGGGAGGTTCAATTTGCCATGTTGCAAGGAGAGCTTAACTTCTGTCTCGCTAGCTTGCCCTGCGCTCTTCCTCCTGACTATGCTGTCTGTGTTGAGCGCTCAGTGGATCTGCGCTCGACAGTGCAGCCTAGGCGGAGTAGTCGAACACAGATTCACTGAGCGCTCAACACAGACAGCATCGTCAGAAGGAAAGTTGATAAAATAAATTACAAATGTTGTATTGTTCGATACATATGCGTACCGAACCGAAAGCACTGTATCGAACGGTTCAATATCGATACGAATATCGTTGCACCCCTACTATTTTTATACAAAGCCAACTGAACCATGTGCTATATTATTTTCATAAAAAAATAATATTAGTAGATAGCAATACAAACTTTATTTCAGTCTACATTTTATTTCTAAAAAATGCACTCAGCTTGAATCGGTTAAGTAGAACATGAGCAGAGAAAAAGAAGGAAAATAAAACACATCTCTATTTTCTGTTGCCTCCATTGTAGAGGGTTACTTTGCCTCTAAACAGGAATTTGAGTAGCCTAAAATCAGCAGTAGTGGCTCAGCGTGGGGAAAAGAATCATAACTCACAATAATTTCTATTGAGAGCTCCAGTAGATTTCCTTAGTGTGCAGGCTGTGATCAGCTGACCTGCTGCTGTTTGTGGATGTACACAGCTGAATTCAACCAGATGTCAGCAGATGTTTCATGAGTTCTTTTGCCTGATTTCCATCCTTTACACTGACAGTACGCTGTTTATGCTGTTTATATTAAACACTCTAAAGTTGAAGGTGGAATTCAGCCAATGGATCTCAGCATCATCAGCTTAAAATCATATGAATCTCTGCTACAGTTGATGTAACCGAACTCTGACCATGAAACCACAGCCACTGTGCACCAGTCACACATTGTAGCAACCTAACCTGTTTATCCTGCACTAACCTGCAGAGGATTTTCATGTAACCTTTAAATAACACAGTTAGTCTGCCCCAGTTTGTTATATGAAATATATATATGTAATATGAAAAAACATAATGTAACTTGTACAGACCCAACATCTGATTTAAACACATAAGGACTTGTAAGCTTTACATGTCCAGTTTATCAAACACCACTGAGCAGTCTTTGTCTTTAAATCTAAGCTCTCTTCTTCCTCGCCTGTCATGTCTTTCTTATTTTTCTCCATCTCTGACTGAAGTGAGCTCTTTTTCTCTCCCTGTGAAATACAGGAGCTTGACCTTGAGCTGGCAACACACTGTGACACAAACGGCACACAAACAGTTTGTGTGTTTGCTGATGTTTGTTGATCTGATAGAAACGCTGCACTTCAAGTTACCTGCCACAGCGACAAGACGTCACTGCCTTTCGTCTTCAGTAGGGGTAGCTATGCAGAAGTAACTTAAGCTTGCAGTTGTTCTTGTGTTGTGCCAAAAAGATAAATTAAACAAAAACACCAGCCCACTTTAACACCCCCCACTAACAACCCAATATGGCACACAATTTGGGGTCTTTCATTTCTTTTCATGCAACATCTCCTGGTGATTAATACACATTCACAGGAACACATTCATGTGTTAATGTTTAGGCTTAAATCATCTGATCTTTGAAGGCTTGGAGTAAATCTGTCAAACCAAAATTAATGGGCCTGTTTTGAAAAAGTTAGGAGTAAATAGGGAGTAAAAGTAAAAATAACAAAAATTCTACTTAAGTATAGTAACAAAGTAACAAAAAAAAGGTAAATATATGCTATTTTTGAGACGGTATGCAAAATACCAGGGCCATCCAAATGAAACGTTTGAGCGTTTCAGAGGTGAAGCATTGAGTCTGCATGTGGTCTTTTAGGGATTTTATTGTTTTAAAAATGACCAGATTCTCTACGCTGTGTTCGACTTCCTATTCTCATCATTTGATATTGGTAAGTATTGTGATTCTGATTGATTTGGTTACTGTAAATAAAAGAGACCCAGTGCTGGGCTAGTTATTTATATAACTTATATAAGGTTTATTTTCTGATAAACCTCAGTCAAAACTCAAACACATCATATTGTAAAGGTTACATTAAACATCGGTAACTCTTAGTTATGTTCATGTATTTTCTGACATATTTGATCAAAGAAGAGAAGCAAAGAGATCAAAGAGAAGCAATTTGCATAGGAATTGCAGTTCTTGTCAGTCAGGTCAGAAATATTAAAAATCATTTTCATAATTACTAATGTAGGGTAAACTTTTTACTTTTTCCATTGTCCCAGAAAAAGCTAGTGAGTGAAAATACGACATATTTTATGCTTCCTTAAGCCTAAACTACAAAAACATCCATAATATCCAAAAGTAGTTTATTTTTTCTACAGCTGACACCAGAATATCAGTCATCAAATATAATAAACAGTAATTTGCGTTTTAGTTAGATTTGTACATTTTTATAAGCATTACTCTTAACCAGAAATGTTCAACCATTTGTCTGAATGTCAGACTGTTCCCCGCTGATCCTCCTGCACATTTCTCTTGACTGGCTGATTTCTTTAAACGACACCATTTCATGACATACGTCAGTCTTTAGTCTTTAGAGTGAAGATCACAATGACTCACGCTGATCCAAGCACAAGGAGCTATTAGTGGTGAACACAAAAATAAACCAATATCTTAAGATTTGAAATGCTCACCTACTTCAAAGTTCCAATGATCAGAGATGATGCTAATGTGCATGTGCAGGACCAAAATGAGAGTTCAGGTTTGTTGCACATGTGAGTTAGATGTCCCTCTGTTCCAACTGTGCTCAGTTCATTCTACGTATAATTATTTGTGACAGAGTAAAAGTGGCAGAACTGACAGCACAGCTAGTGTACGTGATGAACACACTACAGTCATGATGTGGTTCAGTCTAAGTCTAATGAATAAATAATTAGCTTGGCATAAAGAAGATGGAGAATCTTTTAAATACTGCACCATACATAACGTCTGTATAACAAACAAAAACAGATTTAAAAGCAAGTTGTGCTTTAAAATGTAAAATGTAAAATAAATGAATAACTTAAGATACACTTTAGCTTTAAAAAATTATTTTGATATAAAGCTCTCGTGCACATTTCTGTTTTAGATTTAGTCCTTACCTTCATCAAAACCAATGGAAACGTTCAGCAAACACTAAAACGATGCATATTTAAGTAAGAACCAAAACACCAGGTTACACAGAGCATTCACCTTTGCCCTGTGACCTTTGTGAAATGACTTAAATGATGACAGAATCTAGCAAAGATCCACAGCAGTGTGTACAGGAGAACATTAAAAAGACGGAGAGAGCATCAGCGTACTTACAGCAGGAATGTTTGAGTGTCCTAGGGAAGGCTGCAGTTTCACACACTATATCCTCTTTCATAGGGACCGCCCCCAGATCTTTAATCAGGTGGCGGGACAGAAAAATCACATGACATGCTGACTGTACAAAGAGAAAAGCAATAATATATTTAAACTTTATGAGCATTATCTGCAAACTGAAGATGCTCAGACAAAACTAAAATGTGAACTTTCTGGAAAACAACATGGTTTGGGGAGTGGATTCTCTAACTAAGAAACAAAGGTTTACATTATTGAACATTCATGCTAATCAGTTATTTCTCCACAGGTTCAATGTGCCATATGACAACTGCGAAAACAAGATTTATTTCTACGATTGTTATAAACATGACGGAGGAAAATGAAGCAGTTTCTTTCATTTTCTGTCAAAGCCGACGGTCTTCTAACGAGGGTTTTGTGGTTTTTACTCTTAAGTTCTGTTGTTGGTAAATATCTTCATTTTGTTTCTTAGTTTGCTTGTGGTTTATTTTTTTCACTTTTCCATCTTTCTGCTTCGTTTGTTCTTGAAAATGTAAACTTTTTGTAATTACAGTTCGTTTCCTGAGTTTGTTTTCCTGTCCTCTTGTTCTCTGTGTCGAGTCCACTTTTCTGTTCCTGTATTTTGTGACTTCCTGCTTCATCTTATTAGTATTTTGTCTCTTGTGCTTTCTATTCAGACTGACATCCCTTGCCTTACTTCTCAGTTAGGCTCAGCTGCCCTCCCGGATGCTTCCTCTCCAGTTTTTTCTTCGCTCACAGTTTTGTGCTCCCTTGTTGTGTTTTCTCCTAGAAAAACACAAAAAGGTCGTCCAGTCTTCCTCCCCTAACCCCAACCAGTTGCCTGAGCCTGGTTCTGCTGGAGGTTTCTTCCTGTTAAAAGGGAATTTTTCCTTCCCACTGTCACCAAAGCGCTTGCTCAAAGGGGTCATATGATTGTTTTTTTTCTCTTTTTGTTGCTTTGTTGTACGATCTTTACCTTAATATAAAGTACCCTGAGAAAACTGTTGTAGTGATTTGGTGCTGTAAAAATAAAACTGAATTTGAAATTCAAAACTACTTCTAGTATTTCAATTCCTGCTTTCAACACTGTCTTTATTTTTAATTTAAAATATTTTACGATTATTTTTATATTTTTAAAGTTGTTTTGAGTTCATTTGGCCTGCAAAACAGCCATTTATGACACTTTCAGGTTTAAGTGCAATACTGGTGGAGTGTACCTGAAACAGTGGTAAAGTCAGTCTAACATTTAGTCATTATTTGTGCAGTCTATTATACCTCGTATGTAAACTTCTCCCTGTGATTTGTTTAAATAGGCTTAGAAAGCCACAGCTTGTCAGTGAACCCTGGTTCTTAAACATGTAACACAAAACCTGTGCATGAGCAACATTAACATTACCTTTCAGCATCTTTTTACAATATTTTAATCATTTACATAGTAAATTTAATTATGATTAACAAAAGTCAGCATATCCATGGTTTTACACATAGTCTATGGACAGTGTAAGTAAGTCCTTTATATGTTTTCACGAGCTTTTACTCGTGTAACTCTCACTGCATGTAAAGCTTTTTTCCTGAGAGTGAGACACATAATCTAATAAGGAATAATAACAACTCACTGTTTGTAGGTATACATTAACTTAATATTACAATTTTATTTGTCAACAGATAACAAAGTTTGATGGCTTTTACAAAAACTTTGTATGCTGAGAACAATTTGGTCTTTTCAAGGCACCAAAGTGCATCAACAAAAACAGTGATTTTATTATTATTATGATTATTTTATTAAAGTTAGTAGTCGGTTTCTGGCCTCTGGTTTGTGTGTTTAGACCCAACATAAGTCATAAAGACAGGAGAACAGCACAACCCCCCTCAAAGCAGCAGTAAACTGTTTTGTGAAATACAATTATTTCATTATGTCACTGGAGTTTGATTGAGTAATAACATCCTTGAGCACACATTTAAACTTGCATTCATTCTTATATGTGCTTAAAATCTTGCAGCTGCTGCATCTACAGCAGTGCATATGTGGTTTTAGTTGGTTTTAACTGATGCTGCTGCCCACCTGCTGGCAGACGCTACAGCAACCTGCTGCAAATTACCCACTGACTGTGGATCAGAGTCAAACTACCCCCACTTACCATACGTAGAAAAAAAGAACTAGTGTATAACCAGCTGTGGAAACTGTTTACCCAGTGAAATAGAGAATTAGAGAATTTAGAGGAGAAACAGACAAAGGGATTCTGACTGAAAAACCAACTGTCATTTATGACTTTTTGTCTTATTTATATGTTTCAATTGAAAATTTTTGTCACATTTCAAAACAAATGAAAACAAACAAAAAAAGACCAAAGTGCTCCTCCAACAGCAGGTCCAATGTCTACTCTGATTATCAACTTGCCAATAACAAATGACTAATGACTCTCCAAGTGAGGTAATCGAGTTGAAATTCAATAGTCAGTGTAGAGTGTCACAGCCTTATCTATGCTTTGACATTTAACCATACCGTTATGTTGATTTCTCAGGGACAGCAGTAATTTACCCCCCCAAAAATTTAAATAAACATTATTTATATTTCATTATTAACTCAATTACTAACTGTTTCAATCAATATTTAGTGCAGTGGTGTTATGTACTTCTCACTGATCATGATTAATTGAGGATATATGACGTGTTTTCCATAAAACAACCCATTCCTCTGTCTCCTTCTTGCTCTGTATGCTTGTTGGTCTGCCCTAACCTTTGATTGATTGATTGATTGGTAATTTATTTCAACATGTGAACAATATACAAGTACATTTAGAAAAGAAATGAGAGAAAAAAAATATACTATACAAATTACATACAAAAAAACATTCTGATTAATTTACATGTTGAAAGGGAGTGGGAAGAAGTATACACTTATTTAATCCCACCACCTTCAGTCTGAGTGTTGTCTAACCATGATAGCAATCACCTTGTCAGCATGTAAGGTACTCTGTTTTTCTTCACTCATCTTCCCCTTTGTTAACGATGTCCCAGTGGAGGTTATGGGAGAGAGTTTTTGTGTGGCTAAAAAGGAGGAATTAGTTTCTGGAAATGCTGGAAACCTGCATCCGTTGGAGGTGATTCCAAGAGTGTTTCAGTGTATCTTTAGTGTATTTTAGTGTACAGAGTATTTTACAATGTTAAGAGGTAGCTAGTTAACTATGACAAGGAATTGTTTTTGATGAAGGTCATGAGAAAAAACCTTGTAACTAATGATAATGGTGAATGTTTGAAGACAAACAGCTGAGTTAATTCCTGGTGACCAGGGGTCCGTTCTTCGTACCGCGCTAAGTAAGTTAGCTGGATTAGATTGTTGACGATTTCGCGTGATCCTGGATCGTTCGGTTCCCCGAAGCTCATCCGGGACTTGCTGTCATAGCAACAGAGCCGTAAGCGTAAACCTGCTCGGGAGCAGGTTTACTTTATGTAAACAGGATTAGATTGCGGCCACGCAGGTATGTCCGCTTCATTTATACGAAAGCAACAGCGATATTTTACCACTGTTTCACCATAAATAAATAACATCAATGTAACTAAAGATAATGCAGCACTTGATCCTTTTATTGATGTCACACAGATACATACAGGTCATTTCCTAAAAAAGGGAAATGTACTATTAACATTCTATTACATGTATGTGATTATTACAGATGTAATTCATATTTCAGAGTAGTAATTGTAAATTACTTCGTGTAATCAAGATGAGAGACCACGGCTATAAAAGCGAAGGTGGATTTGGGAAGCCTGTCGCAGCCATGTCCTGTCCGTATACGCGAGCCACCCATTGCGGAAGGTGCAAGATTGATAAGGAGAGTCCTCAGAATTCAGCGTATATTGCGGGATAGACAGGATCCTTTAGCTCAGCGCGACAGTGTGCTCATTGAGAGATATCGATTTTCCCGTGAGGGTATTATTTACATAACCAACTTGTTGACGAGGGGGTGCAGGACCACCACCTGTCTTTTTTTGCTCTGCCCTTTTCTTGGTTGCTGTTATGAACAAACTAACAGAGTATTACAGGCCAGTATTACCTTGCCAAGAGACGAAAAGCAATCTAAGAGATAAATATTACCATTCTGTAGAATACTCCTGTATTCCACTTTTACTTGTTCCCATGTTCTTGTGGGTCCTGTTGTGGCTCTAATGTGAAAGGGGATATAATATAACATATTATAATATAATATAATGCCATATGATATTGGACAATATAGTGTCATATGATAGATCTACCCTACCGCCTACTGGTGTTGGCCAGAGGGGCCGATGGCGCGATATGGCAGTCTGGCTACAACCGTAGCTGCCTCCACCAGTGTGTGAATGTGGGAGTGAATGAATAGTGGTATCGTACAGCGCTTTGGGTGCCTTGGAAAGCGCTATATGAACCCAATCCATTATTATTAGTATTATTATTAAATTACCTACGAGTTTGATTTGTCAGCAACTTTCTGCCAGCCCTCTCTCCTTGCTTTTGCAGCCTTTGCAGTGTTCTCTTGCGTTTTAATTAAACTCTGAAACTCCTGAAATCCCTCACTCATGAGTTCTTGCTCTGCTGCCGGAAAATACCGAGTGCGCCCCTTCGACATTTTCGCCGACCAATCAGCGGGTTGCCGATCAATGTTTCTACTATCGATGCGTAGCCCCTTTTACGACACCCAGTGATGCCACATTACTGCGTCCAGCTGTAGTAATCGTCAACAGCAGGTGTGTTCGGGGAACCGGATTAGCGAGCTCACGGTTAGCGCGATGGTTTGATCTTGGATGTGTCATTTGATCTTGGATGTAGTAAGCGACGTACGAAGAACAGGCCCCAGGCCTGGTACTTCATTAAGACATTAAGCAAGTCATCCTAGAGTCTGCAACGTCTTCTGGCCTAATTTCTGCGTCTTGCCTGGAATTTGGGCAAAAAAAACCCTGAATAATAAATTTTAACAGTGATAATAGTATAACTAATGTAATTCTTTTTTTGCTTAGATTTTTTTGTCAGTCAGTTGGTTAAACTGAATTGTTTTCATCACTGTTATAAATAAAAATGCCCAGATTCTTAAAATGTTGTGTTTCAGAGACAAGAATTTGTTGCCATGGAAATATGTTCTTTAACTGTTACCCTACTAGTGTTTTTGTCAATAATCTCTAATAACAATGAAATACATTTAAAAATTGAGCTCTACTCTTACTTGTTGTATATCGGTAAAGAGACTTACTCGATTTGAAATATTATTAAAAATGTGTATAAATCATTTTCATGAACTTTTGTTCATTTAATGTGTTTCTAAATTTGTGTAAATCTAAAAAAAATCTTTTAAAAAATTGTTTGTGGGATGAACTGGATGCTTTAGCTTTACCTTCCCCCACTGATGATGTGTTGTTGCACTTGTAATGCTGCTGGTGTATGTGCTTGGCTTTGGGAGTCAATGGTGTGAAGCTACAATCTGCAGGATTATGACTGAATGCTTCTAAGTCAGAATCCTGGGTAGACGCAGTGATACCGTAGTGCTGTGGATCTTCGGTTGGTCTTGGATCGTCGGCCGGCTGGTAAAGGAGAACCATTTGTGACTGGGCTGGGGGATGGCCAAATGATGGTTGCCCCTGTCCAATCGCACACTGATGTTTGTGGAGAATCTGGTGCTAAATTACTTGTAAATGACCTTTTGTAAGTTATTGTATGCCATGCCTTTTAATAATATTGCTAAATGATGATCCTCTAAATTTGTGACACGCCATTTCCTCTCCAGATTACGAGTCATCTGCTTTAGGGTACGTGTTTGAGAATTATATCACGGAGTCAGGTACTTCTGATTTGAGACCTTAGTTTTCACCGGAGCTACAGTATCCAGAGTCGTACGTAGTGAGGAGGTAAAATTATTAACAAGATAATCGACCTCTGTTGGCGCAGCTTTCAGATAGCTGCTCTGCTCTATGTTGGTACAGGGCATTGAAGATGATAACAGTGGGTGGATTATATTCTTAAACTTAGTTACAGCGCTTTCAGAAAGACATCTACTGTGATAAACGTCTACTCTCCACTGCTGGGGAGCTAAGCTGGTGAATCCCTAAAGACACAGTGAGTGAATACAGTGACTATATTTAACAGAGAGTGTGCTTTGCATAAAGCAAGTGAACATTACACTCTGAAATAAGACATTATATATAAAGTTCTTAATTAGATTGGCTACTCAGATAAGTGCCACAAAAAACCCCCACTGTATTTTAACAGGAACAGGAAGTGATACTCTGCCACAGAGAGAGCCACCATCAAGTGAGCGCACCACCCACAGCCAGGAGGACAAATGCTTCTTCGAATGCTGGATCTCTCATTGTCTTCGTCTTTCTTATCCTTGGGAGGAGTTCAGTCCTGATTCAGACAACTTATTAGAAAAGAGCTGGTCCAGAAACTTTTGGATGAACTTACCTTGTTTTATATTTTCATTCATGGTTTTTTTTCCTATTTCTCTTTTCTTACTTTCTTGTTGTTACAAAAAAATAAATAAATCACTAAATTGTAAAACCTGGTCTGTTCATACTTCTCAGTTTGCTCTCCCTGTATCATATGTGTGCATCAGATCTGTATCACATAAGTGTGCATGAGGGGATGTGGCAGTGGGATGGTGTTGTTTCCTTTTTTAAATCTTTTGGTTTGTCTTCCATGTAATAACTACTGTCCTAATTGGGAAGAATGAGAACAGAGCAAAAAAATTTAAATAGTAATAGTAGTAGTATTAATAATTATACAAAGTGAGTTGCACATACTGATAATATTGGGGTGTTGGTGTTCTTGTTGTTGTTTAGCAGACAAATGATTGTATCAAACAAAAGGGGCAAAGAAAAGAAACCCTCATAAACACTAATATTGCTGTCAACCCCCCCAAGTACACAAACGTACAACACACTGACCACAAAGAATTCCTTTTCTGGAAACGTTGAATCTCTAGAAAACCTGGAAGCATGAAATCACCTCCCTTGTTGGACCTTGTACATAAGAGACTCTTGAACTGTGAATAACTAGAAGATTTTATAAATAGCACAACTCACCTTCACTGTAAATAAAATCACTTTACTTGCACAACTGAGTTTCTACGTCTGAATCTGGTCGACACGTGACAATATTTTTGTAACACTGATTTAGAAAAGAAAGTATTTAATAGATGCGAGCTTGTCTCTCAATTATCAAATCGATTACTCTGGAGAAAATACGAAGTCTCCAGAGACATTATGGCACAAAGTAACCACAGACTGGCTGTCGATTCAGCCAGGATCACGACATCTGTCCTTCCAGACTAATTTGAATGAATTAGAGAATTTCGTGATTCTCTGTACCGATTTGGGCATGACGAGCTTGAACGCTGACTTGACGCGTGTCACAGAAGTTCCTGCCAATCTAGTGTGTTTCAAATTTGAAGATTTTGAATTGTAAATGTACAAATGTTAAATATACATTTTAAAAATTATCTTATTGACAAAATTATTATTTTAAATTAATAAGTAAAAAAAGGAACTCTAAACTCTATGTACCTCTAAATGTGATTACTTTTTTCTTTGTCTTTCTTTTTTCTCCAAGTATAAAAATCAGTTGCAATTCAGTCATCGCTGAAGAGTCTGCACAAAGTGAGTCTTTTAACTCATATGTTTCACTTTTTCTTTTTTTTCCCTTTTCTTCCCCAGCACAAACAAAGATAGAAATGTGTTCTGAAAACTTCCCTGAAAACTTCAGGTTCTCTCGACAGCTGCTTTTAAATATGACCTGTAACATTTTGTGATTTGACAAAATGTGTCAAATTACACATTTTGTCAATCATGACAACTTGAAAAAAGTTCCAAAGTTCTCCTCCAACAATTGTCTACTCTGCACTCTCTATAGCTACTGTTATCACTAGCTTGCCAATAACTGATAACTTGGTTTGGCAATAGTTAAACATGTGACAGTGAACCTCTTTCAGGTTTCGATGTAGTGCTGCTGAAGTGTACCCAAACAACACGTTTTTCACGCTGCATGAAATGTGCACACTACACACTGTGTGCACACTGCATAAAAGCCCAAAAGGAGCCACAGAGTAAAGCAGACTTGCTCTCCCTTACTGGTCAGAGGCATACTAAGTGGTAAGTTGACAAATAAACTGAGGGGTTATTTTACTGTTTATCTGTTATTGAGTTGTATAAACTGAAAAAGGGGCTATTTATATAGTAAGGGGTGCCTGAGCACCACGTGCCAGTGGAGGTTAAGATCAACACAAGGTTTATGTAAAGTTTGTATTGTTTGGATAGGTTTTCTTTTAACATTGCATGCTACAGTAATTACAAGCTTTATAACTTATAAGATTTTTGTTACAATTTAATGTAATAAATATTTTATTTTCACTCCATTTTGTGTTCTGTAATCTTGTGATAATCAAAACTAAAAGGAATCCTAATGATAAATGAATCTGATGGGTTTTTCAGACAGGACAGAGTTAGACTGAAAGGTGACAACTGATGATGTTAGCTTATGACATAATGCACTAGCATGAAGTTAAGTTTGGTTAGAAATGTACTACCCACGTAAAAGTTTAAACATTAAATATTCAAAATGAAAACAATGCCAGTGCTGCTTGTTTCTGTACACTTTTAATCTTACAGAGGCAGGAACTTCACTGATCTGCATGTGGAAAATCTGCTTATAAAATTATTACATTCAGAGGTTTCAGGTTAAATTACAATACAAATGACTATGTACCATGTGCTGCCAGGCACGTTTTAAACAGACATTACAAGACACTCGTGGTTAGGGATGGGTACCGGTGTCCGGTGCCATGATGGCACCGGTTCTGACATAAACGGTAGTAACCAGACCGAAAAGCAGCGCACGTTTCGGTGCTTTATTTCGGTGCTTTTTTTTCCTGAGCTGTGATACACTTCTAGCCAATCATTTTAGTTTCCGAGAATAGTTAGCGGGGCCAGGTACGTACGTTCTTTTAGAGCAGAGCTACAGATTAAAAATGCCCAAGGCGAAGCGGTCAAAAGTCTGGCTGTACTTCACAGCAAAAGATGCAAACTCAGCAGCAACAAGTGCTTTAAGCTGATACTGTGATACTGTCAAAGGAGGTAACACATCAAATCCGATGAAACACCTGGCGACGCATAGCGTTTTTTTTAAAAGCCCAGAAATGCGCCGTATTTGATAGCTTGCTGCGAGACCTCACACCGAGCGCATCTACTGCGGGTGTGGTGCCTGTTATGCAACATCCCCAAAAACCTGAAGAGGAGAGTCCTGGCCCCTAGCCCTGCCAGTGTAGCAGAAATGATGAGGATGAGGATGCAGCAGCAGCCGTTCTTCTCTGCGTGAGTAGCTCAATGTTGTTCGTGTGTAATTTACGTTGAGTAGGCTAACCACGTTATTACATTAATGCAGGTAAGGTGAACTAGCAAACATCATCATAGCTACATGCGGCTGTCCTCTTGTTTGATGGCAGATACTCCCTTCACCCTGGACAAAAAGGCTAAAATGACCAAAGAAAAAGTGGAAAACAGTTAAACATGAGAGGTTTAGGACAAAGTTTGTGTTTTTTCCATTGTTTAAGCTTCCAGCCAAGAGTGATACTATATATGCCCCATAGCTGCAGAAAAGGCTAACATTGTTATCTTTTTACAAAAAAAACTGCTGAACATGAGAAGTTTTTGGACCAATTTTGTGTTCTCCATTCTTTAAGCACCAGTTTGAGCACCGTTTAAGCACCGGCACCGTTTCAAAAGTACCGATTTGGCACCGGTATCGGATAAAACCTAAACGATACCCATCCCTACTCGTGGTTATAAGTGGATACTTTAGTTCTATTGCAGCATATTCATGTTTACATATTTTCCTTTCCACATATAAATACACACACACACACACACACACACACTCCTCATGCCTATGGTACGACAACTTTTCTCCATACCCCTGGTACACTGCGTGGAAGCACTTTGCCACCCACACACACACACACACGCGCACACACACACACACACACACACATGCACACACATGCACACACACACACACACACACACACACACACATGCACACACACACACGCGCACACACATATACATATGCAGATCAAAATAAAGATCTAATTGATAATAATGATACAATCAATAATAATCATCATCATCATCATAGTGTCACCAATAACAATAACATTAATGGGGACATGAAATGCTACACATATAAAGGCCAGTGACAGAATCAATAACTCAGAGGAAAATAAGGACATTAAAAGTAAAAATCAGTCTAAGGGGATCACTTACATGCTGCTCCTGGCTGAAACAATAAGTTTTATGCTAAGAAAGAAACGATAGACTGTCCACTTTTACTTTCATGTCTCTTTAGTAGTGATGTGCGGATCGATATTGAAATATCGATTCTTCCGATACTAGTAATTTATGTTCTAGAATCGATTCTCATATTAAAATATCGATATTTTAGTACTTTGGGGTAAATTTGTAATTTTTCATTTACAGGAACGCAGTGGAAAGAAACTATAACATTCGGATCATCTAAATTGGAAGGAACTACTTCCTCTTCCATCATTTATAGTCGTGTGCGAAATACGGCTGTATAATTGTGTCGCAGCCCCTGCTGGCGTGCGCACTCACAACAATGGCTGAGCGTAAACGGAGTCACATGTGGACGTAAAATACATTGAAATCAGTGGTATCACACATCACTACTCTTTAGCAGTAAGTAGGTATGCGCCGTTTGGCTAGCTGCACTCAAACAGGAAAATCCAGCTGTTAATAGTAATGTTTGTTTGGAGAGCACTTTAAAAATAAGAACAGTGTGGACGAGAGCCTGTTTGAGTCAGGTGACCGGTGGTTCACTGGACAGAAAATGATTTTTCCTCCTTTGGCCGAGGAGCTGCACAATTAGCCAATGCAATCAGTCTAATCTGACTCCTGCAAATCGGTGCCTGCTACACGGGCTGCCTTGACAGAAAGACATGACCACCATCGACCCAGCAGACTCTAATTTGTTTGAGAGGATTTGAGTAGGATGCCTAAGGTCTGTCAGTCTCCTGGCTTGGAGAGCTCATTGTACATTGGACTTAACAGCATATCTACTTTAATAGAGGAACTCTTTTATTACTCCAGTTTCCTGAGACCTCTGTTTTGAGCAGCACTGATGTTAAAGAGGAACTACAAGCCAGGGACCTGGCTCGCTCCTTTGCCTCCTTTGAAGTCAGCAAGAGTCTGCTCCTGAAGTTTGTGTTTCTAAGCTGGCCGCTGTATTTTTTGTTAATGAGCCACTTTACAAGAATGTGTCTTTGATTCCTCGTTGGTGCGTCCCATTCAGAGACTGTAACTCTGCCCTCGGCCTCACCAGAGACTGGGCTGGGCTCAAACTTCTGTCCAACTAGATCTCTATGTTGGGTCTAGCACATGGTGCTAATTATCATTGCAATAAAGCTGTTTTAAAAAAACTGTCTTTTTGAGTAAATAGAGATGACACAGCCTTTACCAACCAGTAGCTCTGGTAATACCTGATATTGCATTTTTTCTGATAGGCCACACCTGCTCCAGCCTCACCTTCAACTTGTCATCACAGCCAAGTACATATGCCATTCAAGGACCCCAGGAAGCAATATCACAACTGAGCTGGTTTTATCGTCACAGCCAGGTAACAATAGTGTTATTTTTTCTATAATGTCAGATTTTTTTTTAAAGATCCTAAGTACAAAAATGGTAGCTCCCAAAACCACTGTAAAAATAATATATAGTAACATCTTTTTTCTTCACTTTAACCAACTCGGTCTTTTAAAACTACTTCAATCTGAAACACAAATAAGAGTCTGACTCAGGTGGAGCAGAGGCTGCAGCACCCTGCAGATTTAAATTGTCTATGAGCATTGCTACATAAAACTGCAGTTCCACATAAGCCACTGCATACAGGTTTGTCATGGCCACAGTTGCTGTAGGATTTCATCCATGGGCAGCAGTGCACAGTTGTTGGCATGGTGTGTAGGTCCCAGAATCAAACCTCTGGCTGGTGGGACATAGGAGAGCGTTGCAGTCTTTGTAGGAGACCAAAATATGGAGATGGAGAAGTCCATCCTGTAACTGCTTCAACCAGCTCCTCCCCACTCTCAGCTTCAGATGAGTTCGACTCCAGCTGGTCTGTTTCTACCTCTGAGGCCTCCTCTGTGTGTCTTCACACTCAGCCTCCTGTGTGCTGTAAAGTCTTGCCATCTCCATAGTGACTGCTCCTCTACTACTGCGCATATTTCTACCCATGGCTGCAGTACAGCTGCATAGCTGAATGAGAACAAAAATTTTGTTTTGGTTCTTGCAACAGAGATATGTTAGAAGCTCTGAAAGGTTAGTCATCTTTTTTGTTATTAAATTAGTTACTGAATTAGTTTACAAAACAGTGGGGGTGTCCAAATTCATAGCCTGCATCCTCCTGAGGACCCAGCCTTCGTGGTCTATGTGGGCCGGGTCCTCCGAAGTGAGCTGCTGTGAAATTGAACAGTCTAGCCTTCAGTTTTGCATCACCAGCTGTCTCGGAGGAGTTTAATAAAATCAGCCATCTGCTCCTTGCTATGTAAAATATAACAGGGCACTGGCGTAAATGTTTTATCGTCTCACACTTCTGTTTAATCAGTTTTCTGTTTGACGTTTATTCAGCTGTAATCTCAGCCAAAGCGATTTACCTACGAACAAATAAAACACTGAAAAAAGCCAAACAATAACATTTTTAAGTTATCTAAGTGACCTATATGTCATGTTTAACCTGAGTAGAGAAAGACCGCAGAGATCTGAAAACGATGTGCCGGGAGTTCGCAGTTATACCCCCGGCTAGCTATCGAGCTGGTGGGTAACTATGGGCTCAAATTGTGGTCATAAATATTTTGTACTTGTAAATCAGGATTTGTATGTGTAAAAAGAATTTGTGTGTGGACCAAAAAATACGTGTGAAACTCTGCACTCAAGTGCCAAGTTACAAGTACGAATTTTGACCCTATTTTTCTTCCTTTCAGCTGATTGGTCAATGTCATGTCAATCACTAATTTAACAGATGGGTTTGGCTGTTGGAGGGGCGCTTTTTGAACTGCAGGCAGTGTTGCCAACTTAGCGACTTTGTCACTATATTTAGCGAGTTTTCAGACCCCCTTAGCGACTTTTTCTAAAAAGCGACCAGCAACAAATCTGGCGACTTTTTCTGGTGTTATTGGAGACTTATTTATGACGACTTTTTGACGTGAAAGCGCGTGTTGCTCTTACTCTCAACAAGCAGCGGTGCTGCCGTGGGCACCTCACCCGTGCTAAAGTGCTCACGGGCGGAGGACAGTCCTCCTCCAGCTGCAGGAGACGTTCACACCTGTGCGTCCAAACTGCAAATGAATCGTGCATGAGCGAAGCCGCTGCTCCTGCTCTGACTGTAACACAGTCAGTTCTTCTTTCACTGTTATGCTGTTTTGTGGATCACAAGGTTTAAAACTACTTATAAACACACACACACAAAGTAACTCCACCAGAGCGCCTATTTCGGATCACTTTTGCCGTTCGAAGCCCGGATAAAGGAGCAGGGTTGGAATTGTGACATTAAAAAACAATAATTGCTAAAAGAAATTTAATTTGTGGTTCTAAATAAACTCTAAATGTATTTAGGACGTTTTTTGCTCACTTTGTCTCTTCCACGATGTTATTTCTCTCTCCAACAACGTAGGTTACAATTACATTAGCATGACCAATTATGCAAATTAGGTGATGACGTCATTTAGCGACTTCTAGCGACTTTTAGGACAGCCAATAGCGATTTTCCTTACTGAGGAGTTGGCAACACTGACTGCAGGTCCTTGAAGAGTATGTATGTAAATATCCGATAGCAGTTAGGTCCCCTAACTTTCAGTAGCTGTTGAAAGGATAAAGTTGTGGTATATCAGTGGTTAGAAATACCATTATTACTTTAGGATTAGTTTAACACAAAGTCAGGGCTGACCCGGGACCATTGCTGTGAGTCACAGTGTGCAGCATAAAGGTCCTTTCACATCGGGTGCAGCATGTGCTGCTAATGCTAACTGCTAACTCAAAGCCAAGGATCCAGGATTTGTTGCGCTGGCTGCTGAGCTCTGTGGGTTTTTGCAGCAGCTCTACCTGTACTAGATTCACCTGCTCCTTGTCGTTTCCATCTCTGACTTTATGTCCTCTACAAGAGTTTCTGTTTTTTTATCTTCAAATGTTCAATAAAAACATGTATCGCTAATTCATAACAAAGAAAGCTTTGTAACTATCCCCACTAGTGAAGACTGTGTCATTTCCACAACACTGCCCCCCCAGGTCTGCAGCGCTGTTGAAAAGGCTCTGGAGGTCCCTGTATTAAACACGTAGACCTGTGACACAAAAATCACCAAACTCGGACGACCACAGACTGTTTTCCTTCCTGGTGATGAAGGAAAACGCTGGGCTGGCATGTAAAAGGGCATTTATTCCCTTCAAGGACCTGAAGCTCCATAAAGCACCCCTCCAATAGCCAAACCCATCTGTTCTCTGATTGGATTGTTAAATTTGTGATTGACATGACATTGGCCAATCAGATGAAAGGAAGAAAAATAGGGTCAAAATTCATACTTGAAACTTGAAACTTGAGTGCAGAGTTTCACACGTATTTTTTTGCTAAGTCCACACACAAATTTTTTACACACACAAATCCTGATTTACAAGTACAAAATATTTATGACCACAATTTGAGCCCATAGGTAACAGACGTCTCCGAAAACGTCGGAGCACTTTTGCAAACATGTGATATCTTGATAAACCGAGCAAATATTTGAATTTTACACAGTTACATTCTCACCTGAAAATATCCTAAAAGTGTATTTTGTGACCCAGAAAGAGTAATAAGAGTAATATTAAAACTAAGTAGCTACCGCCATTGTTGGAAACTGGAATTGGCTGGGCTGCGCTATGAATTCTGGGACATGGTGGGCCACGAAGGATACACCCGACCCATCCTTCAAATCTGGGGAAAAGTAGGACGCATTTGGAGGAGTCTACAAATTTGGACAGCTTTTGTGTAGTTTAGCCATTTTAAGCTAATTTAAGGATCTAAGGCGACAATTCTACATAAAAAAAAAATAGATCGTTTTTTTCTTCGACATCTCCATGAGTACAGCGATAGAGCAGAATGCCATTCCCTCAATATCGATATAATGTCTTCCCTCACTTAAGATACACAGTCATTGTTAAGCACAGATCATTCCTATTTAAACTTGATGACTCTAATTCTGTGTATTTATATTTTGTACTTTTCATATTTCTTCAGATTTGGGCCTGAACAACACCTCCAGAGCAGAAGATATTGATGCTGACTGCACAGAGCGAGAAAGATCAACGTCTTCACAGTAACTTTAGTAATTAATATAAAACAAAACGAGAATGTTCAGACGCTTTAAGGGAGAAAAAAGCCCCATAAAGCTTTCAGATGCTGTTAAAAAGATCAGCAAACTGCTGGAATCACATTCAGGACATCTCCCGGTTTATGTCATTCCCCTAAAAAATTATAAATTCAATGTCGATGGATGCAAGAGTTTTAGTTTTGGAGAAGAGTCCAGTAAACCTAATCGCACCATAATGGTTCTTGGAGCAACCGGTGCTGGGAAGACAACTCTCATCAACGGGATGATCAATTACATTTTAGGTGTTAAATGGGAGGATCAATATCGCTTTAACTTAGTGAATGAAACTCAGTCAACATCACAAGCTCACAGTCAGACCTCTGAAGTCGCTGTGTACAAAGTCAACCACCAGCAGGGATTTCAAATCCCGTTCTCTCTGACCATTGTGGACACTCCAGGCTTTGGCGATACAAGAGGCATAGAAAGAGACAGAGAGATCGTAGAGCAGCTACGTAATCTCTTCACTTCCTCACATGGTGTCAGTGAAATCGATGCTGTGTGTTTTGTAGCTCAGGCTGCTTTAGCACGACTCACACCAACACAAAAATATGTGTTTGATTCAGTGCTCTCAATCTTTGGCAAAGATGTGGCAGAAAACATCAGCATTGTGGTGACATTTGCAGACGGTCAGCGACCTCCAGTTCTCGAGGCGATCAATGCTGCAGGAGTCCCATGTCCTAAAACAAAAGACGGGCTGCCGGTTCACTTCAAATTCAATAACTCAGCGCTGTTTGCAAATAACAAATCAGCTGAAGGAGACAGAATGAGTGATGACGATGATGAAGGAGACTTTGATCAGATGTTTTGGGAGATGGGGACAAAAAGCATGAAGAGGTTTTTTGCTGCTCTGAATAAAATAGAAACCAAAAGCTTGACACTGACAAAGGAGGTCCTCAGAGAAAGAAAGCAGCTCGAGATTTCAGTTGAGAATCTGCAGGAGCAGGTGAAACTTGGGTTAGCCAAGCTTGAGGAGATAAAAGAGACGAGGGAAAAACTTAAAGAATATGAAGCAGAGATCGGCAGAAATGAGAACTTTGAATTTGAAGTTACTGTCAAAAAGCCTGTTCAGGAGGACATTTCTGGCTCTGGAAACTACATCACCAACTGTCAGCAGTGTCATGTCACCTGCCACTACCCTTGTGCCTATGCAAATGATGCAGATAAAAGGAGCTGTTCAGCAATGGGGCCAGATGGATATTGTACTCAATGTCCAGGAAAATGTATTTGGAATGTACACTTTAACCAGAAGTACAAATGGGGCTATGAAGATGTTAAAGAGAAAAGAACAATAAAGGAGCTGGAAGAAAAGTATCGGGAAGCCACAGGAGAGAAGATGACTGTTCAGAAAGTGATTGATAAACTGAATGCTGAGTATAAAAGTTTGCAGGCTGACGTAGTGAAACTGATGGAGAGATCTTCCAAGTGTCTGAACAGACTTAAAGAGATAGCACTGAAGGCAAACCCTCTGTCCACTCCAGAGTACATCGACATGCTTATTGAAGGAGAGAAATCTGAGGGCAAAGAAGGCTGGAAGCAACGAGTTCAGTCTCTGATGTCCATGAAGGAAAAAGCAGAGACAATGGCTAAAATAGAGCAAGGCAAGAAACTCCTACGTCATCAAGAATCACTTGATGTTAATGCTTAGCAAGTCAACAAGGCAACTCGTCCACAGTCAGAGAACGACTTCACCACAGTTCAGTTTGAACTTGTTTTGCAATGTAAGTGCGTGCTTCACCACTTGGCTGTACTACTGCAAGTAATTTAAGATGTAAACACAGCACAATGACAAAAATGAGTTTTTATTTTCTGGTTGAATTTGTTCTGCTCTTCTCCACAGTCTGCTTGACACACGCTACTCTCAGCTTTGGGTTTATTTCAATATCATTTCTTAATCTGTTTTGTTTACATTGAACTAAATTGTAATAATTAATTTTCTAACCTTAACTCTTCAAATTAAATTTGGGATAAAAAAAAGATAAATATAGTGCAAAGTCACATTTGTGCAAATGTGAATGTTACTAATATATAAAATCATTTTATGAGCTTCATTATGTTTTTTTTCCATGATAGCATTCACGTCTGTTGTGGTGAATGATGGATGCATCAATAAATGTCAAACTATAACTACGTTTGTATTGTTGTGATGTTTGTGTTGTTAGCTAAGACATCTGTCCTCCGTCCACCCACATTAAAAATTCACTCCTTCACCTACTGGGTCTTCACCTAATCACTGCTGAAAGTTATGATTGTCATTTTACAGCAAATCAAATGTTAAGAAATTAGAAAAAGCCCAAATGAATCAAACTTGTGCACCAAATTATTTTTGTTCAAAGTCATACAGAAAAGTCAGAATGCTGTCTAAGGAAGTTTTTCCTGAAACACTACTTCTGCATTTCGGCTTAGTTCTTTAAAAGGTCATGTTACTCATATGAGATTGTATTTACCTCATTTACCTCACCTGGTAAGTACTAGATGAAGTCATAGATCAACATGAAACCAACTCCATATCCAAGTCATTACGTTTTGGTCCATTGAATATAAACTTGAATTATTTTCCTCTTGGTTTTACTGCGGCTACTGTAAGTGCATTGATGTGAGCAGTATTTATGAAACAATTTAGAAACAGTAATTGTACAGATCTTGTGCTGTGTGCTGTTCTTGGGCCTATGGAAAACATCATTTAGTGTATACATTCTGGAATAAATGAGTTTACTCCAGTTTTATTTGGCATTATATTTGTCTAAATTTCACATGTGATTGTTGGTCATGAAGACCCTTTGTGTTCATCTGAAGCTCATGTAGGCATCAGGCGCAATTCTCCTGCAGCAGCTCTTCTTTCACTTTCAGCTTTGCTGTGAATGAGGGTGCGGAGGACTTCTGAGAATTCATACTTGTTTACACGGTCGCTGTCCTGTTCACTTCCACCATACGTTCTTCTTCCTGTACCCAGGGCAAAAAAACACACAAACACACACACAAAGAGAGAGAGGAGAAAACAAAGAAAAAAATCTGTCAAATTTTATTTTTCAAAATGTACTAAAATGGAAGACTAATGCATAACAACATGTAAATTAAAATAATTCATTTTTAACTTTCAACATCTTTCATTATTATTAGTTTAGTTTGAAAACTACTTTATGTCATCTACAGCTAACTTCCTTTATATTTTGCTGCAGCACGGCTAAGCCTGTATGTGGGTGGGGGAGGGCCGTGCGCCTGTTTGCCACATTAAATGTCATGGATCGCTGTGTGGCAGGCAGGATGCAAACTCACAGACTCAGGGGATGAACTCAAAAAAATCACAGCTTTAATGCTGGAGAGGCAGATCGTAGGACATACAAAACTAAACTGGGAACAAGAAACTAAACACTCGCAGAGAGACACAGGGAGATCCACACAGTATGAGGGAGAACGCGACACAGAACTGAGGGAGACGCAGACATAAATACACAGAGGGTTAACGAGGGAAGTGGGAGCATATGGGGAACACAGGTGACACTGATAACCATAACGAGACAGGGCGGGGTGAACATAACATGACGTATACAGGCGCGGGAGTCACAAAGTAAAACAGGAAGTACATGGGGGTTCAGACAGGAGGGGAGAGAGAGAGCACAGGAAGAACATAGCCATAACGGGCAGGGGAAACATGGAATAAACACAAAGAGGGGCACACAGGGGGTAAGAGTCACGAAAGGAAAACACTTAGGGAACAACACAACAGGACAACTCAGGAAACATGGCCTAAATAAGGAACGAAATACAAAAAATACAAGAAACTAAGAATACTGGGCCAACATCTTTCTTTCTGATAAAAGGTGCACTTCACAGTAAGTTCATGTTCACTGAGCTCTTTTTTGTTTATATGTATATACATATATATATATATATATACATATGTGTGTGTGTGTGTGTGTGTCTTTTGTTTTATGTTTGTTTCATTTAGATATATTCATTTTAATTTATGAAAACATTTAATATTTATAATATTATTTGTACTAAGTATCCAAATATTGGTGTCCCTTTGTCATTTTTAATCTAATCGTTGTATTCTAGATGTTTCTGCACAGATAGTTTGCATTTTCCTCAAATTTGAATAATTTGAATACTGCAAATCTGTGTGTGTGTGTGTGTGTGTGTGTGTGTGTGTGTGTGTGTGTGTGTGTGTGTGTGTGTGTGTGTGTAATTTACCACCACACACAGCTGAGATCAAAGTGTGTGTGCATCTACAAGTAATCTCAGCAAAAACAAATAGATATCCACTACCAGTCAACAGTTTGAATCAGAATCAGAATACTTTATTAATCCCGAAGGAAATTAGGGTTACAGCAGGCAGCACGCTACTGGCGCATGCGCACTTACAAAGGAACCTTCTGACCAACTTTACAAAAACATGGGGAGACATGTCAGAAAGGTCGGCTGATAGGAAAAAAACAACGAAAATACATAACATGAGGTAAGAGCAGGAGAAAAAAAACTCCACTCAGACTGAGCTCCTAGTGGGAGAACAGTTTGATAATAGAAAAAACACCTCAGAAGACATTAAGTTGACTGCACATAATTTCAAATATTTGCTTTTTTAGAACTAGAAAAATAACTTTTCCATTAAGTTCACAAAATAATATACAACACAACAGGAAATGTCTGGTTTTTTAAAGAAGAAGGAGGCTCCATAAAGCTTTCAGATGCTGTTAAAATAAAAGTCAGCAAACCACTTGAAACACCACCAGGGTTTCTCCCTGTTTATATGATTCACCTGGAAAAGAACATGACATTCAATGTCGATGGATGCAAGAGATTCAGTATTGGAGAAGAGTCCAGTAAGCCTAATCGCACCATAATGCTTATGGGCGCAACCGGTGCTGGGAAGACAACTCTCATCAACGGGATGATCAATTACATTTTAGGTGTTAAATGGGAGGATCCATATCGCTTTAACTTGGTGAATGAAACTCAGTCAACATCACAAGCTCACAGTCAGACCTCTGAAGTCGCTGTGTACAAAATCAACCACCAGGAGGGATTTCAAATCCCGTTCTCTCTGACCATTGTGGACACTCCAGGCTTTGGCGATACAAGAGGCATAGAAAGAGACAGAGAGATCGTAGAGCAGCTACGTAATCTCTTCACTTCCTCACATGGTGTCAGTGAAATCGATGCTGTGTGTTTTGTAGCTCAGGCTGCTTTAGCACGACTCACACCAACACAGAAATATGTGTTTGATTCAGTGCTCTCAATCTTTGGCAAAGATGTGGCAGAAAACATCAGCATTGTGGTGACATTTGCAGACGGTCAGCGACCTCCAGTTCTCGAGGCGATCAATGCTGCAGGAGTCCCATGTCCTAAAACAAAAGACGGGCTGCCGGTTCACTTCAAATTCAATAATTCAGCGCTGTTTATAAACAACAAACCAGCTGTGGCAGAAAGCATGAATGATGATGATGACAATGATAATGATGATGATGAAGAGGACTTCAATCAGATGTTTTGGAAGATGGGGACGAAAAGTATAAAGAAGTTTTTTGCTGCTCTGAATAAAATAGAAACTAAAAGCTTGACACTGACAAAGGAAGTCCTCAGAGAAAGAAAGCAGCTCGAGATTTCAGTTGAGAATCTGCAGGTGCAGGTGAAACTTGGGTTAGCCAAGCTTGAGGAGATAAAAGAGACGAGGGAAAAAATTAAAAACTGCAAGGCAGAGATCAGCAGAAATGAAAGCTTTGAGTTTGAAGTTTCTGTTAAAATCCCTGTTCCGGAGGATATTTCGAATCCTGGAAACTACATCACTAATTGCAAGCAGTGTCATTACACCTGTCACTACCCTTGCCAGACAGCAAATCATGCAGATAAACGTGGCTGTGCAGCAATGGGGCCAGACGGATACTGTACAGAGTGCCCAGGGAAATGCATCTGGAATGTACGTTATAATCAGAAGTACAAATGGGTGTATAAAGAAGTTAAAGAGAAATGAACAATAAAGGAGCTGAGAAAAAAGTACTTGAAGGCCAAAGGAGAGAAGATGACTGTTTAAGCACTGGTTGACAAACTGAATGCTGAGTACGACTGTTTGCAGGCTGAGGTGGTGAAACTGGTGGAGAGATCTGCAGAGTGTCTGAACAGACTCAAAGAGATAGCACTGAAGCCAAACCCTCTGTCCACTCTAGAACACATCGACGTGCTTATTGAAGGAGAGAAATCTGAGGCTAAACCAGGCTGGAAGCAACGAGTTCAGTCTCTGACGTCCATGAAGGAAAAAGCAGAGCTCATGGCTCACGTGGAGAAATTTAATTAAACATTCTTGATGCTACATCTTTGACAATTCACAAATAAAATAAGATAAATAAAGACAGAAGTAGCATCAAATATTTAGAGGCATTAAATCTCAGCCAGCAACAACAATATTAAGTAATTTAAGGTTTTACCACTTGTGCAATTCTTTTGTTTTTCTATGTTTTCTATGTTTTTTTGTTTTTTTTTACAGTTTAATGCTTTATCATTTTTTACTTCACTTTAGACAACATAAAACCTAAATAACATACAACACTGATCACAACATAACTGTTTTATTTCTTCATTCAATTATTTTATTCCCTCTTAACTGTTTATAATGCCTGACACACACACACTGTTCTCCATGTTTTAAACCTGCTTAATGTTTTTATGTCATAAAATGCAAATATCATTGATATAAGAGATTTTTATTCTGAGTTACATGTTATGTCTATTCTTGTAATAGCCTGCTGAATGATGGTGACATCATTAAATAATAAACTTTGATAAACTTGAGAGCACATAAGCTGCTGTCTGTCGTGATCCTTCATTGCACAGATTGGCATCTCACTCACTCTGTACTGCAGTCAGTGTAGAAAAGATGGTAACTCGAGTTATAAACAGGTGACAAACAGTCACTGTTAATATTTTGGTTTCTGTCCTAGTATTTCTACTTCTCAGGTTTTGTGTTTTGAGCTCTTTCTGTTCTGTGTCTCTGTGTTCCCTCCCTGTTGCCATGTCTGATAGTGTTAAGCTCGTGTCTGTGCATACCTGTTGTATTGTGTGTACACCACGTGTAAGTAAAGCTCACTCATTGCACATAAGCCAGTGCCTGCATTTGGGTCTCTCTCTCTCCACTTCACTTCAATAATTCAATTTTCACAAATTTACGACAAAGCAAAACTTTAAATACTCATCTTCTAGAGTGTTTCCAATGATAATACCTGACATGGGCTATTGCCCTGCTGTAAGTTTCCTCATAGGTTATACAGTGCAATAATGAAGCTCTCTGAAGACGCTTCTCACAATCTAATTTCTTTTTTTCCTAAAACAGTAAATATTATCATGGCCTTAACAAAAATGTGTCATATCCACACATCCATCCAATTCAGACTGCAGGGAGGCTAAAACCCATCACAACTCCAGTACAGCAAAAACAAGAGGCGCAGAACACAGAACACCTAGTAAAAAGATTTAAAGGCTGATAATCCACAAACACGTTTATTCAATGAATTTACCTCATTGAATATATATATATATATATATATATATATATATATATATATATATATATATATATATATATATATATATATAACACATCAACATTGCAATGACAACATATATATATGTACATATACACATAGCTCTACAGCAGGATTTAAGCCTAAAGCAGTCAAACTATATGCCTCACATTACATACACATGCACGGACCACAATAAGTACACTGAGCTCATTACTCGGTCCAGAGTAGATCAACATTCAACGTTTGTTTAAAATCATCTCTGTCACATTGGTTGTTTACTCGACAGCACGCTCTAAGTGTGGTATAGAGTTTCTCCTAAAGGCAGAAAGTCTGGAGCACAGAAACTGAGTGTGACCTCTCTGATACAGGTTTTCTCTGACTGAGGTTTCAGGTTTTGTTGAGCCAGCAAATACCACGAAAGCCTGACAATGTTGACCTGACTTCATGGCTCACCCTTCAGGTCCAAGGTTACAGAAAATAAACAATGCTCATCTGTAAGTGTTTAGCTGTAACCCAACAATATCTGCTCCGTCACAGCAAGCTTATTTCAAAAACATGACACACTGCATGTGCTTTAATTATAACTTCATCCTAACAGCACATTTTCAGCAGTGATGTGACAGCATCTCGTACACATCACTGCAGTTTAATTATACACGTTAACAAAGGCGACATTAATGTAAAGCACCAGCTAGAAATCAACACATGTAGTTTCACTCTAAAAGAACTAAAGAGGTAGCACTGTAAGATAACAAGAACAGAGTCTGGCACCAGAGTGTTTTAAATACAGATTTGTAAAGCTTGCTCTAAAATGAGCATTAACAACTCTTAGTACCAAAATATTAAGAAGCTGATGAAGTCAGTCCGAGCTCCTACTGCAGGTCTGATGGTTTGTTTAATTTGTAGGCAGCATGTTGCTCACAACTTTTGAACTGAATTTTACAGACTGACACGCGTAGTGAATCCTGTGGTTGGTCTGCTGGACTGATGGCTTTGTAAGAAGCTCATACTGGTTCAATTCAAACAGAATGTAATCTTTAGTTGGTAAATATATTTTCTTGAGTAATATACTTAAATGTACTCGGTGAAAATATGCCTGTATCCCTGCTTCATTCATTACTGCTTCATTTCACAATCAAAGTGTGATGGTTCATTTGCTTAACAGTTTCACAATCAGCAGTTACACAGTAATACTTAAAATGTCTCTTCATTTCCCAAGGTTTTTTTTTCACAAATCTTTCAATAGCATTGTTGCTGAAAGGCAGAGCTAAGAACAAAGACAGAACGTAAATTCTTCCCTACATCTTTGTTTACTACCACTGTGGATCTACTTGAATCTTGAATAAATCCTGTCCTCCTTCTGTGGGCTTCGTAGCGCTTTAAAAGTCACACAAATACCCAGTTTTTTCTTCTGAAGAGAAGTCAACAGGGAATGTAAACACTTGTCAGCTTTGTCGGGGCTCACAGGGGCTTCTTGTTCCACCTCCAACTCTGATCAGAGGGTCATAAATGGACCATTCAAATGTTGCGTGCTGCTCCGTGTGACCCTCCAACAGCTATACTGCAGGACTGTAGCACGACGTTACTTCCTTGTTGTCCTGCTGTAGATTCTCAGTGAGTTTCAGCTTGGTTTAGTCTTCCTGATGGGTTATCAGTGCAGCATCAGTCTGTGATGAGGTTTGATTTGGCTCCATCACCATCTGGTCACAAAGCTCCTTCTCCTGAGGGCTCATTGGGATTTGAATGTCCCAATTACCTCTCTGTAGAAAAACAGACCAAGATATGGAAAACTTCACTAAACAGTAGATCATTTTACTTCACACTGAACCTCAAACTTAGTCAGTACGTGCAGTAACACTCTTTACTATGTGTATTTATGATTTAGGTGTCAGATATTCGGTAGAAACAATAATTATGAGTGTATCACCAGCAGGGTGCGCTAAAGTACTGCTGCTGTTAGGTTTGCTGATATAAATTGTGACCTCCTGGTTCAGATATTTTACACCACAGGTATTCTGTCTGTGTAGATGAGAGGTAGTACTGACCAGAGACTGTGGCAGAGGCTCTTTATGGAAATGTGTTTTACAGGTTTCTGGACGACAGTGAACGATGGACCAGAAGAAAACAAACAGGAGTCCCGCCATGATGATGACCGTCACCGTCAGGGTGGTCGGCGTCTTCCAAGCAGGAGCATCTGGATCTGCAGATGAGTCGGGAGTCAAAACCTCAGTGAGCGTGAGCGCTCTTTTAGTTCACTGCATATATGCTGGCTTTAAAAAATGTCTGTTCAATGATCAGAATTAGATTCAGACCTTTTAGTTCTTTAGGTTCTTTCTGGATTTTATTGTTTTTTCTCTGCGTCTAATGTTCAGATATTTTTTAATTGAACATTTAATTATTTTGAATAATTGATGAGGAAACAAGGACCACTGTTTCCAAAACTAAGAAAAGCCTCATCTGGACAACTAGGAAGGTTCCATATTTTAATTTAATTATAAGCACAAATCTTGATGTTTCTGTGAAGTAAAGACTTTATAGGCAGATCATGTGGAATAAGAGAATGTCTTTGATGGTGAAGATCTTTTTCTAAAATTGTGAATGTTTTTTTTTTAAATTTGGATTTCTTTTGGGAAAGGGAAGACTTTTATTAAATGCTTTTTTGTGATGTGATGATGGTTGTAACTTCAATGAACTACCAGGTATTATGAAAAGAGAAACATCTCTGAAACTAAGAAAATATTTTATGAAATACATTTTAAATTAGAAGGATATTTAAGCATGACCTACAGATTTTATTGTAATTTAGAAACATGTTCAAAGTTAAAACATTTTAGGAAAGTAAGTGTGTGTGTGTGTGTGTTTACGCCTGTACCTATGATGGACACACACTGGGTGTCAGTGCTGTTGCTGCGAAACCCTGAGTTCAGCACAGTCTGCGCTGTGACGCAGTACACTGCTCCCTCCTGCAGGGCGGCGATGTGCAGCACCTCTTCCTCAGCAGGCATCGAGTACACGACAGCCTAAAAGAGATCAAAATAACGAAAATGTGAGGTTTTTTTATTTTAAACAATGAAACAAAGAATACAACAAATGCATAAAAAACAAAGCTTAAGCTGTGTCATTAAATTAAGTCAGAAAGGAGGAGACACGAAAAAAGAAACAGTGTAAGAAAAGGGGACAAAAAGCAAGAGTGTGGGGAGAAAACATGAAAACGTGAGAATAAAGGTGGATTAAAAGAAATGGAAGGACAGGCGGAAAGAAAAAAGAAAACAGAAACAAGGAAAGGAATCACAATCTCAACGAAAATAAATAATCAAGGAAAAGAAAAGAAAGGAGCAAATGCAAGAATGAAAACATGAACTAGAAATAAAGAGAAAAGGAGATCAGATAACGACCTGCAGCTTTTCGCCTTTTTTCCAAACGGTCACATCGACGGTTGACGTCAGAGGAAGAGTCTCAAACGACACCTGGATGGCGTCGCCTGCTGACATCACTGTCATCTTTGGTACCGACAGCTTGGCTGCACACAGGAATCACTCTTTATTATTTCTATTAGAAAATGTTTTTTCTTGGCCAGGTTCACAGGATCACGTGGGCTCTTCAAAGTAAGTCTCACATATTTAAAAATTCAAAAATTCAAATGGACTTTTCTGCACATTTACTCTCTATCAGATATTTTAAAACCAAGGCCTCTTTCTTTCCTTTAGTGCCTGACTTTTCTCTTCCTGCCTGACGATACGTCTCAGCTGAAGACAAACATCCATAAACACACCGAACATCAGCCGTAAAACAGACGTAGCTGTCAGCTCTTGTCTTACTTTGTCTCCTATTGAAGGGAGGTCTGAGTTTGGTCCAGACGGAGCGCTGCGAGCCGCAATGCGCTCTGACCCGGATGTTGTAGTCAGAGTCTGATCCCAGGTCAGAGGTCAGGTCACAGTGACTGAGCGTGATCCGCTGGCACCCTGGAGCCTCCATCCACCTGCCGTTCTGATGCTCCAGCTCAAACTCTCTGCGGACGTCGAGCACAGAAAGAGTTTTAGTTTTCTTTTAGATATTTCTTGGGAACAGAACAGAGACTCTAAAAGTTCATATAACAGTCGTATTTCTTCATCCAGCACTTTTTGGTTCATTTAGTCATATTAGTGACCAGCTGTTGCATTTCAATCCAATTATCCCCGTTTTTAATGTCCATATTTTGTTAACCTACCTCTGTTATATACAGTGCTTTGAGTAGAAAGCGATATAAGAATCAGTCCATTTACCATCTTTAGATGCTAAACATGATGCTAACTGTGTGAGCTCATTGTCTCCTGTGGTTGAACTTTCTTCCTCTTTCTGAGAAGCTACAGTGAGGTAATAATAGATTCTTCTCAAGAAAACTATGATGCTGGAGCTGAGGAGGAACGTAGGTCTGAACAAATACAACCAATAAACTCTCTGCAGTGTAACAGCTTCTTTGAGTGTCACTGTTTATAAATCTGTCTTTCCTGCCTCAGTGATTCCCCTCCTGCTACTCGCTGGGTAATTTTGATAAAGCTGTTTTTATTAGCTTCATTTAAAGGAGTTTGAAACTATTCACATTTAATCCTTTTAAAATACACCTCTGCACGACTCCACCTCCTCCACCACGCACGCAGCATTCCTCATTGCATTTGTTGTTTATTGCACATCACTGAAGATTTAGCACAGCAATGACTCAGGATTCAGTCAGAGTCAACCTGTTAGGTGGCATTTATGACATTTATCAGAGGATCAGAGGTGTGGCTGAGCCTGTCTATCGTTAGGTTTTGGTGTGAGCTCATAAAGCTTTTACATCAGGATGATTTTTGTCTTTAAATATTTATAATAAAAAGCAGAGGAATAATTAAGTTTATGGTTGTAAAACTTTATAAACATCATTGCATCTGCATGCATCTGTGTGCTTTCACTGTTGGGGTGCATACACCCATACCCGAGCCTTACACCCATAGCCAGGTCTTACACTGCTGCTACGCCTCCAAAGCAGAAAAAGAGGGTGGAACCACAGGTGAGAGTTTTTCGAACAGGTCTTATGATCTCACTGTTAGTGATTTGTTGGAAGTTATTTACTCGTTAATTTAAAGGTGGTTTTTAGACGTCTCTCTTGTGTTGCAGTGATAAAAGACACTGAAATTCTCTCAGTTATGAAACTGTTACTGACTGAACAGCTGTAATCTTTGTGGCTTACACTCAGGTGACTTAGAACAAACTGAGGCTGTAATAACTAGAATAAAGCACTAAGCAAAAACCGTCCAGCTATGAACACAGACGTACCTGCTGATCATTCTTTGCTCCTGTTGTTTTAGGTCACATGGTTAGAATTACATCAAGAACAATGTCTCCCTGTCAGGATCATTTAGTTTTAGCTGTCGTTGTATACAAATACAAACATGCAATAAACCCTGTTGGTCATTTCTGTGTTTGTCAGTCTGCAGCAAAGACACGAGAGTCGGTGCTGTTTGTTTGTCGGCTCTCAGTCTCAACACTGACGTCGTTGTTCTAGTCCAGTCTTCTTGGCTCGCCTTCATGTTCAATCAGCCTCTACTCTGCGTAGTTTAAATCTGTGCTCTCAGTCCCGCTTTTAGGCCTTCATTCATTCAACCTACCTCCTCTCCATCTCCACCTCACAGACACCTCAGTCAGAGCTCCATCCAAGCCTCAGTCTTCATCTTCACCACCACCTGCATCTACACTCTGCGGCGTCCTGTCCTAAATCCTCTCACCGTGGAATTCTGACTGCCGTGATGTCTCATCGGAGTCTAATCCCCAAACTCTGCCTCAATAAACCATGTTTCAATTCTTCAAAGTGATCTCTCTGTATTGAGCTACAGGATGAGGTCGACTTTGAGCTCCAAACTGTTCTTACTAAAATTCATATTTTTAAAAGTCATCATCAGTTTGTTTTGTGTATGACTTTTTAATATGGATCATTCAATATGGATGTTCTGTTGGGGACTAGTGTAAGCAAATATTTGATCAGCATTTTTTACAATACTTACCCCTGATACTGGACAGAGTACAGAAGTGTAGTGTTGCATGAAGCCTGCAGGGGGGGCCACCTCAGCATGTGTCTCATGTCGACAGACTCCATGAAAACACTGCCAGGAGCCGGTAGCGTCCAAACATCTGCAGCCACAGTAAAATGTCAGATCGAATGTTATAAATCAGGTATCATAAAAAATTTAATATTAAGTCAAATTTAATATGAGCAGAACACGTCCTGATATCCTCTGGTGACATATGACTAATCAAAACATCAGATGGATATTAAAAAAGGAAATTGAAGCTCCAGCTGCAGACACGTATAAACCCAATCTAATCTAATACTGTTTGCCTGCATCTCATCGTTACACACACTGATTTATTAGTCAGAAGGTTCACTTTGTGTTTTGCACTTGTGTTTCCAGTTTTCTGATTGGTTTCATTTAGTTTGGGAAAAAGATATCTGGCCTTAACCATGTGCCTCAAAACATACTGCACAGAAAAATGCCATAACTTGATGCTAAAGCCCAGCATGAGTCATAACTTGCTGAACGTCCATATTCGCTGCATTGCTGCACTGACTGTGCTCAAGCTGTCGGTGTTTCCTTCTTACTGGTAGTTACTATTGCCACTGACCTCCCACTGCAACAAGTTAAACTGCAGTCACTAAACCATCTTTTGGCACCAAATGGTATTATAGTAAAACCGACTCCAGTTCAGCTGCAGCATAACAAATAGAGGTTTTTGACATTAAGACATAATATTTGTTCTTCATTTTGGAAAATGTATCTATTTTTAAATGCATTCATTATAAATTGTTATCATTAAGTAAAGTTTCAAAAAGCCCAAAATAATAAAGAAAAGCCCCCAAAGTTCATAAATGTCATGCATGTCAGTTTTTACTTCACTTGGCTTGCTGAGCCCAGGTGAGAGTAGTGCACAGCTCTACACGGGTATAACAGGGATAGTAATGATCAGTACTTTGAGGAGCATCCATGAATTCTGAGCAAAGCACACTCGTCTCGGCTTTGTTTGCTTGTACGTGACAGAGCGACTGTCTGCATTGGCTCCACACACGTCAGGATGAGGGGAAATAAGGCAGGTTGGTCTTTTCAAAGCGGGGTTCAGTGAAGAAATGGAGAAAAGGAAACTCGATCATTTTCATTTATGGTCAAATTAACTGTATTATTAGTTGGTAGATGTGATGAAAACAACATTAAAAAATAACTATTGTAAAAGTTACACTTATTCAAAAGGCTTGAATTAATATTTTTAAGATCTACTGGATGTCAGACTGGATACTGATGAAGCTGATGTTCCTCCTTCAGTGACTGTGGCGTACAAGAATCAAGTGTCTGATTGGGCAATACAAGAGTCCACTTACACTGTAAGATCTGCAGTGGACTTTCTTGTGTAGGTGTACTTTTGTATTACTGACGTATTTTCTATTTTCCAAATTTTTTAGGGGGGAGGAAACGAATATGGGCTGTAATTATTTAATAACTCATAAATCTGAGTAATTTTGTGGTGGCTTAGGCTGACGTGTGTGTGACACTGCTGCTCGCTGTTTACATGACTGAACCTGGATCTGTCTGCTGTGTTTGCCCTGTTGACGCCTTTAGGTGCATTTTTAACGCAATTATCAGATTCTTCACCTGTGATAGATTTTACTAGAAGACCTCCAATAATTTTTGATGTTTAGTATTTATTTATATGACTAATCATACTCATCTGTACTCATACAATTTATGCATACAGTCGTTTTAAAGTTCTTTATGAATAAAGATGATGATGATGATGATGATGCTCTCTATAGCTTTAACTGCTCACTTGGCTTTCACTCAACAAACATGAGATAACACAGATTCCTTCAGTCGTGTTGTGCCGAGACATCACCGGTGCAGCCGAGCTTGTTCATCTACAACAGCTCAACTAATTAAAATGTAACAATAAAAGGCATAAAGCTATGACTTTCCATTACACTCAATGAAAGCTTCTTTAAAACATTTCAGGGCTATTATAACATAATGCAATGTTACGCTCACAGCAGCTTCAACATTATCAGATAATGTCAGAAGTCCGGAGAGTTTTCCGTTCAGTTTTATTCTGCCACATATTAAATTTAATAAAATAAAATAAAGAAAAAAACAGACATAAGTAGTCGTAGTTAAAAGTTTGTGCAGCGTAAATAAGTTACTGTTTATTATTCGAGCTGGCAGCTATAAGAATCACACAAACTCCTGCTTCATGTGTGTGTGTGGAGCGCACACCATAACTGCTTCTGCACCTTCACGGGGTTCACAGGGAGGTCACAGAGACACGACTGACCTCCGCTGGTAATTACTTCTTATTCTACAGATTTAAAAATATATCACGTTGTGTTAATACAGATAAGAATAGACACATTTATAAGCAAGTGAAATCATTTCCAGCTGAAGCATGAAGTTGACATATCCATTAATAACTTAGTAATTATGATGCCGTTCTCACAACAATGTGTGTGTGTTTGCACACAGACTACTATAACTTTAGAACCTAAGTGGTATATGGTTTTTAACCTTTTAATGTTTTAATGTTTTCTACAACAGTTTTATAAACTACAATTTTTTAATCAATTATCCAGATTCGTGTGTGTGTGTGTGTGTGTGTGTGTGTGTGTGTGTGTGTGTGTGTGTGTGTGTGTGTGTGTGTGTGTGTGTGTGTGTGTGTGGACTCTCCATAAACCATCCCATTCAAAAAGAAATCCTGGTAAAGCAGCAGCCAGACTCCCTCCTGGAGGATTTTCCAGCCTGTTAGTTGATCTTGTGTGAACAGCACCTAATGCTGCAGAGCCTTCATGTGATTGTGTGTTGGGCTCAGACAGAAATCAGGTCTCTGTGTCAGCTGAATGTAAACTCACCATTTGTGAAATTCAGCAGGGTCATCATCAGCAGCAGGAGACTGACAGTCATGACTGCAGCACTTATCTCCAGACCAGAGGGAGAAATGAGCCCGTCGGTTCCTTCATAGCCAAATCTGAGCAGGTACCTGCACACAGGCGGATCGTTAATATGAGATTAAAAATCCAGATCTCTGTCAAAATAACCCAGATCCTTCTGTGCTCACTAAGGTCTTGAAGACAATTGGAAGATCACAGTGAAATCACAGGTTTCAGTTCGTCTATCGTCTTTCTGCCAAACTCTTGTTTCAAACTCGTAAGAAGCGTCTTTCGTCTCTCTGTAACTCGGCTCTTCTCTGACCTGCAGAGAGGAGCTAGGGTGTCCGGATGCTGAGGGTGTATTTGGGGCAGGAGATCCGGTCTGACCTGTTATGATTTCCCTCAAGGCGCACAGCTGTCAACAGTAAATTACTGGCTTAACTCATAACACGGCTGTTGAGCTTCTGTAACACAAACAAAGATCATCAACGCTGTTTGTTATCAGTATTAACACGGTCAGTACATAGTGCTGCTTGTCCAGTGCAAACAAGTGTCTGATTGACACACCAGCCGGTTTCTGAGATCAGATTTTAAATGTACATCATGATCTTATTTTCTGTTCAGTCCACATAGTGAGTAAGCAGATAAGCAGCCCTGACAGCAGCATTTTAGAAATGAATGGTTCCTTTAAGTAACATCCTCAGATAGAATCTGGGCTAAAGTGATAACAAGCACTCGTTTTCAGCTTCAGCAGAGGGAATCCTAATCTCTCCTGGAATACATTTTATCCACTCGTTCACTTCATCCAGATGCTGTGTCACCTCAGCGTCTGGTGGTGTGCAGAGGGGGACACACTAAAAAAATGTGAGTTAATTTCTGTCATAAAATTTCAGGAGTTATGGCCAAAATGCAAGATGACAAGGCTGAAGTCCGGCCAATAAGAAGCAAGCCTGAGCATGAATCCAAAGCAGAGACCAAAAATGCAAATAGATAAAAATGCAAAGAGACACATGCAGGGAGTCAAACAAGCAGAAGACAACACAACACAATCAAAGAGCACAGCCAAACAGAAGCCTTTAAATACACACAGGAGCTAATGAGGGATAGTGGCAACATAACGGTGGCGACAAAGGGCCAAGTAGGTCTGGATATCTCTGGAAATGCTGTACTTTGATTTACTCGAGGTATCATTGTCTAATATTCAAATCTGTGTGACAAATATGAACCAAGTAAAAGCTGTGTACATGAAAAACTACTCAACCCCCCCGAAAACAAGACCTCCAGCAGCACCAGGCTCAGGGAGGGGCGGCCATCTGCTGCAACTGGTTGGGGGAGAGGGGAGGAAGGCGGGACAAAAGACATGCTGCAGTAGAAAGCCAGAGATGAATAATAACTACTGATTGAATGCAGAGAGGTGTACAACCACATGATGAGTGAGGAAAGGTGACTGAAGAGGAAACAAATGCTGAAGCCAAAGCAAAAAGCAAAAAGCACAAATGAAGATGCTTCACAGCTCTGCAGGGTTTTAAAGAAGACATCTGCAATATTTACACAGCGGCTCATCTTGTTCTTTCAGAGCCAAAACATTTGCTCACAGAATCGTCTGTTTGGATTTGGTGACTGCAGCTTAGAGCTCGGATAACTTAAAACAAAGAACTGGATGAACAGCACCACCCACAGGCAGGAAGGAGCAAAAGCACTGCAAATGTAGGTCACGAGTCATACGAGCTTTGTTTTATTGTCGAGTGATCATATTTCTAAATCACACCAATTTAATTTTCTTCAAAGGCCTTTTAAAAAAAAATAATATGGTGACTTTGTTGTGACTTATTCATTCTTTTCAAAATACCGTTATAAGTGTTTAAAACTACTAATTAATGATTAAGGCTGAATGTACAGTCGGGCGCTCCTCTCATACATTCATTTTAATAACTGTCCCGTGGTTGTAGTTTGGATTGGACTTTATCCCTGTGATGTTGTGCATTTGCAGTTAGACCTGATGTGATGTCATTAGTTGCCTGAAACTGTATCACAGGCTGTTGTCTCATGGCGTGTCTTCGACGTGCTGAGGGGCTTCAGTGCATGTTGAAAAATGGTTCTCGTGCATGAAACGCATTAAAATGTGATTAACTTTTTGTACACTGTGTGACGAGTTGAGATATAGAGCATCATGGCCAAGGAAGGACAGAAAAAGGAGATGAATAAGAGCTTTACAAACTGAAGAACTGATAAGCTGACCTGCTTCTTCACAGCAGGAGCGGTTTTGCATAGATGTCCATTTAACTGTAAAAGCAACTTCTGCAAATGTTATTGTTCATTTAAAAATAAGGACATTCAATGCGTGTATCTGGGTGTGTAACAGTTTTTTCCCTTATGTTAAATGTTGTGCACCATGTTCGTGATTTACCTGTTTGTTTTTGCCAGTCTCTTTTCTCTCTGGTGATACAAAGACCATAAAAGTCAGACTTTGGACTCTCATGATGATCAAATATTAACTGTTGTCAACCATAAAACTATAAAACCTCGAGCATCTCATACAACCTGCTAACCTGCCGTCTGCAGCCTGAAATCAGCACGTATGACTCACACACAAACCTTTCAAAGCTAATTGCATCAAGTATGTTTCTATTGCTTTCTCATGTAGTTATGTTACAAAATATGTTTAATCAGGAAGATTAGCAAATTAAATGTTAAAGAAATATACAGAATAATATTTCTGGTGGCTCACGATGGTTTCAGTGAAGATTATGTCATTAGTAGGCACGGCAGGCGACACTGGTACACTTCTCTTGTTTAGCTGACTCAGCAGTGCAACCAGGACTTCTTTATTTGGACGTTTCTGTTCCTCTCCTGTTCTCATCGACCAGAAACCAGAGAGCACCTGCTTTACTGATGAAGTATGTGAAGTATGAACTTCAGTTTAGGGTTCAGTGTGGTGAAGGATTTTTAGAACAGATGAAGTGGCATAGTTTCACTTCCCTCCAGCACAGGTTAGGTCAGAGCCACACAGTAAAACAACTGGTGGAGGTGATGTTGAGCAGGCATGTGGGGAACTCGGTTTCAAAGCAATAACAGCTGCTCGATAACTGACTTCACTCAGTCTCACTTTCTTTATTTCACTTCTTTATTGAAATTCTTTGACTGGAATTTTAAATTGGACACAGATCTGTGATTACTGATAATATGAACACTGAATCTGTTAGTCGAGGCTGAAAAAGGGGTGAAAAAATTATTCAGCAATTATTTAAATAAATAAAAATAAATTTAAGTATAAAAAGTAGTTTTAAATTTATGACATGTATGTAAGCCATAACTAACAACCATTCATCTTATATAATATATATTTATATAATTATAAATGTAATTATAACGATTATGTATTGTATGCAGTAAACGCCCTCTCCCATAGAAATGTCAGTATCAGTATCACTCGCTTGCATAATGAAAACAACTCCAGCACTGGAATATTTTTGTTGACCAACCCAGAGGTGTGTTTTTGTGTTTTTCTGTAGAGTATTTGGATTTAGTGAGAAACCTTCCTGTGCCAGAAATCTTCTGAAGGTGCTAATGTGAGGTTGGCACATTTAGCCTGTGGCTCCATTACTGATCTGCGGCTGAGCTTTTCTAGCATGATGATGCTGAATGTTTCCTGTCATTTAACATTAGCAAACGTCTCCTCTGAGATACCTCAAAATTCACAAATAGGATATTTACTGATATATTTTATCTTGTAAAACTCGTGTTACTAATAAAGCATCAAAACAAAACTCATTAAAAAACAAACTGACATCCAGATGAGCAAACTGAAAGTACAAAATGCTGGATCATTTCTACATTTCTATTTCCTGTGGCACGCTCACAGCAGCAGTTTATCAATTAATTTTAAAATATGCTTGTAAAGAACCAGATTACCCTACATGTGATCTGCTAATAAAATAACCTCCAATATTGTAAGCTGTGCAACGTCGCCGCAACTCATCCACAACTTTTTGCATTTTAAAGAAAAAGAAAATAATCGAAAGCTCCAGGACCCAAGTAAGAATACCCAGTGTCCTCTGCAGAACACAAACCCTCTCAAAATAATAAAAACCTGTGGATCATTGTGACTCAGGTGTGGCTGAAGACTCGACTACATTATCTATCATTGTCATCGATTGGTGTGTGGTCAGGGGGAAACAGAAGGAGTGGCCCTGCAGTTTATGGCCCCTGTTAGAGTAAAGTCCCTGTGCTGGAGCACCAGATGTCAGATTAACAGGACGTAACTGAAAGAGCGACACCAGAGCCTCCACCACCTCCAGCCTGTTCCTGACTACCTGAAGGCTTCAGCTTAGAGGACACAGAGTTACTCCCTGTTAATGTTCTTGTGAACGTTGCTGTTGTTAGGCTATTTGTGGTCGCTGGATTTTTGGGGAGAGTTGCTGTGGTTTTTTTTAAGTAATTTTTGTGGAAACATCTGTAATCATGTCGACGGCAGTGGAAGCGGTCGGGTTCATCATGTGCATAATCAGCTGGCTGGTTAACGGTGCGGCGCTGGTTAACGACTACTGGAAGGTTTCCACCGTGTCCGGCAGCGTGATCATCTCTCAGAGGCAGTTTGAAAACTTGTGGCACGCCTGTGCTGAGAACAGCGCGGGAATCGCCGAATGCCGGGACTTTGAATCGATGCTGGCCCTCCCCGGTAAGACCAGACACTCAAGTCCTCCTGTTACTTATCTCAAGCTGAGAGTTGATGTCAGACACTCTGATCAAACCTGATAACAAAATAATGTTATTTTATGACATCATTATATTTTAAAAGCAGCATTAGTGTCTATGAAAAGCAGAACAGGAGATGACTGAGCAAACAGAATAAAAAAACTTGTTAAACTGTTGACCAATCGTGACCCAGGAAACAGGATGTGGTCAGAGCTTTTAGGCCCCACCAGACAAACAGTTTAGTTTCCATCTCTCATAAAGCTATAAAGGTGTCGTATCTCTGTAAAGCTCTTTGAAACCTTGTCATACAGGCTGTTTAGAAAATAGGCCAGCATGTCGCGTGGCAGCATTTCAGAATTTGTCGTCCAAAGGTTGCTGACGGTGTTTCCCGCCTAAAGTAAAAATGAAAATAGATACTTATTAAAATGTTTGTTATAAAGTTGCCAAGTCTTCAGAAAAATCTTAGCTTGATCAATAAAGGTTATTATTGGATTGTGTTAGGTTGACTTTTTCTCAGTAATTGTTATACAAGGATAGTTTTTGGACGCCATTTTGAGTTTTCTCTGTTGAAAGCAAAATGGACAGAAACAAAGAAACTTCTCTGAGAAGAAGGATAAAACCCCAAACAAACAGCTCAGTATGTTTCTTCATTCTTTACTTTACTTGGACTTTAATGTGGGTTCAGCAGGTTTATCTATAAAAGCAGACTGGAGGCTTATTTTTGATGGTTTTTTGTATTTTTAAAACTCATCAAACCTCTCGACACTTTTTCCTACATAGTGATAAAGATGTAAAGAGACGCCAGGTTTCCTCCTGCAATTGAGGCTCTAATGAAATACTCCAGTATAAAAGATTCAAAGTTACAATTTTTGAGAGTTTTGAACGTCTTTAGAAAGCTTGTCCATATAACTGGTGTTATAAAGGTGTTTAGTGACATATATTTATGTACCTGTCTGAGTTTAAATGGCTGTTGAAACCAAACTCATCATCATTACTCGGTATGACTCCTACCAGCTTACCTACCATTGCTCCTGAAATTCCCTGAAGCTCATAAAGAGGTGTGGTAGTTGTTTCTAATGATCAGCAGAGGTCATCTGGTTAATAAATGACTGCAGCAGCTGTAAAACACACAAATACACACCTAATGTTACAGCCAGTTCCTCCTTTTCCTTAAACAGTTTAGCTTTTGTGTATTTTTAATAAACGTTTAATAAAGATGTAAACATATAAATGAGTTTTACAGTAACAGGTGGTTATATATTTATATATATATATATTTTTTTTACCTTTGCACAGGTAGTTATTTCCCTGTTTGTTTTATATTACATTTAAAATAAAGAGTCAAGGGAAGTTAGGACTGGTTTTACTGGGATTTATGTCACCGGCTGGAGTATTTTTCGTTCTTTTTGACATTTAAAGTTTCATTACAGCTCACCTCACTTTGTTTTGCATGAAAACTATGTTCACATATAAAATAAAACAAAAAAACAGGTTTCAGAATAAATTATTTATTGATTCCAACGAGTCTAGATCAGGTTTTGTCACACAGTACAATAGGTAAAAACAGGGGGATGAACAGAAAGAACTCAAAGGACAAACCTGTCACTGAAAATCAAAGAGTTCCCATCAAGCGCTCAGTTTCTTTGTGTTTAAGCAAAACTGATCATCTATTTGTAAATTGCTGGGTGTGTTTTCCATGAACAGGGCTGCAGAGGCTCTGTTTCTATGTGAATTACAGAATTACCCACAAACCCTGAGTAAGTATGTAAACAATAATTAATGACTTCTTTCTGTGTCTGCAGTCCATGTACAGGCCTGTCGTGCCCTGATGATCATCTGTCTGCTGTTCGGCCTCGGCTCCATGATTGTCGCTCTGCTTGGACTCAAGTGCATCAAGATCGGCTCAACCACTGAACAATCCAAGGCCAAGATCGCCACCATTGGAGGAATCCTGAGCATCCTGGCCGGTGAGTGTGATGGTCCATCTCTGTCACTTCACATGCTACAAACACTAACACAGAAAACTTTGTCTGAAGGGAAAGTCAAGAAAAGGTTAATTGATTTTCTATTATTAAGACACTCAGTAGAAATTTACTACAAAATACTATCATAAGTTTTAGATATTTGGATATTTTTGCATTCAGTGTTGTTGTAGATTGTCTAAGGAGCTTGGAAGGAAAAGCGTCTGGGCCTGTTTAAGTCCAGACGCTTTTCTTTCCAAGCTCCACAACAGAGTTATTGTGGATTGTTATATATTGATGTATTACAGATGCTGGAAGTTGGAAGCTCTGCAAGTTTTTTGCTCTTCTTCCTTTCTTTTATTTCAGTGAAGTTTCTTCATTTGTTTACTGAATGAATTTACAGATATATCAAAGAAATGATTACAAACTTCTGCATGAGCAAAACTGACATGACGTGTTTGTACAGTCTGCAAACCTGGAGCATTTCTCTCCATGTTGTTCTCCAACTAAGCAGATATTTGCAGATTAGTGCTGAATAATACACAAGTTAGATCCTAGAGTTTTACTCAGTAAAATTGGAGCACAGACTTTTTGGAAGACCTGTCAGTATAACTAAGTGCACCGTGCTATTTATTAGATAATGCATTAAGAAAAGGACCAAAATAAAAAGGAGTGAGTAACACAGACACGTGGAGGCCCTCATACGATCCCCGTGTAGGCTTAAACCACAAATGTTTTTTGCAGCATGAGATGATCTTTTCATGCTTGGTTCTCTCCCAGGATTAAAGCCAAGCTCCTTCCTCTTTTTCCTCTCTTGTGTAGTTAAAGTTTATTGATTCACGTTTGTGTTTTTTTATATAACACCAATTAAACGTAGGAACTGTCACCTTACAGTCTTCCATATGGCAAAGTGAAGAGCCTACAATAAAACACTCATCAAACTCAAATTTAAAAGAGGTAAACTGAGTGTTTATTGAATGTTATATTTGTAGGAAGTGTTGAGTCAGAGGTATAAAAATAATAAAAAGACATTGAAAGTACAAACTATATACATGCTGTGTGGTGGAAACGAAACAAAAGTAAAGTGAAACAGAAACATTTTTTAGTAAGAACTGGTGATGCGATGCTGTGAGTGCACTCACAGGTGGTGGAAAGAGAATAAGAAAGAAAGGAAGTGAGGCTGTAATACTTTGTGCTTGTGTCTGCAGGTCTTTGCTGCCTGGTAGCTGCTTCCTGGTACGCAGCCAGAGTGGTTAATGACTTCAATGATCCGTTCTACGGTGGAATGAAGTACGTTCACCACACAGATGCTGAATTTTGATCTCATGAGAAATACCAGAGTTAAAAAGAAAAGATGATTGCCATTAAGGGACAGCTGAGTCCTTTTAATGATAACTATTTTTAATTCCTCCATTAATAAATTTGTTTTTGATGCTATAAACTAATATGACATGCTTTAAATGTTAATTTAATCTGATTTTATTTTGTTATATTTGATCTTTTTTGCATTTTAAATGTAAGTAAAACAAGTAAATCTGAGCATTTTCTGCCTGAAACTTAAGTTTAAGCTGATTTCTGTCTGTTAATAATTGTCACGTCATTTCCAGGTTCGAGCTCGGCACCGGCCTCTACATGGGATGGGCTGGAGCCTGTCTGGCCATGCTGGGCGGAGCTTTTCTCTGCTCGGCGTGTAAGAGAGCGTCGGTGAAGAAAAGGTAAACACGCACTCGTTACTTTTTATTGTTGAACTCTTGACATTTTCAGTTGTTCCAGTCTGGGGATGTTGCTGCTTTGAGAATCTGTCTGACTTTGTATTTCTTGTTTTGCAGCGGTTATTATGGAAATGCACCACAGAAGGTGTACACGCCCACAGCCAAATCAGAACCAGATGCCAAAGCTTACGTCTAAATGCAAACTTTGTGGTCCCCACAATGTCATAACAACACAATCATGCAGCACTGTCTGTATACACCTGATACTCAGACCGGCGTTCTGTGTTTTTCTGTCATTTTTTCTAACTTGTGTTTGAAAGAAAATCTTAAATCTTAAAGAAATCACAAAGATTTACAGATTATATTGATCGATATAACTGTTTGTGATTCTGGAAACCCTGTGTGCAGTTTGTTTTTATCGGAATAAAGTTTGTATTACATAAGAAATTGAGGTGTTGTGCTATTTTTTAACCACAATACTCATATTGAATCCAAATCTTCTGCATGGATGTGGCTTTTCTATACAAACATTCATGTACTGTATATTTATTTGGTATTTTAAAATATTCAGATATGAATCCTGACAGGTGAAGAAAATATAATCTGATCAAACATTATTCAGCTTTAAATATTGTTCAGCTTTAAAGTTACTGTGCAACTGTGTAATAAAAATGTGTGCTCACGACTTTGGCCTTGAGAGCGATAAGAAGCGATCGCCTCATCCTGCAGGTGCAAGATATCTGCAAGCGAAGAGACTAGAACACCCAAGGCCGCTTTCCTTTTATGGAGTTGTTTTTCTGCTAATGCAGCACTTTCCTCACAACCCCCTCCTGTAAGTTTTAGAGAATATATACCCATCCTCACAGCAAATATTAGGAATCTCCTGATGTGAGCTGTGTTGAGAGATTGTCTCTGTCTCAATAAAAGTTCACTGATTCCCCATCTGCTGCAGGTGTCCGGTTGTCTTCATTCTCCGCCAGCCTGGTTAAGTCAATTCCTCCTTAACATCTAAAAGAACCTATTTAATGAAGGAAGACGGGTTCACTTTGTGTTTAATATTATTCTATTGCTGTTGTTGTTTTTTTTATATCCTTCAATTGGCGTCACGGAACAGGATCCGCTCCAGGCCAAACTGGAACGGATGGGAGGACATCGGCAGTGGTCTGAGTGAACGGAGTTTGGACAAAAGCTGTGTGCACACAAAAACAAGGTAAGCAGACCTTTTATTTCTGCTATATTGAACATTATAAAAATACTTAGTGTCCAAACTCCTAGTAATTCATAACCAAAATTGTCTGGCTTACTTAAGGCTTGTTGAGAATCAGACAAGTGAATAAGAGATAAGTGAATAAGAAATAAGTGAATAAGTGAATAAAGATAAGAGTGAACTGAGGTCTGACCACGGTTGCAGCCGACGGGTTGCTCTCCGGTGTCGGATATATACCTCAGTGCAGGTCTGGGACCTTGAAAGGGTTTATTAGTAACGCCTTTCTAAACAAATTAAAAGGTTAAAGGCCTTGAGAATATTTTTTAGTAATATTCTCTAAACTACAGAAGGGTTAGGAAGGCCCAGAGGACTTTATTAGAAAAGATCCTCTAAAACTTAAAAAGGAGAAGTACTGGTTGGAGTCCAAAGGAGGGGTCCCTTTGATCAATAGGAGAAAACGGATCTCTTCTTAAAACCCCGATGATTTTAGTGTTTTAAATGTTTTGATGTTCTGTTTGATATTGGACACACATAAATACACGCTGAATGCTTGCTGTGGAACACTGGGCAGGACAGTTTGGTTCTCCGTTGTTCACAGATTACACAATTAAAGGAACTAGGTTCCTCTTTTGGTTAAAATAATACACCACACATAGAATTTTTTTTTTTTACACATTTATTACATACATAAGGAGGGTAATGAGTGACTGCAGGTAATGTATGAAGTGTGAATGAGACGTGTGAACAAGGTGACAACCAACTAGCACCCCTATCAGGAAGCTCTAGGCAAGGTTACCCGCCAGACTCCGGTTTGGTAGAAGCTTGGTAACACCTGAAGGGATATTTCAGTGCTGACTCACCTTTAAAGCAGCGCCCCAGCTGTTAGTGCCTAACAGAGGCAGAAACCCAGCTGGCCCAAATTCTCCTTTAAAATCAATAAAAGAACACTCCTCCATTGACAGTAAAATGGATGGAGAATTAGATCGAGAAACTAATGATGATGGTTGGGGTCCCGGTGTTATTCTTAGCACATTGGGAGAACAATTAACATGTGTTGAGACAGTCATCAACTCCACACACCAGCCTAAAGAAGCAAAAAAGCAGAAAGAGTCATTGAGGAAAACAGCTGAAAGGTTAATGAAAGAAAAGGGAAAGGATGAGGGGAGTAGTGGTAATTGGGGAATAATTTGGCAGAATAAGGCTATGCAGGCAAAAGAGAAAGAGGAAGAAGCCAACTCAGCAGCAGCAGGTGCAGGTGTGATGAGCGGGGTGAGACACAGAAAGGAAGCAGATAAGCACGCACAGCTAAAAAAAAACAAAAAGCGAGTATATGTCAGGCAATGTCCCCTTTCCACGGAAAAAGCCGCAGCTCTAGATGTCATGATAGGAGATTTATTGACTACAGGAGCAATAAAGCCCACACTCCTGTCAATCCTGTGCCAAAGCCTAACAAACCTGGCGTATGGCGTTTCATACAAGACTTAAGGCAAATTAATGCAGTCAACATTCCTCTGCCACCTCTCGTTTCAGATGTTCACAGCATATTGACATGCATTGCATACACATTTTACCGTGGTGGATTTATGCTCTGCCTTTTTCTCAGTGCCTGTGCATGTAGATACACAGCCGTTATTTGCATTTACACATAGAAATAAGCAGTACACTTGCACTCGTCTGCCTCAAGGCATGATGGACAGCCCTGCTGCTTTCTCAATGGTGATCCGTGCTACCCTGGACAGCTTTACTCCTCCTGAGGGCTGTACTCTGATCCACATGTGGATGACCTCCTCCTCTGTGCTGAAAGTGAAAAACTATGTCAAACTGCTACACACATGCTTCTCCAGCACCTCCAAAAGACTGGCCACAAAGCATATGCAAAGAAAATGCAGTACTGTCAGACTTCTGTTCAATATTTGGGATTCACACTGTCTCACGGAAAACGTTCCATGACTGCAGACAGGGTCAAAACTGTGACCTCTGTCCCTCGTCCCACTACACAGAAGGAAATGTCGTCCTTCTTAGGCATGGTGAACTATTGCAGACAGTGGATACCAGACTGTTCTTTTCATGACCACATTCTGCGTGACTGTTGTAAAAAAGACAAGCCTCCTCGAATACTGTGGTCCACAGAAATGACTGCCTCTTTCAATGCATTAAAGGGAGTGCTGACCTCCGCCACTCAAAGGTGCTGCCTGAATTGTTCAGGAATGCCGGCCTGCCTGAGGGCAGTAGCAGCTTGCTCTATCATGATAAGGGACTGCGAGAAGCTCACACTCTCACATGACACTATTCTAGACACCAATCACCAGGTCACGACCATTGTAGCAAACATAACTAGACAACATATGCAAATCTCACTATAAAAGCGAGCAGCACACCTGATTCGCCAACACATTTATTGATACTATTCTGTGTTCTTCTGACCGACAGGATGGCTCAGACAGGCTTGACGATCATGACTGCATGACACGTATACAGGAATCCACAGCACAACGTCCAGATTTAGAGCAAACACCTATCCCAGACTATGTTGGCCTTACTTCCCCTTTGCGCGCTTTGGTAAATGAACAAGGCATGAGAAACCTCTCTGCTCCCCTCTCATGGACTACAGAAACAGAACAGGCGTTTATAAAGTTAAAACAACAGCTTTCTGTCGCCTCTGACCTTGCTGTGCCAGATTATGCTTTGCCTTTTCATCTTGATGTTTCTGGAACTGGAACCCATATCAATGGTATCCTGTTCCAGAAAAAAGGGGGAGAGAGAAAAGTGTTGACATATGTAAGCGTAATGCTTGACAACACTGAAAAACGCCACCCACCGTGCACACAACACGTTTCTGGACTTGCAAAAATCATTCAGAAAACAGCACACATAGTGATGAACCACCCACTAAAAATTTTGACATCACACAGCGTGGTGGCCTACGTCTCCTCACAGGCCTTCACACTCACTTCACTCAGGCAGAGACGCCTCAGTACCATTTTGGAAGCACCACACATCACCTACTCACATGAAGGCATAAACATGGCTGATCACATGGGATCGGGGGAACCACATATGTGTGAAGAGGTTGTGCAGGTACAGGAGAAAATCAGGCCAGATTTGCAGGCAGAACCTCTAATGGATGCAGAAAAAGATTGGTTCACAGATGGATGTTGTTTCAGAACTGAAAGTGGAATGTTGAAGGCTGCATGGGCAATAGTGGAACAGACAGACATGAGATGGAAAACAGTGAAGGCAGAGCAGTTGACAGGACAACAGTCTGCACAGAGAGCTGAACTGAGAGCGGTGATTGAAGCCTTAAGGATGGGAAAGGGACAGAAAGTGAATATATACAGTGATTCAGCTTATGCTGTGGGAGCAGTGCATGTGGAGCTCAAGCAGTGGCTAAGAGCTGGTTTTTTGACAGCCAGCGGAAAGCCTATTAAACATGAGATAGAAATGAGGGAATTAGCGGAAGCACTGTTGGTACCTGCTGGTGGCTGTGGATGCATTTTCAGGTTGGCCAGAAGCCTGGCCGACAGCAAGTGAAAACAGTAGAACTGTGGTGAAGTGTCTGATTAATCATTATATACCACAGCATGGGTTTCCCGAGGTCATAAGGTCGGACAATGGTTCACATTTCAGGAACCACGATCTGCAGAGGGTTGAAGCCGCATTAGGTTTGAAACATAAGTTTGGCTCAGTTTACCACCCCCAGTCCCAGGGGAAAGTGGAAAGGATGAATCAAACTCTAAAAACTAAATTGGCTAAAATCTGTGCACAGACCAAATTAGATTGGGTTAAGGCATTGCCTCTTGCATTAATGTCCATAAGATGCTCAGTAAATCAAACCTCTGGTTACACTCCATTTGAGTTGGAGCATGGCAGGCCTTTTCCTGGCCCCTCCTCTCGCCTGTTAATGTCGGATGAAGCTGATTCAGACCTCGATCCGAGGACATATTATAACATGCTCCGCAGTTTTGTTGCCCAGTATTCCTCACAGGTCGCTGAAAGAAACCAGCAAGAGCTGAAAGAGGCGGCTACACCTGGAATGGACTACGTCCTCCTGAAAGTCACAAAGAGAAAGTGGGCTGAGCCTCGCTGGACAGGCCCTTACCGCATAACAGAGCGGACCTCCCACGCTGTCAGGCTCGAAGGGAAAGGTGACACCTGGTTTCATTACACACAGTGCGCTGCTGCCACCGAACCAGGAAGAACCTTGAGAGAGGTGCAGAAGGACCTGTCAGAAGGAGCTGCAACAGCATCACCAACCACTTGAGGGAGCCAAAACTGAACCTACAAGCCGGATGGTTACAAAAGGGGGTGTTCTTCATACTGAACTAAACATTTTTATTTTTCTATTTTTAACATCTTTTATGACTTTGCTTTTATATTGGCTTGAGTTTTTAAGATTTACATTTTACATTGCAATAGTTTTAACCGCTGAAAGCTCATTTAAAGTTGTGTCACTGATACTTTTTGTTGCTCTTTAACTCCTAGAACACGCCCTTGGCGAGGTGGGGGGAACTGGACCACCTTTCTGTGCCCCATCATCCTCTATTAGAAGACATACAAGCTAAGTAAACATGTCTTGGCCCTTTCCCCCTGAAATGACAGGCAGGCAAAGATGTTGCGTCTTTGTTTGCTTCCTGGCCCTGGGTCTCATTCCCATTGGCATAATCCTGATCTGTGAAGGGCCCCCGACACTTGTGACACCTTGAAGTTCAAAAGCTTAGCCCCTTTCTGACAGTCCCAATCTGACAAATGTAGCCCCTAGGGTCTTGCCCACCACCTCCTCGCCAACGGATGATGAAAACTCTGATCGTGAGGCTGACGAACATTATCGTCTTTCTCTTGTTTAAATGCTTTTAGAATGGTTGTTTCTCTGTGGTGTTTTGTATTAGACTTGTTATTAATTGTTTCCCTCACCCACTTCCTCTTGAAGGATATATCTGGTTGAACTGTGTCTGGTCGGGTTGTGAGGGTTAAGCGATGTTCTCAGGGTCTCCGGACTTAAGCCTGAGCGAATGTGTACTCCCACCACTGGTTATAGATTGTTTTTTTTTTTCCACACCCCTTCCTCACGTTTTACCATATTCACTTTTGAATGTCCTTAGCAGTTACCGTTCTGGGTTTATTTTACGGTTGATTTATTCTTTCACATTTTCACGTTTATATCTCTCATTATTATAGTATACTCTGTACTCTCCACATTTTTATCATTACTTATGCTTTTTGGTTGCTGAGTTACAGGAAATGTTAATTTTGTGTCACTACCCTGGTTGCACTGACTCGTTGTATCCTTTTGTGCAGGACAGCTGTTACTGCTTTCATCGGGAACCGAGACTGCTTGCAGCCGACCCCTGGGCAGGGTGGTGCCTGGACTCTTTTCTCCTCATCTGCAATGACAGATAAAGACAAATGATAAGACCCGAGGAGTTTTTCGAGCCAGGCTTCGACACGTCTCTGTGTTCCTTTGAATGTTACTTATTTTTGTGTGTTGACCCATTTAAGATGGGTCAAAAGGGGGATTTGAAGAAAATATAATCTGATCAAACATTATTCAGCTTTAAATATTGTTCAGCTTTAAAGTTACTGTGCAACTGTGTAATAAAAATGTGTGCTCACGACTTTGGCCTTGAGAGCGATAAGAAGCGATCGCCTCATCCTGCAGGTGCAAGATATCTGCAAGCGAAGAGACTAGAACACCCAAGGCCGCTTTCCTTTTATGGAGTTGTTTTTCTGCTAATGCAGCACTTTCCTCACAACCCCCTCCTGTAAGTTTTAGAGAATATATACCCATCCTCACAGCAAATATTAGGAATCTCCTGATGTGAGCTGTGTTGAGAGATTGTCTCTGTCTCAATAAAAGTTCACTGATTCCCCATCTGCTGCAGGTGTCCGGTTGTCTTCATTCTCCGCCAGCCTGGTTAAGTCAATTCCTCCTTAACATCTAAAAGAACCTATTTAATGAAGGAAGACGGGTTCACTTTGTGTTTAATATTATTCTATTGCTGTTGTTGTTTTTTTTATATCCTTCACAGGTACATCTCACCTCTATAAACGGACTTCCTGAAAATCCTCTGATTTGTCAGTAAATTCACCAGTAATTATAAAAACACAGAGAAAACTGTAAAAATGCAATTAATCTAAACCAGTTGTCATTTTCATGAGATGCTTTCTGTACTAGTTTTGCTTCTGTTTGTGTTCTTTTTTCATTGCTTTCTCATCTCTTTTGTTGCTGAATTTGCATTTTGTGCTTCTTAAATGTGATTTTAATCATTTGAAAGTAAACAATCCTCCAGAAAACAAAAGGACATGCAGTTAAAGGTGCAATTTGTGTAAAATTGTATATTACTGTTTGAGTTAAATGATGCTTGCAGCAGTGTTACATGGAGCTTTTCCACCAGCTGCTTAATGAAGTCCTAATGTTGAAGCCAAACGTGTTTATTAAAGCAGACATTGTTAATGAGGTTGCCTGTAATGAAGTGTCTATGGACACTAATAAGATGGCAGCTCCAGCAGTTTTTAAGCCAATAACATCCTGGAGTGCATTAAATTTGGACTTTGGATTGTACTGTTAAAGTTTTGCAGCTTCTCCTTCTGTTAAAGATCTCCACCATGACCATATAGTCCGAAGTAATTAAGTCATAAATAAACATTTAAATGGCAGAAAAGTTCCCGTTTTTTTTATCATCGTCTGTGTAAGTTTGTTTGTTTCATCGTTGGTCTGAACTAAGAAACAACAAGAATTTTTTGTGGATTAATTTTGTGAAACTTTCTCCTTTCCTGTAATTTTGCACATTGTTCACATTTTAAATCATGCTCACACACGTCTTTCATTTACTACAGAAACATTTATTTATCATATAGAAAAACTGCACCTTCACTGCTACGGTGAAGCTTGTTATATCCAGCCACATGTTACACTGCACCAGTGGTTCCCAATCTTTTTTTGCTAGGCCCCCCTTTGTTTTACAAGAAAATTGTTCGCACCCCCCCCTTCTCAAACCACACACACCCATATTTTGCTCCATTGCGGTTTATTTCACACCTCAAACATTTAGTAAACAATTAAGCAAATACAAGTAATCTGCAATAAATTACAGGTAGCAATAAAATAAACTACTAACTCTTTTACGCTGCGTCCGCACCTACACGGGTATTTTTGAAATCACCGAAAACGGAGATTTTTTAAACTCCATTTTTGCGTTTACGTGTGGACGAGGAATACAGAGTTGGTCACGCAATGTCAAAGGTATGTGCCTTTTTTCACGTCACGCTGTGCGCACGTTATTGTTTACATGAGATGAATTGCAGAATAGCAGATAGAGACAAAACACTGTTAATCTGACTGTCTGCAGGTTTTACACGCAGTTACTGTCCCTCCATTTACAAAGGCAGAGGCGTCACGGTGTCATTATTTTACTGTAGTTGTTTTTTTTCATGTGTAATAATGTTGAATATTATATAATATTCAACATTGCTATCAATACATTTTTCAAATAATGCCACTCTGGGCAAAATGGGTTTAAAAACATAAACAGCTGTGGGATACTGTTTGTCCGTGATTTGAACAGCCCAGCAATGCTATGATGCAGGGGAAACCAATCCTGCAGGGAGACCTACCTCGGCACTTGTGCAGGTGAAGCCAAAGGGCAGATATGCTTCACCATATTTTCTGGTCTTTGGCTTAGAATGAAGTTGGTTTGGAAACATATTCAGCGATGCTTCATCTCCTGCTTTGCGTTTCTGTGAACACCCGTGCTAGCAGTGTCCAATAGTGATGGGTCGTTCGCGAACGAAATGGCTCTTAGAGCCGGGTCTTTGACGTGAACGACACGAGCCGGCTCCTTATCGCGAGCCGTCACGTGGGTTTTTTTTTTCTTTCTCTCACCCTCTCTCTCTCGCTTCTCGAGCAGAGTGAAGCTGACCCCCCACCCACTTGAAACGTAAAGGCAAATAGGCAGAGCGGTTAGTGCTACGTTTGTGCAGATTTGTGCAGGTAAAATTAGCGTTTGTGCTGCTACGGTTTCCGAGATATTAAACTTTATTTTATAGGTCATTCAAAGGTCACCATCCCCACAGACTGCTCCAAAACAAACCAAAATGGTCTACTTTTTTAGTGCTACGTTTGTGCAGATTTGTGCAGGTAAAATTAGCGTTTGTGCTGCTACAGTATCTGAGATATAATGATTTTAATTATTACGGCCTACGCTGTATAACACCAGTGTCTGTGGCAGTGAGTTTCAGCAGCTGTGGAGTTTTGCACTTTTTCTAGGCTTGCTGCATATTAACTTTTATTAGTTTACACTTTAGTAACACAATTTATTCAGCGGAAAGGTCGATATTTCTTTTGTTACCAGTGTAGAAACGTACACAAGGTAGGCTAAAGTTTTTATTTTTTCTGTGGCAAAACTGAGTTTCATGTGAAGTGATTCACGTATACCTAAATTATTATTATTTTTTACATACCCAGTTGGCCTCTATGATTTTGTTTTGAATTATATATGTTCATTATTATTAATGTAGCTGTCTCAGAAAAAATGAAGTGTTTGCTTTGATAGGTTGTTACCTACGTGTAGAAAACTGAATATTCCACAGCACCTAGGCGAGGGATCTTCAACCTGCGGCTCTAAAGCAACATGTGGCTCTCCGGCCCCTCCACTGTGGCTCTTATAAGACCAGGTAAGTCATTTTTTTATTATAAAGACAACAAGAAAGGGTTCTGTTAACAGTTTTTTTTTTTTATGAAATATCTGCATTGACTATTCACTGAATGTACAAGGCTTTTAAAAGTGATTTAATGTTTCATAGCTTCAAATCTGTTTACTGTAATTTTCAATTATTATGGAAAGGATGCACGTAGCTGGCCTTATTTTAACAAATACTTTTTTCCGTTATAAAGCTTTGATGATTCATTGTCTTATCAAATCTAAAAATAAGCATTTTTATTTACATTTCCATAGCTTACACGATACAACAACTCATTTTCTAGATATTTATAGGCTCTTTCTTTTTTTAGGCTCTAGACAGGTTTTGTAGCAGCAGGGGTAAAAGGGGCCCTTTGAAATGAAAAGGATGCTGACCCCTGACTTAAGCCACAAGGTAAACACAAAACAAATACAGAAAAGTTATTGACAGAAAAATAAAACGGTTACTTTCAAGGCTACGGGTGAAAGTGACTGGGTGTGTAAAAGCAAATATGCATCAGACTGACAAAGAAAAGAGCGTTAAAAGATTTTTAATTTAGAACTTCAACTTTATGTGCAAAACTGAACTTACTGATAACACACACTAGCCATTTGAACACATGTAACTGTAATGAACCAAATAAAACAGAAAAATGCAGGCAGCACTCATTATACTGTGTATAACACGGCATGGGGTTGTATTTTTTTCTTTTCAGATGCTCCTGTCACTCCATTTCCCAGGTCATCATAGCACTCCCACACACATGGAGCTCTCCTGCAGTATGCAGTGTAATGCCCCAAACCATCAGTGGTCATCTTTCCATGGAAAGCAATTAATGCCCTCAAAGTGAACGACTTTCCTTGGAGAACCAGGTTGGAGGGAAATTCATTCAGTGGAAATTCTGTTTGGTTTGCAAGGTCAGTATCAATCCACACGATATCTCCAATGTTGTAGCTGTGAGTAACTGTCCCTGCACAGAGCTCATTTCCTGTGGTGCTGTCTTCTGTTTTGAATTCTGATGGACACAGAGATGGATTGGAGAGTGGCCTGAGGCAGGTAGACTCAGGTAGGCCAAGTCCTGCTTCCACAGCAGTGCCAAGATGAGCCATACCAGACTCTTTGAGGACAGAGATGGCAGGAGAAACAAATGGCACTTCCCTTGTCATCCCTTTGCTGAGGTAGCAGTGCTGTGAAGAGCAGTGTTTGGTAAAATAAACACTTGAGATGTACCTCATTGTCTTAGCGATTACAGCGGAGATATTGCACTGAGCATCGATTTGGATCGCAGCAGACCTCAACGAGACAGCTTCAAACATTACACTAAGCAGCTCTGCTCTCCTCCTGTAGGTTTGTTGGGTCACACCATCTGTGGCAATGGCTTTCACCAGCTGCAGGACTGGGTTTTCACTGTCTTTCAGAACAGCATTTTGAAATGTGGAGCTGTCACAGAAGGCACAACATAAGCACTGAAAAAATGCATCAAATGCACAGGTATTGAGCACAGAGATTGTCGATTCCCCTAATCTAATAGGCTGATGGAGGTTTCCATTTTTTAATAATCCCACTTTCACTCTTTTGGCCCCAAAAGTTTCATCTGCATGGAGCCATTCGGTACATGAAGAGAGGTAGGAAGTCCTCTTCCTTTTTTTGGGTGGAACAGCTAGGCCCCTCCAGTTCTCAACTGCATCCCCATCAGCCGGAAGAATGTTTGTGGCAGCATCAGATCCCACAAACGGGTGAGCATCCATTTTTATTTTGTCTTCTGCATTGTGAGTCATCATGGATCCAGAATTGGCATCTGTGACTTTCAGTGATCCCACTGTTGCCTCATCTTTGACCTTTTCTTTTGCAGAACAAATCCGCATATTTCCCTCGATGAAGGAAAGATGACGAGCAATGAAGCGATCGACTCAAAGAGGCAAGTTGTCATGTTTGAAAAGGCCATGTTTTATGTTTTTGAACTCAGCTTCAACAGTGGCTGAACTTGCTGTGATGCTGGTGCTTTGGAAGAGAGGGACCATTATTCCTGTCCAGAGTGGCAAGTAACTTGCGAGTCTTATTATATGAGGAATAATCTCAGGGAGAAAGTGAATATTATCTCTATCCCCGTTTGCTGCAGCAGGTGACCTGCTCTCCTCACATATTTCTGTTACCCACTGTCGTAGGTCAGTCTGGATCTCATCCACTGAATCCACTCTCTCACTTTCCTCCGTCTGTTCATCTGGAATGATGATGGAGTCTTGAGCAATTTGGGCTTTCAAGTATTTCTTGCACCTTTCTGAAGGAAGAGGGGCTCCAGAATTGTCATCACCTTCTGCCTCACTGAGGGCCACAACAGTGATAGCATGTAGGAGCTGTTTTGCATGGTCCAAACATTGAGACTGAAGAAGTTTTGCTAATGACCTGACAAAGAAATTTTTAACACGATGTGTTTTCTTCTTCAGGCAGTCCCACTGGCATATCATCTTGATGCAGTGCGCAACATCAACCCTGATATAACAAGGGGGGAGTTTGGCAGACTGGGTTCCAAGAAGGACATGAAAGCATTCATTAAGGTAGGACTTCAGATCAGGATGAGGAGTGAAAGCCTTGACCAGAGCTCCCAGAATTGCCAGAGAAAAGTCACTCACAGCTTCCTTTGGCACAGGTGCACCTGCACGAATCCATTCTGTCAACCAGTTTGCGATGGCATTAACATCATGTTTCTCTGACAGCATTTGCACCACTGGGACACTGGGGCAATTGTTTTCTTTCAGAATACCTTGATAAAGGAAGATATGGCCAGATTTGCCATTTGGTCTCAGCAGTTTTTTCACAACTGAACCGGTTGCATCAAAACACACAGTTGGGGGAGATTTTTTTGACAATGTCTTATAAACATGCATCTGTGTTTGACTCCAGTAGTGACAGAAAAACCTGTCCAGTCCAATATCTCGGATGCTACCACTGTGAGGAACACTATATTTTAACAATTGCAGAGATGCAATGGGGTCCTTATCTCCTAATTCCAAGTCCTTTCTCTCTTGTTTGGCTTTTCGCAGAGTGGCCAAATTTGGAAGGTGGCTTGGCTCAGGATCTCCAACATCCATCAGATCTGCTGCCCTCGCTGACCTCCATACAGTTGGATGGACCTTTGCTCTACGGAACACAAGTGTACATGTATTTTTGATCTTCTTCCATATAAGATCGTTGATGATATGAGTCCAAGTGCCAGGTTTCAAAATTGTGTATTCCCTTTTTTGGGTAGGAGAAAACTTGTCATTGTATTCAACCTTTTCAGGAATAAATTTAACCCAGTCCTCAAAAGGGACTTCTAGTTCAAAAGCTTGACAGTTTTCTTGTCCAGGAGAAATGCAATGTGAATCTAACTCTCCTTCACTATTACTTTCCTGATCACTGATTTCCAAAGCTGACCAGATGTTGTGTCTATTTAGCTTCACAAAAGTTTACAGGGCCTTTGCTGACATCTTGTCTTCTAGCTGCTGACTCAGCTCTTTCCAGACTGATGCAGCTGGAGTGGGTATTTTGCCATTTTGGACTATGGCCTCTTTTGAATTACAAAGAACTGCAAAAATGGAAACCTTGTCTACAGATGGCTTTCGAGGCATCTAAAAAAAAAAATTAAAAAAAAACACACACTATGATTATGATGGAGCAAAACGTGATTTCTGAACTATATATACAGCCAGGAGCAACCCCTCCCCCAAGTTCTCCACCAATCTACACTTTCATATTTTGTGGAATTATTGCTTTTAAGATGGAGCTATTGAATTTGTGAGTTTATTAAATTGAGTCTGAGTATTTAACCCATGTACTGTACAGCACTTTAGTCCAGTGTACTACATGTTTTAAAGTGCTTTAGAAACTTTTTTCTTGGACATTTTTGAAAACGTTTAACATTGAAAAAAAGTCCTTTTGATCCAGACAGTTAGCTATATCATGTATTAACTCAGTAACTAAAACCTCAGTATTTTAAACGTAAGCTTACCTTGTTCAGAAATCAGATGAACGCTGTTCTAAGAATCCTTCAGACACAGTAATGCCAAATAATAGTTTTTTCTGCCAGAAAATGTGTATTTGATGCAAAAGACTGCTAGCTTGTTCGTTTCTCAAAGTGTTCATGGGAGTGTAAAATGTTCAAATGTAGTTTTCAATAAAGTTTTTTTAATCCACTCTAAAAAAAATAAATCCTCAAGCATTTGCATCGTGGTTTTATGAACAAAAAGTGATTGAAGTAAAGAAATTGAAGTAAAAAAAAAAAAATACACTCATTACAAATTTAGCTGATTACATACAACAAGAGGGTTTTTTTAACAGAACTTTATTGAACAAGTGAACACACAAAGTGAAAGGTCATTTGAAAAAGACATTTTTCAGCAGTAAACCATAACAGAATATCTCAAATCATAGCAGCACAAACGTTAATTTTATCTGCACAAACGTAGCACTAAAAAAGTAGACCATTTTGGTTTGTTTTGGAGCAGTCTGGGGGGATGGTGACCTTTGAATGACCTATAAAATAAAGTTTAATATCTCGGAAACCATAGCAGCACAATCGCTAATTTTACCTGCACAAATCTGCACAAACGTAGCACTAACCGCTCCGCCTATTTGCCTTTACGTTTCAAGTGGGTGGGGGGTCAGCTTCACTCTGCTTCTCTCTCGCACTTTTTTTCGCTTCACTCTGCACGCGAGCCTTGTGCTTTATGCTGGGCAGAGGGGGGAGGGGCGGTAGTTACACTCAGTAGCACAGGAACAGAGCGGGAGAGAGAGAGAGAGCCAGGGACAACAACATTAGAAAGGTATAGTAATCATCCACAACTATTTTCGGTTGCAGATGATAAAGGATTCAGAAAGTTTATTCATGCAGGCCCATATGACAGAGAATATGCATCTTCTTTATGTTTTCATATTTTAATTTATATTTAATTGTGTTGTGGTTTGCAGTGTTTTGTGTTGTTTTCACTTTAAATTTGTAAAAGGAAAAAGCTGAAAATTTAAATAGTTAAAAGTTGAAATGTGAATAGTTGATTTTTGTATTATATGATTTATTTATTACATTTTATGTGGAGTGAATAAATAAAAGTATATTTACGGTGGCCCCTAGAGACAAAGCACATACAAACTTCAAATCACGTACGAACTCTGAAGCACATAAAAACTCAAAACACGTACAAAAGACAACAGAAGTGCTCCAGGATGCTGGGCGCAGTGTTGAGCCTTTGTTATCTTGTGGCTACACAAGCCAGCAAGTACCAACGACCGGATTTGGTGTGTGGTAGTAACAGGTAAATGAACTTTTTTTTAAAAATTATTTGAATATATATGAGTGCTTGTGTATAAATACACAAACAATACACACATGCTTTCAATTGTGTAATTTAAGTGATCTAGTAGCTCTGCTTTGGAAGTTCAGTTCATGCTAGAAATGTGTTTTGGTGTTTGTACGTGTTTTGTCTCTAGGGGCCACCGCATATATTTATATATAAACATATATAAATAAAACCACTTTTTTTATGTTAGTAATTCCTTTTGTGCGTAATTCTATATTATTGTTAATAATAAATTAATTAAAGCAACAAAACAACCTGAAGAGCCAGTTCGGAGCCAAAAGAGCCGGCTCTTTTTAGTGAGCCGAACCGAAAGAGCTGGATCTCTAAAAAGAGCCGGAAATCCCATCACTAGTGTCCAAGCATTTTGTCCCCTCCCCCCTTTTTATACCGCGCCCCCTGCAATGGCTCTGCGCCCCCCCTAGGGGGCGGGCCCCACACTTTGGGAAGGTCTGCACTAGACAATGATGCATGTTCAATCATCCAGGGAATCCTGAGGACTCAGATTATGTGTGTTTGTACTTTTTTCTATTTCTGGTTTTATTGTGTCTCTTGAATATTTTGAGTTTCTCTGTGGCGCAGCTCCTTGTAGCAGTTTGAGACCTGAGCCTTTGTGCCAGAGGCTTAAATTATCAATATACATGTAATTATTATGTATAACTCACTGCATACAGAAATATTTTGTCTGGGAAAACTTCTAAAGTATTTGAAATCTGCATATGAAAGAAAAATAAGTGTGTATATGCGTGTGTGTCTGTGTGTATGTGTGTGTTTGTTCACAGGTCTATATATAGGCAGAGTGATGCTGCTGAGCTTTAATCCACTGTTCTGCCTGTCAGCAGGTAAACAGACAGGTGGATTACTGCAGCACTTTCATCATCATTATTACACCGGAGATTACAGCAAGCACACACACACACACACACACACACACACACACACACACACACACACACACACACACACAGTCCCTATCAAAAGTCTGAACGTGTTTCCCTTTTTCTTTTAGTTTCACACTCAAAACCAAAGACTGTGAAATATAATAATTTGTCTCTGAAGAAGGAGTGTAAAGTAAACCCAACCTAAAACGTAGCGAGACAGATTTGATTGTGTTACAAAAAGTGTTACAAAAGTGGAAGAACTTTGATGAATCTGAACTGAAAAGCACTTTATACACATTAGTTTAGCGATAAAGTAAATAAATGAATGGCCTGTTTTAAAAAGCTTGTTCTGTTGTTGTTGTGTGCATGATTTATACCATGTGTTAAACACAGATTTTGGTTTTTGCCTCATTTCTGTCCTCCATAAATCACATGGTTAAAGGAGCATTGGCTTTGTTTAAATGTAAACGTTAACCACTGTCTGCTTATTATATGTCTGATGTCATCGGTCATTTCTGGGTCCGAACACTGAGAGTTAAAAAAGCTCCAATAAAATGTAGGTATAAAAAATAGTGAACAAAATAAGATGCTGACCACCGTGATGCTGAAACTGAGGCTCCTAAATGGAGACACCTTGGCTGAGTCCATCTTTTAAAATGGTAAATGGCCCTTATTTGTATAGCGCTTTACTAGTCCCTAAGGACCCCAAAGCGCTTTACATATCCAGTAATCCACCCATTCACACACACATTCACACACTGGTGATGGCAGCTACATTGTAGCCACAGCCGCCCTGGGGCGCACTGACAGAGGTGAGGCTGTCGGACACTGGCGCCACCGGGCCCTCTGACCACCACCAGTAGGCAACGGGTGAAGTGTCTCGCCCAAGGACACAACGACCGAGACTGTCCAAGCCGGGGCTCAAACCGACAACCTTCCAATTACAAGGCAAACTCCCAACTCTTGAGCCACGATCGCCCCACTTTTAGATACAGTCTATGCATTTTTTTTTTACTCAGAAAAAAACCAAGCAAAAATGTTTAAGTGAAGCAAATATGTACAATTAAACCCAAAAGTAATCAATTAACACTTTTAATAAAGGATGTTTATAATAAATCTTATAATACAGATTATTATTTATTATCAGTCATTAACTTATTTTGTTAATGCTCATCCTTATTTTACATCACTTTCAAAACCTTCCACTGCATGAGCTGAAGTGCATAAATACATTTGCCCTGACAGAAATAATTCAGCACCTTAAATGTATAAACCTGATGAAAGCTGAATGGGTTAAAAGAGATAACGTGAAGTAAAACACAGGGTGAAAGCACGTTTTGTTCCCTGCACCTCCTCACTCTGTCACGTCTGTCGGTCTAATCCAGCCTCGTTGTGCTGACCGAGGATAACCAGCTTCAATCCTCTCAGTCAGCTCATTCACTGAAGTCTGTCTCTGTCTGTCTGTCCATCTGTCTGCGCGTGGAGGTTTGTAGGTGAAGAAAGTGGGAGGGAGGTCCTCAGGGCTGGTCAAAGTTCACCGCTGGGTCACCTGATTGGCTGAGAGAAGCTGTGAAGGACAGCAGGCATTTACATATAGAGCCTCGGGGACAGACTCCTGTCTCCTCCTCTGATCCAGCCTCGGCACACCTGCGCACCACAGGTGAGTCCTCTGACACATCCAAGGTGTTCCTGTTTTATATTTACATTTGTAGATCCTGGAGGGTCTTTCAGATTAAACCTGTCGAGGTACCTGTCAGTACAAAAGGAACAGTTATTAAACTGAGCTGCTAAAGTTTCCTCCAGGAGCCCTGAAAAGGAGAAAAAGCCTGTGATTCCAACAAAGACAGAGAGAGAGACAGAGAGAGCTCTGCTGTGAGAAACTTTAAAGACCAAACCAAAACAACAAAACGTGACACTTTATTTAATATCCTCAAAATTTCCCCTTGTGGGACTAATAAAGGTATCTTATCTATCTTATCTTAAAACAAAAAAAGTTCTTCTGCTTCTGTTTTATTATTCAGTTTTATAAACTAAAATAGACACAATTATCTTCAAAGTTCAGGATCAAAGGTTTCATGTTCAAGCTTAGAAATAAATAAAATACATAATTAAAACTCACTTTATCTGATTATTTGGGTGAAGTTTGTCACTTGGTTTTTTGTCACTTAATTTAAGACAAATATGGTTTTCAGGACTCAAATTAAAAAAAGTTTGTCCCTGAGTTTAAAAAGTAAATGTTTATTCTTCATATTGTAGGATAAATAAAACTAAAATTAAATAAAACTAACTGGGCTACACATGTGACATGTTTTATTTCTAAGCAAAAAATGATTTCTGGGACTTCAGACACATTTATGACTGAGCTTAAGAAACTACAGATTTCTCAAATTGTGGATGTTTTTTGTTTTTTTTTGCTGATTAGTTTTGATGTCATGAGAAATTATTTTGCATTAAAAAATCATCTTATTTCAGTCAGATTTTGGAATACAAATGAGTAGCACTGACACGTGCTCTTTATTCAGTTGTTGTAATTATTGGAAGTACAAAGTTTCTTCGTGGATGCAGACTTCCTCACGTTGCCCTGGACTGATTTTGAAGATGTCTGCAGGTGTAGCTTTCACTGAGACGAGGTCACAGACTTCTGAGAAGGTTTTAACAGGATTAACTGAGTTAAGTCTGATCAAACCTCTCGGTTATCTCAGGGTAATTAAATCAGCAAGGAGAAATCGTTTATCCGTGTGGATGGACAAACAAACAAAGACATAGATAAATAACACATCGTTAGTGAAAATGTGTCTTTTTGTACATATAATTCCATCCACCCGTCCATCCATGCATCCATCCATCCATCCATCCTCTTCTGCTTTCAGTTCAGGGTGATAGGTGGGGTACACCCTGGTGTCTATCGCAGGGCTTGTGTAAGAATAAATATGTACCTGAATGAACTTACAGTCCACATGTACATTGTGACAAACTGACTCATATTTCTCCCTGATTAACTTCCTGTTTTCTTCATCTTTGGTGTCCAAATCTCTCCTGGTTACTTTGAATCATCAGCAAAACATGTTTCTAGCAGTGTCACAGGAACTACTGACTACTTCTATTTTCAATTAGTGAAAATGTTTCTCACTGGCGATTTTTATGGAAACTGGCTTTTTTTTAGTGAAAGATATAACTGAGGTGTGTTTGCTCACACGTGGAGGACAAAGACAATATTTGGTTGGCAAGAAAAGGTTTTACAGATTTTTAGTTCACCATCAACTTGACATTTTGTTACTTTGTTGAGTAAATCAAGAATCAGACAGAATGGAGGTGAAAATATGGAATTTGTTTTCAAACATTCTGAGTTTTTAGACGTTGCTGTGATGTCGCACGCTTTGTCAGTCAAGTTATTCCCTTCTTTCATTCAGGCACCGCGGACCAGCCTCCTTCAGTCTGAACCAAGATGAGCCCCAAAAATGTGATTTTCAAGAAGGTTTGCAAGGACAAGTCGGTGAGCTGGTTGAGTTTTCTCAGTAAAATTAGAACCGTGAGTGTTTTCCTGAAAGGATTTTCCAGACTGAAAGGAGCTGACAGTCATTTTCATTCATGACTGTCAGCTGAAATGTTGTCATACAACTAAACTGCATTCTCTGATATTTATCAATGAAAAGCTTCATTTTCAAGACTTTTCTTTTTCTTTTGCTTCTTCCTCGTCCTTTTCTTTTCAACTCTGTACATCTACACTTTTGTTTTTGTTTTAGCCACATGACAAAGAGACACATTTACAGAAGCCAGAATCGTCTCATACGCTTGTTTTTGCCATTATAGAATTTCTGTTAAGAGATTTTTAATTTGGGAAACAGGTGGAGGTGAACCTGAATCATTTAAAGGTTGCCTCCCATTTGACCTTAGAACTGAAGAAGCTTCTCGGATGAGAGGTGAAACGTCTTCAAGCAACTTAAAGAAGTCCAGACGCTTTTCTTTGCAAGCTCCTTTGACTAAAGGTTGCCTCATTGCCTCACTGTGAGATCTATCATCAAAGGTTCTCTGAGCCTTAAACCTGTCTGAATGTGTCGTATTGTCAGTGTTAAGCTCGTCACCGGTGACGACCTCAGGGCATTAATCCAAACCCCGATGTTGCAATAAGCCCAACCCTAATAGCTGAGATTCTTAAATCTAACAAAGCAAACAGTTAAAACAAAACTTCAAATGTATAAATAGTAACAAGTCTCAGCTTTGAGGTGAGCGATGGAAGTGGCGAGCAAAGAATTCTTTTTATTGGCTGAAGCCTGGAACCAATCATCAGCAACAAAAGACAAGTGATGTCATTTGTATGTAGTCATGGCTTTATGGTTAAATTGTGGCACAGGCCTAAATCTAACTGCCACAGTGGCATTCTACCACCAGCAGTAATATCCTGTGTAATCACACTACACTGACCAGCACAACGAGGATGTCCCAGTGAGGAAGCAGGCTGTGGTTGGAGTGGAAATATAACTCTTCTGTGTATAGAAGACATCATTTCCGACGCCCTTCTCTCTCTCCAGAGTTTCAATGAAAGTAACTTTAATTCTGTGAAGCAGCTCAGCTCACTGATCCTCTGAAGGTCGACACGACAACGTGAGCTGATTTATGATGGCTTTATTGCAGCGAGGGCTTCGCTCTGTTTATCGAGCACATGTCTGACCTCAGTACAGTCTGTGCTGAGCTCTGTCAGATAAGATGAGGCCTTCTCCCACAGGCTGGGAACACCTGGATAACAAAAACATCATGCCTGTCGGAAATGCTAACGCTCAGGTGACACTGCTGGAGAGCGCTTTGTCTTTTATGAATTATTAGAAAAGATATGAATCTGAATAAATAATAACAAAGAATGAATTATTCATTATATGTTAACTTCATATTTACCAAAATGCTTCCATCGCTTTAGCGTTTGCAGTTTGTCTGTTTCACATCAGTCTGAATATTATCGAGTTTTTAATGTAAACATTTTTTTCTAATTTTTTTTCATTATTTTCATTTTTAAAACAATATTCTTGTTCAGTTATTCTAAATAAACAACAACAAAACAACAGAAACAATGAATATGTCATCAGCTGGTCAGTCTCATCACACAGTTTCTGCTGAAAGGCTGAATTCACTTTAGAATTATCAGCTGAAAGTTTCTTGACTGATATGTTTCCTCTGACCTCGCCTCTAACTTCTTTCGAGTGTGTGGGAGTCCCTCCAACCAGCCCACGTGTACTTTCTGCATTCGTTTGTTCTTCAGGAGGATCAGATATCAGACCTGTTGTGATGCCGACTCGGATTTATTAGTTGAGCTATGTCTCACCTGAGCTGCAGGTGTCTGGACTCAGATCACGGTCATTGTAGACCTCGGTCATTAAGCAAATTGGAGCAGACAAACTGGACAAACTGAGGTGTGTTTAGCATCAGCGGGTGATGCTTCCTGGATGTGGTGTTTCAAGACTTTCTTTCCTCCTTCAGGTTGGAGTCTACATGGGGAAAAGAGACTTTGTGGACCGTGTTGATTCTGTGGAACCACTGGGTGAGTCTGTTGTTTAAATGGGGGAAAAACCTCGACATTGCCTGTGATGTAGCGCGCACCCCAGCACTGATGCTGCAGAGCCTTTGGCTTGTTTGGGGTTTTTCTGTTCAGTTGAATTTTCTGTGTAATTTACTGAACTCAAAGTTGAGAATAGAAACATGACAGCTGGACTTCTGGTAAATCAAACAAATAATCAAAGTAAATAACCAGCACAAATTAAAATAAATGGCATCTATATTGTCCAGCTATATTAGCATATGGATTGAGACTTTATTGCATCTGTTTATGTCTTTACGTTGCTGTTTGAATATTTTGATCATCCTTTTACATGAAAGTGTAAATTTGTTTTATTGAAAATCTAATTTTTACCACTAGATGGCGTCATCCTCGTTGACCCGGAGGCCCTGCAGGGGAGGAAAGGTCTGTACAAAACACCAGAGCTCATTTTATTGGACAGTTTCTTTTGCATTTATGTCCATGGCCACAGCCACACTGGATTAAAAGAGTTACATTTAGATTCATTATTTTAGCTGCAGTTTCCTGATACTCAGCCTGACGGGTCTTTGAAAAGTTGCTTCTCATTGTTTTTTGGTTAAATATGAAAATAACGAAATCGCTGCCTACCTGACTGTTTGAACTCGGATTCAAAGAGATTCCAGTCATATAAATATAAAGGAGATTTTTGAACTGATTTGTCTCTTCTGCCCTCTAGTGTTTGTCACGCTGTCGTGCACCTTCCGCTACGGCAGAGATGACATGGATGTGATGGGAATCGCCTTCCGCAGGGAGCTGTACCTGGCCACCCGGCAGGTGTACCCGCCCCTGCAGGACCGCGAGAAGGGTATCCACACCAGAGTCCAGGCCAAGCTCCTGCGCAAGCTGGGAAACAACTCATACCCGTTCTTCTTCGAGGTGACACTTCAGCGGCACTGCAGACAGGCAGAAACTTCAAATAGAAATAAACTGAAAACAGCCAAAGTCCTGAGTTTAAATCTGCTGAAGTAAGCAGGGGAAAGTACTCAGAGATGGATGAGATGAAGACAAAAAAATCCTTTTAAGCACACAGTGCAACATGGACAGGAACTACAGCCTTAGGAGAAAATCATATAGACATTCAGGTGCATGCATGTTGGGTTAAAGTCATGTTTTTGCCAAATCTCAGGTGTGTGGTGAGATTTTGTGGCAGAAAGAATAAGAATAACTGAGACGGCTCGACGTTCTGCTACCTGAGCTGAACGTTAAGGCCCAGTGTGGTGACATCATCACTGTAACCGTTAAGGACAAGTGACTGGTTCATGGATCACAGACAGACGTTAACATGCTGGCACATAAGAGGAAATGAATGGTTCTGTCTCAGTCTCCATACAGTCCATACGTTTGTTTTTCTTCTTTGCAGTTCCCCGATAACCTGCCGTGCTCAGTGGCCCTGCAGCCAGCACCCAGTGATGTCGGAAAGGTAAGATTCAAACTCATGAGTCAGCAGTGATGACACGGATGCCTCGCAGGCTGGTGAAGCATTCTCGTCTCTCCTCTTCTGCAGCAATGTGCTGTGGAGTTTGAGATTAAGGCGTTCAGCGCTGAGAGCCAGGACGCCAAAGTACGCAAACGGTGAGTGTCAGCGGGTCCGATCGGACGGTAGGAGCCGGGAACACAGCTGGAAGTGAACAATATCTAATGTGGATGATTTTGTCCTCTTTGGTACAACAGGAGCACAGTGAAGCTGATGCTCAGGAAGGTGCAGTACGCTCCGGAGGGCGAGGGGATAGCGCCCTCTGTCGAGACCACCAGGGACTTTGTCATGTCGGACAAACCGCTGCAAGTCAAGGCCAGTTTGGACAAAGAGGTGGGTCCAAAGTCTGAAGCTTCAGTTGATCAGATACTTCATAGCTTTGGCGTGTTTTTATCTGCTACTCGAACATGAAGGGTTTGGCGGGTTTTCATTGTTGGTTTCTGCGACTTTTTTCCCTTTTCAACTAGTTTTTGATCAGTTTCAGGGAATAATCCTGACACTGCTCACGTCCTCCGACCCTGTGTCCTGTTTCAGGTTTACTATCACGGTGAGCCCATCAAAGTTCACGTTAGCGTCACAAACAACTCCAGCAAGAACATCAAGAACATCATCCTCTCCGGTAAACGCGACACTTAAGAGCTCATTTTATTTCTCAGAGGTTCATGTGGAAACACATCAGAGTTGATGTCTTAAACATCATGTCTTTTTGTGTCTTGTCTTTCCCAGTTGACCAGATTGCCAACGTGGTTTTGTACTCCAATGACAGCTATGCCAAATGTGTGGATATCGAGGATTCTGGGTAAAAGTCAGGACACACTGAACTCATCATCTTACCTGTATCGTGCAGTTTATCTTTTTCTCCCAAAAAGAAAAACTGACTTCCACACGAGCAGGTTAATCATTAGATATTGAAATATTATTTTTATCCTTTTATCCTTTTTAGGATCTATAAATTTGAACAAAGTGGACAGAAAATACAGACGCTTCCTTCAGTTGTTTGATCTGAACCATTGCAATCCACTTTTAATCAGAATCGATTCGAATGAACAAGGATCAAATTGTTTATTGTGCTTTTCATCATATTGTTAGACACCGTCAGGTTCATTGTACCTTATAGTTCTGATCTTTTAAAGTAAATTAACAGGACTTCTCAGAATTTTGTAAAAAATGTAACATTAAATTTTGCTGATATTTTAACCTTTTGATTATTTTGTGTGTTTCCTTTAAAGCTTATCTGTTCTTTCTTGTCAGGGACTCGGTGTCTCCTGGAGCGACGCTGCAGAAAGTCTACACGATGCTGCCTCTGCTGGCCAACAACAGGGAGAGGAGGGGCATCGCTCTGGATGGCAAACTGAAGCATGAAGACACCAACCTGGCCTCCTCGAGCATGTGAGCAGTCAGTCAGCTCCAAACGCTGATGCTCAGTTAGAATTTTTAAAAAAAGATGCTTTCAATCGTTTTTTCCGTTTCAGTGTCAAAGACGGCGTGCTGAAGGAGGTTCTGGGGATCATGGTCTCGTACAGAGTCATGGTGAAGCTCATCGTTGGAGGGTCAGTCTCTCCTCTTCATGTGTTTGAAATGTGGCTTCATTTCTTTTAGTATCCTGAAAAGTGTTTTGCATTTCTGAGGATGAGATAAAAAGCAGGCAGATGATGAGCGGGCAGAGCCAGTGTTGCTCTCATCGTCTATTTGCTTTGATTTTCTTTGATTCGTTGTGGTGCTCACTGCTGCTTAAGAGCTCCAATTTTCTTCATGTTACTCTGATAAATCTGAGCCAACCTGTGACCTGAGTATCCTAAAAATGTGCGTAGAGGAATGAAAAGCACTGAAACTGAATGTACTCGTGTTCAAACGTCCTGTCCTTGTTGTCACTGCATGTAAACGTGTTTCTATTTGCTCTGATCTTTGTCTCCAACACGCTCACAGGATGATGGGCTCGAGGTGAGTTCATGTGTCCTTGTTTTCACTGATAGTTACTACGATGTTCAGTTTCTAGGATCAGCAGTATTGCTCAACATGAGCTGAAGACACTCAGCAAACTGCTGCAGGATGAATCAGACATTAAATGATGAGACAGAAATGTTTGTTCTGCTTTTACTCTGCAGCGAGGTCGGTCTGGAAGTTCCCTTCAAACTGATGCACACCAAACCAGACGCAGGTAAAACTGCAAATGTCCTCATGTTTACAGCAGCTGTGCACATCTGTACCACTGCAGGTTCTTTACTTCAAAAGTCAAACCAGATCATTATATAGACAATATTATATCAGTATAACACATATGCTTATATACAGTTTTATATATGTATTAAAAGAAGTTAAGTTGCAAAAAAAAAACAGTTAAAGAAATGTAAAATTTTCCAGCGTGAGTAACTCAGCATGAAAGGAAAAGATTTCCTGAATCCTCAGTGGTTCTCAAAGTGGGAGGTAACGCCCTCTGTTGGGTCTTAAAAGAACTGCAGTTTATTTTCATAGTAAACCGATTTCAAGTGAAAACAGATCAAATAAATTAGTCAAGTCTTAAATGTCAACATTAAAGATTCGACTAAGGTGGATATCAGATAACAAAGGGTTTAAATTTAAGGTTTGGTTGGGCCAGATCTGAAACTGGTCCGTGTGAAGTTCAGGAGAGACGCTCAGAGAAAACAAAGTTGTGTTCATTTTGTAGAAATTTGTTCAAACTTCTTTGTTTGTTTTTTCTTTATTGCTGCCATCAGTGAAGGAGAGGTAAATATGCAAAATAATTTCTGTTTATCTGGTCGTGTGTAACTTTGAAACATGTTTTCCATCGACACAGCACTGGTGCGTAATCCACAACATGTCGATAGCTCTGCTGGAAACACTTGCATGAGTACCTACTGCAAGAATATTAACAACTGAAAAAAAGTTAAATTTAAAAAGAATATAAACAATGATTTTATCCCCGTGGAAGACACCCTGAATTGTTCTAGTGATTATGCGCCGTGTTGGTTGGAAGAGACTGAAGCAGTGAACACGATCGAGTCAGAGGCAGCAGATTAGCTGAGGATGAACATCGTCATGCTTATTGTGCCCGATGTTGCTTTTGTTCCTTTATATCCAGGGACAGGATTGAGTTTCAGGATCTTTATCTCTTCATCAGCATTTTTAAGGGCTTCCTCTCTGCCAGCTCCTGTCCTCATCAGCAGTATCAGCTTCCCTTTGTTTGTTCTTCAGTGTTCGGTGTCTTTGTGTCCTCTTTCCTCCACAGTGTGAGAAATGGCTGAGAGGTCAATCCAGTCTTTTTATTTCCATCTTTTCCTTCACATCAGTCGATCAGATTACCAGAGTGACAGAGCAGATTAAAACCGAAGAAAAGCCCAGATAAGAAAAAGTTCATCAGATTAGAAACAAAAATGGAAAATAATGAGGACTCCTAGTCGAAGACAGCTAACTGAACATCCTCTCTGAGAGAATCTTTTCAATCACATAATGATGTCATTTAAGACAAACGGGGCCTCGTTTATCTTCGGTCACGTGATGTTCTGAAGCACGATACGGGCCTCGGCACAGGCTTCATTTGGACACGCACCTTTGCTTGACAACGACTTCGGGGCTTCAGTGTCAGACGTAACATCACGCTTGGAAACAAAAAGCTAACACAGCTGGTTGGAAGCTCTGTGTGGCCTCCCTGACACGTTTTCTGGTTTATTCATAGCAGAACATGTGAAGAAACTGAAAATACCACCTTAAAGCTCTGTCAGGATGGCAGTAATCTAATACTTTTTACAGTATGTGGTTGGAGGAGGACAAAAAACGCCAAACAAACACTAACAAGTATTTTGTTTTACTGTTAATGTAAAAAAAAAGGTTCATGGTTTTTAAGTTCCCTCCATTGTCACAGCAAACCAGTGATAAAATGTGGACAAGTTTAAAACTGAAAACAAGGTGAAGGTTAGAAAGTTGTACCCACCGAAACTGCCAATCACGCGCTTCACGTTCAAGTTCTCCAAGCTTTTTAACTTTTTTCCTGAAATAATTTCTAATTCTTCTGATTCCCTCAGTGCTGAAGAGATGAAGACTTGGGAAAAATACTGCTAAAAACCATCTCTTTCTCCTTTTTAGGATGAATCTCAGCATGTTTCATTATTGTGGATGAATGGGTCACAGCGTAAAGCGGGAGAAAAATCTCCTTCACACAGTCTAGTATATGTGACTAGATGGTAAAAACAGTAAAAGTTTACTAAGAGTCGTGCTGATGTGGTCTGAGGTCAGACACATCTGGGCTGCGTCAGTTCAGCTGCAGCAGATGTTGTGTGGGCTGTTTGTGGGTCAGATGCCACCTCAAACCTGACATACAGCGATTGTGAGGTGGACCTGGGCTCCATCGGTTAACACAAGGCCAAACGTGACAAAGAAGAAACGGGAAATACATCAAAGTGTTGCTCTGTGGATGCTCAGCTGAAGTCTCAGGCTACGTTCACACTGCAGGCGACTTTTCTGACCCTGTGCGACCCATATCCCATCATGGTGTGACGGCGTGAACGGCACAAATCCGATATTTTCAAATCCGACCTGGGTCACTTTCGTATGTGACACTGAATCCGATACATATCTGATGTTTCAGAAAGCGACTGCTGTTTGATGGTCATGTTGCATTAAATCCGTCTTTTACATCACTGACACAAGACAGACGCCAATTATCAGCCCCGGAGAAGACAAACGAGAAAGCATGGCGGCGTGTTTGCTGGCTCCATACATACCTCTGCACGGAGGCAGCAGCCACTGCTCCAACAAGGCCATTGTTAAAGCACGGGCTCTCTTTTTTTCTGTGTCCTTCTTTCTCTAATGAATCTGACAAAATTCTGTCAGTTACGACTGTGCAGAAATTGACAGACTGCTGCAACAACACCTACTAACTCTGTAGCCGCCATTTTTACTTCCGTAAACAGAGCGCACTGAGTACGACCTCTTCTTTTGCGCATGCGGGCCGCTTTGAGGGCTGTGAACCGTTCACACTAGAGTACGTTTGCTGTCACATTTTATTTGTAGGGTAAGAAACCAGACAAAATAATTGGATTTAATCAAAAAATCGGAATTGAGCATCAGGACCGGCAGCGTGAACGTAGACTAAGTCTGTAGTTTGTGCTGTCTCGTTTCCCAGCTTTCCCCATCCTGCTCTGTGTCCCTGATGTGATAACTGTAGGGCTGATGTGCTGCTTTAAACACTAACTTTCTCTGAAACGCTGCTGCTGTCTGTAGTGAGCAGGAGGAGGAGATTGTGTTCGAGGAATTCAAGCGCTCCTACCTGAAGGGGATCATCGGCGATGATGACGACGAGGAAGGCAACGTTTCGGGTGGTGACGACATGGCGCCCAAAGAGAAATAGAGGAGAGAGAGTGAAAGAGGGTGAAACAAAGAATGCTGGGAGTTTGAGTTTGTGCTAGAAAAAGATTTAAAGGCGCATACCTGTGGTTGTGCATGTTTAACCTTCAGGTGTATTTTACATCACTGCAGGATGTTTTCATCCATCATCTCTATTTGATCTTCTGCTCGGTCTCCTTCAAGCTCCTGAGGAAACAAATATCTGTTTAGGTTCCAGATTTTGTGCTTTTGTTCATCAGGGCATAGCTGAAAAAACAAACCGGTGACCTAAAGCGAGATAAATGCGGCACAAACCTGCAGTGCTGCAGAATCACTTTGAGTTATTACCTTTGTAACTGCTAGTAAACACGTGGTTTCAGCCAGATTCAGAAATAAATAAATCCAACGTCTAAACCAATAGTCAGAGTCTTTAGACACCAGTGGACTTCAGATGTTAACATCAGATCTGAGGACAGAAAAAAGACTTGGTGACAAATAATTTGAAGCTAGCATCCTGTTAAAATGCAGAACCACAGAAATGATCCTGATATTAAAAGTTTAAAAAAATCCTTTAACATTATTTAAAGGTTTGTTGTGTAGTGCTTTTGTTTTTTGGCTCCACTCTTCATGTTCAGATTTAAAGTCATTTCTGTGTCTTTTGAAAACTGCTGCAGACAGTTTCTGTTTTAATGAGGCTGAAACTGATTATAAAGGTGTTTCTGACTTTGAGTTCAGATTTACTGTAGAGACACTGATGTAGAAGGATCAATTCAATCTGGCCCTCAAACCAGACGTGTTTGTGCGACAGTGCACGTTTAAATCTGACAATAAAGCTAATTTATTCATTTCTTTGTTTCTTTGCTCATTTTCTGGTTTAAAGTTCTGAATGGCTGAAATGTGGGCGGGGCAGGAGCCGACGACTGGATCCAGCTGTTGTGTTACTGAGTCTTTATCTTACAATATAAAGTGCCGTGAGGCGACTGTTGTTGTGATTTGGTGCGATAAATAATGAAACTAAATTGAATGAAATGTTAAATAGATGAAGGATGTGGAAAATATGGCTTCAGTCTCGGTCCTTCTCACCACTGTACAATAAATATTAAACCTGTTTATTTGTTAGTATATTTAATCAAAGTGTATTTACCTTCATATTAATTTAGCTCAAATATTCAGCTTTTACTTCCTGGTTCTTATGTGTGACGGTCATGTGAGAAACAGAGGACTGATGTGGCATTCTTTAAAAAAGTGCTTTGATATTTTTATTCTGCAGTTTCATCATCATCATCGTTTATATAGCGCTTTAAAAACACACCAAAGTGCTGAACGATAGAAACATAATAGATACCATAAGAATAATAAATACGATAAAATAATAAACATAGCGAAAACAATAAAATATAAGTAAATACAAGTCAGTCAACCACTGAGTCAAAAGCCAGTTAATAAAAATGCGTTTTCTATCTGGATCTAAAAACCAGCACTGATGTGAAGATTCGGTTTAACATGAATTGTTTTTAAAGCCGTGGAGACTCTTCGTTTATTGTGTCGTTCTCCAAGCCCGTCGATTCCTGCTGAAGTCTTTGCAGATGCATGTTCTAACAACAAATCCTGGTCATCAAATTGAACTAGTGCAGCATTAATTATTAACGTGGACATTTCACACCCCTGCTGATCCAGTTACTCAGGCTCTCAATTAACATTAAAATATTAGAAATTAAACCTCAGTGATTTCCTTCCAGCTCAGACTCTTCATCAGCAGATCTACATCAGCTCACACTGCACCGGACTCTTAACAGCATTCAAAACAAAACTTTTGTTATTGTGTGAGGTGAGTGTGAGTGTCATGAAATGCACAGCTAAACAAAATGTTGTATTCTTTTTGTAACAATCCATATTTAACAATCACCTTAAGTGAAAAATGATCATCGTTGGAGATTTTTTATTAGCAGATGAATTTGCAGTAAGTGCTGAATCAGAATAAACTGCAGTGTGTTAAAGTTTAGAGTTTGTTGGGAGCAGCCGGGCTCAATGTCTGGTTTTGCTCTGCACACGAGATTCATGTCACAAGTTAATTTTTGGACCAGGGGACCCAGAAAATGTGCTGCTGCTGAAAATAACTCAAACACAAAGTTTAAGTGAAAGTTTTTAATTTCAAACAAAGCCCACGATGCACAGATCGCAACAACCTGAAGCACAAACAGGCGACACGGTGTGGTCGCTGAAAGCACCTCAGAGAAGGTGAACGATGCTTTAACCTGTTACACATGCAACACACTCCGTTTACTGTCTGAATCCAAACACACGTCCAACATCACCTGATGGTGTCGCAGGTTTTACAGATTATACCTTTTACAAAGTGGAAGTTTAATGTTGCGAGACATCAGGCAGTGATAGTTTCACAGGTAGCTTCATTGTACAACCTTTGTTTTAAATCATATAATAAAAAAATAAAACCTTAAAAATAGCGAGAAAAGCCTTTAATCAGTTATCCTACATTCAAAATTAGATTTTCTTCAAAATTAAGAAAACATTAAGAAAATAATGGCACGTGTTCTCACTCTTTATATCTTTTAAAATATTCATGTGTACTGTGGAGATCTGTGGAGATTATGATTCTTTTACTTGATGATCCTGAAGAGAATTTCACTGATTTTGTGGAGAATTTGCCGGCACGTCTCATTGCCATGTCTTCAGCCTTCTTCATTTCTCGCTGTCTCGTTTGCGTCACAGCTCTGTTCCCGCTCCTTCACTGTAAACCTTTTAAAACCTACATCTCAACAGACCTGTGGTGATGTTATTCCATCGCCTGCAGCTGATCCACGTATTTACATTTTCTATCAAAAATATTAAAACCTCTGCTGCTAAATGAGCTTTCTGACAAAAGGACGCTCTAACAGTTGATTAGTGCATGATCAAATGCTGGCATATACAAGCCCAGATGCATTTTCATATGAGTGTTGAATCATAGCCACATTTAAAAGGAGGGTATTATGGCTGTTCAATTTTCTTTCTTTTTTCCAATTGTGTGTCAGCTGATCCCAGCGGTCACTGGGTGTGAGGCAGGATACATCCTGGACAGGCCTCCAATCTGTCACAGGGAATACACATCCTGTCTTTAAACTGTTGCAAGAAGACAGATAACTGAGAGGTTCGTCAAAGTCAGTAAGCACAAATCATTCAAATAGTGATTGAAGATATTTTAGTCGGAACCAGTACTTGAAGCCACTAGCATTACCAGTAAAACAGGACTTGATTTTAGGGGGAGTTTATTTTTGTCTCATCCAAGTGTGACATAAGAGACGAGAGATGTTTGCAGTCAGGAGAATGTTTGTTAGACACATGACTTCCAGGTGAAAACCTTTTAAAATTAGTATTCTGCAACATTGTAACGCTTTTTTATTTCATTCGACTTGTTTTTATTGTCCCAGGAAGAGTTGGAATTAAGGTTCACTTAGACAACGTTTGACAATAATTGCCTGGATATGCTAACATGCTAAGTGTTAAACAAATACTTCAAGAAGGATTTTGTGTGTTTATTGTTGGGTTTTTTGCTGGCCTTTCCTTTTATGTGATGCCAGCTTCAACAACCAAACAGAATTAGATTTAACCCAAGAAATAAAACCTGATTTTTTTAATTGAGTAGTAACTACAGTGTGGTACAATGGTCCTACAGTAGAACTTGTATTCAGCATAACTCTGGTAGAAAAACCTATTTTAACAATTGTCATTGCTTCATTGCTAGAATACCCCTCCTTTAAAACTTGCAGTTATAAAATCACTGAGAATTTGATTGGATGCTTGTTGTGCCTCATCTATAACTGTGCAACTGAAAAGAAACTAATTTGGTGGAGTGGTGGTAGGGTCGGGACCATCCCAGCTGTAGCGTCCATGATGTGGCTGTGGGAAGTAGTGATTTCTGCCCAGAGGAAATTCGCAGGAGTCGGGGTGCAGCAGATACCCAGAGAACGTGCTAGTGCTTTCATTATCAGTGTACATGCCATTGGTGGTGGGGTCCTTCACCTGCAGCCAAACCTGGTCTCCCATGTAGAGGTGGAGGACCACCGTGTGGCTTGTGGTGGATGGGACGGTTCCTTCTGTTATTTTAGCCACAGGGTAGAAATTGCGGAACAGGCCGACTTTAAGTGGTTTCACGGCAACTGACAGGTGAAAGGAGAAGACGTAGGTGCCGTTGACGGGGGCTATGTAGATGCCGTTTCGGTTAAAGTGGTTTTGCTGGTTGGTAAGGATGTGTGGGAAAGGAATGGGAAAATTGTGAGCTGGAAATGACTCATTGATACAGGCGGAGAATGCTGACTGGATGGCTGGAGAGCAGGGCCCAGGTGGCCCCATGAGACCCATATCACCCTGGTTGCCTTTTGACCCCATGGTGCCCTGTATACCCTGGGAACCAATATCACCCTTGTCCCCTTTGTCTCCCTTTTGCCCTGGTTTGCCATCAGCACCATTTGTTCCATTTGTGCACTTACACACCCCCTGCTCACCTCGATCACCCTTCTCACCATCGTTGCCAGGGTTTCCAGGCAAACCCATGTCACCCCTATCACCTTTTATGCCCCTGGGTCCATCAGGACCCTGCACCCCTGGCAGGCCACGGGCTCCAGCTGGTCCAGGTGGTCCTTGAGTACCAGGTGCACCTGGCACACTCTCGCAGGCGGCAGGGCATATACCAGATTCCCCCTGAGGGCCCGATGCACCAGGGGGTCCCATTGATCCTTGGTCCCCTTTGTCCCCTGGAAACAGCCACAGCATACATCAAGAATACGATCAAGTTTAACACTTTATTTTGCTAAACAATTTCCAACAGTATTTACTCAGGTGGGTTAAATCCTAAAGAATCCCCACATTTCTCTCCATTTTCTGTATGTAGACTGATGAAGCTGGCCAGTTTGCCCAGAATCCATCAGGATCTTTCCAGGATGCACTTTGGAATTACAATCGTCCACTCAAATCATCTCATTTTTATGCCTGAACCCAAACCTTACCCACCCTGTACTAATGTTAAATCATTAAACCATCATAAAATTACATTCACTGACAGGTATTATTTCCTGCTTTAATAATATCCATGTATTACCAATCACGCTTTAAATAGGGTGACCTTCTCCATAATGCCATGTAGACCCACCTTTAAATCCCCGATCTCCCTTTGTGCCAGTGAAACCTGCTGCACCTTGCATTCCCTTTTCCCCCATTTCTCCCTTCTGGCCTGTAAACAGAGAAGACAAAGGTGAGTTGATATTTTATTGAGTGAAAAACCAACAATTCTAAGTTTAAGCTTATTAGCTTTTTTGAAAGATACATTTAAAGATGACAACAGGTTAGAGGAACAAAAAAGAAAAAAATGAGATTCAGTTTGTGGTGTTTTAAGGTGGATTTCATTCAGTATCGATAGAAAAGTACGTGAGGAGAAGAAACATAAATTCAAATCACAGGAAGTCAGTGTCTCATTTTCTTCCCCTCTTAATTTCAGCGTTGCTTTGTGTTGCAACTCGGTTTAATTAGTTCAGTGTGGAAAGTAAAAAAAACACCTTTATGTTAAAGACCCTGATTATTGTAAATGTGCTTCTTCACACACCCCTCTGGTGTGTAACTCACCTTTTATCCCCTGAGAGCCTGTAAACCCTCTGGGACCTGGAAACCCCATCAATCCTCTACTTCCAGCGCTCCCGGGAGGACCTGATCAAAAGTTAAAGACAGGTTACTTTCAATATAATCAGATATTTGAATTTGAATTAAATCACTAAAGAGGAATCATCCTCCAAACCTTGCTGTCTGCCTTGCTTCAAACTTTAAATCCTTGACATTTGTTCAGACATTAATGATTTTCAAGTTTTACATTTTAATCGTTGTTTTTAGTTTGAGGTGCTTTGAGTGATCAGGTTACCTGGAAGACCTCGGTCTCCGCGGTCTCCTTTGGGTCCTACGGTTCCTTTGCAGTATTTACAGATGCAAAAAAATGGAATCTGGTCGGCGGGCGGGGGTACCGGTGCATTTAGCAGCATGTCACAGATTGTTGTGTCAGGCATGGGTGGTAAAGGTGGGTTACTGACCCCAAACATTCTGGGCATGTTGGGACCTTCAGAGTTGTTGCCATAGTGTGGAAATGGGGGTCCTGTTGGAGGCATCATAAGAGGCCTGCTGCGTGCCTCGGGTGGCCACGATGGGATTCCCTTTGGGTGATCAGTCTTCTTAGAAGTCTCATTAAACTGCCTGTCAACTGATTCAGGCCAGTGGTGGGTGTTGGGATCATATGTGGAGCCTTCCTCTTCACTAATGTATTGTCTGGTGTAGTTTTGCACCCACATGGCTGAGCAGAGGGTGGACAAGACAAGCAGTCCGAGCAACCTCGTCAGCATCTGGAGAAGGAAGAAGGAAGAAGATGCATTTGGTACTTAGAGGTCAGAAATGTAAAATCTGTTGTCAAACATCCTGAGAGTGTAAAGATACTAAAACAGGACTGATGTGATCGCATCTCTCGAGCTCTGTCGTGTTCAGTGGATTTCATGTTCAGTAGTAAACAGGCCGTTAAAGTAATTCAGACCCGATGAGATAAAAGTGCACAAAATAGTCTTGTTTTCAAAAAAATATTAAATAAGATTTGCTTCTGAAACTATTTAAACACGACTGCATTAGATTTGAGCTGCGCTGTTCAAAATGCAAGAAATAAATATTCAAGAAATGGAAAACTCTTTGCAAAAGACTTGATAATGAAGAGAACCAGCTGATTGTTAACAGTTTCACAACTGATGATTTCTGTTTTTAGATCAACTAAATAAAATGATGCTGTTGTAAAAAGGCAGCTTTTAAGAGAAGCCAACATTCCAGTGTTGGAGTGTTCAGGTACATGCATGTGTCATCAGCACAGAAACGCTAAGAGACGCTGTGTCTGTGACATTTATGCCCCGAGTGGAGACGAGAAGAGCATGAAATCGATCCCAGAGCTGGCCCCTGTGGCACACCACACAGATATAAAAACATTTACTAAATAAGTGTCCTATGTGACAAACGCTAACAAAAAACTGTGGACACTCAACACGATGCCCTCACGGACACATCCTGGTCTGTTTCATAAAATCAGTTTTAAATAATCATTCAAGTCCGACAAAAGATTTGTGAACTAAAGACATTAAAATGTTTTAAAAACACAATTTTTACTGTCACTTGTATAAAAAGTTTTCAGTCTGGATGAAACATGCAGTTGAATTTTGAAAGTTTTAGTCTTTTTTGATGCATACGTTTAAAAAAATAACCTAAATTGCTCTCAGACTTGAAAATAAAATCCTCTGAGATGCTTTGGAGAGACTCACCGCCACATCCGAGTTGTGCTGCATCTTCTGGAGAAGCAGATTTGGGAAGATGAGCTAGCTGGAAGAGGCTTTGATGCATTTATAAGCCTCGGCCAAAACAAAACATCTTTCAGGTTCAGTCTCACCTGCAGACAAAGGCTGGAAACACGGGGAGGAGGGCAGCTACAGCAGGGATGTCTATTGTGAAGAAGAACTGGGCGTTCTGCCTGCGACATGATACAGAAAGAAGAGATGATTCTCTGTTTATCGTGCCATCTTTCTCCACCCTCCATTTTCTCTCATCCTTTAAAAAACACATTTAATATTTAATATTTCCTTTCCACACCTCTAGCTGAAGCAATCACACCAATAGTGACATAAAAAACCTAAACAACATGAAAGACTAAAGAAAATGAGTCTGTTTAGTTTTCTTAGAATCAAACCATTGATGTGTATCTGTGCAACTCGTGTTTGAACTAGTGAGGAACAAGTCAGGACCAAAACTGTGTTGTCATATTGATGCAACAGCAGGTGCTTTATCGTCCCTGTGACCACCTGGCAGTGGTTTGATCCACTCTTTACCATTATTAGATTAATGACTAGATTAGTCGTTCATGCTTCAATGTTGCTGGGCAGGCACGCACCTCCAGGTTCAGGTTTATGGAAGCAGGAGGTCTGGCCACTGTTGTTCCTTTGGATTTTATATAATTTTCTGTTAGAGCCACAAAGGTTTTCTCATTTTTCTGATTTCTCAGAACACCCATCGTCTAGTTTTTGCCACCTCTTTAAAAAAGAATCCTGTAAACTTTGTCTGTGATTGTAAACCAAAGGCTGTGTGGCACAAATGAATTATGTGTCTATTATTTCTGACTAACTTCTATTTTATCATTAGGTTCAAATGATTAAGTACAAACAAGTACCACAGTCGCCACATAGTGATGAAGTTGTAATAATTTACTCAGCATGATGTTCAACAATGCAGTAATCTAACACTGAGGAGGCAGCCAGGCTTCACAAAGGGCAGCCTACTTTTTATTAGCACATTTTACTGCACAACAATGATTTTATTCTATGAAAACATCTCATGAGACTGTCTCCATACACAATATTACAAAAACTAATTATACGCCTGGGAAGAAAAACAACTTGTAGCTGAAATTTAAAACTGGCCTAATTTTAAGAGCAATGACACAATGAACATAAAGTTTAAGCTGCAGGTATTTATTTAAGCATTGGGTCTGTACTTTTATTGAATCGAACCTCAGATGCTCCGGTTTATTGCTGCACCGAAGTATTTGAGTACTCTCTGTCCTTTTTACCACGCTCTCCTTGTTTCTTTCTTTTTTTTAGCATCGATGTGTGAAGTTCAGATCGCCATGATTTTCTCAGTAAAATGCTTTTTATTCTTTTTATTCTATGCTATTAACACTCAGACAAGTCCATCAGGGTTGAGTACTTTGACCACTTAGACATGTGGAAGACAACAGGTCTAATTTAATTTCCTGCTGGTGGAGAACCCTTACAACATGTGGCTTTTTATTTATTTTTAGTAAAACCAAACTTTTATTTCATTAGTTTTTTTTTACAGGCAGACATTGTAAAACTCTCTCTATCCCCAGTCATTTTGATGGCAGCTTCAACAGCTAGCTGTCAAATGTGGTGCTGCGTCCCTGGAACTAGTTATTTTGAAGTAATGTATAAATAAAATACTAGAATTTTGTATATTTAGCACAGTGTTACCTCCAGGCCTGGCGGGTATCCACCTCAAAGCACCCAAACATTACAGTTCAGCAGAACTGGATTAGTCGAGTTCGTTAAAAACTCGCCTAGTTGGGTAAAATTAGCTATAGAGACCAAAACCATCTTTAGTAGCCTGTAAACATGTTTATTTCTGCTCTGAACTGGAGCTTTTTAACATGTGAGTTTACTGGGACTGAGTCACTTTGGAGCCAGCCTCAAGTGGCCACTATAGGAACTGCAGCTTCTGGTTGGCAGTTCTGTACTGGTTTTACTGGGGGTAGGTAAACCTCCAGGGCAGTGGTTCTTAACCTGGGTGCGATCGAACCCTAGGGGTTCGGTGAGTCGGTCTCAGGGGTTCGGCAGAGCCTCTGCCGTGACATGCTCGGCTCATTTTGTGCACCAGTAAAAAACATATGTATGTCTTGAATTTGAAAAAAAAATCGTATTTTATTTTTCACTGAAGAGGGGTTCATATGAAACTGGGGGGGTTCAGCACCTCCAACAAGGTTAAGAACCACTGCTCCAGGGTTAAACCGGTGTTGCTAAAATCTTTCTTTGCTTCTGACAGGATACTTAAAGTAATAATAGATTTACCATCAATGATAAACTATGTGCAGTCTGATCATAAAGTAAAGATATACAATGCAGCAGGGAGCAAGCCAGGTCTCTCACCAGCGCAGGAAGGCCACACCCACCCACGTCACTTTCAAAATCACTTAAATCGCCTGTGGAACCAGAGATGGCTCCTTTATGTCCTGAGGGCAGCTTTTATTCAGAAAAAATGAAAACAGCTGAGGACACACGAGTAAACCAAGCTGAGGGAATGAGGCTGAGGCACAAAGGAGGACACGGAGATGAATGGTTAACCTTAATAAGTGTCCTGGTTTCCACAGCAGGCGGTGCTCAGAGACACTGTGGAGGCTGGCCTGGGTTCACGCCTGTAACCGCTCGCTCTCTGGGTGTTTCCGGCAGCTGACGACGAGACCGGCTCTTTACTTCGGAAGCTTTTGTGGATTTCTCCTCCGAAAAACAAACACAAAAGCTGTTTTAACTCAGACATGTCATGTTTTTAGAGGGTCACGTGACAGCTTCTTTTCATGGAGTCTCTCATCCAATTATGGTCGTTTCTGGCTTTGAGAAAACAAAAATGAACAAAAACTAATGTCAAGGCTGAGGGTTCAGAAAGGTGCTCACAAAGTCATCTAATAGCAAAATCTTACAGCTTCTCTTTCACGTACTCTGTCCTGATATATGTTCATTCTTGTGGTTTAATTAAAACAGTGTCAAATACTTGAGTGAATGAATTTATCTATAAATCCTGATGTGAACTGTTTCCTGGGGGAAACCCCTAAAACCTTTTGGCTTTGGTTCAAATCATTACAATCAGCTGATTCCTGTTAAGTGCCGGCTCTGCTTGGAAACCAGCATTTAGGGGTAAGACTGTTCTATGACCAGAATAAAGCTCGTCCTGGACACTGGATCTCCAGGAGATAAATGTCAGTCAGCGCTCTGTCCTCTTTAAGAGACAAAAAGCTTTTCTTCCTTATTCTTTCTTGTTAGAAACTGTTCTCCTCCTTCTATTTGGACTTTAATATCTTTCCAATCAGAGGATTATTAGTTATGTGATGCCAGTCTCTTTATACTCTTTCTGTGCTTGTTCCATAATTGTAATTGAAAAATGTCTGCTAAAGTCCTGCTTTTCCTGCTAACTGAGCCAATGCGTCACATTTGTGTAAAACGTGCCTTCTTCCTTGTCTGGATTTTTCTTAACAATATTCTATGTTAAAAAATATTAAAGATCAATAAAATGTTTTTAAAAATTAAAAATTACATTGAAAACAAACTAATAGTACACTGAAACAAAATAGCTGTATGTAAATGTGTTGAGGATGGCCACAAACCTCACAGACTATGTTTGAATGTCTAACAGCGTCAGCCTGAAGCTGATACTGAAGTGTAAAACTGCAGCCCAGAATGACCTCTCCACCCTGTTTGTGCTGTTGGTGACTGTTGGAGCCTCCAGCAGGTCTGTGCTCCAGCTTTTTGTGTGTGTGACTCAGTGGTGTGCTGGTTAGTGCTGCCTGTCGGGACCTTCCTGTGTTCTCTCATCTCCAGAGTCCAAAGACACAAATGTTGGTTAATCAGTGATTGCAAATCGGCTCCAGGTATTTTTTATTATTAGTCCTTTATTTATCCAGGTAAAAAATCTCATTGAGATTAAAAATCTCATTTCCAAGAGAGACCTGGCATCATGGCAACAAAAGTCACATACCACATAGGTATATAACATTTAAAACAAATACAATATCCCATACCAACATGTGTAAAATATACAATAACAGATCAAATTAAGAGTACATTAAAAACAATCACACTGAGTAAAAGAGCTGTTCTCTCGTTCCTTTAAGACAGACTTAAACTCTCCCAAGGTAACCAATTCTGATCATTTCAGTTCCTTCTGCAGATTATTCCAGGAAGCAGGGGCAGCGTATTTAAAAGCCTTTTTCCCCAATTCTGTTCTGATTTTTGGGACAATCAATTGTATGATATTGTGCGAACGAAGGCTGTATTGGTTGTGGTTTTTACACATATAAACACATAAATAAGATGGAATCAGCCCAAGGAGAGATTTATAGATAAAGATCAACCAATGGGAGAGTGCGAATATGCAAAGATGGACATTTAGCAGCAGCATACAAAGAACAATGATGTACACGATTTCCATAGTCAGTAATAAAACGTAAAGCACAATGGTACACAGTATCCAACCTCTTTAGGTAGTGGGCAGGTGCATTCATAAAAAGCAGGTCACCATAATCCAATAAAGGTAAAAAGGTTGCATGAATCAAACATTTTCTCACTTGGAGGGAGAAACAGGATTGGTTTCTAAAAAAGTAACCTAGTTTTAGTTTTAACTTCGACACAAGCCTTTGAATGTGAGTCTTAAATGACAAATTCTGATCTATAATGATCCCTAGATACTTGTAAGACAGGGCTGCCCAATCCCGGTCCTCGAGAGCTACCGTCCTGCAGCTTTTAGATGCATCCCTACTCCAACACAGCTGAATCAAATGGTTTGATTACCTCTTCAGCATGCCATCGTGTTTGGCAAAGGCCTGATAACAAGCCATTCATTTGATTCAGCTGTGTTGGAGTAGGGATGCATCTAAAAGCTGCAGGATAGTAGCTCTCGAGGACTGGGATTGGGCAGCCCTGTTGTAAGATGTGACCATTTCAATTTCAGTTCCTTGAATTGTTTTAATCTTAGGAGACGTAGCTAATGACTCTTTGGGTGTGAGTGTGTCCTGCCGCTCACACTGTGGCAGCTGGGAAAGGCTCCCGCCTGGTTCCTCTGCAGGGACTTTACATTACCCAAGCATGGTTTCTTCCTGTTAAAGGAGGAATTTTTCCTTCTCACGTTTTGTGATTTGATCTTGTATAAATAAAATTGAATTGAATTGAAAACCAGATGGTGAATTTTAAAGGAAAGCATACCAGGCTGAAAACGCTACGCCCAGGTGAACAGAATCCACTTTTTGGGATTTCCTTGCCTGGATGATTGAGGATGCATCCAGCAATACTTGGCTGTGGTGTCTCCAGCTGTTTCTGCCCACAACCAAGTATGATGAAGGTTATAACCAACATGTCTGTCTCTCAATGCATCTCACAGACTGAGCTTGCTAGCGTTAGATGATAACTTAGCACTCCAAACAGCCAACATTATCTTAGCTTTTAGTCATACCAAGGTCTAGTCTGGTTCACAGGCTTTGGGCTTTGCTCAGTATCTTTACAGATGTCTTGTAGGGTCATAGGTGTTCATGCTTCCAAAGACAGTGATTTAAATGATAGAGACATGAAGACTTCATCCACGTCCATGTTTGTGGTGAATAACCACAGATCTATTGTGTGGTGGGTACACAGTGAAAAGTCCCACACTATCGTCGTCCTGCTAGTGTCTGAAGGTTTGTAACATTTTGTGAAAATGGGGTCTGATGTGTAGCAGAGTGGGTGGAGGATAAAGGGCAGGTCTGTGTTGACAGTGTTGGTGGACAGCGATCAGCTGCAGACTGTGGACTCTCAGTAAACACTGGGAGTTAGTTATTAACACAGCAGAAACAGCGAAGCATCGTCTCTGTCCACGGCTTCCATTCTTCACATGTAAGTACCAAAACTCTCCTGAAAGCCCCTCGTTTCTCCGTGACTCTGTTTCATGTCCTGAGAACGTTTTAGGATGTTGTCTCTGTGGCCCTGTTGTTAGCTCACAAGGTCAAAGGTCGTAGAGGTTCACACGGTGATCGTGTCCTGCTGTGCCCCTCTGACTGGAGGCCTCTGTGTTCCCTGCTGATCAATCTTGTAGAAATATTCCACTGAGAGATTTTTTTTAACTGGCAGTGAGGACTCGGTTTTGTCTCGTCTGCAGCTCCTCCAGAACTCAACTTTTCAACCCCTTAAATCTGTAAGTGTCATTATGCTGGATGTTAATGCTAACTGGATAAACACAAGCAGTAAAGACATAAATGTCTGATTTCCTGCAGGAGTGATCGAGGTCATGTCCCGCCTCGCCCTCTGTCTGTGTGTCGTCGTTGCTCTGTGGTCGGCGTCAGTCATCAGTCTGTCAGGTGGGTGTGATCAAAGACGAACGGGATAAGTAAACATCAATACGTCTGTAAAAGAAAGAAGAGACACGGAGGTTAGGTAGCCACAGATTTTCTGTTACACGGGTGTCTTGGAGTCTCACTGAATTACATAAACCTGACGGGAAATAATGTGAGAGCTTCACTGTCAGCAGGTCAGCCGTGGAATCTGTTTTAGCAACAAAGCATTCATCTGCCAAGAAAGTGAACCTATTGTGCTTTTACCTGTTCCTCAACTGGGCGCTCATATTAAACATGGACAAAGTTTCAGGTAATGAGGTCAGCGAGCACACCTACCTGATCCTGAGCCAATCAGAAGAAAGCTGGCTCCAGTGGACGGTGACCTTAAAGCAGCGGTCCCCAACCTTTTTTGCGCCACGGACCGGTTTATGCCCGACAATATTTTCACGGACCGGCCTTTAAAGTGTCGCGGATAAATACAACAAAATACAACTAGTACCGAAAAAAAGATTTATTCATAACACACGTGAAAAGACCCAGGAAAACCGAGTTAACGATAAAAATATTAACAAAATAACCCTGAAAACCGATAAAAACCCTGAAAACCAGACATTTCACACCTGAGCCTCAACTCTCGTGGCCAGGTACCAAACGACTCACGGACTGGTAATATAATATAATATAATATAATATAATATAATATAATATAATATAATATAATATAATTCTCTCTCCTCTGGGAGATGCTTCAGTCACCTCAGACTGTCCAGATGCTCGCTGATGTCCTGGTCCAGATCTCTCCATTTGTCGTCTCATTAGGAACATTTTCCAGGCATGCATACAACACACGGGAATCACATGAATTGATGAGAGTAAATTCACAGAATCCCAAAGATTTAAGTCCAAATGACAACAAAGTGCTTTCCAAAAACGTGATGTTTGGGGAAAAAACAGTTAAAGAAGCCGTTGTCTTAGCACTGGTCTGCATCACTGTTTCACTCTCTCTGTGTGTTCAGTATTCTCGGACCCACGACGGGCTGACATGCTGCTTCGCTCTCGTCGGGCGAACTCCTTCCTGGAGGAGATGAAACCAGGAAACCTGGAGCGAGAATGTAATGAGGAGAAATGCAGCTTTGAAGAGGCCAGAGAGATTTTCGAGACCAGAGAAGCTACGGTAAGATGTCTCTTTAACACACCGTAGATCAAAATAAGCAAAAATATCTGGCTTTTTGATTTATGGCTGATGAGAACATGACAGGGTAGTGTCGACTTGACAAATACCCACAGGAGGTGTGTGTGTGTTGTTCTGCAGCGATGACCAGATGAGTGCGATTGGTGATGTTTGTTTCTGTGTCTTTACAGCTGGAGTTCTGGACAGTTTACTCAGGTAAGACAAGTTTGTTCAGCTTGACAGTGAAAACATACTAAATATCAGCTTTAAAAATAATACCATGTATAAATTATTAAATATTATTTTAATATTTCTGATGACTGGAATGTGAATGATGTGTAGACTGAGGAGAATTCAGGACAAGGTTCTTCACAGGCTGCATCGTTTATTTCTTGGGATGGGGTGTGATATGCTTGCCTGATTACCCAAAAGCACAAGATTACAGTACATTTACAACAATACGACATCAAATAAGATTTAGCCTGCTTCTGTCTTCCTCCCAAAGCGTCACTAAGGCGAGGCTTTTGACATCTTCTTTCTTTGCAGATAGTCATGGGAAAAATACTCATGTTATCTGACTGTATTTCAGATGGGAACCAGTGTGAGTCCAACAAGTGCAGTCATGGAGACTGTGTGGATATGCTCCAAGCCTACGATTGCCGCTGTCACTCTGGATATGAGGGCAAATACTGTGAATATCGTGAGTCAGTGTCTTTGGTTACCTAGGAGCATTTCTAACGTTATATTAAAAAAAGACTACAAAAGTGAAGCAAGGAGTGTTCAATATAATGAAACTGCATCAAGCAACAAACCACATCTTTAATTAAAGCTTGAGAATCAACGAAAAGAATACAAATTACCCACTGTGCACACAAACGAACCTAAGTAACAAAGCATTCACGAGGGTTATTTTTTTGCTAAAACTTGTTAGCGAGACTTTGTCTGGCAGCTGGACGTAGCTGCTGTTTGATTTCTTTTACAGGCGGAGTCACATCAATGTAACATTCACTAAAACTTAATGTGAAACCTGAAAAGTTCCCGTGTTCCTGTTTCCCATCTCCATCTAGCTGTAACAGCCACCAACTGCTCCGTGGATAATGGCGGCTGCGACCACGATTGTACGGAGAGCAGTGACGGCCTGTCGAGGACTTGCAGCTGTGTGAATGGATACAAACAGACTAATGACTCCAAGAAATGTGTTCCCAACAGTAAGAGCAGTTCTAGTCTGACTTCACTTGCTGGCTGTAAACAAAATGTTTATTAGCAAGCAAAAATTAAATTCTCTCATCACTTTATATAGACTTGTTATTCAATATATCTTTATGGATTATGATTTTCTGGACAATCCTTTCGATAATGAAGAGCTGACGAGTTGGACAGCACATGTCCTGACACGATTCGCACCTACTGGCTAAAGAAGCTAACTGCACTCCTTGAGTACCTGGAAGCATAAATGAACCACCACATGATTCTTAAGGATTAATCCCATCATCACCACATGGATGCTCCTGTCAGGCATCATAGGAGCTAGCATGAACAGGCACATGGCTCGGTACATGAATGGAGCCCAGAAAGGAACAGGCAGAAACACTAGAGCTGCAAGACACAGGCCTACTAGTAGACAGAGTACTCAATGTCTCACACATGGATGCTAGAACAGGACCCTAAGAGCCTTCATCAACTTAATGGGGATGTGGTGACACCATTAGACACTTCAAGCCAGTTGCACAAGTCAAGTCATCAAGTGAAATTCACTGATGCTGGTTTACTTGCTTACTTGTGTTTCCATATGAACCACAGTTAGTAACTGATCTCAGAACAGTGAACGCAGACTAGTGGCAGTTTGCTTCGCACACTGCTCATCCACAACAGGCAAGCTGCTGGCCTCTCAGCTTGAATGAGATGAAAAGAGAGAGATTATTTTATGTTTCTCTTAATATTTTTCCATTGTAGCTTTAATACAGTGTTTTTACAGGTCGATCATCCTGTGGACAGCTGTTAGCCACCACATCATACAGCCCACCACCGAAAGGCCTCCGTCCCTGGATGGTGGGGGGGCAGGTGGGCAAGAAAGGGGAGAGTCCATGGCAGGTACTACAAAAAAAACCTACAATACACACTGGGTGTGTCATGCTGGCAACTTTAGCTTGTTAGATTTGTATCCTTACAGCAGCCTGCAGTCTGAAATCAAAGTGCTGTAATGGTGATATGATTATTAAGATCTTAAGACTCCAACATCAGATGTTGGCAACGCCCTCTTTTTATGTTATATACATTTGAATTTGGTAAGAAATCTGCTAATTTGTTTAAATCTGTTCTGTTTTTTTTTTTTTCAAAGATTGAACTAATATGTGAAACAAAGCTGTTTCACAATGTCAAGATGTTATCTTGTCAGCAGAATCCAAGTTGGAGCATTAATACCTGATAGTGTGTTTATCTGTAGGTCCTGGTAATGGATTACAGGAGTCGATTTCACTGTGGGGGTGTCCTCATCGATAAGAGCTGGGTTCTGACAGCTGCTCACTGTCTTGAAAACAGCTTAACGTTCAGTGTACGACTCGGTGAGTTTCCATTGCAGATGACAGACACTAATTATAATTAAATGAAAAATAATCATAAATGAACGACATTGAAGTGATTAGAAAGATCAACGCGGTAACGAACTGATTAACAAACTGATTATACTGAAGTACAAATGATTGGAGAGACTGCCTGTAGTTTTTACCTGAAAGGCTGATAGGGTCTTGTTTGTTCGCCCACAGAGAGAAAACACTTCAGTTTACCTTAAATTTAATTTGTATGACACAGAAATAAACTAGAAGCAATATATAAAGTTATAAAAATCACCACAGTGAAGTTTTTTAATTTCCTGTGATATTGGGAGAACAATAAGGACGAGACTAAAAGTGATTGTAAAGAACCCTGGACCAGCTGATAAACTGCCCAGAGTTTTGTTTTTGATGAACAGACATAAATTATCCCAGACAAACACCATGTTCATGCTCATGAGTGTAGTTATTAAAAAAGAAACACAGGCTAAAAGGTTTACAAACTGCTAGGCATGCATAACTGGTGGAGTCACGTCAGTCTATGTTTGATATTTGGGTGAAGAGAACAGCATCGCTGTCAACTGATCACCAGTATTAATTTGTATTAGATGGCAGGAAGATGCCATGGGACTGATCTGTAAACCTAAACAGGTAGTGAGAGTGAGACTCCATGGCAGAGGCAGCTGGTAGGTCAGAAGGTTGTCACAATCCTAAGGACTCCATACATGAACATTAATTCAACAGTGACAAATAAAGCTGGAATACTACTACTATAATAATGGATTGCATTTATATAGCACTTTTCGAGACCCTCAACGTGCTTTACAATTCTCACATTCACACACTGGTGGAAGCAGCTACAGTTGTAGCCACAGCTGCCCTGGGGCAGACTGACAGAAGCAAGGCTGCCATATCGCACCATCGGCCCCTCTGGCCATCACCAGTAGGCGGTAGGTGAAGTGTCTTGCCCAAAGACACAACGACCAGGACAGAGCTGGGGATCGAACCTGCAACCTTCCGGTTACAAGAAGGTCACCCATGGGGCGACCGTGGTTCAGGGGGGTGGGAATTAAGTACACTGAGAAAACTCAATGTACTTAAATTTTCCAGTTTTTATTTTTTATTCAACTGTATATACAATTATTTGAAGTAATTTGCTATTTTGCCATTAAGCACTAAAACTTTACAAAACCAAGGTTGCTAATAGGTCACATTGTAGTCCAGGGGTCTCGACATCCAGGCTCCGAGGGCCAGTGTCCTGCAGGTTTTAGATATCTCCCTGGGTCAACACCCCTGATTTAAATGATTAGTTCATTATCAGGCCTCTGGAGAACTTCAAGACATGTTGAGGAGGTAATTTAGCCATTTAAATCAGCTGTGTTGCATCACGGACACATCTGAAACCTGGAAGACACCGGCCTTCGAGGCCTGGAGTTCGAGATCCCTGTTGTAGTCAGAGTGAAAACACACATCAGCTTTCATTAACCATGAGTCCACGCCCTGTGTTTTTAGGTGACTATGAGCGTCTTAAACAAGAAGGCACTGAGGTCATCCTGGATGTTGTCCAAGGTTTCAAACACCCGAACTACAACACCAAGACCATGGACAATGATATTGCCCTGCTGCGCCTACAGACCCCCGCTCCCACGACTGAGTACATCGTCCCCATTTGTCTGCCAGGACGCGAGATGGCCGAGCGGGTGCTCCACCTGAACGGCACGAAGACTGTTGTCTCTGGCTGGGGCAAAGAGGACATGAACAGCACTAAGCACAGCTCAGTGCTCAACGTTATTGAAATCCCATTGGTCAGCCACAGCATCTGTACTCAGCAGATGTTCCCCCACACGATCTCCAACAACGTCCTCTGTGCCGGTATCCTTGGACAGAGGAAGGATGCCTGTGAGGGTGACAGTGGGGGCCCGATGGTCACTCTGTACCGGGACACCTGGTTCCTGGTTGGCCTGGTTTCCTGGGGTGAGGGCTGTGGACAGCTGGACAAACTGGGAATCTACACAAAAGTGTCCAACTACAATAATTGGATCAATAGTGTGCGTGAAGAATGGGACAGAGGCCATCGCCCGGAAGGACGCCCACGCTTCTGAACCAATTTATCCACAACAGCTGTTTCGGGCTCTGTTCTGTTGAACCCACATAAAAATGTAACACACTTTGTTAAATAAAATGATTTACCATGAAGACGCAGCTGTTTGCTTTTTTAAAACCAGTGATTTCCACTAGTTCCAGACAATTTAAATTCCCTCTGACCTGTAGTGCTACGTATCTGTTTAAAATAATGTGAAATACTCAATTAATCAATGGAAAAATGTCTGCCTATAACAAAACCAAATGGTGTTTGCCTTTAGATGCTCTAAGTGCCAAAAAATATATTTGTATCAGCTGACTCTTTCCAGAAATTACTGATGAATTACTCAAAAAGAAAATCTTTGATGAAAAATGTAGGACTTATTTTCTTTGTATCAAATTACATCCATCAAATAAAGGAAAACATGCAAACATTACAGCTCAGCTGCTCTCAGTGTTTCAAGCCTCTCACCACACAGGTCACAGCCATAGTTTGGTAAGATATCATCGTCTCCTTGAACAGACAGATTTGATCATAGGCTAGGGTGGAGTCCTGTATCCATGAAGTGTACCTGCTAATTAGTACAGAATATGTCTTTGATTGGCTACACCACAGAGACTCTCTGTTAGTTTGATTCTTGGGTATTGAATATAGCTCCTGGGACATGGAACGTTACATCTCTGGTGGGGAAGAAGTCAGAACTAGTTGGTTCGAATTGTTGGCACTACGTTGGACATGTTTCTGGTGAGCCTTGGATCTGTTCATAGTTTTTTTATGGACAGAATATCTAGCTGTAGTAGTTATAAAAGGTTTTTATCTTTGGATTTTGTGGGATTTTCTTTGATGTGGTTCTGTGGCTTCATCGATTGGGGACCTTCAGCTTGTCCTGGAGCAGTTTGTGGCCGAGTGCGAAGGAATCAGGATTAGCATCTCCAAGTCCAAGACGACTGTTCTCAACCAGAAAAGGGTGGAGTGCCCGGGGAGGCATCGTGGTGGGGGGCAGCATCACGCCCCCCACCACGAAAAAAATAAAATAAAAAAATTGCTCGTACTCATGCTGCCCCAACATCATGCCAGTGCATATTGGGAATGGTACAGGCACCGATCGGTTTTCTATCACCCATTTGCTGGGAGTAAGGGCGCCCTCCGTTTGCGAGGTGCGCCTGCTGCTGGTGGTACAGGGAGGAGAGGGCGGGGCGGCGGGGGATTCTCTGGCTGGCTGGAGCAGCATCTAATAACCAACTCACAAAATAAAACAAAATAAAAACAAACCAACAAACACAAAAACACCAGACATCATGATACAGACTTATAATTTGCACCAATGTTTTTTCGAAATTCTACACGCGAAAAGTGAGCGCGAGAGCCCTCGGTGCGCCTGCTCGCTGCTGAAGTCAAAGTAAACTTTATTGTCATCTCCGCTACAGTCCAGTATATAGAGAGACGAGACGACGAGGCTCCAGTTACAGCAGTGCAAGTAAACAAACAATAAATATAAGAAGAGTAAGAAAATAAAAATACACTTTAGGACTCGGGGTAAAGGGATCAATAACAATTTAACATTTATAATTTAGAGTTTGATGATTTAAAGTCTCACACACAACCCGTCGAAAGGGGCGGGGCCGGCTGCTTCCAAATAGAGCACATTTCATTCATAATGTTGTAAACCCAAGCCCATTATGTATTCATGATTTGAATCCTGGGTTGTGTGAAATCCCAGAAATAAGCCCTATAGACAAATCGAATCTGTGAACTAAGGTGTTGGTCTGTTAGGTTATGTTGTGGTGATTCTCGGGTTGGGGGATGTGTGTTCATACTGGAGTGCAAGATTAAAACCAAGATGGACAAGAAAAGTTCAAAGCCATCAGGTGCTCAGTTTATAAAAAAGAGAAAAGAAGAGGAGGAGAAACGAGCAAAAGATACAGGTAAGCAGATGTGTGATTGGATAATGGCAGCTCATCCTGAAACAATCAGAGTCAGAATACTTTATTAATCCCTAAGCAAATTATGTGGGTTACAGGTGCTTCAAGAAGAAATGGTAAAAAAATAGCAACAGTAACAGACTAAACTCCAAACAATACATTATGTTACAGATTTTAATACTAATTAGTCGTTGTCAGTTGTTGATTTGTCCTGTTCTCATTGTATGACGAATTATGATGGCTGTTTGGTAGCTGTTTGCATACTATGCATACTCTCTCTCTCTTCATATGTGTGTACGTGTGTGTGTTTCTCTGGCGAAATTCAGCATGGTTCCGACAACAGTTTTATGTTATTGTACAATCCTTAGTACATTTCGCGTGTGTGTGTTTGGGGGAGGGCAAAGGGAGTGTTCGCCCAGGGCGCCAAACAGGCTAGGACCGCCACTGGGGACGAGTTACTACCCAAGGTGTAGGAGTTCAAGTATTTTAGGATCTTGCTCACGAGTGAGACGTGCGATTGACAGTTAGGCTGGCGGGACATTCACAGTCATGCGGCTGCTGTACCAATCTGTTGTGGTAAAGAGAGAGCCGAATGAGAAAGCCAATTTGTTATTTCACTGGTATATCACGCCATCGGCCCTCTGCTCAACACCAGTAGGGGAAGTGTCTTGCCCAAGGACACAACGACCGAGACTGTTGGAGCCAGGGCTCGAACCGGCAACCTTCCGATTACAAGACGAACTGCCAACTCTTGAGCCACGATCACTAGACTAACAACTGTGAGCCTTACTCGTGTCTTTGGAGTATTTATATTGTGGTTTGCAGTGTTTTTTACTTCAGCTTCAGAAACAAACACATCTCAGGACAGGAATAAAACATAAAGTTAAACCTCGGCCAACATATTGTAGACAATGACCACAGAGCTCATTTTTGAGTGATCAACATTTAACTTTATTTTTATTTTCTCACAAACGATTGTTTACAGCAGCCTGGTCTTAAAGAGGCAGGGCAGGATTATTTCTTTAAGCGCCTGTTATGGTAACACCCTTTAGCTAACACAGACATCTGTTTGCTTTTATAATTATAGACTCATTACAATAAAAACTGAGGTCACAGGTGGTTTAAATAATATCTGTGCAAATAAAATCATTGCTTTTAGATTCAAATGGCAGCATCAAAAGGAGGACACACCTGAGATCAACAGTAAGACTCTGCAGACACCAAAGATTTTCACAAGGTTTTTTGTTTTGTTTATTAAAAGATAATTATTAACCAGAAGCAGCATTAAAACTCACAGAACACATTTAACATATAAAACTGCTGAATTTCACAGACTTACATGTTTTACATTCAGACTTAATAAGCTGCCAAAATGTTAAAAATTCAGACCGTTTCCCACATATGTACTTGAATGTGTTTGTTTCTTTTCTACTATTTTAACCTGAGTATTTAATATGTTGTATATTTACAGAGCTTTAAGACATCTGATGGAGCATTAAAAAAACTGACAATTAATAATTCAGTGGCTCTTTAAGGCAAGACATTTTTGTTTGTGTTCTTTTGTTTTTATGCCCAGTTTCAAGATTTTGTGCTTTTAGAGATTAATAATTAATCTTCTTTCTTTCTTTTTGTTTTTTTGTTTAATTAAACATAAAAGACCAGGAACATGTTGCTTTCCTGTTCATGTCCAGGAAAATGTTTTTCCCGTGTATCATTCAGAGGCTGATTCATAGAATATTAATATAAACTGTTACTTGATCTCGACATTATTATCAGTTTTATAAGGTGATTTAAACTAAAAAGCTTTCAAATCTCTAACTTGTAACAACCTTTGACTTTACTATGACAACATAAAAAGTTTAAAGATTTCTGTTCTGGAAAATTTCAGCTTTTCACTTATTTAAATGAACAATTCCACGTTGGCATATGTTAACCTAAGTTCAAATTAAATCTCAGGTGAAGTTAAATTGGAGCCTCCTGGGAAATAATTCTTTGACAAATAATAAATGTAAAGGTTTTGTGTGAATTTAACAAGTTTTAACAGGAGAGGCTTAAGTAACTGGAAAGCTCCATATTATCACATCTTAACTGAAACTCTCAGTGTAACATCATCCGTGCTCTACAGTGAAACTGACCTAGGATCAGTGAGATAGCCTCCTAAGGTTACATCCTGTCAGAATAAAATCCAGGTGAGTTCTCATTTAATCAGGTTCACAAGAGAGACGCTGATGAAGATCGAAATCTCACGTCACGGTTTATTATCATCCCTGAGCTTCTTTGTGGATTTTTTTAATGTTTCAGATCAAATTAAAGAGGAGCCTGACTCGTCACGTGTTCACGGGGCTGCATTCTTTTCTGTGTAAGTGATTCCACCTAGAGGTAAAAGGTGGGACTGCAGCCACGTGTGCTCAGACTTGGACAAGAAAAGAAAACTGAGTGTTTAGACAGAAAATAATCATTCTTTTTGATTTTCTTATGATTAGTGAACCACTGAGAGGACAAGCATAAAAATAATCAGTTTTTATACTATTTTGTTGCCAATTATGGTTTAAAGTATTTTATTTTAATTTAAATAGAAGTATTGGCTGCAAAGTAATCAATAGTGAAACCAACGGTGAGCTGCAACCTGATAGATCATAACTGATACTTGGATAATAAATATACTTCTTAGTTCATATTTTGAACTTTTAGATATAAACCACATTTTCGCTCTTTTTGATGTCTTCACCTTTTATTTTCCACAAACTTGGTACAAATGTTGTCCTGTCTGTTTTTTCTTTAAGTGCTTTGTAACAAAGTAAAGGTTTATAAAAGAAATAATGTTATTGTGATTACGTACAGTAAATGAGCCTCGTTTTCTGTAGATGAACATCATGTAGTGTGTATATTCAGTACATTTAGGAGGTAACAGTTCCACCTTCACTTCAGCTTAGTTCAAATTTTATAGTTAATTTGTCTTCTTATGTTATTTGACTTGATTTTAAAACTTTCTATACTTTTTCTCATCATCTCCACTTGTTCAGTTTTTGTAATAAAAACTTTCCTTAAATATTGTTTTTATCAGGTCACATTTTAGATACTTGGATATCTTCAGTATCCTAACATTAAAATAAGTTCAATACATATTTGTTGGGACTTCTTTTTAAAAACAGGCCGTAATCTAGAGGTTAATTCATTCATCTAAGCCTTAATTAAAGTGACGGCGTGTAAAATCCTGCAGAAGAGGAGGACGGAGGTGAAGAAGCTTCAGCACTGCTTCTGTTTTCAGCTGCGGACTCTGAGTTTTGTGAGAAGGATCAGGACTTTCCTCGTCTCCGCTTCAGCTCCTCTTCGTATCTCTGCAGCTGAGACATGAAGCCCGGGTTCGGGTCGATCACGTGACGAGCCGTCTTGACTTTCTGGGAAAAGGGAAATGAACAGTGACGAGCTCTGGTTGCTTCTAAGGATCTGTGGTTGCTCTGCATGATTTGTATTTCTGTACTTTACAATTTATTTTAATATTTTCTAAATATTTTTGTATTTCATAAAATTTTTCCTGTTTTCTCTTATTTGTTTTATGGACATATTTTTTTTTTGATTACCTGTCATGACGTTTGCAAAACTTCAGTCCTTCATTTCTGTCAAATCATAAAACTCATTTAATGTTTGAAGTTATCGGAGAAACTGCGGGAAAATATTTTAGTGAACAGTATAACATCTGATTTAAACTCTAAATATAAATTAATAATAAAAAGAAATGATGATTAATAAATAGATAATGCATAAATTCAGCTTCTTCTCAACACAACAAGATGTGGAAGATTTTTTAAAGTATTTATGCTGTTTTTCAACAATTTTTTCCAAAAAATTTTAATTTTACGTTACAAAAAGCAAAAAAGACATTAAACAAAGATGTGTTTCTGTTGTTGGGGTTAAACAGATAGTTAATGTTATGAATATAGGTCAGTAAATAAAATTTAATTAAATAACATTTTTTCTTTTTCATTTGAGCCAAATCTGCAGCACAAAACAGGATCAGGGGTGTCAGCCTTCAGAGAAGGGCTGATTTGTTGTATTTGTCCCTTCTGAGCATGAATATAGCAACGCTCAGTGTGCAGCTCATCTTTCAGTGTTGTGTTCAAAGGCACTTTGGATAATAAAAGCTTCAGCGTCAGAAAACAAACCTCTCAGCTGCAGGTTGAGCTCAGTCCTCCACATTTTTGACCTTCATGCAGCAGGATTGGGCTGATTTAGACAGCTCAAAGCACAGTGAGACTTATAAATAGGATGATTGGCATTTTAAAATCTGCAAAATAATACTTATTAAATGATAAACAAAAACTGTATGTGTGAAAAACTCTGAAGCAACCAAAAGTTCAGCACTTTTTCTGTGACTTGTGTTCACTCTATTACTCTTTCAGTCCTCAGACCTTCATTTGAAGACTTGATCATTATTTATCAGCACGTTCTCCCAAAGCGTAATGCTAGGTGACAAATCGTCAACATATTACGTTTTCAAGGCACCCAACACATTCCTAAATGACGAGATTGGAAAAATGAGGAAATATGACAACCGTTTGGACTCAATCTACACATCTTTGTTCATTTTCTTCAAACCTCTTGGGAAAACACTATTTAACGTCATTAAAGTGCTGGTTAAAGTTAGGAATAAAGTTATGGTTAGACTTAGGGAGAAGGTTAGGTATAGGGCTGGAATACATGGCTGGAAGGTCTATTACCGCGGGAGCGTCATTCCACTGGATTTCATCCATAACCTGGTGCGGACCATAAGAACGCGGAAGGTCACTTTTCGCGTTCTCACGGTCCGCTGCGGGACGTGACAAAACGTCGAGATGTTACGTCTCGGGAGTGAGAACAGTATTTATGGAACCTAACAGCTCCTCTAAGAGTGAACAAACTCAGCAGTTTGTTTAATCAATGTGCAGTTTATTTTCCAATAAACAAAGTGTCACATTTATAATCTGCCTCACAGTCAGCAGGAGGAGCTCGGGGTCTGTGGAGGGTGGACAAAGTTCATCACTAACACCAGATGCCAAAGTTGTAACCTGTACAAAAAGTAAAGTAGAGCAGGGTGGGATAGATCCTCACCTGTAAGGCGTCTGTCAGGGACAGTTTGCGGTGCTTCATCAGGTAGGCGATGCAGATCGTGGCCGAGCGGCTGCGTCCGTTCTTACAGTAGACGACGCTGCGTCCGCCGCGGTTCGCCTCCTTCTGGATGGCGTCGGCACAGCGGTCAAAGTGGCTGTACAGGTCCTCGTTGGGGTCGTCGTAGACGGGTATCTGCAGCTTGGTGATGCTGCTGGAGGGAAACGGCTGCTGCTTGGACACGTTGATGCAGAGCGTCACCGCCTCCTGCTGGATGAGCTCGTCGCTGCAGGCTGAGCGGGCGTTACTGATGAACAGAGCGTTGGTGACTTTACACAGCTGCAACATCCTGGCCAGGCTGTGGAAGAACTGACCCTCGTGGGCTTCCTTACACTGTCAGTGAGGCTCACAGGTAACTAGTGCCTGGAGAGAGAGCGGTGTCGGGTTCAGCAGTCTATTTAACACTGAGAAAATGATTAGTTAGTCTCTGACTCTGTCGCAGAGTTCAAGGCTACACCCGTCCATCCACTCTGACTTCCTCCTAAAAGTAAAACTAAAAGGAACGACATTCATTCTTTACTTTTAGTTATTATTTAAATGAATATCTTTTCTGCTTGCTGAAGTAGAAGTGTGAAGGTAGAGCCTCGCGTAACTTCTGATGTGCGTTTGTCAGCTTCTTTTTTTAACTGTACAGTGTTTCACTTGCTGCATACTGAGCTGAATCTTTTACAGATATTACAGATTTGTTTTTTGTTAAAGAAAAAAATAACCTTCTCTTTACATACCAGGTCTTGAATAATCTGGTCGTCTCATATCGTAAAACTCTATCATGTTACTCCATCAGTCGTTAACTTTTGTCTTCTCTCTCCTACAGTTTCTTTTTTCTCATTGTTCTTCATGTGTTTCTCACAGAGGATTGTTTGATTACCTCTAATATTGTATTGTACAGCTTCTGCTGTTACCATATAAAGCGCTTTGTAGTGGTAGTGGTATAAATAATAACACGTTTAATGTATTGATGAAAAATATATTTGCAAGATTAATCAGGACCTTATTCACTGGATCACATATGAGATTCTTTTGCTTTTCCTTGTTTCACATTTCTGTAAATAAAAGCTGGATAAAGTACACGTCAGGATATCAGCTCACACTACAGGATTTTTAATCACTTAAAATAAATGTAATCATTTAACCTATTGATGATTCACAAAGAAAATAAATCTTAGTTGAAGCATTTTACTTGGCATATGTCATCTCAATAATATAATAAAGGTACAGACATTAAATATTCTCTGTGGCCCCAGTGACAGAGATTTAAGATGTTCAGTTAACCTACAGAAACAGCAGGCAGTGAACGCCTCACACTCGCTGAACACAAGGACGCCGTGACTCACGTGCGGCTGATCTTCAGGCTCCTTCACGCTCAGTTTGTGCTTTAAAGACGCGCCATGTTCGCTTCGTGCTGACAGGAGAGCTCAGACTGCTCCGGTCTGTTCAGGCCTCCTCATGATGACCCGGAGCTGTTCTGACCCGCAACCGACACCGCACACAGAACAGCGCACACACCACAATGCTGCTATATTTACCGCTGCTGACAGCCGCTCTGCTCTGGGTCTTAAAGCTGCTCAGATCCATGACTAAAATAGATGAATATTTGATTTTCATTTGATTTTATTATTATTGTTTTTATATGTTTTTGGAACTGGGTTTGTTTGCATAAAGATTGAAATGATAATTTTAATTACAGATAAATTACATATAAAAAATAAGCATCTGTATTGTATAAATATTGCACCTGTTAATGCCATAAATAATTCTGTAATTTTTTTTGTTTGGATTTGTACTTTTAAATTTATATTAACTTCTATCAGGCTTCATGCACCAGTACTTACTTTACTTAAAAAAAAACTTAAAATGAATGAAACAATGACTTCACCTCATCATATTTTTATTTATTTATCATCTTAATATACTACAATGCCAACAAAATAAAATAAAATAAGTAATATTCAGTCAATTTCATCTGCTTACTTTGCTTTATTTTCTCCTTATTGTTTGTTTTTTTATCCTCTTTTCAGAAAATGATCCCAAAAACAAATTATGTGCATGAAAAGAGTCGATGCGAGCAGGTAAAGTCATTGTTTCATTGTTCTTAATTTTTTATTATTTTTTTTATTTTTATTTTTTATTTATTTATTTATTTTTTTTGGGGGGGGATTTATTTATTTATTAAAGAAATTAATGATTAAACTGTTATTGTTGTATATGTATTACTGACACTTTAAGAAGAGAGCAGGCAGAGTGGAGTGGGTGGATGATTTGTGACTGAAGGAGAAGGTTTACACGATGGTAGTAAGAGCTGCTGTGATGGCTGCTCGGGTGACATGACACGTGACACATACATGATAAGCTGTAAATCTTATAAATGTCGCAGTGATGATTTTTAGTAAGTCTTTAAAAGACAAGTGACATGACACCGTGACAGCGACATCAAACAAATAAACACGCTGTCAGATTATGGTATAAGACCATATTATACAGTGAAAATGGAAATGATGGCGGAGGGTAACACCACCTGGGTCTGGGTGCAGTTTCCCCCCCTCCAGGGGCAAGGGTACCTAGACCCGGTTTGTAGAGTACGCTTGGGGAGTGTGATCGTGTGTACAGCGTCTCTTTATGTCTGTCTCCACGTTGGTTGAGTGTGGAGTAAGTGCATATGAGAGCATGAGGGTGGGAATGGATGTTTGTGTCTGTGTGTGCCTGTATGTCTGTGTCTATATGTCAGGTTGGGTGTCAGGCGCCACCTCTCTGGGGACATCTCAGGCCCTCCAAGGTTTGGAGGCCTATCTCCCCCTACCACCACTTCCCCTGCCAGTGGCGGACCCCCTCAGACATCGGTGCGTTGGTGGTTCTTTGTGTCTGGGGATGGGCGTCCAGGTACACGCCGGCTCACTCCTTGGCGGCCGCTTATCGGGGCCTGGAGCCTGGGGCTTGCTCGGGCCACTTCGGAGGTGGGGTGCCCCCGGCCTCTCGGCCTGGGGCTCGGTCACTCAGGCACGGCTGGCTGCCGGCGGAGCTCACGGGCGCGTCACTGCAACTCCCCCTGGCTTCTGCTCCGCGGCTGCTGAATGAGCCCTCATCTGGGACTCTCCTCAGCTCTTTCTGGGACAGTGGCGCAGCTGCCCCTCTGTTGGTCTTCCTTGGTCTCTTGTGTTCTGGGGGCCTCTGGATGTCTGGAGTTTTGATCTCCTCCATACCTGCTTCATGCCCTGGAGGACGGGGCTGTGGCCCCCCCACACCCTCTAGCAGATCATTACATGAAGGAACCTTTTAAAAAACAAAAAACAAGCGCGTCCATGCTCACAGGTGTACACACGGGTGATCACACCCACAAACTACACCCTTTTTGGCTCCTACCTCAAAGCACACTGTGTTCTGTTGATCTTATGTGCTGCACAATAATGTTTAATATTTAGTATTTACTGTCATATTCCCATATATCATTGTGATGTTGTTTATTCTATTACTCTTCTTCTCTTCTGCTTGTTTTCTTTTTTCTTTCTCAGCAGGTGATCCAGGTGATTGATATATGCATTTTTTTTTCTCTGCCCGTTCTGTTGGTTTTTGTTTTTTGCCCTTCTCCCCCGTCCCTCTTCTCAGCTGTTTCTCTTTCCTTCTTTCTTTCTCCCCTTCTTTCCCCCAGTCAAGTCTGTCCCGTATTCAGTAAGTGAAAATAAAATAAACAATAAAAGGTGAATCAAATGGACCATTACGGCAAGGCTGGGATGGTCAATTTGGTAAAGTAAATCCGTTGGGCATCTTTCTTTGCCTTTAGACAACAATTCTGATGCAAAAGAGCCAAACGGGACAGGCAAAAAAAAAAAAATGGAAATGATGGCGGCCTGCGATTACTTACTTTCAATAACTGTGCCAGTACAAAAAATAAAAAACAATAATAAAATAATAAAAAACAACAATAATAACTATTATTATTATTATTATTATTATTATTATTATTATGTAAGAAATAACGTTTGGCAGTAATTTACCGAGAGCGGAACTTTAAAAAACGTCTCAGCTTCATTCAGAACCTTTAATGGTGCAGCACACAGCGGAAGCAGATTCAGCAGAATCCGGAACTGTAGAAGGACTTGTGCTGATCGTTTAATCGAAAGTAAAAATGTCCACAGTGGAGTTTCTGATAAACTTTGTCAACGAGCGGCTGTCTGCCGCCGTGGATGAAATTTTCACGGTGTTTGAAAACACGATCGTCAAATACGAGCAGGACATCGAGCGGCAGCGCAGGCTGCTGGAGAGCTTCTGGAAGCCGGAGATCAAGCTTCAGAGGATCGGTAGGCTAACCGGGATGAATGAGTGTGAGCCTGCGGGAGCTCCGAGCTCTTTATGTCATCCTCGCAGACCAAAGTAACAATAGTAATATTAATAATGATAACAATAATATGAGAAATGCGGAGTTAAAAGCAGACACCTTCAGCTTTTAGAAAGATCAGACTGAGGTCAGAGCAGCAGAGACGCTGACGGCTCAGCATGCCCACAGGCAGGTAACGTGGCTCCGGCTGGTTAGCGGTAGCGGGCTCCTCAGGTCTGTACACTTGTAGAAATCACCGTAACTCACCGCGTCTGTCACAGCTTCTAACGCCAGACTTGTAGTGATGATACAGCACAGCTGGGTGGTGTAGCTCAGCAGCTCACCTGCTAACCAGAAGGGTGGGGGTTCCCTCTGCTCCAGAGTGTCTGTGGGCAGGATGCTGAACCTGAGCTGCTGACTGTTGGATAGGTGCAGAAAAGTGTGTGTGACAGAATGGGTGAAGGAGACATGTTGTAGAGTAGAAAAGTGCCGATAAGATAAGATAGAACTTCATTAATCCCTCGGGTGGGTTCCTCTGGGAAATTCGATTTCCAAAAAAGCACAGCACCGACAGAAGTTACAGAGTTACAGAAGTTACAGAGTTACATTAGGACTTTTGTATTTTTGTGTGTGTTTGGTTTGTGAAATTGGATCAGAAGGAAACTAGTACCTGCACTTAGCTGATCTGTACTTGTACTCTGTGTACTGTATTAAATCTACTCTGCAGATACGTTATAACCAGATCTCTCTGAAACCCAAGTCACATCAGTTCCTCCTGTGAACTTCCAGCTACTTTTTCAACAAAGGTTTTGAATTAATCAGAAAATAATCACTATCATCTCAAAATAAAGACTCCCTGAAGCTCCTGGAGGGAGCTTGTCTGTTGGAATGGACGCAAGAGCATTTACAAAGATGTGGAAGAATATGTCAAACATGTTTACCTCTTAAAATTTCCCCAGCAGAGTAGGTAGGGAGGCAGAATAATGCCCTGGCATTTTATTTGCTTCTGACGGCTGGCACAGCTTATATGACACACGAGACGCGACCACAAGGTCTCAAACACCAACACAGAAGTTTAAATCACCTGCTAGGTCAGGATTGTACTCTGTGCTTATTTATGGACTGTTACTAACATTTATCTTGTCCCTGCAGACCACCCACAGCTCCACGTCACTGCAGCAGAGAAGGTTCTTCCTAAAAAGCGTCTCTGTAATCAGGAGAGGAACTGCAGCCTGAACCAGGAGGAACCAGGGCCTCCTCATGTTAAACAAAAACACAAGAAACTGTTGTCCAATCAGCAAGAACCAAAGCGTCCACAGATCAAAGAACAGCACAAACTCAGGAGGGAGGGAGTGCAGTCGGCACTGAAGCGTCACACCGAGAGCTTTGTGGTGACTCCTGTTTATGAGGAACATAGAGAACAGGAACCAAACGATGGCCAGATTCTCTTTCACAGCTCCCCAAACTGGAGTCTGATAGGAAGCAAGCACGTGAGGTCAGGATCAGCCGCAAACGTGGACGAGAAACAAAGAAGGAAGCGCAGAAGAAAGGCCAATGAAAGAAACTGTAGAAAACTCTCACACGTCCAAGAGTCAGCATAAAAAAGTCTGCAAAATGTGAAGTGGGTAAAAAAAACTTGTATGAAAAAGTCCCAAATGCTGAAGCTTCCCAGGATCCGCACACGTGAAGCTGCACACGTGTGACACATAGTTGTAGGTTGTAAACTGTCACTCCACACAAGAAGTTGTGTTCAAGCAAGATTTGCACTAAATGTCACAGAAATACAGCAAACGTGTGTTTCAGGCTGCAAGAAAGCTGCACGAATATCTTTGGGGAAAAATATGTTTCGAAGTCAGTCACAAGCATTTCATACGTTTCAAAGATTTTTATTTGCAAATAAACTGCTGAACGAGTCGGTGTTTGCAGAGACAACGTGTGCTGCAGCTCAGCTTCTGGGTCAAATCCTGATTGTTCCTGCTTTATCACAGCTCCAGGATCAGTTTGTGAGCTTCTGCTCTTCCACCTGCTTTTTAAGGTTTGACCAAACTAACTGTCAGTCGATGACCAGCTGAACATTTTCCAGCATATCACAAGAAAGTGATACCAAGTCGCTCGGAGGAGAATCAAATGAACATTTTGGATCTGTGACCAGGAAACTCCTGGGATTTACATACATTTGATTTATTTGGCAATAAAATTCTTTTAAACATGTGAAATGTTCCCGATGGTTCTCGATTACATCATAAAATCATGTAAAACAGCAAATTTGTGCCAGTAAAAAAAACCAAGTCTATAAATGCAGACTAACAGAGCGAGCTGTGAGGCCATCTTTGAGTTTCTCTGAGGTCCTGGAGGAAAAGCTTACACGTTTGCACCACGTGTGTAGTTCCTGATGTCAGTATTAGAAACAAATTGTAAATATTCCGTTCTTTTTTCTTTTGTTTTAATAAATGAGGTGAATTAAAGACCGAAGCTCTAAATTCTAAATGAGTTTGTTACTGAGTAACTGTGCATGTCCTTTCAGCTTTATTTTATTAATCATGTATAAATGCACTAGTTGTACATAGATTGATACGTCTGATGTTTTGAAGATGTTTTATCATCTTTTCATTGTTCAGGTTTTTTAAAGTGACACTCGAGTTCTGGACGTTTTCTTTAATAAATGATTCACAAACCAACAGTCGGCTCTCTGGGATCCTTCATCGCACTCGCGAGCGCTTAAGTCAGACATGGCGTCTCCTGCTGTTTCATCACTAAGCCCACACGTTTACAGATGTTTTGCTGTGGCCTCCATGTGAGAAACAGCTCATCGTTCGTTGGGCACTCAGCAGCTTCATTCTTCTGAAGCTCAGATTGAAATGTTGTTTTGACTAATAGACAGCAGGGGGCGCCTCCTCACATGCAAAAGGAAGCAAGAAAATGAACCTGCTCTTCTCTTGCCCTCTGACCTCAGTAAATCATTTCCTGATGAGTTTGTCACAGAAACTGTGCTCCTGTGAATTCTGTGGGAAGGGTTTCAGTCAGAACAGCGATTTAACGGCTCGCCTGAGGATCCACACCGGTGTGAAGCTGCATACTTGCAAAACATGCAGGAAGTGTCTCCAAAATCACTCGAGCGTAGCGAGCCACGTGAGAATCTACATGTGGGAGAAACTACATCTGGAAAAAAAATCTGAAGAGGTTCAGCTTCATGACGCCATTCGAGAGGAGAAGCTGTATTCTTGTTAACTGCGCGGGAAACGGTTCACTCAGAGCGGCAGCTTGAAGGTCCACATGAGGACTCGCATGGGCAGGAAGCCGTTTCCTGCGGGATGTGTGGGAAAAGTTTCAGAAGCAGCAGCAACCTGCCGGTCGACACGAGAACCACAGAGTGGAGAACGGGGAAGCTTCCAGGCGGGACGCCACAGAGCTGAAACATCAAATCACAGATGATGGAGAAATCATCTGTGACTGAAATGTCCATCACCCAGAGTCAGAGCGCTGTTAGAGGAGTTATGAATGCACCAACCCCGTGTTTGGGCTGGATATTAGTCTGATGACAGAAACCGGGTCAAGTGTCCTGACAACAGCTCAGTCTGTGGGCTGATCTAGTTTTTTCAGCTCTGAGCTGTTCTGTGTTTCACAAGACAACTGCAAAGAAATAAAGTCCTGTTTTTATTTATTGTTTTACTTACTTTGAACATAAAAGAACGATTCAGTTTCTTCCTCATCGTGATGAATAAATCATTTCATAGGTGCTGATGTCAATACTGGAAAAGTTCAGTCAGTGTATCTCTGTGAAAATACTGTCTTCAGTTTTTACAAAATATCTAAAATACATTTAAACATCATGCTGTTAACTTTTCTAATATTTAAAATGTCAGCAGCTCAGATTCTTGGTATAAAAATGAGACGTGACAAGAAAACGAACGAGGAACTGAGACCGTCGCTTATTGAAAAAGAAATCAGCGCCTTTTGTTAGATTCACGCACCCTGTTTGACACATGTGAAGAACTGGTGATATTCTTCCTGCCTTACAATGTGTAAGATTCATGAAACAAGGTCTGTGTGTGATTCAACCCACAACCCGAGGTTTTCATTACATGCTCATTATAAAAATGTCTTTTTCGTCACAGAGACCTTTCGTATTTCAGAACTGTCTCATGTACAGAGACCAAGCTGAACTTGAACTTTCACGGCCGGCCTGAGGGCGCCTTGGTGTTCCCCGAGACGAGCCGGAGGAGGTGGTGGTGGAGAGCGTGGTCTGGGCTTCTCTGCTGAGGCTGAGCCAGCCCCGGATAAGCAGAAGCGAATGGATGGATGGACATTTGACATGTTTTCTATGTTCTATTGTAATGTGACCTGTTTTTACATTTTACAGCCCATCCAGACTTTTAGGAATTTGTTTTAGTTTATGACTCACGTGATTTTCACTTACATTTAATCTTTTTGATCCGATTCTTCTGGCAGCAGAAAACCTTCACAGCAGTCAGACTTCATGTTTCTGTCATTAAAAACATTTACAGTCATGTCAGGGTAATAAAAAGACAGCTCTAAAGGTGTTTTCATATTTGTTTAATGCTGGTTTAAAATGCAGGCTGATGCTAATAATGCACAGCATCTTTCATTCTTTTTATTACTTTTAAATGTAATTTTGGGCTTTGACCAGCAGGAGGAACTAAACCCTGATAAAACAGAAACAGACAGGCTGACTACAATGTGCAAATTTTAATCAGGTGCCTCAGATGGAAACATAACGTAAAACCAAACAACATCATTTATATTTCATATAAAATCTGGAAAATTTCACACTTGACTCATAATCAGTTTTTCTGTACAATAGTTCAGTACGTTTAAATAAACCATGCAACACTCGTACTTTAAGTATTTTCAGAGTTACAGGCCCTCTAAGTACACAGAGGTGGGGTAAACCGTGGTCCTTATCAGTTCACCATGTTCTTCCAGCAGGTTCAGGAGAGAAACATTAACAGAGGTTTTCAAGTCCTTAATTTCAGATGAAACATTAACACCTCACACATTTAACAAGATCTTCTTCATTTTGACCTCCTTCACTCCTGCTGTGTAGCTTCAGTTACCCTTGCAATACAACAAAGTTATACAATTACTGCTATTATGACACCAGGTGATACTTGGAGTATAAATTACTGTTAGGTGAATGAACCTGAGTAACTGGTGCTAAAAGAATGATTGTTATCCAACGTCTACATCTAATATTGCCTCAGCTGCGTGTCCCAATCACAAACACTGCACACAGGAACAAGCTGAGACAACGTGCTCTGACATAAAACTATTTGAAACAGGAGCGATGTAACACAGAATGCAGTCATCTGAAAATCGTTTGAACGTTATATCTGCCTGCAGAAAGCACACTGACAACATTTCAAATGTTGTACAGGCCTCAGAGTACAACCCACTGAATCCATGACATCATCATACGCCCTTACAAACATCCACATTTCAATAAGACCCATTCAATAAAAACTGAAATGCACTTATTACAGATTCACCACATCTACTGGACAATTTGACAAAGATTGATTGTGCAGTCTGACACGCTGATCCAGGCCCAGGCAGCTTCATCGAACACAGCCTGCTATACATCGCTTAAAAACTGAAAGCTCTACTTAACGACTTCTGTTCCCAGACGTATTTTCCACTCAGACATTACAGGCCTGACTTTCCTCCTGAGAGTCTGTGGGCTGTTAAACTAACACTGAGTGAAACTCTTCCCACATGTCTGGCAGGACTCCTTCTCCTGCAAATTTATATTTTCATGTGTGCAGACACGTTACGACGATTGATGAAGCTTTTCCCACACTTTGCAAGAGTACGGTCTCTATCTATTGTGAATCCTCATGTGGACGTTCAAACCGCCGCTTTGAGTGAAACTTTTGCCACATATTGTACAAGAGTAGTCCTTCTGGCCTGTGTGGATCTTCATGTGTCGCAGCAAATGGCCACTCTGCCTGAAGCTGTTTCCACACAGTTTACAGGAATACGGTTTCTCGCCCGTGTGGATCGCCGTGTGCCGTTTGAACGCTGAAGCGTCAGAGAACTTTCTCCCACAGCTCTTACAGATGTGCGGTTTGTCACCCGTGTGGATTCTGCTGTGGACGGTCAAATCACTACTCTGACAGAAGGTTTTCCCACATATTTTGCAGGAATACGGCTTCTCTCCCGAGTGAATTAACGCATGCCGTTTCAACGCCGATGACTGAGAAAAGCTTTTCCCACAGGCATTACAAAGGTAGGGCTTCTCGCCTGTGTGGATTCTCATGTGAATCAACATTTTATCTCGAGCTCGGAAACCTCTCCCGCATGTTTCACAAGAAAACGGCTTCTCCTCTGCGATGCCACTTTGGTGATACTTCATTATATAAAGCTGATAGAACTCTTTCTCGCAGGTGCTGCAAGCGTACGGCTTCTCTGAGGTTCTGTGTTGGTTCCCGTCATCTTGAAAGTCCTTCCCACAAACGTCACATTTACTGACAGAGTCTAAACTGCTGTCACTGTTTCTGTGACGGCTCTGCTTTGGTTTCAGCTCTGCATTTCTAGTTGATCCTGAGGCTACATCAAAGCTTCCTTCGTTCAAGCTCTCAGTTTCAGGAGAGCTGGGAGAGAGGAGCTGATCACAGTTTGATTCTGACTCGCTGAGGTCACTGTCCTCATAAGCAGGAGTCACCATAAAAGTATCGATCTCCTCCTTTAGTAGGAGCTGCTTTCCCTCCTGACTGATGAAGAGTTCTTCCTCTTCCTCTTTGATTTGTGGAGGTTCTGGATCCTCCTGGTCCAGACTGGAGTTTCTCTCCTGGTTACAGAGCTCCTCTTCCTCATTCTGACTGACACACAGAAGATCTGAGGGGACAAACGGACACATGAAAAGTTCCTAGTGTGACGATTACGTTCTGGGGAATGTAACCACATGTTTTTAAACCAGCAGGGACAGTGTTTTTATCTTAGAGAGTTTTGAAATGTGTTCTGCTGCTCTTAATTTGAATATTTCTTTTTAGTTCTACTCACTTCCTCACAAGGATTTGCCCTTTGCTCAGCCCGCAGTGTGAGCAAGATTGTTGTTAATAACTTACCTGGTTAAATAAGGGTTACCCTTAGTATAAATTGGCATTACATGAAAGTACTGCATGTCCCCATTTTAAGTTCAGTTGGTCTGTCTTCCATACAAAACACAGATGTTTAGGATGTGAAGTCATAGTGGTTTTTTTTTTAAAATTCACATCCTGCCTCATTTTACCACCATACCATACCACCTTTATTTATAAAGCACTTTAACATAAAACCAGAGTTCACAAAATGCTGTACATGCTAAAAGCATAAGTAAAGAAAATTAAAATGAGATAAGATAAAATAAATAACTAAAAAACTAAAATAAATTGAAACATGTCAAAACAAATTGAGTCAACCCCTCTAATCAATGCCAAAGGCTTCAGCGAATAAATATGTTTTAAGAAGACTTTTAAATTCAGAGAGAGAAGAGGCCTGCCTAACATGCAAGGGCAGATCATTCCACAACTTTGGAGCAACTACAGCAAAAGCATGATCACCTTTAGATTTATACTTAGTTTTTGGTACCTTAAGGAGCTGCTGATTGGCGGACCTAAGGGAACGGGGAGGTGTATATGGTTGTAGTAGCTCCGAGAGGTAGGGGGGGGCCAGGCCATTAAGAGATTTAAAAGCAAATAAGAGAATTTTAAAAACAATCCTAAAATGTACAGGTAGCCAATGGAGTGAAATTAAAATTGGGGTAATGTGCTCAAACTTTTTTGTTCCAGTTAAAAGACGTGCTGCAGCATTTTGCACAACCTGCAGGCGCCTAATGGACGCATCACTAACCCCAAAATAAAGTGCGTTACAATAATCCAGCCTAGAAGTAACAAAGGCATGAATTACTGTCTGAAAATGCTGTTTCGATAAGATAGGCTTTATTTTGGCTAATTCCCTCAAATGAAAAAAGCTAGATCTTACAACAGCTCTGACCTGGCTTTCAAGTTTAAGATTTGCCTCTATTTTAACTCCCAGATTAGTGATGACTGGTTTAACATACATTTAACATTTTGTTTTTTAACAACTTTTAAACACAGAAATTCACAAGGAAAAAAAAAAAATCACGACGTGCTTTTAGTTTAAACAAATGATTTGTGTCGACAGACTTCAGGCCAAACATGCACCAAATGGGCAATACTACAGGACCACACCTGCTAATCTTTAAACCCAGGTGTTTACAGTCCCGCTGCCACAGCTGTAGAAATATCAAGCTTCTAGCCAAGCAGCCCTCAAACCAAACAACAGAATGTTTGGTTTGAAAGAGCTCACTGAATTTGAGCGTGGTGTTGTAAGAAGATGCCATCATTGCAACATGTCAGTTTGTGAAGTTTCTTCCTTCCTGGTTATTCAACAACCAACTGTTGATCAGATTACATAACACATAAGTCACCGATACTATTGCCTCCGTAAATGCAGAGCTCCAAACCAATTTCTTTATATTTAGATAGGAAATAGAAGGTGGGTACTGTGATCAGTAGAAACATGTGCAAACATATGTGGAATTAAAGTAAATAAGGCAGAAACAGAGTTTGCACAACACACGATTAAAGCAAAGATTCTGCACCGTATTAAATCAGAGTGTAATAAAAACTAAATGAATGCAGCATCTAATGATAATAGTAAAGTACGTAAGTATAAAGCAGCTCTTTGGAGGGGCTCCTTTTTTGCAACGCTACCTAAATCTTGTGCTATATTAATGTAATAATAAAATAATATCAATGAGAATATAAACTTAAAATTTAAACTAAAGTTAACTTAATAAATGTGCTCTGCTTAAATCACTCAAGTAGAAAACGAGCAGAGAAAAAGAAGGAACATTTCCTTTGCCTACATAGTAAGGGGTGTCAGGAAAATGAGTACAGTTGGAGGTTAAAGTGGATTTAAGCAGGCTGTGAAAGCCTAAAATTGGTTGTAGTGGCTCAGCTCAGGGAAAGACTCACCACTGCTGTTGAGAGCTGCAGTAGAATTTCTTTGTGAACAGGCTGTGATCAGCTGATCTAAGGTTTACTGCTTTTTGTGGATTTACACAACTGAATTTAACAAGCAGATGTTTCATGAGCTGTCCTGCTCCATCCTTTTGCATGGTTTAGAATCAGCTTGCTAAATTCACAAGACCTTCCCAAAAACAGACGCCATCTGGATGAGAGCAAATTCCCTCATCCATTCTCTGCTGCTCGTCTGTATATACCTTTCAGCAGTGATGGATTCTTTCCAGATGTGGATGCTGCCAGTTTCACAAGCACTGATTCATCTCCCTCCATACATCAGAGAGGCAAGCTTTTGAACTGAACACTGATGGCCATTCTCATCTTTAGTCTTGTGTTCAAATTAAATTACCATTCGACCAAAATGGTTTTCATTCTCCCTCGGTCCATTTTAAATGAGCTTTGGCAGCATTTCTGGATCACGCTACAGCAAACTGCTCACAGACATGATTTCTGGACGCTTTCCTGAGACCATGCTGTGATTTCCATGACAGCATCATTTCTGACCTGCTGCCAATTAAGCTAATTAGATACAAAATGTTCCTCCATCTGTTTCTTCTTAGTACCACCTCCATTTTCCAGCCTTTTCTTTCTCCCGTCCCAACTTTTCTTTGAGCTGTCAAAAATGATTTTGTCTTAAAATTGTTCATTTCTCAGTTTAAAGACTTGATGTGTTCTTTATGAATAAAATATGGGTTTATGGGATGTGCAGACTATTGCATTCTGGTTTTATTTACATTTTTCACAGCAGCCAGCTATTTGGGATTTGGGTTGTATGTAATTTGGCGTTTCTCTCTCTTTTTTTCTCTTTGGGGAAAAACCTGCAGCTCCCTGCTACCCCTGCTACCCTGCAACATGTCATCGTTTCTTACCGATTCTGTGTAACTTTATCTCAGGCTTCCAGCTGATGTCCAGCAGCTCCTCCTGACAGCGGACGAAGGTTCGCTCCACATCCGTCTGACAGAGTTCATGAGCCGGAGGAAAACACTGAGCTGAAGACATCCTACCTCCAGCAGCTAACGCTGCTAGCGCCTGCGCCGCTGCTGTTTACGACCCGAGTGTCACACTGTCGAGTTCCGGCAGAAGAGAAGGGAGTGAACTGTAGTTCCGCCCGTGTTTTATTGGAGCTCCACGCTGAGCTCCCACTTTTTAAAGGGATTCGGCCGTGAAAGTACATTTTATATTTCAGAAAATCAAGAAGTTTAAGGTTTAGAAAGAGCCAGCTGCGCCCATAAGAAAACATTTAATTAAAAATAATAAATAAGTAACTAAATAAATAAACAAAAATAAAGGAGAAACATCTGCGATCGTTTAACAGTGAGCTACTCATCCTATAATGCACTGCACAGTAGTGTGTGATGCTCCTCTTTTATAGAAAACTATATTTAAGAGCCTGCAGGTCTAAAAAGACTCCCGTGTGATATTATACAAAGTTTGTTTCAGTATTGATGCACTGACTGTGCAGTATTATTTCTACGTTCCTAGAAAACCTAAATGTGTTACTTTATCTCATCTTTAATCTTCTTTTTAAACTTACAGTATTACCTTTTGTGTCAGTGACAGAGTTGCACTATATTTTGTTGTATAGAATAACATAATAGGCGAGCACATTGGTGTGGTGGTTAGCTCTGGTGGCTCACAAACTAACCACCACACTCCTGCACCTGGCCAGGTTCTTCCTGTTTGTGTGGATTGTCTCCGGCTTCCTCCCACACTCCAAAGACATGGGGTTAGGTTAATTTAGGTTCATTGGTGATTTTAAATTATCCATAGGTGTGAATGTGAGTGCTAATGGTTATCTGTCTCCCCACAACCCTGAAAAAGATAAATGATAACAGTAATAGAACGACAACAATGCTATTCTGTTGTAATGATTTCAGCCTCATGTCAGCACTAATGATGGTGAGTCGCCTCCTGGAACACCCAGATTAATCACCTGGGTAGACTTTCCCACCTAGCAAGAAACAGTCCACCAGCAGCCAAGTCAAAGTTTCGACATGTTTATTTTTTAAATATAAAAGATTGCTGTTATATCAAATATGATACAATATATGAATTTAGTTGTTTATGATGGTTTGGAAAAACAAAGAAACACCTGAAACACAGCTCGTTAGTCGGCTCAGATATGATGTTACTGTACAATAAACCTTTGTTTTAAACTTAGATTAAATAAATCACCACAATGCATAACGGATTTTTACAAGATGGACAGGATTATACAGAACTTCAAATGAATGACATTTTTCAAAATAGTTCTGAGAAAAAAAAAAAAATTACATTGATATTAAAGGTTATTTGTCAGCAAAACTCAAGCACAGAAGTTAAACCTCATAATTATCAGACGTCTTCATTCGTTTGTGATTCTGTAACAGTCGTTAAGGATAAATTATTTGACACCTTAAAATTCGCACTTTGTTCTGCCTGACACAGAGTTACACTTCATTCAACCCGTCTCACACAGTGTGACACAACAAGCTCTTAAACATCATCACTGTTAAAGTCAGAAGGCACTTGGAGTCTGAAAGCTCTGCTGTGAATCGTGCACACTCAGAAATATTTGATGAAAGGGATGTTTTTTGAAAATGTAACTAAAGAGACGCTCCTCTGACCCGACACAATTACTCACAAGTTATTCCAGAAGATTATCCGACCCTGCTGAACTCGGCCCGGGGTTTAGTGTTGGCTAACCCACCGTACTAACAGGATGGTCGTGATCTTTTAAGATCCCAAAGTCATTAAATTTTAAAGAACTGAAGTGTTTATGTGGCTATTTTTGGTCTTAAACTACGCACCTGATAGGATGTACTGTTACAAGCAGACTGCTGTTTGCTGATCAACAGCAGACGTGTTTCTAAGTCCCAGGTGTCAGACCGGTAAATGTGTGTGGAGCTGTGAGATGAGACGCTGCTGTAAAACCAGGAGAGCCACAGACGACTAACTCAGACACCTCTGTGTGAAGTTAATTAAAACAAATAAAAATGAGGTGCAGTGCAAACCGCTGGGGAACAGCCAGAACATCACAGGTCTGTCATTAACTGTTAAAGTCTGTGTGGAACGGCTTCTGCTTGAAAAACAAATACTGACCGACTGAGTACAAAGTGTAGCTGCATTAGTCAGATAAACAGATTATTAGCCTGGTCACCTCACAGAGAGAAGGTTTTGGGTTCAAACCATCATAAACAGTCTCATCTCTCCTTGTGTCAAAGGCTGGCTCCTCTAAATTGGATGGCACAGCAAAGAAGAGCTGAGTGTAACAAAAGGCCTTCATGGGGGTAAAAACAGCAAAATTATAAATGTTATTAACTGTTTATATTGGTACTGGGACATACACAAGGTCTAATTTCATAACTGGATGTGAATGTTTCAAATACTGCCGAGCAGCTTTAATCTCTGATATACTGTCTGCTAGGGCTGCCACAAACGATTATTTTGACAGTCGATTAGTCGCCGATTATTTTTTGCGATTAGTCGACTAATCAGATCATCATCCATTGGACGTACAGCTTATCGCACCAGCAGCATTTGCTCTTATATAACTATCATTAGCTTACAGCTTTAAGTGTTTAAGGTCTGTGCTAACTAAAGACAAGATGATAGTTTATTAAATTTTAATGAAATTTGCAGATTGTTTCGGTGAAGTTTAATAAACTCCTTGCTAGCTAAAATATAACAGGACACTGGAGTAAATTCTCCAGCATCTCACACTTCTGATAATCAGCTGTCTGCTTGACGTTTATTCAGCTGTGTAAAAACTATAACTTTAATCTCAGACAAACCGATTTACTCAGGAACAAATAAAACACTGAAAAAAGCCAAACAATAATATTTTTAAATTATCTAAGTGACTTATATATCATGTTTAACCTGAGCAGCGAAAGACGGCGGTGGGTTTGAAAACGATTTGCCGGGAGTCCGGTGTTCTCACGGCTCTAGTGAGCCTTGAACCCCGGCTCGCTATCGAGCTAGTGGGTAACAGACGTCTCCGAAAACGTCGGAGCGCTTTTGAAAATATGTGGTGTCCTGATAAACTGAGCAGATATTTGAGGTTTACACAGCTACATTCTCGCCTGAAAATATGTTAAACGTTTATTTTGTGACCCAGAAAGAATAATAAGAGTAATATTAAAACTAACTAGCTGCCGCCATTGTTGGACACTGCGCTGGGCCGCGCTATGAATTCTGGGACAGAGCTACTTCTTCCGGGTTTAACGGCAGCTGGCATCCTTGTATATGCAGTGCTGCCATCTTCTGTTTCAGTCCGTTATTACACTCTTAAATCCTACTACTTATTCCTGCGTCTTTTGTGATCTTACAAAGCTTCAAACGACGCGTCGACTATTAAATCAGTTGTCGACGATTTTGATAGTCGACTAATCGTGGCAGCCCTACTGTCCACTATAAAACACTGAACAGTGTGCTGAGGAGGGGCTGATATTAACCATTCAGTCGGCATGATGCCGACAGGATACAATCAATAAGCCACAACGGACTGACTTCAACACCGCAAATATGACATAAAGTCACATCACATGCGGCATAACGTGCCGCCTTCAGGAGCAGCAAACGCAGAAGAAGGAGGATACTGAAGAAAGTGCAGATGTGCACCTAGAGAGCAGCTGTTGGACCTTCACTGAGGGCCATCTCATCTGACGCTCCGCCCACACACGATGGCATTCATTATTTAAGGCTAACAGGTGTTTTTACCTGGAGACACAAAACATTGTACCAGAGTTTGAAAGTAGAAGTCTGAGAGGAGTTTGTCTCACAGCTGCACTTCATTAACACAAATGAGCCAGATGTTGACTGATTCAGAACAGCAGCATGAAAACATGACATCACAGCTAACCACAACATAACAAGCATGTTTAGGACTGATTCTGCATCCCTGTGCCGAACACATGATAGCAGAGCATAAGAACAACTTATTCCAACTGTTTTGTCTTTGTGTTTTCACTTCTATGAGGATATTGAAATACTTTATATTTTACATCTTTCTGGCTTAATCAGATTAATTATCTGGTGTTAAAATGTTAAAAACATGCTCTGGCATTTTAAAGTTGTTAATTCAACTTCCTGAAAGTCAAAAATATAGAAACTGAGCTAGTCTTTGACATCCTGCAGTAAAATAGATGGAACTGATGCCATGACTTAAAGTATTTATAAGGAGTCACTACTACCTCCTTAAATAAAGGTTACGCTGACTTGTTTCACCATCTTGTGGTACAAAATGGTATTGCATGAAAGCACAGCCCAGCCTTATTGCGCTCTAGTTGATATCTCTTCAGCACAACACACAGATGTTGTGAACATAAAGTCACAGCAGTTTTTGTGACTTTAAATTACCACAAGCATATTCATAATATTTTTCCCGACAGGTGTTTCAGGGCCCTGACATCTCACCTGTATGGGTTCCCGTAGCGACCAGATTGTTATCACTCCCCCTTGGTGCCTTTCCCACATTTTTTGCAAGCGTGCGACGTCTCTGCTGCGTGCGTTCCCATGTGGTTCTTTAGCGTTGCGGCGTATTTAAATCGTTCCCCACAGGTGTTGCAGTGGTAAGGCTTCTCACCTGTGTGCGTTCTCATGTGAACAGTTAAATTGCTACTTCGACTGAAACTTTTGCCACACGTTTCGCAGGAGTACCACTTTTCACCCGTGTGCGTTCTCATGTGAACTGTCAGATTCCCGCTCTGAGTGAAACTTTTCCCGCAGATTTTACAGGAATACGGTTTCTCACCTGTGTGGATTGCAGCGTGTTTTTTAAACGCGGATAAGTTGGTGAATCTTTTCCCACAGGTGTTGCAAGCGTACGGCTTCTCACCTGTGTGGGTTCTCATGTGAACCAACAGAGTCGCACTGTGCCTGAAACATTTCCCGCACGTTTCGCAGGAATACGGCTTCTCGCCTGTGTGGATCGATGTATGCCTTTTAAGTGCCGATAGGTCAGTGAATCTTTTCCCACAGGTGATGCACAGGTGTGACTTCTCACCTGTATGATTTCTTTCGTGATATTTCATGAAATAAATCTGATAGAATCTTTTTCCACAAGTGCTGCAGGCGTACGGCTTCTCGCCTGTGTGGATTCTGTAATGTTTCTTCATCTGGAAATTATACTTGAAGGTTTTTCCACAAACGTCACATTTTACAGACTTTTTCCCCACGTCAGGTTTACGCTGACTGTGTGATGTGACAGCTTTCGCAGTGCTTCTGGTACGCTGATGTAGCTCCTCTGGCTGTGGCTCTGCATTTGTCGTAGATCCAGAGTCCACATACTTGTGCTGAGGTTCACTGAGGTCACTTTCATCATAAGTAAGAGTCACCATAATTGTCTCGCTCTCCTCCTTCAGGATAAGCTGCTCTCCCTCCTGACCGGTGTAGAGCTCCTCCTGTTCCTCTTTAATCTGTACTGGTTCTGGTTTCTCCTGGTCCACAGCAGAGGCCTCTTTCTGCTTACAGAGCTCGATGGAAACCTTCTCCTCCTCTTTGCAGTCATCTTCCTGTGGAAGGTCTGCAGAGATAAAAGGGAGAAAGAATTAGTTCATACTGTGATACGACAAGGTTTGTTCTGATGGACGATGACGTCTCGGATTGATGAGGGTCAAAGTGACTGATGATACCTCAACAATTAGCACGATTTTTATGCAATTTCTCCAGTTGCTCATTATGAAAATATCATGTTTATTCTGATATTCATAATAAATGAAATCTTGGCTTCATGTCGCTCCTCCACACGTAACAAACACCTGCAACACAAATGTTTCTGAGCATGTTTGGGCACAAGTTCACGCCCAGACTAGAGATGGCACGATACCACTTTTTTATGTCCGATACCGATATCATAAATTTGGATATCTGCCGATACCGATATGAATCCGATATAGTGTTTTTTAATCAACAAAACTGTTTTTTTAAATATCTTGCTGCATTTTGTATAAGTTCATACTCAAGTTTAAAACAACAACTACACTAAAGCTATTCTGTTATACCTGTATGCAAAAAAAAATATTTCATAGTTCAGCAATACTGATCAATATAATAAACTTAAACCTACACCATCCTCCCTATTCTGGTATTTTAAAGAGTACTTAGCATAAATATTAAGCAACCTAACTAATAGGGTTCCAACTCCCAGCAACAACAAAAATAAATAAATAAAAAATAGGGAACCACCCCTCACGCGCCACCTCATGATGCTTAATCGACGTAATCAACCTTAATTTGATGCAGTGTGAAAAAAAATGCACAGAAATCAATTATTTTTCAAGAAATATTAAATAGATTCAACATCTTTCTTCAACAAAATTGCAGACTGCACAGATGGTACCTTCCCAAAGGAAAAAGTGCTATAGCTTACTAGGGTATGTTAGACTTAATAGTTACTATATACAGTAATTGACTTCTATTCATTTTGCATCAAATTAAAACTTTGGGTGTCAGATAATTATTTATTAAAAGCTTGACATTTTAAATGAGAATAAGAAAGAAAAGTATGTCTTTGTGCCCCCTTTTCCCTGTTAATGCCCTATCGGCCCCCCTGGCTAAACTTTGCTAGATCCGCCCCTGCACAGTTACCAGCGTCAGCTACATAGAAAAAGATCCTCGAGTAGAAAGTAATATTAAATACATTCTAACAACAGCTGATCAAGCTTAAACGTGCTGCTGTTGTTCAGCCGCTGGTTTCCTCTTTCTGGTGCAAAGTGGGCCAAAAACAAACAAGAGAGACGGACTCGCGACAGAAAAGCCGATCAGCTGATCATTAAGCAGTTTCATGATTGAAGTAGCAGCAAGAAGAGGCAGTCGCTCCATATATCGCTTGTCTGATTGTGACCGCTCACATCGGGGCACTTGTCTTTGATCCCACTGAGTTCTAAAGTTGCAGAAACAGAGAGAGGCATCTGCAGAGTCAACGGCCGAGTGCTCATTCCTGTTACACGTCTTTGAAGAAGAACTTCCTCTGGATGTCCCTGCCTGCAGCACACGTGCAGCTGATGCACCGTAAGGTTAATTCTCCACAGATGAGTTTGCACAGTGATGAAAAACAGGCATATAAAACCAACCGAGTGTTTTCTTCATTTATTTTATCCCAGATGTTGCCACCTCAGTGAAGGTTAAAGAGTTACCGACATAAATGAGTATCCTCACAGAGTGTGACCATCAACGATTGCTGGCTCCTTAAACTGGTACTCACACATCAGCACTTTCAGGTCCTCTGCTCCAAGCAGTGCTTTCATACTTTCAGTTAAGTCATTTGTTTGAAACACTAAACTCTTAAACTTGTGTGCAGCCACTGATCATGCAACCCAAGAGTGTACAGGGCTGTGAGCCTGAAAATCATCAGCGTTGGTTCCTAGTCCAGTTGTATCCACAGCATCAAGGTCATGGGCAGATCTTCTATGGGCAGTTCAGAGCATCCAGAAAGGTCTCTGTGCCCCCTCTGCTGAATTCTACTACATATTACTACTACTGCATATTCTACTGAAATACTTCTACAACTAGAAGTAAACTGAAGTGACAGTGTTTGGTAATGACAGAGTTAAACATCATCGTCAGAGTAAGATCAAGCTAAACCTCATTCATCTGTAAAAGTCTTTAAAGCCCGAACAAAAGGAAACGAGCAGAGATGAGACGCTTACAGTCTCAGTGTAAGCGTCTCTGGCTCTGTCCACCATCCAGGGGAAGAAACCTTTTGCACTTGTGCCGTTTCTGGCTGCATTTCTCTCTCAGTGCACTGAGACAGAGCGCGCAGGGTCACGACATGTCCAGTGTTACCCAGGATTACCCGAGCGCAGTGACAGCATCAGCCGCTTGCCTCTCTGCCATTAAGGGCTCGGTGCCTTTCTATTAGAACAGATACTGTTACTCAGCAGTGCTTTATTGTTTTGGTACTTAACTTCGTCTAAAATAATAAAATGAAAGTTGTGTTATTTGTAATGAAGGAATCATCAATAACTGCACATAAAAAAATGTTAGGGCAATATTTCTGTTTCATGTGTTTGAAAGAAAAAAAGTTACACATGAGCAGTAACTGTCACTGGTTTCTGGTGTTTTCCAATAAAACCAGAGTGAATTTATACTGGAATGATACAGCACGGTCTCTGGCATTTTCCTGCGGCTGCTGGCTGGCTTTTACGTGTGCACCGAACCACAAATGTCAGATTTAAAATATATTTTCATTTTAAATTGGAGAAACTAGTCAAAGTCACCACATCCCCGCTTCAGCGGCTCCTTTGTCAGCGGCTCCTCCGCGCTCTCCGGGGCGGAGAGCGCGGAGGAGCCGCCACAGGGTGAGTCCAGCCGGGGCGGCTGGACTCACCCTGTGACGGCTAAGCTAACAGCGTCCGCCCGGCCTGAGAGCGCAGCGCTGGTCCTTCTCCTCCCGGGCCTGCTGCCCCACGTACCTGCAGAGTCTGCAGTCCAGCTCAGGGCCCGGTGCTGCTGGTGCAGCTGCTCCTCGTACTGCAGGACGGTTTTCTCAAACTCCTTGAAGATTTCCTCCGCTGCGGCGCTCAGACGCTCCTTCACGAACAGCCTCAGATGCTGAAGAGCGGACATGGTTCCTCCAGCAGCTCCACCGAGCCTCAGCGATACAAAACACCGTCAACCTCCAGCTGCCAGCTTCCGACGTCCACACAGCCGTGAAGTTTCAGTCCACTTCCGCCGGAAGCTGCTTTTCCTCTAAAAATAAAACGCGCTCTACGGAAGCTTAATGCATCCACTGGCCAAGAAATACAAATTAAATTTATAAACATTTATAACAGAGTTTTTATGAAAGAGCTTTTGTCTTCTTCTGGCTGCTTCCTCATCGGGATTACACAGCAGTAAATCCTCGCTCTTTCTCGCCCTATCCTTGGCATCCTCCTCTGAGCTCCTCCTTTCCTCCTGCCTGTCAGCTCCATCTCCGGGATCCTTTGGTCCTTCCAAACCAGCTCAGCCTTGCCTCTAACTTCATCTTCAAACTGCTCCACCTGAGCTCCCCCTCTCATATACTCATTTCTGACCACAGGTATTTAGACCCATCCACCTTCAATGCCTCTGCTCCTCGGATCTTTAAAATAACACAAGGTTTCTCAAGGATCAGGATATGAACCAATCACTCAAGAGACAAGGACACCAACATCTGCCAATATTTCAGTCCTAAATCAAAATAAAGTGGTATTCACCTTAGTGAGGGCTCATTATTGCTTACTAAAATCCCCAGATGCTCTTTGGGATTTTAAGATATGTTATTAATTTGGAAAAAAGGGACACGATTCTTTTTTAAATCAAGCGAACGGATCACTTCTGTCTTGTGAAATCAGGAAACTTTCTAAAAAATAAAATAAAACAACAAAAAAAGTGCTTGAAAATGTTTCCTCTATAGTGACTTTAATAAGCACAGGCCTACAGTATGTGGTGGAGGCACTGACGCTTAAAAGTAGAAGAAAGCAGCAGTCACGCATCCTGTGGATGGTTTGTGAAGTCTCCAAAAGTTGATTCTGTTCATCTGGACGTTTTCAGTGGGAGAAACGTTTCGTCGCTCATCCAAGTGCCGTCTTCAGTCTCTGACTGCAGGTTTCCCCAATCTTATAAACAGACATTTGCACAATGACTGAAATCAGTCCACTGAGGGAACAATGGGCTGGGAGGTCAGTTCATCATGATTATGCAAATTCTCATGACCATTGATCAGTGGTTGTTGATCAATGGTCATGAGTACCATTCACAGAGAGCTGGGGAATGGCTGCAATCACAGGATTGTATGATGGTGAAAGATGTTCCCTTAGGCCCCCTCCTCGATTCAGAGATGGTCTTTCCTTTTCACATAAACGGCCTCCTTTTCTCCCGCTGCAAACGCTACGTCCAGATGAGCAGAATCAGCTTTTGGAGATTTACTTACCTGGATGATTGATCATCCATCAAGACGTTTGTGAAGTTGTGTTTGTCCTGTGGACCAAACCACTGAGAACTACATGACGGGAGTTTATGTTTCTGAACTAAAAATGTATTTTCCCCTCTATAATTAAATCAACAGCTTTCACTGCATGTACACTGATGCACTGAGGAGGGCGCCTTCCTTATCCCTCTTTCATTTCCACCATATACAGTTGCATTATTACAAGCACATTATAGGTTTCAGATGTTCTATAAAAGCCTTCAAATGTGGAGCTTTTGGAACTAAACAACTTTAATTTATTCAGATCTAGAAATACTTGTTCCCTCCTGTTAGTCTCTCCTCAGCATTGGACTGGAGATATCAATGATGTCAGTGTGATTTTTCAACACTTTCCAAATTTATCCAGAGGTGTGATTGGACCGTTTCATTGGCTGAATCTGGCCATGTGTCTGACACCCCAGACAGTGAGCAGTCTTTGAGTGACTGAAAGAAATGTTAAAGGTGTTCTCCTCAAAATCACCAACGTTTAATTCAAAAAGACATAAAAGAGATAACACGATCTTTAACATCTTTGAGGCTCTTGCCAGCTCTACTCTTGCTTTTCTCTACAAACTTATGTTGACTGGACAACAGAGAAAAATGATTTCTGCACCATAAACAAACACCTTTTTTTAAACAGACAAACAGAAAAGTGTGTGAGTGACGACAAAATACGGAAACATGTGAAGGAAGTGATTTTATTGTCGGGGTTGGAAATTTATCACACATGCAAACAGCGATGTCGAAGCCGTGTATCATCAATATTTTATTAGCAAACCAGAGAGAAGTTAACAAAAGAAATCATTACTGCAGGAACTGAACATCTGTGTTTCTGTACAGATCCAAATATACTACAATATATACTATTATACAGGTGGATTACAATTCATGTCATTAGTACAGCAGTCACAAAGAAAAACTTCAAGTCTGTTACAGCAGTGTCGTCTGATCTGAGCAAACTCTCCTCCTGATTCGTGCTGCCGCCCTGCTTCCTCTCTGACTGATGATGATGATGATGATTCGGCTATGGGCATGCTATGCTAACATTCCCTGTTTTCCTCAAAGTGCTAAAGATTCATCTGAACGGCAAAAACAGAAGGACCGTGATTCTGAAACAGACTTTTTTTTGCTAAACCAGAAAACAAAAAGGCCAAAAAAGTGAAAATACAAAGACTCCAGTTCAAATTAAACACAGTCGAGATAAAAGAGTTGAAGCAGAACCTAAGTGTAAAACATTTTATGCACAGTTTAAGGCCTGATGATTCATTACAGAAGTAACATGCAGAGGTGGAGAAACATCTGTGTTGGCGGAAACTGCCTTCCATGTTTGTGATGGAGCAGAGATCGGTGCCACTCGCAGGTGTCCTGTTTTACATTTCACACGGATTTAACAAACGCGATACAGCGTCAGTGAGATTTAGAGTTCAGAGTCATTTCCTTTGTTAATGCTAAACTAACCAGCTGCTCCAGAGCACAATGAAAAACATCTGCACATTTCTACATTTCTACAAAAGCATCGAATCAGAGGACTGTGAGCAGAAATGACCCAGTTTGTTCCTGTAAAAATCAGATGGATGTTTGAGACCTCTGGTTTGATGAATCATGAAAAGAAACTGCTGTTTTTCTCAAGAAGTCCCTGAAAAATCAACATGCAAAATAAAAGTACACAAACACACACACCAAAACACTGTACACACCAGTGTACATCTCCTGTTAGAAAACACAGGAAACTCTAAACTGCTGCTGATGCAACAGTTTAGAGTTCACACTGAACGTGGACGTCCCGTCAAACAGTGAAGACGAACCTGCTGAAAACTGTGCCATCAGAGAGGATTTCAGGCAGCAGCGCCTCTGAATAAAAGTCCTAATTTTTAAACAAATCTTCAGCCAATCACATGTTTTTACAAATAATTCAGTACTACTACCCAAGAAAAGACTGAACCTCTGATGAAGCTCAAAGCTGTACAAAGGTTATGAAAACACCTCGAGTGTGTGGCCCAGAAATGATCTTGAACTTCTTGTTTTGGTGCCGAGCTGCACAAACTTTGCCACAGCTAACCTTGTTAGTTAGTTCTGTTAGCTAGCTGCATGACTAGGTTTGTTACTATAACGACGCCAGCAAAAAACAACAACAACAACAAAGCAAAACCCACCTCTGAACATCAAGCACTGAAGAAACACATACACGTGAAGCCTCCCTTATAGAGCCTGTCCATATGTGACAGTGGCAGCATTTGCATTAACGTGCGCCTCTGGCTTCAGTCTGCCTGCCAGATGCTGAAGAGTGAGCTCTAACATCTGGATCTGTTTCACTGTTTCATGCTGAAAGAGGGAAAAGTTTCCTCTGCAGCAGGAAGAGCAGACACTGACTGAACGTAGAAACCACAAGCCTGGAGGCCAACTTAGAGTTGTAAAACCCTTTCTGCAGTGTGTGGTGAGCAGCTCTGAACGAGCTCCTCGTGAACTAAAACTAAGATCTGCATGTATAGGTGACAATAGCTGCTAGTAATTCACAACTAAGACGTCCATCTTCAGTGAAACCAAACACTCTGTGTGAACAATGAAAACATTTAAAAATGTCCAAAATCATCTTCATCAGAAACCTGGGACCCTGCTTCTGTGAGCTTATTCAGCAGCTGCATAAAGAGCTTTATGTGATAATGCTTTCTCTGCGGATTTGTCTTCAAACACACATTTACTTTCAGGTAATTCTGACAAAAACAGCAGCTTCTTTATGATTCATATAGAACGAGCAGACATGTGGACAACAGTGTGAAAGACACATGAACAATGAGAAGAGTCACATGCTGCGACTCTAACCTGCCTGATGTTCCAGACGTGGAAACACAATCCACAAAAGCTGATTTGACACATCTAAAGATACTTTTTCTTCCTGCAGCGTTACAGGAATAAAGGAGCGGTTAAAGCCTCGGGGAAATAAAAATAATAAACTCTTGTTCTCTAATCTGGTGTCGCCACACTGAGGGAAGATTTAATTAAATCTCTCAGTTCCTGTTTGTGGTTTGGTTTTTACAGACGAGAGCTGATGATCGACGGTCACTTTGTGTCCCGTCGATCCTCAATTTGTACAAGTGAATTCTTTCTCATTCAGAGAGTGAAAAACTGTAATATATGATTCCCAAAAGCTGTTGTTTTAAAAACAATAGTTTAACTTGATTTCCACAATCAGTGCATCTCTATGAGACGCCTTCACTGACAGCAGGGCCACCTGGTGGTGAGTCTGGGAGGTTCAGCTGAAATGTGTAGGTGGTGTTTAGACCTGGAAGTTCAGTTAAGATGTTTGCATAGGACAGAAGCACAGAGGCCCAGCGAGGACTTCCTCCAACCAAAACTTAGATCAATCACGAGAATTTAAACTCCAGTGAAAACTTGAACCTGGTTTTTCTTTGGCTGTGTTCTGCTTTTGAAAAGAGAAAAAATGAAGCGAGAACCAAACCTTAAATGTTAGGAAGGAGCAGAAGGTTCATCTTCAGAGCAAAGAAGAAGAAGAAAGCCTCCCGAGGCCACACCAAAGCACCACTGAGACATGAATCCCACCTGAATGGAGCTTTAGGTTTCTTACTTTGATATTTGGGCCTTTTATGAAGTAACCTGATCAGCTGATGAGCACATGTTTAACTTTTGGGATGTGAAGATCAACTTGTTCACAAAGTATTTTCAGAGTATCTCCATAAGGAGGAGCCGTTCGCTTTAACCTGCACAAACCTCCGCAGCTCATTTTGGATTTTCTATAAATTCTACAAGCTAAACGCTTTTTGATTTCGCTGACTCCCATAATACTTTAACTGTGCTCCTGTGGCTAAGACTCATGGGAAAGGTAGTTGTTGAGCATAAGATAACAGTCCAGTGCAGAGTTATTTTACAGTGTTTTCAGGTAAACCGAGGAGAAGCTTCGACCTCCAGGAAGTTCATTACTGCTGCACATTCAACACGGCGCCACCTGCAGGCAATAAATACAATTTCTCTTCGTTGCACTGCACTCAAGTTCATATTCATGCTCACATCTCAAGGCATTTCATCTTTAGCTTCTAAAGCACCAGATATTTGCTTCATGTTTATGTCCCTCTAAACCTCACACAAAAGTCTTTTCAGGTACTGATTTCAAGAGTTTTAATAACAAACACAAAATAGTCCAGAGCAGAGTGGATCGTAACATTTATGTTCAAACACGTCGTGTCGAGGTCGTCTTGGGAATTTTATAGTAAAAAAATCATAAGTGACTCTTGTTGACTACATGTGCATCTCTAACACATCTTTGGCATTTTATTGCTACATTTACACAGATTCTCATGAATCTGCAGTGTTTGGAGATCAGATGAAACTTAAATTTAGGTGTTAAAAATTTAAAATATTTAACCTGGGATACATAAGGTGAATAAAAATACAGCTGGAACAAATATGTGAGAAATAAATTAGTTCTTGTTTTTAACACGTAACACTTTTTGTCAAACCCACATTTACACACTGGCAGTGAAGTGGGGTACACAGGAACCCAAACTAAGATCTTTTAAGAAGCCCGACCAACCAGAAACATCCATTAATGAAGCTAATGGCCACTCGAGCTTAGCCTTTGCAGACCCGCAAGTAAAAATATTAAAAATTTGATGAACTGTAAACAATGTTAATCGTATTTAACTTATTCATTTGGACACTGATAAGGCTTAAAGTTTGCATTAATGGGGGCGTGGCCCTGACAGGTGGGTGGTGACACAGGCAGGTGTAGCTGTTAGGCTTCAGCTAATCAGAGTCACTGAACGGGACCTCTCGACTGTGTTTGTGCTGTTGGAGCATTCTGGAGAATTTTTCAATGACGTTTAAAATTGTGACGAGCGACCCATCAGCTAAGAGACCGTTCCAGTATTTTATTTGTCTGTTGATTAGCATTAATCACCAGACATCTGTGCCTGTGTGCAGCTTATGGATGCAGCTTTCTGCTCAAACCAGCTACTGTTAGGTGGTAACTGAGCAATAAAACTTCTCATTTAAATATGGTTACACTCATCTGATGCTCAAAAAGCCATAAAAAGAGCACAAATACAACAAGGCCGTCTTTTCCATACAATCAACCTAAAAAGCAAATCAAATGTCAAGTAAACAACAAACAAAACAGAAGAAAAAATTAAAAGTGCAAAACACAACGGTCCAAATGGGACGCGGACCACCAAACAACTTGTACTAACAAACCAGCTCATGTGGACTTTGGAGGTCTCGCACAGCACATGTTCAATACTGCTACAGGCACAGATATCGACAGACGCCTTATTACTGATGTTGAGGCGCAGGTGGCATCACACAAAACTGCAATATGTCACACGTGGAGATGAGAGCGTGCGGTTAAATTTTAGATACAACAAATAGAAACTGCAGTTAGTTCTCTGCCTGGAGGTTGTGAGGGGCTTCATTCTGATTTTTCTAGAATATAAACCATTAAACTGGTGATGGTTAGAGGGGCAAAAAGGTAAAGTAAAAATATAAAGTCATCAAGGAGGATTCAGACAATCAAGCAAACACAGATCAGAGTTCTCCCTGCAGAGCTCAGACAAACGGAGGGTGGAAAGCAGATTCTGAAGGCGTTGATGCGTACGGAGGCCGGTGCACTTTTCAGAGCGTGCACTTTGACGGAAGCATGTTTGCAGGACGCGACGCTGGCGGCGGCCAGCTACTCTCCTTCCTGGTGGCAGATTAAGACTTCTTCTATCTACAGGAATGCGTCTCACCGGATTTTCCTCCTCGGAGATCCGTAAGTGTTCACAGCGAGAGGATTAGACGTCTGCAGGTGGGAACCGCAGGCCTAACGACAGAATCCCGTCACCTTATGGACGACTCTGCGATATACTGTGAGACAGTTGTTCACGATACATCATCAACTTAAGAGAAAAACTTATTTTGAATCAACGTGGGGATCACATCGTTGTATTTATTCATTACCGTGTTAAATTTTCATAGAGCGGTGCTGACAGGCGAGCTACAGTGGATACAGTGTAAACACACATGGCAACGGCTTCTGCAACAGATCTGTGAAACAGGTGAATCGATGACATATCGCAGACAGCGCGTCACAATATATCGCTTCATCGACGGCTGTCCCACCTGGAGTTCGCAGCGGCGAGGACAGTCGGCCCGCTCTTAGTCATGCAGTAAAGACAACGCAACACGATGAAGACCAAAGCTTGAGGATCCGACCTGAGGTGTTATGACCCACAGATGCCGGTCAGGCGGGTGCGGGGGTGGGGCGGTGCTGGGGCTCAGGCGTGATCAGGAGTGATCCATGGGTTCGGTGGCGTTACTCTGCCCGGCGTCCTGGCTGTCCATCTCCTCCGGTTCCTCCACCTTCTGCTCAGGTTTGATGGCTGCCGTTGTCGACACTGCAGCTGGCGGTTTGTGGTCGGCCGTGGACACCGACTGGTCCTCACCCGCCTGGCTTCCGGCCGTCGGCTCCTGGGCAGCCCTACCCCCGGAGGCGGTGCTCTGCTGCTCTTTCAGGTGCCGCTCCATGGAGGCCTGGATGGAGGACACCATTTCCTGCAGCTTCCTTCGCTGCTGCTCCATCAGGCTGGGGTCGAGTCCACGGCCGTCCTTCATGGTGACGAAGCCCGGAGCCATGCGGACCAGCTCCCTGGTGGTGTCCTCGGGGATGTCCGACAGGTCCGGGGGTCCTCGGGACACGCTGGCACTCAGGTCCACGCCACTGCTGTGCTGTCGTGTGATAGGGCGGTGTTCTGGTGGTGAGGAGCCTCCGGCGCTGCCCAGAGAGTGGCCTTTTCCCTGAAAGGCTGTGACACTCTGCAGCTGCTCCTTTTTACGAACAACGCCACCGCTGCCCAGCCGCAGCACGCCATGAGAGGGACTACCCTCTCTACTGCCCCTACCGGATGCCTCAGAGCGTAGCTGCACCAGGGCCTCCTTCACCAGTTCCTCGACATCAGGCCCAACAGGGAAGTGACCGGCAGCGTCCACGCAGAGCTCCAAACGCTCCTCTGCTGCATTATAAACAAAGGTTTTCCCTGTGAGGTGAGGCAGCGTGCAGTGCTTCCCGTCCATCAGGCCTGAACGAGAGAGAGAGAGAGAGGTCATTCCCAGCTTGACATGATTCACAGTCTAAAATAATCCTTATTAATCTCATCCTGGGCCTTGGTCTGAAACAAGCCTTCAGCTCTGCCAACTCTGATTGGCTGCCCCTCACAAGAAAAGGTTTAAATCAGTAGGCAAGAAACTTTTATTCTCACATTCAGACACAATTGATATAGAAAAAAAAGAATCTGAACAGCAATTTATGGGAGACTTCTCAGATACTACAGATGGCCAGCGTCCTCCGCCTTCCCCCAAAGAGCCAATCAAGTTGAAGCAGGAAACATATTCGTGTTATTGCATTGATGCCTGTGTATAAGCTCACAAACATTTCAGCAGCTGTAACGTTGTGAAACTGTGCAGTGCAGTGGGAGCAGAGCATGTGAGGGCTGTCAAACTTTATTGTTTTAGATTTAACTTGTAATTTTGTTTTTCTTTAAGCTCTCCTATTATCAAACTAAGCTCATGCTTTTAGTTACGCGCTCTGAAACACCTGCAAAGATTCAAATGACCATATTAGCGATATCCCCTCTTAGCGCCGTCACACAGATCCAAGAGTAGAAAAACAGTGTTTGGAGAACTGCAGTCGGAGCGTTTGGCTCACAGTGAGTTCGCGGCTGACTTGACCATCCACCATTGTAACAATATATCTATGACAGGTAAACAAAAGCACAATAGGTCAACTTTAATAACACAGCTGTTCTCCCTCCCTCGGGTGGGATGTACCAAATATATTGACAAAGGTTCAAGGGTTTGCTTTCATTTATGCTGCGGTTAGCTCCAGAGCATCAGATAGAAACACAGCAACAGTCTGACAATCTGATAACAGGAAATAAGAAGTCGCCATAAAGGATCCTGTGTTATTAGTTTTTGGTTTGCAATAACTTACAATAAAGAATATGACAGATAAAAACAAACTGATCCTTTAATCACACCAATCTGCTTTCAGACATGTCTGAGGAGTCACGTGCATGTGACAAGAATCGATATATTTCAATCAAACTTCATCTGACTGTAAACTCTGACATATATTCCTCTGTGCTGCAGAGGACCAGAGCTCAGCACACATCAGTGAGCCACTCCACGTTCCTTTATTTACCAGAAATCTGGGCACTATCATCTAATCGAAATCCTCTCCACATGTTTACAACAGACCCCGTTTTCTTCTCTGGGAAGGAGTTCCTGTAAGGTGTGTGCTGGGAACCCGGAATATGGCACAAATGTGGACCACTGGGAGAGCGCATTGATCATCAGGTCTGGGAAGAAACATTTCATTTCCTGCAGCCTCGTGGATTTTATTCACTGAACTTTTCTGCTCTCAGGCGTCACCTGATCAGTCGCGTGTGTTTCTGCTACATTTCTGCACATGTTTAAAATCTGTCTAATAATTAGTTAGCAAAGAAGCCTTTAAAAAAAGTAGCTCACGTATGATAAGCTCCGGTTCACAGTGATGCAGACACACAAACGCACATGTATAAATGTACCTGCTCTGTTACACAGAGCCTGCTTACCCATGTCTTTCTTAACGATGTTGTAGAAGACGCCGCCCTGCTGGAATAAGTGTGGCAGCTTCTTTGCGTACGACCAAACATCCTCACCTGAAACAAAGACAAACATTTTAAAAGGATCCAACGAATGAGACGAGGTCCTAAACACAACACAAGGTTAAAATGTGTCTGTGTGAGCAGGACGCTACACAGGACAGCACAATGTAGGACCACAGAAGTCCTCGGTGTCAGAGTGCAGAGGCCACAGCTTTGGCAGGAACGTGAGTGGTCAGAGCAGCACAAAAATAAACAGAGACCGAAACATCTGAATGTAAGACACAAGAGTGGAAATACAGTTGATACTCTGACCTCGCCATTGTTTGGCGTACAGTGAAGCCGCTGATATGTAAAAATATATTTAAACCTGAAAGCAGTGGTGGACAAACCTACGAAATGTTTCTTGATAAAGGTGTGACATCACATTTATTTCTACATGATGAATATGAAGCTGCAAGCAGCAGCTATCGTCAGTCATTTATAGAAACCTCTGTGGTTCCAGTATGTTTGCTTTCACACTCAGTGAAGCTCACACCACATACAACATCTACAGCTGTGATGCTGATGGTAAAGCCAGGCTAGCGATTCCCCCTCGTTTTAACCTCGCACTGCTGCTCATGCTGCTGCTACTCTGTAGGAACATTCACATTTTTATATTCTACATTTCATCTACATTTACCGTCTCTTGTTTTAGAGGTCCTCTAATAAATGCCATTGTCCTTCAGCTGCTTCATATTTAGTCTCAACAACCTCGACAGAAAATATCAATCCACTTGTACTCTCCTGCTGTGATGAAAATGATCCATCTCATCTGAGACATAAACCCTTTTTTATTGCAATAACAGTCATCTAAGCCAATAAATAAATGTCCAGTCTGTCACTGATCATTGTCTCCATTAATTCCCAAATCTAAAACTTAAAGTGGAATGTGTCGATGTGGGTTTTTCTGCTGAGAAAACCTAAAATGGTTCATTAATGATTCAGTTTCAGGCAAAGTTATTATAGTGAACCAAGAATAAATTGGCTACAGTAAAAATAAAAACTAGACTTTGCAATAAAGCTACTGTAAACAATATTTTTTCACTTTATTTTTCAACACAACCAGCCTGAGGAACATCTGGTGCATCTGTTTAATGAGTCTGGGACTTGAATGTGTATGAAGTGTGTTAACCTTTAAAATTTTGCACCTGACAAAACCTCCAAATATATAAGAACAAAACTAAAACTACCACCAAAACTCATGAAAACTAAACTGAAACTCATCATTTCCAGACAATGAAAATTGAAAGTGAAATGAGCAAAAACAACAACTTAAGCTTAAAATGAAATAAAATCTGGTTTAAGGTTAAATTTTATTTGGTGTACAAAACCACTGTCAATAAATAAAGGCGATAAAACCATATTCAGGTGTTTATTTAGCTTCAAATATCCTGTCAGTAAAACAGGGACTTCAACACTGCACTGATGCACTGAGTCCATTTGAAAGTGCGTGACGGTGCATTTCCTTTTGTTTGTGTGTTTATATGTAATGCACGTCGCACATATTCAGCTACAGGTCTGCTCCATTCAGCTGTGTGAACTCTGAGCTCTGGGTTGGAGGCACTGTCTGGTGAGCGGATGCTTTGTTTCATCCTGGCCGGGGCCGGGCGGGGGGATTATTGAACACGAGCTCGGAGCTGACAGGAAGTGCAGCGTCAGGCCTGCGGAGCGCTCGGAGCGCAGCCGAAACCTTCCTGAATATCGACAGACGCTCTGTGTGTGTCACACGGCCCGATCTGTTTATCCTAACGCAGTTGTGACCTTTGACCTGATTGGCAGGTGAGACGGGGAGGGAGCGAGTTGCTCGAGTCAGCAGATTCTCACACTCACACACAAAACAAGTCTCTTGTTTGCTCATGGCAGCTGATCAGAAACCTGGGAGCTCAATCAGCTGCTGAGAGCAAACGGCAGTTTTTTGATCACCTGCCTGCACCAGCCAATCAGAAACCAGCAGGCATGTGCGCTGCACACCTGGAGCTGTTCTCTTTATTCACACACAGACACACACAAACACACTTCAGCTTACTCTGCAGTCTTAAGCAAGCAGCAGCATCATTGCAAGAAGACAATAAATTAAACACGACGATGATCCATCATCATCATCATCACCACATTCAATAATATGAGTGAACACAGAAAACAAAGACATCCCCATGCTGGAGAAACTGGAACAGGAGATGTTTACTGTACAAATCGTTATCATTCTGACTGATTATTAATCAATAAAATAAAGTGCTGTATGACATTAACCTGACAGCACTCTCTATAAACACACCGTCAGCCCCAGCACAGTAGGTTTGTATCGTCAGGAGCTCAACCTGTGAACAAACATTGACTATAGAGATGCTAATTATAATGAAAATATAAACAAGAGGTCAAATTAATGAAAGGGCAGACAGCAGAACGAGTTCAATCGTTATCTTTGAATGATTAATGATCAAAAGTTGAACTTTAAAGCAAACTGAAGCACCAGCACTGTCATGTTTGAGGAAATGTTATTTTTTCCATACCAGGGTTTTCTCTGCATGTACTAAAAACACATTTGACGCCAATCGAAGCTGGCTTTCAACCAAAGGAAAATCACTGCGACAGAAGATATTAAAACATACGTCGGGTTTAGTTTTACTCAAGGTTGAAGACATCTTTGCTAATAAAATGGCCAAAAAGACTTAAAGTCAGTCGACACATTCTTTGCCTCAACTACAGTCATGGATATTTGCATGTTCACCCCCAGAAGCCAGGACACATTTTTATCATATTTTATCCTGCTTTTATTAAGTCTAATTGAACCTTTGTGCTTCTTTGTATATTTACCTGTAAATAACTCACTGCTAAGTCACAGATTAACTCTGTACAGTAACAAGCAACAGCCAAGAGCCGGACTGAATGACTGATTCAAGTTATTATAACTGAAATACACGTTTCCTTATGCAAGCATAGGAAAAAGAGGACTGTTTTCCTTTAGCTTTATTGTAGAAAGGAATGTTTCTAAAATCAAACTAAGAAGTGAATTATTAAAATAAGAAAGTAGCAGCAGCCACTTGGCTCTGTTAAACCTGACGAGCGGGTTTTAGCTCCTGAAGTGCAGAACAACACAGGAGAAAAACAGTTTTCTCCTGGCAGCCTTCAATCAGACCAACAAGCTTTTATATCTTAGATCAAATGTGACAAAATCAAAGCCTGAGGATCAAATCTGGCCCTTTGCAAAATTGAATCCAGCATGGATTTCATTTAATAAGGCAGACGATTTCAAGACAGACCCACTATCTGCTGAAAACGGAGACGATCACTGATTTCAAAGAACGTAATCAGTGTCTCGGCTGTGATATTCGAATCCACACGTCAGCAAAGAATTCAGGATTCACAGCATCTTTAAAGTGAAAAGAAGCTGCAGCTCCAGCACAATAACTTTCCTCTAGTGACATCTCAAAGTGACACAGCTTGTTTTTATGTGCAGCCAGTTTCGCTTCAGAAGGCCGTACGGTACAGGTAAGCTGTGCGACCAAAGATCTTTTGCTCTGCTTTATATCAGGATGAATCTTATTCTCTGAAATATCCTAAACTTACACTTCCTGTCACATTCAGTCTTGTGGCACAGGTTGCTGTGATAATACATTACTTTGCTTCACTCACTAACTTACTTGGTACCCTACATGTAACCTTACCCATCAACGTTGCTAGGAGACAAAGGGAGGACATCTCAAGGTCGATGCTGTCCTGGAGTTCCCGGCTGCTCATTCTTCCGGGCGTCACGGCGTCCTCGCTCTTCACTGAATGCAGGGCGGAGTGCGAGCTGGAGGCTCGGGGAATGGAGGCCGCAGGGCTCTTGTCCTCTGGGCCTTTTAGGATCTCCACAGTCACCCTGTCACCATGCTGCAGCGCCACTGGCTCGTTTTCCTCGCCATCTTTTGGTGGGACCAACTCCTTAGGTGGGAAACCGTAGCGGATGCATTGCTGCGCCGGCGGCACGCTGAACTGGTTGCTGATGCTCCTCTGCAGCTCAGAGAAGGTCGTGTGGGCCTGCAGAGTCAGCATGGCCTGTCTGCCGTCGCTCGTAGTCACACGAATCTTTTTCTCCTTACTGGACGAAGACGGGGAGGAGGACTTGGTGGGTGTGGCTGGAGCTGAAGAGGAGGAGGTTTCTGGAGAGCCTCCGGGTGAAGAAGTCCGGCCCTGGCCTTTCTGCTCCTGCTTCAGTTTGTCAGTCCGACGCTTCTGGGTGACGAAGGCCTGCTCGCTGATGCTCTGCTGGATGCTGCGCTCTGCTCGGCTCATCGTTAGCTCCTCCTTGTGCAACGTCTTCGCTTTCTGTCCCGTCAGGATGATCTTTGTGGGCGGCTGGGGGTCCGCCGGCTGCTGAGACTCTGAGGCATCAGTGAGGCGCTGGACATGAGCCCCGTCGATGGACACGGGGTTGTATTCGTCCGGGTTCTTCTTGGCCGTGTGATGGAGGATAGTGTTGACCACTTTCTGCACCAGGATCTCACTGCCAAACTCGCCCGGGAAGTGCTTTGTGACGAGCTTCATGGCCACATCGTACACGTTGCTGTTCAATGAAGGGTCAGTCTCATACTGGAACCAGTACACTGTCTCTCGCACCACCCGACCCCCCCACTCCAACGTGATGGGGAAGGCCTCGGGGAGGTTGTCATACTCCTTCCCCTCCCAGTAGTGTTTGAAGCCACACCCACACTTCCCTCCCTGGGAGCGGGTGTTGGTTCTGTCCCCATCCAGATAAACCACCGAGCCGTTTCCACGGATATGGCGGACTGACGTGCCGTGACACCAGTTGCAGGTGTTGAGGGAGCTCAGTTTGTAGTCTGGGAGGAGAACATCCCTTTGGGGGTCGTAAGAGCAGACCACATTGTTGAGGGGGAAACTGTAGTTCTTATCCGGCCGCAGCTGGCCGTGTGTGGATTTGGCTAAGTTGTAGAGCTTACCGCCGGGAATCAGCCACTCCGGTGGGATGTGGAGCTCAGAAAGGGCGCCACAGATCAGGCAGCGATGCAGCCGATTTTCCATCACTGACTTCTTTGCCGCCTCTGTGACCTCCTCTGGATGGATGCCAATCACGCCAGTCCTCCTGTAGACGTACTGGTGAACGTCAGCCACCAGCGACGGGTGGATGCTGTGCTTCTCCATAAATACCTCCTCCATGGCGTTAACTAGCCTCATCAGATATTTATCCTGCAGGCTGCGATCTCCGCCAATCACGCAGCTCCCATCCGCTTCTAACTTGATGTACTTCTTGATGAGGTCCTGAGGGACGCCCCAGGCCTTTGGCAGCAGACGGGGTGGCAGCTTTGGCAGCACCGTGTTCTTGATTCCCACCAGAGGGATGTAGTGGTTCCTGCTGGAGCTGCTCCAGGCGATACAGATGGGTTTGTTCAGCTTCCCATCTTTCCCCTTGCACTGCTCCTCCGGCACCAGTCCAGGCAGGAAGGTGGCAGAATAGTCCCCGGAGCTCCTCATCCCACTCAGGGAGTCCAGGAGAATTATGGGTCGGTGGAGGACGTTGGCTAAGCCAAATATGTGGATGTTGCGTAGTCCAAGGGGTACGCCTTCTGGTGGGATGAAAAGAGGGTCGCACTCGTTGATGATGTCCTCCCACTCTGCAGCATCTATAAAGTCCTGAAAAAGTGCCTTGTAGCGTTCCAGATTCTGCTTGAAGTTCTGTTTGAGGTTTTCACGGAGGGCATGCCAGAACAGTTCTCTCCCCACCAGAGCTCTGGACACAGCGTGGACCAGGCAGTGCCCATCTCCGTCCACATGCACCGGGATGAGACACTCTCTGTTGCCGTTGGCTTTCTTCACCTCCTCCAGAGTGTCGTGGAGGTATATAAGGCTCCCTGACCTATCTTTGCCATAGCCTATGGTGGAAACATGGTCCGGCTCAATGAGAAAAGCTCTGTCTCCCAGGATGGAACAGTCAAACATCTCCCCTTGGTTCATCTCCCTCAGAAGCTTGGCTTTGCCGGTTTGTTTGTCCATGCCATACCTGGTGAGCACGGGCGACAACAGCTTGCAGTGGTAGTTAGAAAGCCCCATCACTTTCACCAGCTCGGTCCCCTTCTTCGGGGCCCCGGTGACGCCGAGCAGGGCGTTTCTGAGCAGATTGTGAAGCACGACATCGGGGTCGGTGACTTCCTCAACGTTCTGCAGGTTCTTCTGCTCGTGGCGCTGACCACACTCGGTACACTCGATGCTAACGGAGCCGTAAGCAGGAAAGAAAAGCCTCGCCTGACATTTCGGGTCTGGGCAGGTACCAGACAAAATACGCTTGTCTTTTTTCTTTGAGCTCTGCAGCAGCGACATTTTGGCTGAAAAAAGGCTGACGCTGTGTGTCAGCTTCACAAAACCATGATATTCACACTCCGGCGAGGCTGTCAGGCGAGCTTTGACTCCGCTAACGACAGTTATTTTACAAAATAACACAAGAACAACACGGAAGCGGCTGTTTTTTCCTTTAGCTGTTCGCCGTTGCTAGACGTACATACGTAATGACGTCAGTTACTGGGATTTGTAGTTTTTTTCTCTTTATCTATGTTTAAACAACTACGCACCAGCATCAAAATGACTGCATTTTTATCTTTTCCCTGTTCGAACATTAGCTGGAAACGCGCGAAACTCAAACAGTAAAACGCGTATGTCGGGTTAAGTCGTGTACATTTACGACCTTAAACCCAGGTTAACTGCATTTACCAGAATGCAACGCGTCACAGTGACGTGTGTTGTGTAAGGAAGTCAATTCGGCAGAATCATGTCAATTTGGACTGACTGGGTTTGCTTTTCTTCTTCTAACGTATAGTTTTGGTCCCCACAAAATCCAGTGAAATACAGTTTTCACTTACGTTGTTTATAGACTTTTATTGTGCCCTGTGGTTTGCACGATCTGGGGCACAAAACCAACAGAGTTTGGATTAAAGACACTGACAACACGAGTTTACCGGTTAGCTTAGCCGTTAGCCATCTGGGAAAATTAGCAGGGTGCCGAGCAGGGCTCGCATTGAATATTTATCATTCCATTTAAATGTCGTTGCTGTAACCAGCGGTAACTGGATCTGGGACGTTTAGGGAAACCAACCGTCGCCGAACTCCATTTAGAAATATGTGGATTTAAGTTTCCTTGTGCGCCGGTCAATACACTGAATTCACAGAGCTATATTAAAAGCTTTGTACACATTTTAAGCTAGTTGTGACCAATGCGTCTTAAATGCGATGCATCAGAATGCACTTTATTTCAGGGCGAACCAGGCTTGATGCTGCCGCCTGGTGCGACTCCCTGACAGGTGACTCGGGGAACAATGACATAATGGTTTTGGAGCAGTGACCAAGCAAAACAGGACCCTCTGAACACTGAAAGGACAGAAACACAGTTCATCTTCTGAATGCTAACTGTAATATTTAATAAGACTTAAATAAGATTGTCTCAGTGTCACGTTAAGCACAAATGATTAAAATGATGGTAGATGTTTACAAAATCACCAGTAGAGATGATGCATTACAGTGTAGCCCTGCAAGGTAAGGAGCTTTGCATTGTAAATGAGCTGTAAAGTATGTTTAACTCAAGTATATCAGAGTCTAGCTCAACCCCCTAAATAAAAAACAATGTTGAGCTTTGGAGCTCTGAGATGCCCGTTTTCTAAATAAGGTTGCATGAACTCCTGCACTCCTCTAAATGAATCTATTAAACCAAAGAGTGCCTGTGAGATTGGACCCAGGGACATGGCTAGAAGGGGCTGGGAACGGCTTTGCAGGTGAACCACAGTTGGACAAATTGCTGTCACTGAAGGGAAGCAAATACTAATATAGCGTACTAATAAAGAAAAATTCTATATGTCCAATTTGAAGGCACATCTCAAGGTGGCTTATGAAAAACCAGACCTGTGATCCCGTTTAAGCCAGTGTGACATATTTTTATTAGTCTTTCCTGTGTGCGTTTTGTTGTGCTTTTCCTTACAACACAAAGCACCTTGAGGCGACTGTTGGTGTCAGTTGGTGCTATATCAATAAAACTGAATTGAATTGTGCTGTATCTATCAATGTGACCTGCCCAGGGGCGTCTAATGTAAATAGCAGTTTACTTAAATTTTTTATATTGAGGTCCAGTAGGTACCGTACTTGTTAAATAAACAACCAGAACCAGTGTAAACACTCGTCCACCCTTTGTAAAGCAAATAAAACAGAAGCTTTGCAATTTGGTGTAGTACCTGCGATACTATTTGTAGTATTACATTGTACTATATTCGTATTACTCTCTCCCACAGTCTAATTTTTTCACTCCTCTTTAGCACAGACTATGATGAAAGATCTCTTACCTGAGTGGGCGCCGTGTGCACATTCAGAGCAGTGGGCCAGTCTGAATGCTTTTGTGTGACATCAGGAGAAAATATCCAGCGTGAAACTTGCCTTGAACAGGTTCATCTGTTTTCAGTTCACAGTAGATTGTGGGCCATGTAAGAGCTTGAGTAGCTTCTGCAGCAAAACGTGAGAGAAAGGTCATTTTGACTTATACTAATTTTATAAAGTGTGATTTTGGTGCTAAAGAGAAGGCGTCTCTTTGTGATCATCTGCACACCAAAAACATCTAAAATAAAAATTTCACACCATCTTTTGGCAGTAAATTATTCTTTGCTTTAAAAATGCTGCAGAAACAGTTTTATTTTTGTGAATTCGCAGAGGCACTGCCCCTGGGACTGTATCAGCATGAGCGCCCAGTTCTGTGGTGACCCCTTGTGGCAAGAGCTGAGAGTAGCTTCTTTTTTATTGCATGGTTGAATACGGTTTTGTTTTTCTGCTTTTACTGTCAGACGTAACAGAAACCTGACACCATTTTCTGTGCTGCTGCTGTCCAGCCTGGCTTTGGATCTGGATTTAAGACTGCTAAATGCATTTTTCTGAGAAACAGTATACTGACAAGTGTCAGGGTTTATTTATTTATCTCATTCAGTAACAAACAAACAAAAACACACAGATATGTTTTGAAATTCTGTGAGATCCTCTACATGCCAAATAACTTTGTCAAATGAGAAGTGTTCATGTTTATGTAAAACATTTGTACATGATAATAAATGTCATATATGAGTAAAGATAAATAAGTTCTCTACGTACAAAGAAACAGAACAAGAGCAAATCTTTTTTTCTTTGGTTTCAACAGTTCTGACCACAGACGACTGGATCTTTTTAAAATGCTATAAATCCAGCTTTGGCAAAGAAATGTCACCTTACTAATTATTGTAAACTACTCCCCCCCCAAAAAAGACCAACACAGAGCACCATTATATGATTATATAATTCACCTTTGTTCTTCATAGGAATGCCCTTTGATTTTGAACTACTTAGTTCTTTTGAATAACCACATGATGGCGGTCTTATCCTTTTCGTTTTTAATCTCAGCACTAGCAGCAAACTCAAATCCACAAAACTTGTGATCATATGTTTGTTTCAAACGAACCACAGAGACCTTATTGAAACTTTTATTTACTGTGGTAAGAAAGAAGGGAAACAAACTGCCAGACAAATGTGGAAATCCAGCATCACCTTCAGAGACGTTACTTAAGTTTAAAGCAAAAAAGGAGACACTGAGGTTTTAAAATCTTTAGTTGTTAATATTTTTACAAGGCAAAAAGTCACGAAGACACTTTGCAAATGTAACATAATTGTGAAATTGACCAAACTATTAATTAAAACATTAAAATATGAACAAAGTTATCAGTAAGCTTTAAATGAGCCCATAACCTGCTGTGTTTATGTTTTGAATTAACAAAACTAAAAGGGGCCAATAAAAATATTGTTTTAGATGATAAAAGCTTTTACCAAAGGAAATGAATAAACTTCAAACATTCAGACTGCACAACAAGATTTTAAGACTTTTTTATTAAAAATAAAATAGTCTGATTTGTTTAAGAGTAAATTTACGTATAAACATAAGATACACTAAATTATAATGAAAAACTGGTAATACACGATTATTAAAGGCCTTATAAAAACACTGTTTTCACTGTTTACTTGAAAGCACAGTATAGAGCCTTTGTTAATTTTATTAGTACCAACAGTCAGGATTAATACAAGATGCATACACAGCATTTCCACTCACAGGTAAATATTTGTATGCAGACTGACTATTTTTTCCCAGAAGTACACACTGTGTGAGTGTTACGAGTTTAACAACACCCCGTCTACTCACCTGTAGTCACACAGAAGCCTCTTCTGTGAAAGCCCATTTGAAATGGTGCTTATAATCAGCAAATACACTAAAGTGTGCTCAAGTGCACAATTACCTCTGGCTTTGCAACAACATCACTGATCTCTTTATAACTTTTATTTTATTTTGGAAGCACAGTGTGGATCTCCAAAAGATCGGCTGCTTTGGCTTCAAAGTAAAAGTAATAAATCAAATTGTATGTGGACTGTAGGGGCTGTTGGGAACTTTAAGGATATGTTAGAAATCACGTGGCCCTCAAAATATATAACACTGTCCAGTCATTTTTAGGATTTTCATGGGTTTACAGCTTAGCACCTTTAAACGTGTTAACAGAAGAACTTTCAGGTCAAACATTTAACAGAAAGACTGAAGTGTTTCAAAATACTTCATCCTCTAGCTGGGTTTGAAAAAACAGACAACTGATCAAAATATTGCAGCAAAAATAATAAAACAACATAATATAACATAAAATGGGCCTGATCTCTGATAACAACGAGACGGCCTACCTGAAGGAGATTAGGAATCTGGAGAACTGGTGCCAGAGGAACAACCTCCTTCTAAACGTCAGTAAGACAAAGGAGCTGATAGTGGACTTCAGCACTAAGCAGGAGAGGAACTACCAGACCCCTGTCATCAACGAGTGCCCAGTGGAGAGAGTGGACAGCTTCAAATACCTCGGAGTTCACATCACGCAGGACCTGTCATGGTCCTGTCACATCAACACCGTGGTGAAAAAGGCCCGACAGCGTCTCTACCACCTCAGACGCTTGAGAGACTTCCAACTGCCCTCCAAGGTGCTCAGGAACTTTTACTCGTGCACCATAGAGAGCATCCTGGCGGGAAACATCTTAACCTGGTTCGGGAACAGCACCATGCAGGACAGACGAGCTCTACAGAGGGTTGTGCGGTCAGCTGAGCGCACCATCCGCTCCGAGCTCCCTGACCTGCACTCAATCTACAGCAGGCGGTGCTGGACCAAGGCCAGGAAGATCGTGAAGGACCTCAGCCATCCCAACAACAGACTGTTCTCTCTGCTGAGGTCAGGAAAGCGATTCCGCTCCCTGAAGACCAACACAGAGAGACTGAGGAGGAGCTTCTTCCCGCAGGCGATACGGTCTCTCAATCACACCACCACACAGTACTGACCCACACATATGGTTCTTACACACACACTGGACTTTCTGGACTTTGGTTTTGCACAACACTGGTCACTATATTCTTCATTTCCAGTTAATACTTGTACAGCTGCTGTTATTGTGTATATATTTATTTATATTTATATTTCTTCATACATTCTTATATAGTTCTATATTGTGTATTTTGTTGTACAGTTATTTTATTTTCAACTTTAATTTATATATTTTATCTTTATCTTATTCTTCCCAGTTAAATTTACCCTTCATTCTAATTTGTGTTGTACAGTTATTTCATTTTTAACCTTAATTTATATTTTATTCCTTCCTAGTTAAATTTACCCTTTTTAATTTTTCATATTTATTTCCTATCTTATTCATAGCCTTTTCCTTTTTTGTTCTCTTTAGGTCACGAGCAGTTGTCCAAGCATTTCACTACATATCGTACTGTGTATGACTGTGTACGTGACAAATAAAATTTGAATTTGAATTTTAATAAATGAAATTGTACGAAAGGCTTTTTAAACGTGTCTAATGTGCCCACTGCAGGGGCTGATGGGAGCTTTGAGGACCTGTTAGAAACCACGTGGCCCTCGTCTGATCTCACAGCTCGTCCTTGTTTGGCCTCAGCTGCATCAGAGCGCCACTTCTCCCCAGGTTCACCAGAGGAAACACCACTGCACAAAATGCTTTTCCTCCCAGCTGCTGCTCTGTGCTGTCTGTGTTCAGGTGAGTGTTTCCAGCCAATCAGGAGCCAACAAAGTCAACCTGTAACAAACACTGTCACACTAACCTTCATCTATCTGTCTGTGTCTCTACAGCACTGGTTACCATGGCAGCAGAACAGCTGATTCAGGAGCAGTTATCACAGACTGGGAGAGCTGGTGAAACAGTTGCCATAAGCTGTAAAAGCACTGACCAGTGTGACAAAAAACAGATTTACTGGTACCAGAACACAGAAAAAGATCCTCTTAAAGTGATTCTGCGCATTGATCTGGCTGATGGGGCAGTTAATTCACGCTACAATCACCCCCAGAAACAAGATTTCAATGCTTTAAGAAAACCAGGTGGCTGTGAATTGGTCATCAAAGATATTAAACCCCAACTTACAGCCACTTACTATTGTGTTTGTTGGAAAGGTTCCCACAGTGAGAAATGATCCCTGCAGCCTGAACAAAAACCAACAGATGAACAGATGTCAGACAGTGTGACAGGAAGAGAGCAGTAAACCACAGCCAGCCTCTATGTGATCAATAAAAAAGTAGAAATTTTCAAAAGTTTCAAAGAAAATTGTTTTCAGGTACTCTGTTCTCCTTCTCTTACAAACAGCACAAAGTTGTCGTGAAATAGATTTTCTTTCCCTCCTAATGTGATATTTTTTTGTTAAATTTTTTTCTTCGAAAATCAAGTTAAATGAAGAGCAAAACACATACCAACATACTATACATACAAAGACAATAAGATAGTTTGGTCTCAGTATCTGTATCACTAATAAATCTAAAGATGGACTAGAAAGGACGCTGAGTTGTTGCTACATTTTAAACTAAACTAAAGAGTTTATATGTTCATGTGAGAACGTGCTGTTTGGTTGAAAATGTAATATAAACTTTTTTTTTTATTGATGGAGGACGTTAAAGTGATCTTATCTAAAAGTTTATAATACTAAAAATATTCTGCAACATTGCTCCTGAATCCATGTGCTGATCTCTGCTGATGACTGTTTTATATATACATGGAAAGACAGCAGGACGGCGTACTTGAAAACCTAAAACTAAGTGCTGATGAGAACTTGTTTGAAGTGAGTCGGGAGGAGATCATATTAACAGACAAAGAAATGCAAATTAATTTTCTACATGTTACATTTACAAATATTACCTTTATTATTTCATTTTATTTTATTTAAATTGCAGAGAAAATGATGGATATTGGCCCTGCGACGGACTGGTGACCTGTCCAGGGTGTACCCCGCCTCTCGCCCTATGACAGCTGGGATAGGCTCCAGCGCTCCCCGCGACCCTGAAAAGGATAAGCGGACGCAAATGGATGGATGGATGGATGTCACAGTGTTGGCTGCAAAATGACCATTAGCTGAATCAACCACTCACATAGCTGATGTAGCTGTGGCAAAGCTTTAGTTTCCATTTTATAGCAGATTTACAGCTGAGCACTGTACAAGTCTTAGTTGACGACGTTGTTTTCTAGACACATGCAATGACATACAAAACACAGAGGATATGGATGTTAAAAGCCATAAATCAATAAAAACAGAAAGAACAGCTCAAAAGACCAAAAAGAAAGAAACATAAAAAAATTAAAAGCAACTCTCGTACTGTATAACACTGGAGAGTGTCTATATGGGTCCACACCTCTGAGTGTTAAATACAACACTGTTGAGTGTTAAATTAACACTTTGACAGTGTTATGTGTTTAAAAGTAACCTAGTCAGTTTTGAAGATTAACAATGGCTAACACTGAGCAGTGCTGATTTTCTAACACTGGAAAATAACTCAAAATGTTAGAAATATTCCAGTGTTAGAAAATCAGCACCGCTCAGTGTTAGCCTTTGTTAATCTTCAAAACTGACTAGGTTACTTTTAAACATATAACACTGTCAAAGTGTTAATTTAACACTGGAGATTTTGCTGTGTATTGGGGCAGACTGCACGTAGTTCAACTGTAGAAGCAGGCAAAGGCACAAAGGCGCAGTAGGTTTCTTTAAATGTGTCAAATGTGTCCACTGCAGGGGCTGATGGGAGCTTTGAGGACCTGTTAGAAACCACGTGGCCCTCGTCTGATCTCACAGCTCGTCCTTGTTTGGCCTCAGCTGCATCAGAGCGCCACTTCTCCCCAGGTTCACCAGAGGAAACACCACTGCACAAAATGCTTTTCCTCCCAGCTGCTGCTCTGTGCTGTCTGTGTTCAGGTGAGTGTTTCCAGCCAATCAGGAGCCAACAAAGTCAACCTGTAACAAACACTGTCACACTAACCTTCATCTGTCTGTCTGTGTCTCTACAGCACTGGTTACCATGGCAGCAGAAATGCTGATTCAGGACCAGAAATCAAAGACCAGGAGAGCTGATGAAACAGTGTCCTTAGCGTGTACAGGCATTAACCAGTGTGACACCAATTTTGTGTACTGGTACATGAGAAAAGATAGAAAAGATGAGGGAACATTAACAGCGATTCTACGTTTTGATCGTAGTGGTGAAAAAAAGCCCACAGCTTTCAGTCATCTTCTAAAAGACACATTTTCAGCTATGAGGAAAGAAAATAGTGGTGAGCTGGTGATCAGCAGATGTACGATTGATCATTCAGCCACTTACTACTGTGCCTGTTATAAAGGAGGTGCCCACAGTGAGAAATGATCCCTGCAGCCTGAACAAAAACCAACAGACGAGCAGATGTCAAACAGTAAACCACAGCCCAGGCTTCACCTCCATCACAGACGGAGTAATAAAGATGAAGAAATAAGAAAGTCGAGGTTTACTCACAGAGCAAGTCAGACTAATATTATCACATAACTTATAATATTAATCATTTGTAATAATAATGGATTGCATTTATATAGCGCTTTTCTAGACACTCGAAGCACTTTACAATACCACTATTCATTCACTCTCACATTCACACACTGGTGGAGGCAGCTACAGTTGTAGCCACAGCTGCCCTGGGGCAGACTGACAGAAGCGAGGCTGCCATATCGCGCCATCGGCCCCTCTGGCCAACACCAGCAGGCGGTAGGTGAAGTGTCTTGCCCAAGGACACAACGACCAAGAGTCAGAGTCTGAACCGGCAACCTTCTGGTTACAAGACGAGCTTCCTAAACCCCTGAACCACGGTGTAAGACTGCTGCTGCATAAATGTGATCTTCTACGCTGGTTACAATTTTTTATATACATATAAAAATCAGCAGGGCATGTCACTCGAAAACCTAAAGCAAATTACAGAAAAAAAGCAGTTTGAAATCCTGTTTACAGACGAGATGCTGTGATAAGGTTTCATTAATTTTATTTTTACATTTTTGTATTCACTTTATTTCATTTTATTGTACTGAAAAACAGAATATTAGCTGCATACTTACATTTATTCACTTAGCTATGTGGCAAATTGAATCACATGGAAGCTCAGCTGTTACTTGGAATCCAACCAAAAAACGATCATGAACGATTGAAGATTGTTGTAACGTTTGAATGATACGTGTAAGTTTTGTTTGGCTGGAGCAAACATCGAACGATGCCGTTACAAGTTCAATAAGCTAAACGTGACTGTTACACTGAGCATTAAACACTGGGAACCGTGTGAGTACACACGCCAATAGATATATGACAATAAATAAGCTGTTTTTAGATTTGTTAACTGGACATGTCGTATATTATACTTTTAAAAGTATCTCCTGCGTTGGCAGGTGAAGGTTTGGAACAAAACGGGTTCAGGACTGATAATAATTTTGGTATCTTTTCGCAATTTTGCATTTTCCAGTTATCAGCCACGGACTCAGTTTCTGTACATCCACAGAAACTGCAAAATAAGGTCATTTAAGAATAGAAATGAAAATAACTGCTCAAAGGACAAAAAGGAAATACAATAATAAAAAGAACAAATCTATAGCTTTAAAAAAAGTGACTCTTTTACTGAGTTTAAAACCACGTTATAACAAAAAGTGTCCATATTAGTGCAGACTGTATGAAGTTCAACTGTAGAAGCAGGCAAACTCACAAAGGCGCAATAGCTTCCTTTAAACGTGTCTAATGTGCCCACTGCAGGGGCTGATGGGAGCTTTGAGGACCTGTTAGAAACCACGTGGCCCTCGTCTGATCTCACAGCTCGTCCTTGTTTGGCCTCAGCTGCATCAGAGCGCCACTTCTCCCCAGGTTCACCAGAGGAAACACCACTGCACAAAATGCTTTTCCTCCCAGCTGCTGCTCTGTGCTGTCTGTGTTCAGGTGAGTGTTTCCAGCCAATCAGGAGCCAACAAAGTCAACCTGTAACAAACACTGTCACACTAACCTTCATCTATCTGTCTGTGTCTCTACAGCACTGGTTACCATGGCAGCACAGCTTATTCAGAACGATTTGACATCTACAAAGAAAGCTGGTGAAGCAGCATCCCTAAAGTGCACAGGGTTCGACCAATGTGACAATAATTACATGTACTGGTACATGAAAAAAGATCGAGGATCATTCACAGTGATTGTGCGTTTTGACCGCATTGAAAAAAAAACTTCAAAGTTCACTCATCATCTAAAAGAGTCATTTTCAGCTATGAGTGACAAGGATGATATTGTACTGTTGATCAACAAATGCAGTGTGGAACATTCAGCCACCTACTACTGTGTCTGTCACAAAGAAGTTCCCCACAGTGAGAAACGATCCCTGCAGCCTGAACAAAAACCAACAGATGAGTCTGTGACAGGAAGAGAGCAGCAAACCACAGCAACATCCTAATCCATTCATACGTGCTGCAAATTTTATCTCTGTTATACGTTTATTTCGTCATTGTCTTCTACATTATTGCAAAATACACTCTGTAACAAACGCTTGTTTTTCTAATCAAAGATATTTAAGGTATTATCTTTTGCAATCATACCCTGATGAGCCTGATATCAGTGCAAAATTACAAATAATATGTAAGCCAGACATTGTTGCCTGTCATCTCAAAAAATCTGATTGGATTTTTACTACTTGTTTGAGATCTCTTACACGGTATGTGAAACTATACTTATTTATATATTAATTTATACAACACTAAAAATCTTCTCCTAATCATGTCAAGTTTCTCTGAACTCTTTTGAAATATGAGTCTTGCACAAAGCTTTTAACCTTTGAAAAGTCAAAAGAAGGAAAAGAGAAGATTCTCTCTCTCTCTATATATATATATTTATATTAGCAATTTATAACCAGACATTACAAGTCTTTGTAAAATCAAATTTAAAATGTTTTTCTTATACATTCAAAAACTATTTTTCTGTACCTTTAAATGGGTCTGGAGGCTGTTTGAGCTTTATTAAGAGAAATGTTCACTGTCATGCAATTCTTTTCTGTAAGCAACAAACAACACATGAAGGATATCAGCACAAAACATGTTTCAAGCATAGAGCTGTAATAACACAATGAAAAAGTTAAAAATATATATGTTTTATAAAATTTTAAAATGACCTCAGTGGAATGAATATTTCTAGATCTGCAGTAACAACACAAATTCAAATTTTACTTCTCAATGAAAACAAATTCCAACTGATGCTTTGTGTATATCGCTGACACTGATTCTTGTACAGTTGTTGTTTTTATGCTGCATTCACTTGAGATAGGAACTTCTGCTACTATAGCTCTTTAGATGTTGACTTACAAAATGCATGTTTTCAGATCGTGTCTATTGATGCTACAGCACTTGTTGTAGCAGCAGTTGCTGTCATTCTGTGTACCCTGAATGGTGACCTGGATGATTCTCCACTCTCTGTGATTCAACAGAAGTAGAGCTGCTTTAGCTGAACGATGTAGAAACTTTTTCCTGCTGTGCTGACACGTCTTCATATTTAACAGAAATTCACTTGTGTTAATACATAAAATGGATTTAATTTTAAAGCTGTCCCACTGTGAAGAAATATTTCTTTTTTGATCACATCTATTTTTTAAGATATTCAACAATGTCCACACACCCTATTTAAAATCTAATATTACTAATCTACACACTGCAGGGGCTGATGGGAGCTTTGAGGACCTGTTAGAAACCACGTGGCCCTCGTCTGATCTCACAGCTCGTCCTTGTTTGGCCTCAGCTGCATCAGAGCGCCACTTCTCCCCAGGTTCACCAGAGGAAACACCACTGCACAAAATGCTTTTCCTCCCAGCTGCTGCTCTGTGCTGTCTGTGTTCAGGTGAGTGTTTCCAGCCAATCAGGAGCCAACAAAGTCAACCTGTAACAAACACTGTCACACTAACCTTCATCTATCTGTCTGTGTCTCTACAGCACTGGTTACCATGGCAGCAGAACAGCTGATTCAGGAGCAGTTATCGCAGACCAGGAGAGCTGGTGAATCAGTCTCCATCAGCTGTGCAGGAACTGAGTTGTGTAGCAAAAATACTGTGTACTGGTACCAGAAGAAAGAGAGAGAAAAGCTCACAGTGATTCTGACTGTTAACAGGAATAATGGTTATGTTTATTCAGATTTCAACCATCCACAGAAAAATGATTTCTCAGCTGTAAGGAAACAGAATGGCTGTGAGTTGGTAGTTGCAAGAATTAGCTCTGCTCATTCAGCCACCTATTATTGCTCCTGTTTGAAGTCGGGTACCCACAGTGAATAATCATCTCTGCAGCCTGAACAAAAACCAACAGACTAGCAGAAATCAGACACCTGAGCACTTTCCTCATTTCTTTTTCCTTTAAGGGTTTAGAAATTCACTGTAAACAAATACAAGTTTCTGCCAGCTTAATCCTTATTTTCCTTAATTATCCTTAATTTTTTATTTAAACACATCTTTTTTATTATGTCATTAATAAATATTGTATACATGTATATTTGCTGTATATACATTTTGCTCTTTATTGCCGTGGCCTTTCCCTTACCGCATGAAGTGCTTCTAGGTGAATGTTGTAGTGATTCAGAAGTGTACAGATATAATTTAACTGAATAATATAAATATATTTGCATTTTTGTTGATATTGCAAAATAAAACTAAACTTTATATAATTACCCCTTTCCAACAAAAAACATTTATTAGTAATCCTATCTTATTATTAAAAATTTTGTTTAAATGTATTTAAGTGTAATTGCAGAAAGTCAGAGCACTGTTGAGCCAACCATTCCTTTAACATTAAGTAGTCTAAGGAGCTTGGAAAGAAAAGCGTCTGGACTTCTTCAAGTTACTTGAAGACGTTTCACCTCTCATCCGAGAAGCTTCTTCAGTTCTAAGGTCAAATGGTGGAGAGTCCCAGATATAAACCCAGTGGGAGTGACCCCCCACAGAGGGACAAAAGGACCCACTGATGATCCTCTAATCGCCTGAGCCAAGGTGGGAAACTGGGTGTGGGTCACAGTCAGCCAGAGTTTCGGGTGAACTCATTGTGAAACCTGGCCTCACCTTATCATGTGATTTCCTGAGGTCAGATGGCCCAGGATGTGAGTGGGCGTTAAGGCGTATGGAGAGGGAACTCAAAACTGGATTATAGATGGCAGAGAGTTGGTGTCGTAAACCCCGCCTCTGTCCAAAGATGGTCGCTCACAGTGGACATAGATGCTTCTTTCACTCCTCTTTCAAACCATCTGTCCTCTCTGTCCAAAATGTGAACATTGGCATCCTCGAAAGAGTGACCTTTATCCTTAAGATGCAGATGGACAGCTGAGTCTTGTCCTGTGGAGGTGGCCATGCGCTTGTGAAGTGGCTGTTTGGTCTCGCCAATGTAGAGGTCTGAGCATTCCTCGCTGCACTGTACAGCAAACACCACATTGTTAAGTTTGTGTTTTGGAGTTTTGTCTTTGGGATGAACCAGTTTCTGTCTGAGCGTGTTGCTGGGTCTGAAGTACACCGGGATGTCATGCTTCGAGAAAACTCTCCTGAGTTTTTCTGATACACTGGCTACATAGGGGATGACAATGTTGTTGCGTCTGTCCTTCTTATCCTCCCTCGCTGGTGTCTGATCTTCTTCTCTCCTCCTCCAGTCTATCAATGTGTCTTTTAGATCCCGTTGCTAAAAGGCTGCTCAAGGTCCCACCATTACTTACTGCTTCAATCTTAAATATCGCCAGTCTATCTCTAATAATCGGCTATGTACCACAGGCCTTCAAGCTGGCTGTAGTTAAACCTTTACTCAAAAAGCATCTCTAGACCCAGCAGTCTTAGCTAATTATAGGCCAATCTCCAACCTTCCTTTCATATCAAACATCCTTGAAAGAGTAGTTGTCAAACAGCTAACAGATCATCTGCAGAGGTTTATTTGAAGAGTTTCACTCAGGTTTCAGAGCTCATCACAGCACAGAAACAGCTTTAGTGAAGGTTACAAATGATCTTCTTATGGCCTCTGACAGTGGCCTCATCTCTGTGCTTGTCCTGCTAGACCTCAGTGCAGCATTCGATACAGTTAAACATCATGTTCTATTTGTCACAGCTGGCGGGGCGAGCCATGTATTGAAGGACCCAAGATGCAGGCACTACTGATGTGAGTGGGCTTTTATTGAGGAGGACGATGTACAACAAAAGGCAAAGGATGGCAAGAACAGAACTGACAAAACCTAACTGGACAAACTAAGAATAAAACAAACCTGAAACCTAGAGACACAAACGGAGACGGAGGGAAACGTAGACAGATGCAGGGGAACCACACAGGATGACAGAGGGCGATAACACAGACAAACCAGCAACAGGCAGGAGAACACACAGGGCTTAAATACTCACAGCAGTAATCAAGGGATGGGAGACAGGAGAGGAACACACCTGGGAGAAATCAGATCTGACGAGACACGGGAAACGTAAACTAAACACACTCACATGAGACAGAGACCTTCAGAATAAAACAGGAAACTCACAGACACAGAGAACCAGACGAGACACTGAACTTAAAAGACAGATTCACGAGCAGACAGTGTGACACCATAGACAGACAGAGGGAACTCAGAGAAGTGGCACCAGGCAGATGACAAACAACTTGTTCACACCTGCATTTTTAACAAGTTAGACAGTGTGTTTGTGTTGGTCACTCACAGCATGCTGATGACAAGGTGTTTAAAATCAGAACTGACAGGCCATTTCATCTTCTCCACTCCACCGCCTACTGGTGTTGGCCAGAGGGGCTGATGGCGCGATATGGCAGCCTCGCTTCTGTCAGTCTGCCCCAGGGCAGCTGTGGCTACAACTGTAGCTTGCCTCCACCAGTGTGTGAATGTGAGAGTGAATGAATAGTGGCATTGTAAAGCGCTTTGGGTGCCTTGAAAAGCGCTATATAAATGCAATCCATTATTATTATTATTATTATTATTAGTGCTTCCACTTAAAGCTGCTAAGCTACTGGTACAATCAGAATAGTGTTCCCCTCATCATCTCCACACTTTAACCTTTCAATCCAAAATCTGGACTCATCACTGAACTGAACATAACATTCGTCCAGATGTTCAGGTTCCAGTGAACATGCTGACACTCTGAATCTTTCCTGTTCTGATGCTCAAGTTCATCAAGGACATATGTAAAACCTGCAGGATACAGGCGCTCGAGACCCGGAGTTCGACACCTGTGCCCCTTAAAAATGAATGCCTAACCCTAAACCTAAACCTACCAATAACTTATTTGCAACCCTGACAATGAAACCACATTCTGAGCCTCAAAAATTCCTTCAAATTTGTGAGGACCGGTATGTGTGTCCTCACAAGTGACTGTTTGTCCTCACAAAGATCGGTAGACAGGAACACACACACACACACACACACACACACACACACACACACACACACACACACACACACACACACACACTTAGTGATTCTCCTATATATGAAATCCCGGAGATCATCCATATTATTATTTTTCAGGATTTGAGGAAATTGGTGATGATAAATAATAATAACCCACTAATCTGTAATTTAAAAAAAACAAAAACTTTTATGGTTCAGAAAAGGTAAATAAAAACAAAATATAAAAAGTTACTTGTAGTTTATCCAAGAGAAGCACAGTTTCAAGGCAGTTAGCAGCCAAAATGATAAACTCCATGTGACCTTTCCTGGAAGTGAAATATGATACTTTACGCTCATTCACCTCAGCTGACAAACTCAACGGCAGAAAGGTTTTTGTATCAGTGTGTTTCAGTGTGGGAGGATCCGGTGATGAGTCCAACAGCTATCTCATCTTTGGCTCTGGAACAAAGCTCTATGTAACAGGTAAGGCTTAAAATGTATTTCACCTACTTGATTTTACTGTTTTTGTTTGTTTTTTACTTAAAAGTTTATATTCTGTGCCTTTAAATGTTTTAAATGTTTGTAAAATAGTTTTAAAAAAGCAGTGCACTTAGTCTAACTTTAAAACGACAATCTAAAAGCTGTCAGAAATGTATTTAAGCTTTTTTATGTAGTGTGCTTTCCATCTTAAAACCCTGCAGACATTTAAAGAAGTGTAAGAAATAATTTAGTAGCTTGTTCTCTGGTCTCAAACAGCTCCGCTCTAATGAGACGTAAGACTCTGCTTTCTCTGTCTTTCTCTTATCAAAAGAAAATTAGATTCACAAGGACTGTGGGAGATTTTCTTTCTCTCTTCTTTCTCTTAGTGTTGCACAATGTCTAATGTTAATTAAATCAAATTTAAGATATGATAGGAATTTTGGAAATTATGACAGATTAGAAGCATATCTGATCACAAATCTGTGTCACTGGGTGTTTCTTAATTGTTATTTGTCTCTGTGTTGTGTATCTATCTATCTATATATTATTGAGTAGTTGAATTGTTGCATCTAACTTGAAGGTTATGCACCAAAATACAAATGGGCTTTTAAAAATGTTTCTATTTTTTTTATCACTTTGCATTTAAAGGTTTTGCTGATGGAACGATGAGCCACATTTAAGCAGCTTGTTAAAAAAAATCAAACTGTGAAGAATCCTGTGATTAGAAGGTGGTGTAGTAACATCTGTAAAATGATGTGGCACAAAAATATTCCACACATACATATAATTACATTTTGGTTCATGGTGTTAATATATTTCTTCAATTTTATATGTTTAACATGACCAAATAAAATAACTGTATGAAGGATGCGACAATTAGGAAGAGACCTGCTGCCGGTGCCGTACCTCAGCCTTCATTAGAGAAGGTTTAAATGATTTATTACTAAATATTAGACTTAACAGTTAAAGTGAGTTAAGTGCTAGAAAATATCTCTTGGTAGTTGTTGTGTATTGTTTCAATGATTTTTCATCAAAACAGCACAAATGTGAAATTTACTATTTAGAATGAGAGGAAGTTATCTTTGAATATATTTGATAAGTGATTGTGCAACTATGACAAACATGAAGCAAATATATTCAAAGATAGCAGAGACAGCTGGTTTGCTGAACGGTTGTTTTAAAAAAGTAGATAAAGAAATAAAAAGAATTAATAGTGAGCCGGTGAGCAGTGAAACATACACATGAGCAGAAATTACTTTGCACTTCTAAAGGTGCAGCAGAGCAAGTCAAACATTGTCTTGTGGATTTAAAAGACGTTTCCTTTATCTTTGACGACAATACTTTATGACCTCACCTGCAGGGGATTCAGATAAAACCACAAACTAGTCTAATCTGGAAAAACAGGCCAGTGATTTCCCAGGATACACATATAAACTAATATGTATCTTTATGTCATTGTAGACTAGTAATGCATTTATCATATACTTAGTATTGTGGATTCTTTAGCCATAATTCATAGTAATATTTCACTGTAGCTATTATACCAACATAATCTGTATATTTCCATTTATTCACAGGGAAGTTTGGATAATTATGATTATGAATGACATAATTTTAATTTTCTGTATGCATAGATAAAAATTAAATTCTGTTATTAAGATGCACATATAAAACTGCAGAAGATTTGTGATAAATCATGGTACATATGTGCAGTACATAAGTGGGGGAACATACTGTGTATGTGTATATGAGTGGTTAATGATTATGGTCCATGCTGACAGTGTGAATGTGTGTCTGTGCTGCTTGTTGCTGTTAAACTTTAGATAAGCCAACAGTGAAGCCGGAGGTGACCGCTTACAAAGCAGCAAACAGTACCAGCCTCGGGGGGAGGAGCGCCCTGGTGTGTCAGGCCTCAGGAATGATTCCTCCTCTGGTCCAGTTCTCCTGGAAAAGAGAGAAGAACGGCCGGCTGGAGGATCTGCCCCCTGCTGAGGTGGAGCAGCTGGAAATCAAAGAGCCAGGACGCATCACTTCCATCACGGTGCTCGATCAGGGTGATATCTACTCATATAAATACCTCTGTGAAGTCCACCATGAGAAAGGCAAAGTGACAGGTCAAAACAAAATAGGTAACTAACACTTCATGACTGAGTGATTCAACATTCAGAGAATATTCAGAGAGCAGAGGAGAAGGTCATTGACATGACTTTGTTAATTCTTTCCTTTTCTTTTACAGAGATTAGAGGACCTTCTCCTCCCCCACCGCCTCCCCCACGCTGGTTTAAAGAGAGGCTGCTGTGTCTGATGTACACAGTGCTGATAGCGAAGAGTCTGGCGTACTTCTGTGGACTCTCTCTGCTCGGGATCACGAGAAAGAAGGGACGTTCAACCAACAGCACACCTGCTAACTGACTGTCTTTAAACAGCTTTTATCTCTCAATTACATTAAAATTAAACTTCCGCTAAATTAAACATGATGAATTTATGCTACTGACAAACTTGAAATGTTCACTGTCAGCAATACTTTGCATTTGAGTGACATATTCCTTCAAAATGAATGTGATTTATTGTAGATAATTAGAGTTTTGTACACAGTTGTCCTCATGAGAAAACTTCCTGTCATCTATCGCACACATGAAACAGAAGCTGTTATTAATTTGTAAAAACAAAAAAACTTTGCTTATGTTTGCAGTTCAACAGCTTGTTGTGTTTTATAGACAGCAACGAACTGTGCCAAGGAAAACCCATTGGTACAAAAGCAGCTTTTAGTAATTTTATATAATTCCTATTTTAAATATTGTTTTATTAATAATACTTTTTTGTTACTGTAAGAAAAAAACATCTTCTTTTTTATTCTTTTCAGCTGTTACAGATTCACTTCTGTCTGTTTGAATTATTCTTTTATAGTGTCAAATTTTAATAAATCTATTTCTGCACAAGACTTTCTTCAAGAAAAAATTATTTGAAATATCGTTTTTCATTTTTTATGTCTTCTGTAGCAAAGTAAGCTTACAAAAATAATTATTGTGGAGTAATTCCCTGTGAAAAATCTATGAAAAGCTTTATAGTTTGTTGTAAACACCAGTAAAATATTTCTTTAGAATCAGATTTTGATACTTTTGACTTAACCAAATATAATAACTGATTCATAGAGAAATAAAATGGCCAAAAATAAACAGGAAGCTCAAAAAATTTGAGTCTGTAGTACTTGTTAATAAAGTTTTTCATATATGGTTTATTTTTTATTCCTATGCAGTTTCTCTGAGTTCGCTTTAATGTGGCAGAAACATTACAACATTTAAAACATCAGTAACAGTGAACAGAAAATTATTAACCCACATCTAACAAAAACAGTTCTGTAAGTACAAAAATATTTTATTTACTGTAAAACAAAAGCAAATTGAGAACTCACTTAAGTTTTTTTTAAGAAAGTTACCGAGTCTTTTCAATGAGATTAACCTTTAGACCAAGGGTGTCAAACATGAGGCCCGGGGGCCAGAATTGGACTTATTTAGACCGACCAGAAAAACATTTTTAATTTTTCCTGTAAAATTTAAATTTACAATTTTAAGTTAAGAAATAACACTGTCAAGTAGTGAAAATATTATACAGAAAATATACCGTCCAAATCTGTGATCTGGTTCAAATAATAAATAATAAATCTTGAATGATGAATTTATAAACAGATTTTACAGACTTAATCTGAAATGTTCAAATAATTCAAGTTTATTTATGCAACGCCGTTTCACAGCAGTGGTCTCGAAACAAAAGGCTGCTGGAGGGAGAAGTCATGACAGAGCACAACACATCCTGAGTCAACAAACCATAAATATGACAGATATCTTAATTTATTTCATGATAATTTAACTTCTAGGTAATTCATATTCTCAGTATTCGACTATATTCAGATCATAGTATGTACGGCGGGTTTGTTGGTTTTGTATCACTTGGTCAAAAACAACTGAAAGTGGGTCATTAATATTGTTTGTTTGAGTGTAACTCTGAGTGGGTGGAGGGGGCTCAGTGGAAAAAAGAGCTCTTGCATGTGAATCTGTTCTCAGTGCATCAGCACTTCCTTCCTCGTGCAGCAGATGGGCTGCGTGGGTTTCGGCGCTGCAGCCGCCACACCGTTAGCTGCGGTTTTTCACTTTAATGATATGTTGACAGTTACACGCACTGGTTAAAGAACGATTCCAGGAACTCGGTCTGATTTCAGCTGCGTCTGCAATGATCAGTGTTTTTAATCAGTGAGAGAAACAACTCACAGATGAGTTCAAAACAACTGTGATGAAATAAAAGAAGAGGTGAAAAATCCACTCAAGAGTTCGTTGGTGACCATTTACAATGAAAAAAAGTGACACATTAAAAAAACCTTACACAATAATAACCATTGTGCACATATACAGCTACGTATAACAATCAACACATGTCACAATTTATGCAAGACATCACATTTGTCCAACTTTTGTTTTTTAAACTAGTGCAGTCGTTTGTGTTCTTGTTTATTTAATTTAATTAATTAATACATTTTTGTGTTATTATCTTCATATGGGAGGGTTTACAAAAAGGCCTCCTGTACATCTGTTCCTGTTATCAGATCAACAGAACATGAAACCCCCGATAGAGAATCACAAAAGTCCCGTTGTTGCCTCATTCTTAGAAAAACAAAGACTTCTTCGAGCTGAAGAAAACATTTGTGCGTCTTCACCAACAGTCTCTTTGTTTCCGTTCATAAATATTTAAAAACATCTTTTGCACCTTATTTACTGAAACATATTTACTTCTTCTAACATGAAGTGTCGTTAATATGACACATGCAGACAGATACAGGAAATCCTTTATATTATTATTATTGTTATTATTATTATTATTATTATTATTGTTGTTATTATTATTATTATTATTATTATTATTGTTGTTGTTGTTATTATTATTAGTGTTGTTATTATTATTATTATTATTATTATTATTATTATTATTATTAGTGTTGTTGTTGTTATTATTATTAGTGTTGTTATTATTATTATTATTATTATTATTATTATTATTATTATTATTATTGTTGTTGTTGTTATTATTATTAGTGTTGTTATTATTATTATTATTATTATTATTATTATTATTATTATTATTGTTGTTATTATTATTATTATTATTATTATTATTATTGTTGTTGTTATTATTATTAGTGTTGTTATTATTATTATTATTATTATTATTATTATTATTATTATTAGTGTTATTATGTAATAAGGACAGTGTGTTTTTGGTAGCACTAGTGTGTGTGTGTGTGTGTGTGTGTGTGTGTGTGTGTGTGTGTGTGTGTGTCATTCTGTCCCTAAACAAAAAAGCTTAACAATTAATTAACAATTAAAACTTATTTTTCAGCTTTGTAGAGTAAAGTCATGTTCAAGGTCAGCTTAATGATTTATAAAATACATAAATAAAAAAATAAAAATATTTACATAAAGCCTCATAACCTACAAGAAACACAGGTGCCGTAGAGTGCCAGAAAGTAGAGTGTAAAGGTTTAAAATATCATAGTTGACCTCTGACCTTCAAAGTCAATAAATTGATCTGAAGGTCAAAGTTATGATAATGGTATGTAAAGTTATTTAAAACTATGTCTCTTAATGTCATTTTTTGCACTGACAGCATATAGAGAATATTTATATATATATATATGGAGATCCTGAATTTCACATACTTTATTCCTCTGAGCTCTTCTTCAAGGTCAAATAATGTCAAACTTTCATAAAATGTCTTTCAGCTCTAGAATTAATGCTTAAAATGCTGCTGCCTTTGTGTGTATTGGCAACATTTAGGAAGTAATACGAGCATTCTGCACCTCACATGTGGCCTGCATCCAAATGTCATGTCACATTTGACCTCTGACCTCATGTTTACATTTCACATCTGCCAGTTATGTCAAGCATTTTAATATATACCAAACAAAAAACAAAAGTAAATGTTGAGTGTGAGGTGTTGTGATCATAATTATTTCATTATTGTTTTAAAATATTTTCAAAATTGTATTTTGAAAAAAGTATCACTAAGTATTAATGAAGCACAGGTCTGGTTTTCTCTGACATACAAAACAACTCCAGGTGTCGCTGTTGACCAACTTTTCATCCACAGAATGTAAAAACCTATTCAGTCACAGTTCAGATGATTTAGGTTAAAATTTGTGTTTAAATCTTTTACATGTTTTAGTACATTTGGATCATTCATTTGACTTTTGTCTTCTTCTGATGCAGGAGTTCTGTTTGGAAATGGATATAATTTAAAACTAAAGATGTAAATGTGACAAACAAGTGTTAACATGGTTTCATAAATCACAGATTCTTTGAAGTTTTTTGAATGCATGAAAAAACTCACTCTGAATAATGTAACTATAACAATGATAAAATATGAAGCTTTATTTTTTTGTTTTAGAATACATGACCAAATTAAAAATCAAAATAAACTAGACAATAAAAATCACATTTATTTTGATCAGTGATCAGTTTATTATAGGAATTTCCATTTGATCCATAACTGTCCATATATACATTACTTTAGAATACAGTGTGCATAAAAATGCAATATAAAAGCAGAATAGAAGAGGAATGAACTACATCATAAACACAACACTGATCAAAGTGATGAATGAGATGAATTGATGAGATGTGATGGTGAGAAAAGGCGAGCAGGAAACAGTCAGTCAGCATGTGTGCAGTTGGTGGACGCTCCCTTGTTTGTGAGCATCATCAGCAGAGAGAGTCCACAGCAGTACACCAGACTCTTCACTATCAGCACTGTGTACAGCAGGCAGAGCAGCTTCACACGTTGTAGAAACTTCTGATACCAGGCAGAAACTTCTGAAACAGAAAAGAGTTAAACATTTTGAGCTGCAGCGGGAAACCTCAGTGATATTCTTGTTTGCTGAGCACAGTCATCAAGCCTTCATTACCTTGTTGTGCTGGAGCCTCCACTGTGCCCCCCTCATGTTTGACGTAGCATCTGTACATGTATGTGAAGAAATCATCCCGATCAACCATCCTGATGGCAATGGTGCGTCCCGCCTCTCTGAGCTCCAGCTGCTCTCCCTCAGCAGGGGGCAGCTCCTCCGCTTCTCCGCAGTTCTTCTTCTGTCTTTTCCAGGAGAACTGGACCAGAGGAGGAAACATGGCTGAGGCCACACACAGCAGGGAGCTCTTCCCCTCCAGGTGGGCTCTGGATGCTGCTGGGTACACGCTCACCACGGGCTTCACTACCTGCTCATCTGAAGTTTGACAGCAGCAACAAGCAGCACAGACACACATTCACACAGTCAGCAGCAGCTTCCAGCACTGCACTGCATTCAGTCTGATCCTGGAAACTACATGGACTCTGATCACTAAACTACTCATCAGCACAAAGTTCACTACATACACTGGATTCAGCTTCATATCAAACACAGTCATCACCTCATGTCATCATGGCTCACATGAGGAACACTCAGCATGATTTTAAAGTCAAATTAAATTCAGTTTAATTCGTCATGTGTTTCCTTTTTATTGTTTTATAGAATTTTAGTTCAGTCCAATTTTAAAATATTTACATTTGTCTTTATACAAGTGAAAATGTATTTTTCTTATTAGTCCTGAGACACGTTTTCTGACAGAGATCCTCTTCTGTCCAATAATACAGTCATCTTTTTTCAAAACATATTGTACTGCTAATACATTTTCTTACATGTGTTTTGACCATATTTGTCTTCGTAAATATTTTTGTGTAAAAATTGGAAAAGAGCTACTGTGATTATTTTGTTTTATGTTTGTTATACATATAAAAACTGTAGCAACCATTTCTACACAATAAAAATGAAATTGTGAATTAAATGTTTTCTATAAAATGAGACATACTTTATCATATTTTAGTAATAACGTCCACAGTATATGACAAAGTATATTTAACAAAAGTATGTTTCAAAAAGTACTTTGAAAAGTCAAGTAATAATAGCTTTTTTACTGTCGTGTACAAATCCACACACACCACTCATAGTCAGAAATACATCCATGAGTTTCACAATGTCATATTTTCATATCATGTCTGAATTTTCTAATCAGTATCTGTTTTAATCACTTTATTTACCAAAAGACAATTTTTGAAGTAGCTACATAAATGTTAGAATATTAAAAATGGATTTTTCTTCCTAAATGGTAAATGAACTGATTCTTTTATAGCGCTTTTCTACTCTTCCGGAGTACTCAAAGTGCTGTATACATAAAGTAAAAATCTGCTAACAATATATTTCTTAATCAACATTTTTTTAATCTCAACCTCAAATATGATCTTGTGTTAAAAACCAGCAGAATCACTGAGAGGATCAAATCCTAAATATTTGTAACATCACTAATATTTGCAGAAATAAAGAATAACTTTAGTTGTTCGGTGAGATTTCAACATGTTTTCAGAGATTATTGAGCTTTTCTTATGTAACAATGGCTGCAGATGAATTCTCTACTAATGATGAAAAACTAACATGTAAAGCCTGAAGCAGCACAAACTGACTTTAAACACATTTTCAGCTTCTACAATAAAACAACTGAAGGAAAATAAATGTTTGTTCTTACCTGTTACAGACAGTTTAGTTCCAGAGCCAAAGATGGGGTACCACCATCCCACTCCCACAGTGAGACAGACTGCTACAAAAACCTGTCTGCTGTTGAATTTATCAGATGTTTACAAACGAGGAAGCAGGAGCATGTTCCAGGGTGGACTGACATGATAATTGCTTAAGACGTTTTTCATAATGGACTTTGCTGTTTCTGACTTTCATCTGGTGCCATCATCAAGTCCAATTCTTTCAGTACTTTAGTTCATCATGAAATAATCATAGTTTTACCCACTAGCTCTTTGCTGGTAAATTTAGACCTTTATATGCTGGATCTATACCATCTAACTTAGTGATCCTATGTCTGCTGTCTATTTGTGCTTTTCTTGGATATTATTTTATTTTTATTTATTTATTTATTTTTTAAATCCCAAGTTGTCATTCTGATTGTCTGGCAACATCTGTGTGGCAGGCAGGATGTGAATCCAAATGCAAGACTTGGAAAACAAGAAATCAATTCAAAAATAGAGCTTTAATGCTAATTACTTACAGTAATGCAAAAAAAGACCTAAAACCAGTGAATGAACAGTGAATCCAAGCATCAGCTATCTGTTGGAATGCTACTTTGCAAGTAACCCCAGTGGGTTACGTTGTGGGACCAATGGAATCTTCCATAGTCAGTATCTAGTAGTTCAATTTTCCAACGTTCAGAGGAAGGAACCTTTATTGCTACTGGACATCGATGAGCTGCAACATAAATGGTATGGCAAGGGGGGAGCCAAGTCGAGGTTATCATCACTCCCACCCAAGATTGGGAACCAAGTACAACAGAAGGAGCATTGAATGTGAGAGGAGCTGACCTGAAAGATAGGATCATGGTGAAACTACAAGCTTGGAACCTTCTTAACCGGTTACCAAGGCTACGTGAAGGTCTGCTAGAAGATGTGAATGCAGCACTACAGGCAATCTCTACTATGACCGTCACTGAAACCAACCATCTGAGCTCCAGCAGTCATCACGGGGATGCTTGCCTAGAGATGAAGAGCCACAGGGAGCAGTACCTATGGAGAGGGAGACTATAGGCCAAGTTCAAGGTAGCATGGAGAGACATTAGCCAACTGTTGGAGCTACAGAAAGGTACAATGAGGAAAGAAAAGGGTGCCCAAGAAGCGAAGTGCCCATACACGAGGCCTTGGAAACTGCCAGGCAAATACTCATAACCTTTGTTAGCCACTTGAAGAGGTATACCAAAGAGACAGATGGTAGTAGAATAAACCAGCTCTACTCCATGGAACCAGCCAAGGTGTACTCTCAGGGGAACAACATGAAAGTGGCCCCACCAAAGCCAGATACGGACAGACAAAGTGGTTATGGCTAACCAACCAGGCATAGTAGTGGTAGACAAGCATTGAAAGATGGCCCTAGTGATAGATGAAGCCAACTGAATGATAGCAACATCAGGAAGAAATAACAAGAGACGCTAGAGAAGTACCAAGGGCTGAAAGAAGATCTTGGGAAGATGTGACAGGTGATGGCAACACTGGTCCCAGTGGTAATCAGAACATTTGGTGCAGTGACTCCCAAGCTAGGCGAGTGAGTCCAGGAGATCCCTGCAATAACATCCAAAATCTCTGTCGAGAAGAACGCAGTCCTGGGAACAGCAAAGATATTGCACAGGACCCTCAAGCTTCTGGGCCTCTGGTAGATGACCCTAGTTTGAAGGATAAAGACCACCCACAGGGACGAGAGGAGAACTTTTCATATATACACTACGAGTCAAAGGTTTTAGAACACCCCAATGTTTCCAGTTATTTGTTGCAGTTAAAAATATTCAAGTTCAATGAATAGCTTGAACTGCCAGAGGTTGAAAAAAGGTAAAGTTACCCAAAACATTTCAGAATTATACAAAAAAGCCTTTTTAGGTAATATAAAATGGGTTAACAATTTAAAGCTGAGCGCAGCATCCGGTCCGAGCTCCCTGACCTGCACTCAATCTACAGCAGGCGGTGCTGGACCAAGGCCAGGAAGATGGTGAAGGACCTCAGCCATCCCAACAACAGACTGTTCTCTCTGCTGAGGTCAGGAAAGCGATTCCGCTCCCTGAAGACCAACACAGAGAGACTGAGGAGGAGCTTCTTCCCGCAGGCGATACGGTCTCTCAATCACACCACCACACAGTACTGACCCACACATATGGTTCTTACACACACTGGACATTCTGGACATTGTTTATACTAATTCGATTAGATGCGTGGTCATCTAATCGAATCACTTCATCACTAAATCACTTTAAGCATATTTGCACTGCAAAAGACACTTACAAATGTGGATTGCACAACACTGGACATTATATTTCTTCATTTCCACTTAATACTGTACAACTGCTGTTATTGAATATATATATTTATATTTCTTCATACATTCTTATATAGTTCTATACTGTGTATTGTGTATTTTGTTGTACAGTTATTTTATTTTCAACTTTAATTTATATATTTTATCTTAATCTTTCCCAGTTAAATTTACCCTTCATTCTAATTTGTTGTTGTACAGTTATTTCATTTTTAACTTTAATTTTCATATTTATTTCCTATCTTATTCATAGCCTTTTTTTCTGTTTTTTTAGGTCACGAGCAGTTGTGTAAGCATTTCACTGCATATCGTACTGTGTATGACTGTGTATGTGACAAATAAAATTTGAATTTGAAATTTGAATTTTAAAGCTGTTCTGCAACAATGGAGGGTAATTAAGCTTTGAAAGCTGGTGTTATTAATTCCTACAAGTGTTCCAACTTTCAACCACCCCTGTCTGCATAAAAGCGATGTTGGGATACACTGTGGTACCATACACTAGTACACTGCAGAAAGTATTGTGTTGCTACAAAGGTGGTAAGAAAAAGGCAATTAATGGAAGAGAGACTGACCATCATAACACTTAAAAATGTAGGTCTTTCCTACAAAGAAATTGCAAAGAAAGTCAGTGAGAAGAGTTTCTTTCACCATCAAAAGGTGCGCAGAAAGTGGGGCAAACTCTGACTGGAAAAGGTCTGGCAGACCCACAGCCACAACTGAATCAGAGGACAAGTTTCTGAGAGTTAACAGCTTTTGTGATAGGCAGCTCACAGGACAACAGCTTCAAGCGCAGTCGTAGTAAGCAAGTCTCAGTTTCAACTATGAAGAGAAGACTTAAATCAGAATCAGAATCAGAATACTTTATTGATCCCTGGGGGAAATTATTTTTTGTTACAGTGCTCCATTTTAAACCAACATTAAGACAAGACAGACAATACGCTAACTAAGAATAGTACAATATATACATATATATACATACATACATACATAAGTCACTTATAAATAAATATTTGGAAAAGAAACATGTGTAGTTGTAGCAGCAAACAGTGTGTTAAGTGGATGCGTTGTACAGGGAGATGGCCACAGGCAGGAATGATTTCCTGTGTCGTTCAGTGGTGCTTTTCGGTAATCTCAGTCTCTCACTGAACGAGCTCCTGTGACTGACCAACATGTCATGGAGTGGGTGGGAGGTGTTATCCAACATTGTCTTTATCTTGGACAGCATCCGCCTCTCCGACACCACCTTGAGGGAGTCCAGCTCCATCCCCACAACATTGCTGGCCTTACGGATCAGTTTATTAAGTCTGTTGGCATCTGCGACCCTCAGCCTGCTCCCCCAGCATGCAACAGCATAGAGGATCGCACTGGCCACAACAGACTCATAGAAAATCCTCAGCATTTTCTGGCAGATGTTGAAGGACCTCAGTCGCCTCAAAAAATAGAGACGACTCTGGCCCTTCCTGTAAAGTGCTGTGGTGTTTTTAGCCCAGTCCAGTTTATTGTCAATGTGAACTCCAAGGTATTTATAGTCCTCCACAATGTCAACACTGACCCCCTGGATTGAAACAGGGGTCAAGTGTTTCCTGGTCTTCCTGAAGTCCACGATCAGTTCCTTGGTCTTTGCCACGTTGAGCTGCAGATGATTCTGCTCACACCACGTGACAAAGGAGTCGACCACAGCCCGGTACTCTGTCTCATCATCCCTGCTGATGCATCCAACCACCGCAGAGTCATCAGAAAACTTCTGAAGATGGAGGTCTCTGTGCAGTGGCTGAAGTCTGTGGTGTAGAGGGTGAAGAGGAAGGGGGAGAGGACAGTCCCCTGTGGTGCCCCTGTGTTGCTAATCACCTTGTCAGACACACACTGTGGGAGACGTACATATTGTGGTCTTCCTGTCAGGTAATCAACAATCCAGGACACCAGAGAAGCATCCACCTGCATCGCTGCTAACTTATCACCCAGGAGGGTCGGCCTGATGGTGTTGAAAGCACTGGAAAAGTCAAAAAACATGACCCTCACAGTGCTCGCCGGCTGGTCCAGATGGGTGTAGACACGATTGAGCAGGTAGATGATGGCGTCCTCTGTTCCGAGACGAGGCTGATAAGCGAACTGAAGGGGATCCAGATGTGGTCTTACTATGGGTCGCAGCTGGTCCAGGATGAGCCTTTCCAGGGTCTTCATGATGTGGGAGGTCAGTGCCACGGGCCTGTAATCCTGGGGGCCACTGGGACGAGGCGTCTTTGGTACAGGGACGAGGCATGATGTCTTCCACATCACCGGGACCCTCTGCAGACTCAGACTCAGCATAAACAGTTTATGAAAGACTCCACACAGCTGGGGGGCACAGGCCTTGAGGACAAGGGGACTCACTCCGTCTGGTCCAGCAGACTTGCCTGAGTGAAGTCTCCTCATTTGCATCTCAACCTGGTATTGAGTGAAGGTGATGGGTGGGGGAGGGGTGTCAGGAATCTCACAGGAGGCAACATGTGAAGAGAGAGGCTGGCACAGTGGTGTGGCTCTGGATTCCAGGCTGACTGCAGGTGAGGTTGTGGGGGTGGGAGCATTAAAGCTGCAGGTTTGACAGGACGAGTTGCAGCAAGAAAGCTATTGCTTGGGGGTCCGAACAAGACAAAGAGACTTCCCTGGGCCATGAAACACCACCATTGGACTACTGAAGATGGAAGAAGGTATTATCGACCGATGAATCAAATTTCAGAATAGAATAGAATAGCCTTTATTGTCATTGTACAGAGTACAATGAAATTGGAGTGCCACTCCCTTGGTGCAAGTTTCAATAATAAATATAAATGTAAAATATAAAAAGTATAAAAAAACAATTGTAAGTACAATAGTAAGTACGATATATACAGGATAGCAGCATTAATATAATGACAGTATGAATAGCAGCATGATATAATGGCAGTGACGGTATGGAATAGCTAAGCAGGTTCAGTTGTTTTTGTGCTTATTTACTACGGTGGTAGCTCTGGGAAAGAAGCTATCCCTGAATCTGTTTGTCCTGGTTTTATGTGACCTGTACCGTCGGCCTGACGGTAATAGTTCAAACAGTTGGTTGCTGGGGTGAGAGTGGTCCTTGATGATATTGCCAGCTCTGCTGAGGTACCGAGAGTTTGCAGTGACACAAATATACAGTCACCCCCCCCCCCCCCCCAAAAAAAAAAAAAAAAAAAAAACACCTTCGATGCTTACTTTGACGTGATGCTGTCAGGTGGGTCTGTGTCCAGCACCAGGGTTCGGCTGCAGGACTGTATGGTTATTGTCTACATCAGCTCTCTCCCGTACCCTATACCCCCCACCCATCTTTTTTTTTTTTTTTGTGTATTTTGTAAGGTGTGAAGATTCATGTGCTTCATTGTGCTGAGCATTTTTGTTTTTCTGTTTTCAAACTGCTTTCCCATTAGGAGATCAGTCTGGGTGGAGTTCTTTTTTTCCCTCCTCTTCCCTCATATATTGTGTATTTCATTGTTTTTCTTACCACCCTGCCGCTCTCTGACCTGTCTTACCAACATCACATTTGTGCAATATGTACAGTCGAAAAGGGTCCTATTTCACTGAATGTACGTGTAACATTGCTAGTGACAATTAAATGGTTCAATCAGTCATGGAGGAGGAAGTGTAATGGTCTGGGGCTGCTTTGCTGGATCCCTGGTCAATGACTCGTACAGAGTGAGAGGCACCCTCAACCAAAATGGCTACAACAGCATTCATGTGCTTCCCTTTACTTCTTGTCAGGTTGCCTGCGTTACTTTGGCGTCTTTCCTGTATGTCATTCCCTCCGTGTCTCAGGTTTTCTAGGTTCAGGTTAGTTTTCTCTTTTCCACCTGTTTATTGTGTTTCATCAGCCGAAATAAACGCTTGTTTTCTGTTTAACCATTCCCCTGCATCTGTGTCTGGGGTCCACTCCTCTCTCTCTCCACATGATTTGCGTCTGCAAACCTACCAGCCGAGTTCCTTCAAAAACTGTGTACAAGTGTACCTTGAAGAATCATGATGTTTTGAAGGCAACGGGTGGTCATACAAAATATTGAATTGATTTAGGTTTCTCTTTTGTTAATTCACTGCATATTAAATCATAAAATTAATGATTAACACTTCCATTTTTGAAAGCATTCTTTGTTTACAGCATTTTTCTCACCTGCCTAAAACATTTGCACAGTACTCTTTGTCTAAAAGTAATTTTAAAAAAATGAGACAGAAACACAGGTTCATTTTTAATCAATTTGCTCTCTCTGCTGATATGAGTGAATGGAGCTTGATCTCTGTTTTTCACACTTTTTCTCAGTCGTCATATATATAAAATATTTGTTTAAGTGATTGAATGGTCTATACTGGCCTTGAAAATCCACAACAAAATATTGCAATATAATAATGAGAGAAAGGGTGTTGTCCCTCTCTGGGTCATTACCTTATCATTGTGTGTCCGAGGGATCCCAGGGGCTATGTTGCTTTGTGCCCCCAGGTAGGCTCCATAGCAAATTGGTCCTGGGTGAGGGACGAAGGAGCAATTAAAAACTCCCTATGAGCAGAAGATCGAGGGAACCATTCACTCTGCCCAGGATAGGGTTACCAGGGCCCTACCCTGGACCCAGGCCAGAGAGGGTGCCCCGCCCTGGTGGCCTGTTTACCACCATAGGGTAGCTGACGAATACCAAACACTCACTTAGATCAAAATAGTCCTTTCCCACTCAAGGATTGCCTCCTGGTGATCTATCAGACTGGGAACAGAACAATGGACTGGAGAGGATGGGCTTGATCTGTGAGACATGGAATGAGGTTGAGGGATGATGGGAGCTTTAGCCTCATGATGAAGGGGGCCACTGACAGATTCTATTTTAAAGCAACCAATGAAGCAAGTTTGTGAGATTGTGACTTTAATGGGATATCCTTGGCAGCAAGCCACACCTTTTGACTGGGTTCATACTTGGGAGCAGGTGTCTTACATGATTGGCATAGTGGCGCTGCTGGTCCATGGTACACAGCAATGCTTTCTGGGTTCAAATCCAAACCCGTTGAGTGCACTGCATGTGGTGTTGAATGGTAGCAAATGCCAGGCCAAACTTGTTCTCAGCAAACAGTGGCGGTTGGTATCCTAGTGTTAGTTCAAAATGGGAAAGGCCTGTAGCGGAAGAGGTGATAACGTTATGTTCATACTCAATCCAAGGGAATTGTGAGGACAAGGTGGCTGGGTTGTGAGAGGTAATGCAGTTTCTAGTTCTTGATTAAAACTTTCAGTCTGACCATTTGTTTGGGGGTGAAAACCAGAGCTTAAACTGACGTTGTTGTTTAGTAAGGTGCAGAAGGCTCTCCAGGTCTCTGAGGTCAACTGTGGATCCTGGTCTGGTCTGAAACTACCTCCTGTGGGTACCCATGAAGCCTAAAAACAGGCAGCAGTGGGCAGTTTTTCAAAGATGATCAAGTGAACGGATTTGGACAATCTGTCAACTATGGAGAGAATTACTGTTTCTTCTGGAGGATGGTGATAAACCAGTGACAAATTTTAAGCCGATGTGTGACCATGGTCTGTGAGGGGTGGCTAGTGGTTGGCGAAAGCCAGATGACTGTTGAGTGTTGGATTTACTATGAGCGCAGATGCAGTCCCTGACATCCCTTTCCGATATGTTAAATTCAATTCAATTTTGTTTCTACACTGCCTCTGCCCCAGCAGAACCATTCTTAGGGAGGGACAGCCATCTGCCACAAATAGTATGGGAGGAAGGGAGGAGGACAGGACAAAAAGGCAATTTGTTATTCCCTATCCACAAACATTTTCAACCTGATATTGCCATGCCATACTTTTGTGGCAAACTCAGGTTTTAGTATCTTACGCAACGATACTGTCACGGATTGCTGGGGCAAGCCGTGTGGAATGTAGGAAGGACCCAAAAGGCAGCAGCTCTGGTGCAGGTGAGTGTTTATTTACAGTGGTGGGTAAGTACAAACAGCGGTGGCGACAAAACATGAAACTGGAACCTAAACTGGGTAAACTAAGAAGACAAACCAGAACGAGGATGCAGGGAGGTCCGGAGAAATACATATGGGAAGACGCAGGGAGACCAAGGGGAAACAACACAGACGAACCAGCAATTACTAAGACAGAAAATACAACTTAAATACACTCAGAGAACACAGGGAGATTACACACAGGTGGGAAACACAGCTGGGAGTGATTAACATGACGAGACTAGGGAGGCAAACTGAAAACACTCACATAAGACGCAGACCTTCACAATAAAACAGGAACACACGGGCAGAACAGAGTAAACACTAACCAGAGGAAGAACAGAACCAAAATCGAAGAGAAAACACAAAATGCTGGGTCAAAAGGACCCAGGATCATGACAGATACATTGACATATGGGCTGAAGGAATAATGGGTTGAACATTCAAATATCTAAAGAGTACACGGCATGTACTCTTTAGATAGCATATTCTTAATCTAGAAGTGATTTTAAAGTTCATGTATGTTTCTTACATGCAAACAACAACCAGCCGGTATAACTGTACAATACTTTACATCACTATATATCTGATGGAAAAAGATGTGACAAAATTCTGAAAAGGAAAAAAAAAATGGTCCCTGAGCTCAGTATGTTTGTGACTCTGAGATGGAGGTGAAACATGTGAAGCTGGGCTGTGGTTTACTGCTCTCTTCCTGTCACAGACACTGTTTGACATCTGTTCATCTGTTGGTTTTTGTTCAGGCTGCAGGGATCATTTCTCACTGTGGGGATCTTACTTCCAACAGGAGCAGTAGTAGGAGGCTGAATGATCGAGTTTAACTTTCTTTATCTTCAACTCACAGCTGTTCTGTTTTTTCTCAGCTGAAAAGTCATCTTTCTGAGGATGACCGTAACCTGAGTAAACAGAACCACTGCTCTTTTCAATATAAAGAATAACTCTGAATGTTTCTTTTTCTTTCTTCTGGTACCAGAATATCCAGTTATCATCACACTTATTAATCCCTCCACAGCTGAAGGAGACACTTTCTCCAACTCTCCTGGTCAATGTTAAATGGTCCTGAATCAGCTGTTCTGCTGCCATGGTAACCAGTGCTGTAGAGACACAGACAGATAGATGAAGGTTAGTGTGACAGTGTTTGTTACAGGTTGACTTTGTTGGCTCCTGATTGGCTGGAAACACTCACCTGAACACAGACAGCACAGAGCAGCAGCTGGGAGGAAAAGCATTTTGTGCAGTGGTGTTTCCTCTGGTGAACCTGGGGAGAAGTGGCGCTCTGATGCAGCTGAGGCCAAACAAGGACGAGCTGTGAGATCAGACGAGGGCCACGTGGTTTCTAACAGGTCCTCAAAGCTCCCATCAGCCCCTGCGGCCCACAGATAAGACTGCTGCTGCTGATTGACAGCTCAGCTGAAGCTGCTGTGGTTTCATCGTCTTCATTTCAATCTGACAGCAGATCCAAAAATCTGGGTCACATGATGCACAAACACTCAGAAACATTCATGTTGCTGTGAATTTACTAACACACACTGTTACCTGTGGTTTAACAGCTGTGATGAAAACACTAAACTACAAATCCTCACAGCTCCTCAGCTCTGATTGACTCTTCAATGTGTTTCACTTCATTCAATAATGGAACTGGATTTCTATTGACTTTCATTCTTTTCCCACTCTGTCTGATAACATCCTGGATTTTGTTTGTCATGTTGTTCTTCATCATGTTTCCACTGAGTGGAATATTCAAAGCACAGACTTCATCAAATCTTCTGCTGCATCATTTTATACACATTTCCCCCAAATTCACTCGGACATGTTTGTATCTTTGAAACTTTGTGATCTGCTCTCACATTTTAAATAAAGTTCTGCTTTGAATGAGGACTTTGTAAAAACCAAGTCGGCAGAGATTCTTGGAAACACAGTCGACTGCAGCTTTTTGTCACTTCCACATGCATCCTCCTGCTCTCCTCCACTTCCAGGTGAAGTGAAATTCAGCTCAGACCGGGTTCAGTTCTTTTTTATAAAACTTGTTGAATATGTTCAGTTTTTCATTGTTTTTTGAAACAAAATCAATAAGTAATATTCACAGCATCTCAATTTTAATTGTTAGGTTTTATTGACGACAGTTTGAATTCACAGGAAATACACAAACACAATATCGGCCTCAGATGTTCATCACTTACAAATATTTGATTTAGTTGTAAAATCATAATATACTTCAAACATTTTCAAATAGGTAAAAAGGAAACACAATGAAAGTAACATAGAGAAACATGAATGTGTAGAAACAGGCAGGTGTAGGTCTGCTGCAGGTTCACATCTGTGTCCTCTGATCATTTCATTTGTGTGTTCATCATCTTTATACAAACAAAGAGCAGAAGAAGCTACTTTGAAGCTACAGCTGATAGAAAAATGATCACATAGAGATTTGATTTTTCACAATGATGGATGTGTTTAATTCCCCCAAATACAAATTTGAACTGTTAGTGACAAGAAATATGATATTTATTCATATTTTTGTTACAAATATATATTTTTAAAAATGCTTTAAAATTATATATATTTTTATAAACTGTTTAATTGATGATCATCAATTCTAATATCTATAAACAGTAATAAAAACAGGGCTGTGTTTCACGTCAGCTTCATTTATTTGTACCCATGGTTAGATTTCATCTGCAGCAGGCAGTCATCCACCTTTACACACACATTTACACAACAGTACAAAAGTACTTTTTGATTCCTGAAAGAGAAATAAGACAAATGTTGCCTTTGTATCATCTCTGATATGGAAGGGATCATTTGAAGATGTGAGTGAAGGACACAAATATTTGGATCTGGTGTTGTTCTACATTTTAGGACTAAAAGACAGAAGGAAGAAAGTGAAAGTGACTGTGCGAGGCGTTGAAGTCATGAAGTCAAGTGGAGGCCGCTGACTGCTGTTACTTTCTGCTGTACAGGTTCAACAGGGACTCACAGTCAGCCTGCTAGAACATTTGGATGAAGAGAAAAAGGAGGAAAAAGACTTTGAGGGACAAATCCAATAAGATCAGCATGTTTTGAATGTGGGAATACAACAGTTTCCTCCACCATGACACACACTGGAGCCTCTTTTTGCTCACAGCTTCACTGTTTGTCTCAAAGTTCAGTTTGGAGGCCAAAATTGTTGCAACACATTTGTAAGTTTGCACTAATTTCACTGTGTGACCCTTAATGGATGTAATGAAAGAATCAGTCAGTGAAATATGAAGCTGTGCTGTAAGTTTGGAGGAGAAAAGTGTCTGAGTGACTTTAATGAGGTGAACACATGAATACAGAGCACTGACTGACACGTACACACTCCTTTAATGAGTCGCACACATTTTTGTGACTTCATGAAATGTCAAAAATGACACAACACACAACAAGCTGCGAGCACATTATTGTGTGTTTGCTGTTTGTGTGCTTTGTTTGCTGTTATGATAGCAGGCATACAGCCATGTTCTCAATGTCTCAGCTATCATTGATTATTGCTGCTCTTCCTCTTCTATTAGGCACTTCAACTCAATGAATGACACACAGAAAGATTTCATGACTGTGTTCTTCACAATAAGGAGAATATGTTATCTGCATCTGAATGACTCATGTTGCCTTGTTTCTACTTTGTTTGCATATTTCTGCTTGTTGGAAAGGATTTTCTGAATCATTCAGTAGTTTTTGTAATAATAACGACATTTAGCAAGACTTCAAAATGATTCTCCAACATTTGCTGTTCAGACTTGATCTGTTCTTACGTGTGTGATATCCAGAATGAAAAACTCAGCTCAGGTAATAAAATGGGAGCTGAGCAGACTGCAGGGGCTTCATGGTCTCTCCTTTGATTCCATTAAAGTTCATTTGTCAGCTGTGAGTTGAGGATTTGAGCTGTTTCTCTCACAGGTGAAGAACACAGATCCTTCCTGGAATCATTCTTGAAGCAGAGTTCCTGCTTGTAACTGTCATTGTGTTATTAAAGTGAAAGCCACAGCTAACGGTGTGGAGGCTGCAGAGCAGAAACCCACACAGCCCGTCTGCTGCAGGAGAGCAAGTTTGGATACAGTCAGTTTGTGCTTCACTCACACGGCTTGTTGTTGATCACACAATGAAAGTAGAATCAAACTCTTCATCTTCAAATCTTTATTGTTCACACAAACACAACTACACTGTTTGACGTTTGAAAATCAAACAAAAAGTGAAAACTTGTGATAAAAATATTCCTGATGGTTTTTGTTACTACAATAAAAGTCACAATAAGCACAAAAAGAATTCTAACTCAGAGCAACAATACATGTAAAGATGTATTTATTTCAGACGATCTTCTAACTGTTGAAGAAAAAGGCAAAATAAGCACAACACATCATAACTAACATTTGTGATCAAAGTGATGAATGAGATGAATTGATGAGATGTGATGGTGAGAAAAGGCGAGCAGGAAACAGTCAGTCAGCATGTGTGCAGTTGGTGGACGCTCCCTTGTTTGTGAGCATCATCAGCAGAGAGAGTCCACAGCAGTACACCAGACTCTTCACTATCAGCACTGTGTACAGCAGGCAGAGCAGCTTCACCCTGCACTGAGACTGGAAGGACACTGAAGGACAGACAGACACAAAGAGACAGACAGACAGTCGGGTTATTCCTCTCAGATCAAGGAGAAAAAGTCCAAATAGAAACAGTCACAGCTTCTTCTTCAAGTGGATGAATTGATATAGTGTTTGTGTCCACTTGGGGGCAGAAGAACTCCACAAGCAGCTAACAAACTGATCTCTGACATATTATGGTCTGTCTGCTGTTTGGTGCTGAGCAGCTAGTGTACAGTGGCTTTATCAGAGCTTGTTGGATGAAGATTTGATCAATTAGTGCAACTTTAAGAGCCTAAACTTGTTCCAGCTGCCTCATTGGACATTGGAGCTGTCCATGCAGAGAGGCAGCAGGTGATCTTACAGTCAGCTGGCTGCAGAGCTGGCAGGTCTGCTGGCTCTCTCTCTGGAGGACAGGAGGCTGCTGGAGCTGGAAGCTCTGAAACAGAAAAGGAGTCAAATGTTTGGAGCTGCAGTGAGAAATGTCAGTCCTCTGCTGCTCTGCTCTCTTTGACAGCATCTCCACATGAAGCTGAATCACTGCTGAACACAGTCACCAAGCCTTCATTACCTTGTTGTGTTCGGGCCTCCACTGTGCCCCCCTCGTGCTTCACCCAGCAGCTGTATTTATATGTGTCAGAATGGCTCCCATCAACCATCCTGATGGCAATGGTGCGTCCCGCCTCTCTGAGCTCCAGCTGCTCTCCCTCAGCAGGGGGCAGCTCCTCCGCTTCTCCGCCGTTCTTCTTCTGTCTTTTCCAGGAGAACTGGACCAGAGGAGGAAACATGGCTGAGGCCACACACAGCAGGGAGCTGTTCCCCTCCAGGTGGGCTCTGGATGCTGCTGGGTACACGCTCACCACGGGCTTCACTACCTGCTCATCTGAAGTTTGACAGCAGCAACAAGCAGCACAGACACACATTCACACAGTCAGCAGCAGCTTCCAGCACTGCACTGCATTCAGTCTGATCCTGGAAACTACATGGACTCTGATCACTAAACTACTCATCAGCACAAAGTTCACTACATACACTGGATTCAGCTTCATATCAAACACAGTCATCACCTCATGTCATCATGGCTCACATGAGGAACACTCAGTGTGTTTTTAAAAGTCAAATTAAATTCATTTCAGTTTAATTCGTCATGTGTTTGCTTTTTATTGTTTTATAGAAATTTAGTTCAGTCCAATCTTAAAATATATATATTTGTCTTGATACAAGTGAAAATGTATTTTCCATATTAGCCCTTACAGGATTTCTAACAGAGATCCTCTTCTGTATAAAAATGCATTAATCTTAATTCATAATATTTCGCACTAACAAGGAAATAAAAAGTAATTCCACATAATTCAAGTCATCCAAGAAAATTCACATTCTTGTCATGTATAATACAATTTATTTTAAAGACCATATGTTGTTTTTTCTTTAATTCTTTTAGTTCAAAAATTGGAAGAAAACTACTTTGATAAATGAGTTACAGCTAAGGCGAGCTGTGTGGAGTGAGAGAAGAACCCAAAGATGTAGGCGCTGACTCAGATGAGAAGAGTGCGCTTTATTGACACTGGGTGAAAATGCAGAGTAACACAGAGGCGGCAAGGACAGGAACTAACTACAAAAACCTGACAGCATGACGCGCAGGATGATGTGCGGGATAATGCTAGGGTGAAACACAGAATAACACATCGAGGTAACACAGACGGACCAGTGACGAACTCAAGAAAACACACTATAAATACATATAGGGAAATAAGGAAACTGCACACAAGAGCGAGACACGGCTGAACCAAACTGACATTTCTTCAACTTTTTCTCGGTGTGATTTCATATATATTATATATTATTGGGCAATAAATAAAAATTTTTCTTAATACAACTGAAATGATATATAAAACATATTATAATAAATAACATACTTGTTTTACAAAGTGAATGATGCTGAACTATTTTATTACAATGATGACAAGAGCAGAACATCAGTTTTGTTGTTGCTATACTTTTTAAAAATATGTGAAAGTATCACTGCACACATTTAAATGCAATTAATATGAAATTTATAGTAGAGTAAAACAAATTTATTAATCCGTGTTTATGATATAATATCTAAAGAATGTGAAATTATTTTACAAAGTTGTGTTTTCTGCCAAAATCTTTGAATTTTGCAATTAAGACAAATCAAACAAGCAAGAAATACTGAAAGACTGTAACAATCTCAAATTTTATCCTGCATTTTTTAATCACATTTTACACAAATTTTAAATGTCTCAGTTTTTATGACAATTAACATATTCATATATATATATATATATATATATATATATATTTTTTTTTTTTTTTTTTTTTTTTTTTTTTAATTATTATTTTTTTTTAAAGACTGATTGAACCAGGAAAATGTCTCTTCGACAATTATCAAAAACCATGTCTACATTTTCACTTCAGCATTATTTATATTTACAAATTTACTGCTTCGACATTACTTCTAATGTCAAATATGATCTTGTGTTAAAAACCAGCAGAATCACTGAGAGGATCAAATCCTAAATATTTGTAACATCACTAATATTTGCAGAAATAAAGAATAACTTTAGTTGTTCAGTGAGATTTCAACATGTTTTCAGAGATTATTGAGCTTTTCTTATGTAACAATGGCTGCAGATGAATTCTCTACTAATGATGAAAAACTAACATGTAAAGCCTGAAGCAGCACAAACTGACTTTAAACACATTTTCAGCTTCTACAATAAAACAACTGAAGGAAAATAAATGTTTGTTCTTACCTGTTACAGACAGTTTAGTTCCAGAGCCAAAGATGAGGTACCATCCCACTCCCACAGTGAGACAGACTGCTACAAAAACCTGTCTGCTGTTGAACGTGTCAGCTGAGGTGAATGAGTCCAAATGAGGAAGCAGGATCATATTTCAGCTCCATGATGTGTTTCTCTAATGTTCATATCAACATGACTGTCTCTTCTTCTCTTTTCTTTTAGCCACACTAGCAGCACGGCTCTGATGTTAATGTCAGTCTGTTGGTCAGTCCACTACTTTAGTCCACATGAAAATAGAAAATCACTATATAAGCACCAGTCCATTTATCCCATCAATGATGCACCACTACAATGAAACATGCTGCTGATAGGATCATGGTTTGGCCCATCTGGCTCACCATCATTAATCACACAATCAATTTTGAATTCTAGCAGCAAATTGTAAAGAAAACTATCAGAACATCTGTCTGTGAACTGAATCTCAGGAGAAAGTGGGCCATGCAGCACCACAATGACACAAACCAGTCACGTTTGTTCTCTTTGTTCCAAATAATGGTGAAAGAAAAAGAATCCAGTGAATCCAGCGAGTGATGTGATGAGTCTCTGATGTCTTTCTGATGTGGTTTTGTTGCGTCCTTCAAACCTCACCTGGTGGATTTTAGAAGAGAAACATGTTGGTCTGCACAGGCTCTTCTATTTTCAACACTGACAGGATTTCCTTTGCTGTTTCTTCTGTCCTGCACATTTTCCTCTGTTTTCTGCAGCTTGATGGAGCTTCTGTAAAAAATAGATCCAGAGTTATTTTTAGTGGTGCAGAGCAAAGAGATGCTTCAGGGATGCTTCTGAAATGTGCTGTGGCATGTCTGCTGGAATCATCAGTGTTGTACTGAGTGGCCTCAATCAGCTCCAGCAGCCTCGTAGGAACACACAGCGTCCATGCCTGCTGTTAAAAATAGAGCTTTGCAACAACAGAGTCCAACAGAGTCCAACAGAAATGGTGTGAAAGAGCTGGAAGCGAGCAGTTCATGTGAGAAAATCCAACATGTCAGAATTAAAGCTGCTCTGTGTCAAAAATGGAGTCAAATTCTTCCAAACTGATGTGCTGGACTGATTATCAGTTACTGCAGGTGCTCCAGCCGAGGAGGAGCAGGAACCAGCAGAACTGCCAAACCCCACCGACACACATCACACACACCACAAATGCCACGCTCACAGAGAGACAAAGATAGAAAACAGAGGGAGGAAAGATGCTGTTCAGGCAGTGGAGGATCGGGGAGTTCATTTTAATAGTTCAGTCCTACCCTTTCCTCAAACTAACAAAAGTAACACTTTATTGTGTTTTGGAATTAAAAGTGACTGGATGAGCAAGGATAAAATCCAAAGGAAAATTCCAAGTAGTTAAATAGTGATTTATGCTTGTTCAGCACCATGGACAGCTCACTAAAGGCCTTAAGAACAAAAAGCACAGAGACAGAATTAAAAATACACATTGAGTAAAAAAAATCATCTATTCATTATTAAAATGATCATCACTCGTGGTATTTATGCTAAATGACTCACCATTTATTCAGACACATTAGGGTTGCCCCGTTTAGAGCTTCACCATGTCAGGCTTAAGTGCTCAAAGATTTTCAACAGCCCTTTCATTTCCTCTCTTCCACAAATAAATCCAAACTGTCACTTGACTCCATCAATTTAAAGTACTCCCTAATGCTTAATGCAGATGTTTTGCTCTGTGTATCTTAAATATGTATTTCTTTTACATGATGAATTAATCCTGTATCTTTATATCCATCTTTGTCTGTCACGGTTCTCTTGAAGACTCACACACAGGACTCAGAAGGTTAGAGGCACACAGTTGGTATTTATTACAGTTCCACCAGGTGTATATACAAATAGTACAGGGGTGGTGCTATATCTAAAGCAGTGACAGTGAAAAAGGCTCCGGGGGAATCCAGGTAGGGGAAAAGACACTTGCTCCTCTTCAGACAGTCTCCACTCGCGATCAGTCTCTCTCCAAACACTCACAAAAATAGGAATCCACTCAGGGAACACAAGGTCGGGTCCAGGGGATACAAGTCACACATAACGATCCAGCGATGACTAGAAGTCACTCCCCTGGCTTAAATGCCGGCTGCACTAATGAGGCCCAGGTGTTTCCTCTTCAGAGGGGCGTGAGCCGAGGGCGCGAACCTGCAGTGAGTTCGGCCCTGGAGAGAGAGAGAGAGAGAAGGCGAGAGAAAGAGAGGGAGGGAGAGAGAGGGAGACAAAACTACTAATCAGCGGCCTGCTGATCCTCCGGGCTGTGACATTGTCACTGCAGCACTTTTGTTGCATCTGCATGTAAAAAAGAGTTTTGATCTGGAACATCTCCTGATATGGATGAATTTCATGATGGCATCCAGGAAGAAAAGTTCAAAATCTGATTTCATCTTTGGCACAAGAGTAATCTCAGCTTGTGCTGCCCTGGTTACTAAAACCTAAAAATATGCTGGGTTATTTTCATAACTCAACTTTGGGGTAAAAGCCGTAGGTTTGTAAGTTGGGTTATTGTGACCAAATATTGGTTCAAAAGTCATGACTCAGGAGTTGGGTTAGTAATGTGACGGGTTCTTCAATTCATTCCACAGCTTGACTCATTCTGTTAGGTCATAGGTTGGGAAGCTTTGATAAAATATTGGGTAAAAAGTTTACCCATTTGTTAGAGTTGAACATCAGCCTCAGAAGAAGCCAGATCATTCTTCACAAACTGCCTTTTTCAACTAGACTGTGACCTGATCAGATATCACTGGACTTCTCCACTACTATGAAATAAAACATGGTAAGTAAAAGGTGAATTCTAACAGTTTGAAAATCATATGGTTGATAATGCAATTTATTAGTTTATTCTAGAACTTTACCTACTCGTCAAAGGTCTTTTAACAGATTACACCAGCCAGCTTGTGATGAAGAAAGCTATTTCAACTTAAAAATGCTTGATATCATCCTTTAAAGTTATTATTTGAAATGAGGCTGAGGTTGCTCTGTTTGACAAATTATTTAGAGATCACTGTATACAGAACAAAGAAATTATGAGATTGGGTGTTGCATTTGTGGGGGAAAGGTTAAAGAAAAAGGAACACAGTCTAACTATTTAATTAAATTCAATTATTTAATTTAACCTAAATGACCTCTATGTTGATAACAACATATTTTTATTTTAAAATTTAAAGGAAATGATAATTTGTCCCATTTCGACTTTTTAAAGATAGATTGCGCTAATACTTTGATCCCCTTCTTTCTCTCGTTCACTAGACCACGCAAAAGGCACGAGCATACCTGCACTTGGGATGGCAACAGCAACATACCTGAGTATTTATACTGCCACCACCAATATTTAGCCACCATCTTCAATCCTCACTCTGAGACCTCAGTAGCTTTAAGGTCCGCCACTCCAAAATTTACGTGTAATCAAAGTAAAATAAAAAAACACTAATTTACTGCCTTCTAAATATCATTTGTATTAAGCCTTTTGGTTCTTAGTCAACACACAAGGCTAAGTTGTGTTGTGGAAATTCGTTAACAAAGCCTGCAGACATGATGAGCAGTTAAAACCCAACACTTTTTGTAACTCCGAAATGACAACACAGGCACGGCTTCTTCAAGATGGGCGCTTTGCTGCATTTATTGAACACCGTGAAAACTACAAACCTAAAACACAAAGGCTTGCTTCAGTCTATTAAAAGTAACACTTGTGCTTTAACAGAAAATAAAAATAAAAAATTACCTTTTGGCCGCCTGCCACTTCGGAGGTCCTAGAAGAATAACTTTACAGTCTTGTGCATTCTAAATTAAAACATAAAATATTAGAACACCATACATTACAAATTTTCACAATATTACACTACAATTATAGCAAATACCTTGTACAGCTGGTAGACTAACCAGGCTTTTGCAGATAGCTCACTGAACTTCTTAGCGTGATTATTAAACGTGGGCTCACAGCCTATATTATCACGCCCAAACCAACTATTAACCTTCTTTATACATAAGCAATTTCTGTGAAACTTACGCCTTTATTTCCCATGCATGAGGAGAGACGTCAGTCAGGGGGCACTGAGAGTCGTCTCTGACAATGAACAGTTCAGGTCCCTTTTAAAACAGTCACGGAACAAAAGGCTTTTTACAGTTGTAGTTCACACCTTGGCTCTAAACAGAAAACCTCTATCACCTGTGAGAATCTCGCCCACTCTGGGCTCAAACTTTCCCATATGAACTTCCATTTCCTGGGACTCACCAGGCTCCCGCCATCTGTTTACCGGCATGAATAAGGTGTGAACAGGACACACTAAGGCTACGTCCACACTAATGCATTTTCGTTTGAAAACGCATCGTTTTCTCTCCATTTTGGCCTCCCGTCCACACTGAGACGGCGTTTTCCCCAAGGAAAACCCAGCGTTTTGAAAACGCTCTCGAAAACGGATATTTTTCAAAATGGAGCTGTCCCGTCGCAGTGTGGACACTCGAAAAAGCACACTTTCTAAAACGATGACGCATTTTAGTCATGTGATGCAGTCATGTGACCAATTAAACAAAGATAGCGGAGTGCATTATGCAGCAGTTGTTTTGATTGCTCTCAATTTTGACAGCCCTATTAAAGATTAATATCAGTTTGTACATGCTCCAGATAGCGTTTCTACAAATTCTTTAATTCTCACTCGCTTTTGCAACTTTGTACTTTTCTGTTACTCGCAGCAACAACTCCACCTCATTGTTAGTCCATTTAAAAAACTCGGTGCTTTTCCTCAACATTTTGCCGTGATGTTTCAACGAGCCAGAAAGTAAATAAGCGGCAGACAGAAATGAGGCAGGCCGAATCTTCTTGCGTTTCACACATGCGCAGTACTGGATCTTAAGAGTTTTGAGCCATTTCAATGTGGACACACAACTCTGAAAATGCTGGTGTGGATGCAGAGCGTTTTCAGATGAAAACGCCGTTTTCAAATCTATCCGGGCTAGTGTGGACGTAGCCTAAAACCAAGTGACATCAAAGCATCTTCATTAAGACAATACATTAAAGAGAAATCCCACTACAGTTGTGAAAGGGTTAACCTCGCGGGGCTGAGAATGTTGGCTGCATTCAGACCCTCTCAGTATACAGCTAATCTACTCTTCACTTAGATGGAGGCAGTGCTAGCTACTCTATGACACTGTGCGAAAGCAGACGAAAGTCACCGACTTAATTGCCCGAATGATCGGTTCAGGGTACACAAGCTGTGCAATCACACTTGCTTATATATATATATATATTTTTTTTTAACTTATATCTATCTACATTCACTTTAATGAAAATTAAAAATGAGAAATGCTATCCTTGCTAACTTTTTAGTATCGTGATGGACCGAGCAGTGAAGGAACGTCAGGCACAGGTTAAAGTGCAAAAAAACATTTTTTTTATTTGACCCTACAACAAACTTGGTTAAATTATACAGAAAATTCTAAATCTTGGGCCCATAAAAGAGGTCAAAGTAACAGAACTCTACTCAAAAGCTGGTAAAAAACAATACTACTAACTCAAGCAAACTAACCTACCTAGAGGAGACAAAGGGGAAACTTAAACAGTGGCTGATCAGCCAACAAAAACACAGAAAGGCGTAGAACACACAAAACCCAACTAAAACTAACATCACAAATTCCATTTCCCCCGATGATCCAGAAATGTGGTATGACCCAATTTGCAGGTCCCCACATAGACTTGCTCCAACTTTTAGCTCATCAACCAAGGGACTGGGAGCAGCTGCCACTGAGGTAACTCGGAAAACAAAGAAAGGTTAAATCATACATACATAACAGTGTAAACTAAAATGTGTGCACTTATTTTAGAATACAGTATAATTTGATTATATAAGTAAATTAATTCTACAGCAAAACCAATTCTTTATTTTCCTGTAAATTAAATCCTATATTTAAAGAAAGAAAAATGTAAGTGAAGTGTTATGGTTAAGCCTCTATTGTAATACTGGGCCCTGTTTCAGGAAGCCGGTTTGGAAAACTCAGAGTGAAAAACGATACTCAGGGTTGAGTAACCCCGAACTGTCCAACTCGGAATATTCGGTTTCAGAAAGGCTGATAACAATTAGTTCAGTCAACGCGGAGTTGCTTTAACCCCAAGTGAAGCGTGCGGACGAGGATACATAAAGCCCTGATAAGCGGAGCACAGATTAAGCGAGTCACCATGGAGACGGAGGGAAAGAAGGCGCGGTCAATGTATTTCACAGCGCTTGAGGCCGAAATTCTGATGGCAGCATATGCCGATAACATGCAAATTCCGCGGAAAAAAGTAACACAGCCACAGCTGCAAAAGAAAGGGAGCATGCATGGCAAAACAAAGCCGACAGAGTCAATGCGTGAGTGTTAATTTAAACATTGATCGAGGGATTTCCACCCATTTAACACGTTATTTTATCATATGTTATTTTATTTGTTATTTTATACATTTTATTTTGTGATGTGATGTGAGCACAGGTGCAACCCAACAGGCCCCAAACGTGCCTGGCAGCAAGTAAAAATGAAATATAAAAATATAGTCCAAACAGGTAAGGTGTAATTGTATTATGAGCCATAGTGCTTGGTCTGTTTGTCCCATGTAAATCAATTGCAGTTAGAGGCTACATTAATTTTCTTTCTGTAAGCACTTATTGAAATTATCTGAGCACATTACAAGTACATATTTGCTTACTCTGTATGCTCAAATGTGGCCCGTTATAGCCAACAGAAAAAAAGCGGAGGCCCGAAAAACAGGTGGGGGTCCTCCACCACCACCACTCACAGAGGCTGAGCAGTTGGCCCTCAGCCAAAACAGTGGGCGCCCTGTGGCCGAAGGCATCTCTGCGGGGACATCCTCTGAGTCAATAACCCCGCAAGACACAAGTGCCTACATAAGGGGTAAATCCAAAATAATACATGATGTGCATACATCCTTTCTTCACAGTCACCTTTGCTGCTCATTCATTTGATAAACTCTTTACCATAATGGATTATTTTGTAGTGAAGTTATTTTCCTACTGATTTTGCCTTCCCTCAGTCTTGGTTGTCTTTGAGAGCATAATGACAATGAAGTGTAAGGTGCTTGGTATGTTTGTTAATTGCCATTTGGTCCCTTGTAAGTTATAAGTGACCTGTATAAACCTCATATTCTATCAGTTGATGGTGATGGTGTACTGCATCTGGTGCAGCCTCCTGTTGAGCCAGACCAACATGCAGTTGTGAGTAATACTCCACAGATTATATGAGTTTACAGTAGAACAGCAATGTTGTTAATTTCTTTACTACAGGAAAATAATGAAGAAACATTGACAGCTGTTACAGAGGAGGAAGCAACAGAGACACTTTATGAGGTTTACATCTTTTAATACTTTGTGTACAGGAAATACAGGCGACCAATAAAGCCAGTTGAACAAAAAATCTGTTTATTCTTCTTTCAACATGTTGAGGTGATGGGTCAAAGGAAATGATTGTGACATATGGTGTCTCTGACTGCACTTCCATCTTGTATGTCCGTGGGAGGGTCAGGATGTTCATGGTTTGGATCACTGCTGATGTTTGGTTCAGAAGGACAGTGTTCTCCTCTAATTGTGGCAATGTTGTGAAGAATCACACATGCCACAATAATGTCACATGCCCTTTCTGGGGTGACCCTGAGTCTTTGCAGGCACTGGAACCGGGCCTTAAGCATTCCGATAGTCATTTCAATTCTGGCTCTTGTCCTGCAATTAGCCAGATTATATCGCTGCTGTGGGCCCGGGTCAGGGTCAGGGTAAGGGGTAAGCAAATAGGGTAAACATGGATACCCCCTATCACCAAGCAAGTAGCCAGTGAACTCTCCTAAGACAGAAGGATACACTTCAGTTCAAATGTCCCTGTAGCAATTGGTCTTTATATATTTTAAAGTATTCTCAACTCACCATGTCCAAATTTTGTGCTCAGTGTACATTCACGGAATATTTGTGTGTCATGGACAGAGCCTGGCTGCTTGGCTTCCACATTTGTGATAATGTTGGCAGCATCATATATGATCTTCACAGTGCAGAGAACACAAATTAGCATCCATTACTATAATGAAATAATTTGTTAGTTTGAAATGCTACAGGGAACTATGTACCTGTACATTAATGCTGTGGAAAGACTTCCTGTTCACATAGTCTCCTTCATTTACTGAAGGAGCAATGATTGGAATGTGAGTACCATCTGTACAGCCAATCACGCCTGGGAACCCTGAAAATAAATGTAAAATTTAAGTAGTAGTCCAAGTATCACCACATCATGAATTAAGTTTCGTTCATCCTGATACCTGCAATTTTGTGGCATCCCTCTTTGATGAATCTTGTGGGTCTGTGACCGGGGAACACCACAAACGAGTACAGGAGACGTTTCAGTGCAACTGTAACATTCCTGACTGCCCGACAGACAGTAGCCTTGGAAACGTGCTCAGCGTCACCAATATTATACAGAAAGCTCCCGTTTGCAAGAAACCGAAGTGCAATACAAATAATATGTAATGAACTGAGAGCATGTCCGCGATGTGTCACATGCGTAATATATGGCCTGAGGATGTTATTCACATAACTTATAGATTGTGCTGAGAAACGGTAACGTTCGCACAGGAAATCATCAGGAAATGATAAAATGTCCAAACGCGCTCTGATCACTCTCTCCCGGCGGAGAGCTCTGCGGAGAATTTGGGCTTCACGATCTACTGGCTCTTCAAGGAAGTGGCACGCCATGTCCGACACTTCCTACTGTCAGGTTTCCGACAAAGGGGCGGAGACAGTCAGGGTTAGTTGTAGTAAACCTGCTAGGGGGCAGGTTAGCTTCACGGAGTGTGTCGTCATAGTGACTCACTCAGGCTGCAGCTGAACTCGCTTTGTGAAACCGAAAACCCAGAGTTTTCGTTAACTCAGGGTATACTTACTCAGTTTTTCCACTAAACCGGCTTCCTGAAACAGGGCCCTGATGTTTGGTAGATATTGACACTGCGTGGCTGTAACTGCAGCCATCACAAGTAGATTCAATTATTCTAAAATGACCATTAAAAGTGTTTTAACTTTGATTATTTAACTTTAGAACATCCGTGAGGTACACCTGGGGGGATATCTTAGGTTGCCAGTCTTGAAGAACACCAGCACATATCCATACATGAAGGATGGAGGGTCCAAATTAACTTAATGCAGCGCTATGGAGAAAAGTGAGTATTTCTTGCACATAATGAAATCAATCATGTTTTTATTTTGTTGTTGTTGTTGTTGTTGGTGTTTGTTTGTTTGTTTGTTTGTTTGTTTGTTTGTTTGTTTGTTTGTTTGTTTGTTTGTTTGTTTGTTTGTCAATTTCACTGTGGCTGCATTTGGGCTTCTTGGTCAGAATGTCAGCGACACTGTGCTGTCCTGGCCCAAATAAAATGATTCCAGTGGCAGCTCCTAAAGTGTGTGTGTGAAAACAAAGAGGATCAATTAAAAATGTTTTGTTTCTTTTTTTTTTTTTAAATTCTGTTCTTTGTATTTGTTTATTTTACAAGAAATCTACAGAAAAGTAAAGTTTTTGTTTATCCAATTTTATGAAATGCAACTGTTTTTGCTTGCAGCCCAACTTCAGGAATAAGGGCAATTTTGGCATCATCAATAGTTGATCAGTTTCCATGTTTAAAGGACTGCCATGGCACAGGATATGTTAGTATCTACACTTCAATGGATACACAAAACAATAATTAAAAAACCTGAATACTGGTCAGTTTTTCAATTTCTTATTGACTCTTATTCATTTCTTATTGATTTGGGTGAGTAATAACCACAATCTATATATTTTTTTTCAATAGACCCTGTAGTTTTTAAAATATTGATCTCTACCAAACGGTCGAGATGTCCCTTTATGGTAAAAATATGAAATGTCATGCAAATACAAGTACATTAGATAATACAGGTGAAAATTCCATCAAAGGAAAGTATTATATCAAACAACAAAATACATAGTTTTTTTTTTAATCTGCAAATGTTAAAAATGTGCTACAGCACAAAATACTCATATTCAGGCCACTTCTGATTGAATGCTACTGTGCAAAATCAGTTTTGTTTTTACAAAAATAAAATAAAAACAGAGCAAATCCAGCACATCTGCTTGTGGTTTTGGTCGTTGGGGTCTTAGGGTGTAGCTTTTATTCTGTGGTCTTGGAGAGCTGGATCATGGTTGTCCAACTCTAGATGCTGGCTTGTTAACTTGGTTCAGACACAGCCAGGTGGAAACCTTTTGAGAGCTACGGTTTCTGGTCCAATAGGGCACAGTCCCTCTTGTAGACCAGGTCAAGGATGTATCCAAACAGTGGAATATGCCATCTTCCCAGGAGCGCTCTGATGCTAAGTTGCTCACCCACCGTTGGATCTGCTCGGCCGACCACAAAGTCTACCCTGTTGTTTTGAGACCCCTATGTTCCTACTCTTCAGAGAAAATTAAAAGAGGAGGGAAACTTACAATTGACCCCCTTAAATACTCTTAGAATTGGATTCACATGTAGGTCAAGGGTCACTGAGCTTACCAGGCCAATTTGGGTTCCAATAATTAGTTCTAAAGGTTTTGGAATCAATAAGATGACAACAGTGCCCAAATTTATGCACCTGCCTGATTTTGTTTAAACAATTATTGCACACTTTCTGTAAATCCAATAAACTTTATTTCACTTCTCAAATATCACTGTGTGTGTCTCCTATATGATATATTTAACTGACAGTTTTTATTGTAACAACCAACGATTTATACAGGAAAATAATGACTATTAACAAGGTTGCCCAAACTTTTGCATCCCACTGTAACAGGACACAGAACTAAAGAAAGCCATGAATCAATATATGGAAACTACCTGATGCCGCTTAAGTGAAGCAGAGCAGAGGGGTTTTTTTTAGAGACAGACCTAAGAGTTTTGCAATTTGGCATAATTTAGAAAAAGTTTAAATTCCTTTGGAATTGAACAGCAGAAATTAGCCTCGTTTAAGAGAGGTCATATAAAAATACATCACTGTACACATAGTTAAACTGGTGCATAATAACCAAGTGAATAATGCAGAAAATATAGATTTTGATGATAAACTGGTCTCCGAGTACACTGTGAGAGAAAGAGATGTACAGCAAGTGTGATTTTGCTGAAGGGGAAGCTGTTGGGATTGAAAATGCTTGATGTCTCTTACGAAAATAAGTGGTTATAATCATTTTCATACATTTACTGCGAATGTGCTTATAATGAGTTGGCACTCAGTCTTCTGAAGGTCATAAGCTTTGTTCGGCATTACTGTGCGGACTGATATATTGTAGGAAATGACTTGGAGTGCAGAGGGGTAACTGCAAACGCTTACACACATAGATTATAATTAGAATAGGTCTCTGGGTCAGACAGTTCCGAATATGATATTTTAAACCAACTTTGAATCACTAGAAGAACAATGGATAATAACATTAGATTATCAAGGCTAGGCAGAGAGGTGTTTTCCTTTACTGTCTCTTACAGACGAGGTCACGGAGAAAAGAGGATGCTTCGCAGCAGACACCAAGACTGCCACGTCCGTGCGGGAGGAAGATAGCTGCTATAATCTATGTTTTTGTCTCACTATATAATGTTGTATAGCCCACTTGAGGGTCATCCTTTTTGTGAAACATGTTGCTGGTTCACATAGAGGTCCACAGCGCTGTGTAAACTTGTAATTTCAACTGCCAAAAGCAATATAAATTGTTTTTTAAAAGACAAACCTTTCTCCTGAGATTCCTTCCAAAAATTCTGAACACAACAAAGCAAAACAGCAAAAGTAAGAGAGAATTCATGACAGTCAGGGAAGAAATTATTTCAACCCCTGCTGATTTTGTAAGTCTGCCCACTAACACAGAAACGATCTGTCCATAATTCCAATGGTAGGTTTATTTGAACACTGAGAGACAGAACAATAACAAAAAAATCCTGAAAAATGCAAATTAATTTTGAACTTTTTTGAAATGCATTTTCTGGATTTTTTGGTTATTGCTCTGTCTCTCACGGTTCAAATAAACCTACCATTAAAACTATAGACTGTCATTGCTTTGTTAATAGGCAAACTTATTAAATCAGCGTCAAACTATTTCTTTCCTGACTTTATATTTACACATCAAAAAGGTTTGACCAAGGTTAGTTTATAGGGCCAGGAATAATTTCTGTTACGCCGACTTTATAATTATAATTCGTTTTGTAAGTAATTAATTCTATTTGACATTTTTAATACTGTAAAACACGTTGTACTACCCAAAGTAAAATATAAATTTCACTGATAAGGGGTTTATGGTAAATGGCCTGCATTTGTATAGTGCTTTTCTAGTCCCTAAGGACCCCAAAGCACTTCACACTACATTCAGTCATCCACACACTGGTGATGGCAGCTACATTGTAGCCACAGCTGCCCTGGGGCGCACTGACAGAGGCGAGGCCGCCGGACACTGGCACCACCGGGCCCTCTGACCACCACCAGTAGGCAAACATGGGGTTAGTATCTTGCCCAAGGATATTTGGCATGCAGCCAGGAGGTAGCCTGGGATCGAACCACCAACCTTCTGATTAGTGGCTGACCTGCTCTGCCACCTGAGCTACACCCCGCACCCCATACAGCTTTGGACAGTTTATGCTTTTAAAATCGAACCACACATCAATTTTAATTACCAGGCGTAAACTGTCAGGTATAACAAACTGTCATGGTTTTGGGTCTTTGATGCAGTGTCTTGTGTTTTTTGACTTTCATTATTATTTTGATCTTGAGGAGTGATTTATGTTTCCTAGTCTTTATTTTTAAAATTTAGTTTCCTTTTACTTATCGTTTGTTATAATTATCTTGTGTTCCCCTCCTGTTCTTTAATCTTTATGTGTTTTATGGTCTCCCTTACTAAGTCAGTCTTATTGTCGTGTCCCGTCTGTCATAGTCTTCATCTCTGTGATCTGTCTTCAGCATCCCTTTAGTCTCCCCAGCCCATCTTGTCTCTGTCTGTATAAGTGGTCCCTTGCTTTCTTTCTGTGTCCCTCACCATGTCCCTTGCGCTCTACCTCATTCTCTGTGTTTAGTCAGTCTGAGTCTCAGTATGCTTATCACTTCCTGTTATGGAAATGATATGAAAGTCCTTGTTATGTCTAATTTGTTCCTGCTGTGTTCCTATGTGTCTCCACTTCCCCAATATCATTTCAGTGTATATATGTCATAAAAAATCCCCAACAGTACCACAATTCCTCCCTTGGAACCCTATGAGATGTTTTCTCTAGATCCACAAAGCAAACATCACATCTGTAGTACTCGTTCTCAGCATGAGAGAGAGCAATACACTGATCATTGCCTCTCCTTTTAATCTAGTTTCTCGAACTCTTGTCCATGTCTTCATGGCGTGGCTCATACGCTTTATTCTTGTGTTGAGCTACAGCTCAGCACGTCAGCCTTGTTCTTTAAAATTAATAACAGCACACGTGTTCTGCATTACTCAGGCATCCTCTCACTGTCCAGGATCTTACTAAACACTATGGTTAACAAGCCCACTGTTTTCTCTCCTAGACATCTCCATATCTCCACAGGTATGTCATCTAGACCGACCGCCATTTTGTTCTTCATCCACTTCATAGCTGCCCTCACTTCCTCCTTAGTAATCTTTTGCACTTCTTGATTCACTGACTCCCCTTTTCTCTCTTACAGTTGACTAGACAGTCTGCAACACGGTCAGCTATGGTCAAGCCATTTTATTACTGCATGTAGGAGAATGAACACACACATCAAAACATCACAGGTTCATAGTAATGAGCGTTCTAACCTTAGGGGGTCACAGCGTCCCTTTTATACCCTCACACACAACTCTCTGTAACTTTTAGTTTTAACAGGTTTCTGTCCCGCGGGCTGTTGCTTGTTAAAGGGGCCACTACCTTTCCCAGGAAGCTCCTGGCACTGGTCATCTTGGGAGTTTCGTCCTTCTACGCCCTAACAGTTAGGAGATAACATAGTGAAACCTCTTTAAGAAAAGCTAAGCAGTTTTTCACCAGGTCATCCTGACATATACACGTACTTCATCTAAGCATGCAAAGGTTATAAAAAATGATACAGTGAAGTGAAATCTGAGGCCATGGTTCTCAGCTGGAAAAGGGTGGAGTGCCCACTCCGGGTCGGGGATGAGTTCCTGCCCCAAGTGGAGGAGTTCAAGTATCTCGGGGTCTTGTTCGCGAGTGATGGGAGAAGGGAGCCGGAGATCGACAGACGGATTGGGGCTGCAGCTGCAGTAATGCGGACGCTGCACCGGTCCGTCGTGGTGAAGAGGGAGCTGAGTGTAAAAGCGAAGCTCTCAATTTACCGGTCGATCTACGTCCCTACCCTCACCTATGGCCACGAGCTGTGGGTAGTGACCGAAAGAACGAGATCGCGGATACAAGCGGCAGAAATGAGCTTCCTCCGAAGGGTGGCTGGCCTCTCCCTTAGAGATAGGGTGAGAAGTTCGGCCATCCGGGAGGGGCTCAGAGTAGAGCCGCTGCTGCTCCACATCGAAAGGAGCCAGCTGAGGTGGTTCGGGCATCTGACAAGGATGCCCCCTGGGCGCCTCCTGGGTGAGGTGTTCCAGGCATGTCCCACCGGGAGGAGGCCCCGGGGCAGACCCAGGACACGCTGGAGAGATTATATCTCTCGGCTGGCCTGGGAACGCCTTGGTATTCCCCCGGATAAGCTGGAGGAGGTGGCTGGGGAGAGGGAGGTCTGGGCCTCTTTGCTTAGGCTGCTGCCCCCGCGACCTGGCCCCGGACAAAGCGGATGAAGATGGATGGATGGATGGATGGATGGATGGATACAGTGAAGTTCTGTCCACCTAAATCTAAATGTGAGGGTTAACTAGAATTTCCCATTACACTCAGCCTCCTTGTGATCAAGTTCATGCTTGTCTGTCCCGTGTTTAATGTTGCCTCTCTGTTCACAGTTCCATCAGAGTTACCTCCTAACATGCTACTATTCTGCAATGGTCCTGTTTGGTTCTAATACTTCAGTCTGTCTACAAACCAAAGGTTTCATACTCACCCCACTCCTTGGCCTGCCCTCCTGCCTGTTGTGACTCTCTTGGATTCCCCCCCTCTGGACCTCATTGAACCAGACCAGCTCCTCTCACCTGCCGCAGGACACTCTCATGGCCACTGCCTCCAGGGCTAATCAGCCTCCGCCTGCAAGTAAGCACCCCCCACTGTAATACCTTCTCACCTCTAACCATTCTCGTCTTCCTGCCCAGTACCCCCTCTCTCCTCTGTTATAGAGCTTCACGTTCCGTCACTCTTCTTGTGTTCCCCATGTTCAAACATTTCTCCTTCCTCAAATTTCTTCAGCTCCTGTTTATGTTTCCAGTTTCAATCCATGTTCTAGTTTGAGTTCACATTTTTTGTGAATAAACCTTGTAAATAGTTTACACATATTGAGTCTGCTTTTGGGTCCAAACAGCACACGAACCTCAAGTTCCTGACAGTGTCCCATACTAAGACTTGAATCAGTGAATCACATTAGAATTGAAAATGTGATTAGACATGAGTAATATTTTTTGATTGGTTCTAGTTTTCTAAAGTATTTACTAAAGGAAAGCTGCATTTGTCAGGACTGTGAAGAAACCAATGATGTCAGTGGCTCAAAAACTGAGGAGCTGATATCTGGATGTACTAAAAAACAAAGATGATGAAAAGACCAAACAAAAGAGGAGCTGAAATAAAAGTTTTTAGATTTAAATGTTATTGATATAGAAAATAAATGAATGTGAAATGATGACTAAAGGATGAAAAATGTTAGAATGGCAGCATGACAAATGTTATCTTTCTTTCATGATTTCAGTTTAATTAAAAATCATTGACCTTCAGTAAAACAACTGGAACCTGCACAGTGTGTGTTAATCCTAATCAAACCCAACACACACATCCTTCTCAAACGTTTTCAAAATGTTGAATATAAAGATTTGACTTTGCAGGAAAAGTTTTCTTTCTCATTAGGCTGCAGGGACACCTCCAGTGTCTTCATTTTATGTTTTAGGTTGCTCCTGTTCCTTCTGTTTTCTGTTTAAGTGGAGCCAAAATAAGAGACAAGGTATTTATATTATTCATCAAGAAACCATCATCCTCAGCTGTTATTTGAGTTCAATCACAAAAGTTAAGGTGGAAACTTTTTTCCATTTTTCCCCTTAGATGTGGAAATGCTGATTAAATAAAGATAAATCTGATGTAAAATAATTTCTGACAGCAGTAAATAAAAATGGTCCCTGAGCTCAGTATGTTTGTGACTCTGAGATGGAGGTGAAACATGTGAAGCTGGGCTGTGGTTTACTGCTCTCTTCCTGTCACAGACACTGTTTGACATCTGTTCATCTGTTGGTTTTTGTTCAGGCTGCAGGGATCATTTCTCACTGTGGGGATCAGAAACCCAACAGGAGCAGTAGTAGGTGGCTGAATGATCGCTCTTAACTTTCTGAGCCTTCAACTCACAGCCATTACGATTAATCTCAACTGAGAAATCTCTTTTCTGAGGATGATTGTAATAATCTGACCTGATTTCATTATCTCTTTTATCAATAGCAAGAATAATTTTAAAAGTTTTAGCATGATTCCTCTGGATCCAAAATATCCAGCTATAACACTGATTAATCCCTCCACATGTAAAACTGACTTTTTCTCCAACTCTCCTGGTCAATGTTAAATCGTCCTGAATCAGCTGTTCTGCTGCCATGGTAACCAGTGCTGTAGAGACACAGACAGATAGATGAAGGTTAGTGTGACAGTGTTTGTTACAGGTTGACTTTGTTGGCTCCTGATTGGCTGGAAACACTCACCTGAACACAGACAGCACAGAGCAGCAGCTGGGAGGAAAAGCATTTTGTGCAGTGGTGTTTCCTCTGGTGAACCTGGGGAGAAGTGGCGCTCTGATGCAGCTGAGGCCAAACAAGGACGAGCTGTGAGATCAGACGAGGGCCACGTGGTTTCTAACAGGTCCTCAAAGCTCCCATCAGCCCCTGCGGCCCACAGATAAGACTGCTGCTGCTGATTGACAGCTCAGCTGAAGCTGCTGTGGTTTCATCGTCTTCATTTCAATCTGACAGCAGATCCAAAAATCTGGGTCACATGATGCACAAACACTCAGAAACATTCATGTTGCTGTGAATTTACTTACACACACTGTTATCTGTGGTTTAACAGCTGTGATGAAAACACTAAATATTCAAACTAAATATAATGAAACTATAAATAAAAAATACAAATATAAAAAATTATTATGCTGTAAAAACATTTAAAAGTAAAAAATATTTTTAAAAAAATAGATTAAAATAAAATCATATATAACAACATTTAGAGTAAAAATCTTATTTGAAACAAACACATGTGGTTCTGTTGTGTGTTTAAATATGTGCACACTGTGGTTCTGTTGTGTGTTTAAATATGTGCACACTGTGGTTCTGTTGTGTGTTTAAATATGTGCACACTGTGGTTCTGTTGTGTGTTTAAATATGTGCACACTGTGGTTCTGTTGTGTGTTTAAATATGTGCACACTGTGGTTCTTTCCCACATCTTCTAATGTGTTTTGTTCCAAGTTGGTTTCAGACTGAAGGATTCATTAAAGCCTTTTTAAGAATCATTAAAATGATGATCATCAATTCTAATATCTATAAACAGTAATAAAAACAGGGCTGTGTTTCACGTCAGCTTCATTTATTTGTAGCCATGGTTAGATTTCATCTGCAGCAGGCAGTCATCCACCTTTACACACACATTTACACAACAGTACAAAAGTACTTTTTGATTCCTGAAAGAGAAATAAGACAAATGTTGCCTTTGTATCATCTCTGATATGGAAGGGATCATTTGAAGATGTGAGTGAAGGACACAAATATTTGGATCTGGTGTTGTTCTACATTTTAGGACTAAAAGACAGAAGGAAGAAAGTGAAAGTGACTGTGCGAGGCGTTGAAGTCATGAAGTCAAGTGGAGGCCGCTGACTGCTGTTACTTTCTGCTGTACAGGTTCAACAGGGACTCACAGTCAGCCTGCTAGAACATTTGGATGAAGAGAAAAAGGAGGAAAAAGACTTTGAGGGACAAATCCAATAAGATCAGCATGTTTTGAATGTGGGAATACAACAGTTTCCTCCACCATGACACACACTGGAGCCTCTTTTTGCTCACAGCTTCACTGTTTGTCTCAAAGTTCAGTTTGGAGGCCAAAATTGTTGCAACACATTTGTAAGTTTGCACTAATTTCACTGTGTGACCCTTAATGGATGTAATCAAAGAATCAGTCAGTGAAATATGAAGCTGTGCTGTAAGTTTGGAGGAGAAAAGTGTCTGAGTGACTTTAATGAGGTGAACACATGAATACAGAGCACTGACTGACACGTACACACTCCTTTAATGAGTCGCACACATTTTTGTGACTTCATGAAATGTCAAAAATGACACAACACACAACAAGCTGCGAGCACATTATTGTGTGTTTGCTGTTTGTGTGCTTTGTTTGCTGTTATGATAGCAGGCATACAGCCATGTTCTCAATGTCTCAGCTATCATTGATTATTGCTGCTCTTCCTCTTCTATTAGGCACTTCAACTCAATGAATGACACACAGAAAGATTTCATGACTGTGTTCTTCACAATAAGGAGAATATGTTATCTGCATCTGAATGACTCATGTTGCCTTGTTTCTACTTTGTTTGCATATTTCTGCTTGTTGGAAAGGATTTTCTGAATCATTCAGTAGTTTTTGTAATAATAACGACATTTAGCAAGACTTCAAAATGATTCTCCAACATTTGCTGTTCAGACTTGATCTGTTCTTACGTGTGTGATATCCAGAATGAAAAACTCAGCTCAGGTAATAAAATGGGAGCTGAGCAGACTGCAGGGGCTTCATGGTCTCTCCTTTGATTCCATTAAAGTTCATTTGTCAGCTGTGAGTTGAGGATTTGAGCTGTTTCTCTCACAGGTGAAGAACACAGATCCTTCCTGGAATCATTCTTGAAGCAGAGTTCCTGCTTGTAACTGTCATTGTGTTATTAAAGTGAAAGCCACAGCTAACGGTGTGGAGGCTGCAGAGCAGAAACCCACACAGCCCGTCTGCTGCAGGAGAGCAAGTTTGGATACAGTCAGTTTGTGCTTCACTCACACGGGTTGTTGTTGATCACACAATGAAAGTAGAATCAAACTCTTCATCTTCAAATCTTTATTGTTCACACAAACACAACTACACTGTTTGACATTTGAAAATCAAAGTGAAAACTTGTGATAAAAATATTCCTGATGGTTTTTGTTACTACAATAAAAGTCACAATAAGCACAAAAAGAATTCTAACTCAGAGCAACAATACATGTAAAGATGGATTTATTTCAGACGATCTTCTAACTGTTGAAGAAAAAGGCAAAATAAGCTCAACACATCATAACTAACATTTGTGATCAAAGTGATGAATGAGATGAATTGATGAGATGTGATGGTGAGAAAAGGCGAGCAGGAAACAGTCAGTCAGCATGTGTGCAGTTGGTGGACGCTCCCTTGTTTGTGAGCAGCATCAGCAGAGAGAGTCCACAGCAGTACACCAGACTCTTCACTATCAGCACTGTGTACAGCAGGCAGAGCAGCTTCACCCTGCACTGAGACTGGAAGGACACTGAAGGACAGACAGACACAAAGAGACAGACAGACAGTCGGGTTATTCCTCTCAGATCAAGGAGAAAAAGTCCAAATAGAAACAGTCACAGCTTCTTCTTCAAGTGGATGAATTGATGTAGTGTTTGTGTCCACTTGGGGGCAGAAGAACTCCACAAGCAGCTAACAAACTGATCTCTGACATATTATGGTCTGTCTGCTGTTTGGTGCTGAGCAGCTAGTGTACAGTGGCTTTATCAGAGCTTGTTGGATGAAGATTTGATCAATTAGTGCAACTTTAAGAGCCTAAACTTGTTCCAGCTGCCTCATTGGACATTGGAGCTGTCCATGCAGAGAGGCAGCAGGTGATCTTACAGTCAGCTGGCTGCAGAGCTGGCAGGTCTGCTGGCTCTCTCTCTGGAGGACAGGAGGCTGCTGGAGCTGGAAGCTCTGAAACAGAAAAGGAGTCAAATGTTTGGAGCTGCAGTGAGAAATGTCAGTCCTCTGCTGCTCTGCTCTCTTTGACAGCATCTCCACATGAAGCTGAATCACTGCTGAACACAGTCACCAAGCCTTCATTACCTTGTTGTGTTCGGGCCTCCACTGTGCCCCCCTCGTGCTTCACCCAGCAGCTGTATTTATATGTGTCAGAATGGCTCCCATCAACCATCCTGATGGCAATGGTGCGTCCCGCCTCTCTGAGCTCCAGCTGCTCTCCCTCAGCAGGGGGCAGCTCCTCCGCTTCTCCGCCGTTCTTCTTCTGTCTTTTCCAGGAGAACTGGACCAGAGGAGGAAACATGGCTGAGGCCACACACAGCAGAGAGCTGTTCCCCTCCAGGTGGGCTCTGGATGCTGCTGGGTACACGCTCACCACGGGCTTCACTACCTGCTCATCTGAAGTTTGACAGCAGCAACAAGCAGCACAGACACACATTCACACAGTCAGCAGCAGCTTCCAGCACTGCACTGCATTCAGTCTGATCCTGGAAACTACATGGACTCTGATCACTAAACTACTCATCAGCACAAAGTTCACTACATACACTGGATTCAGCTTCATATCAAACACAGTCATCACCTCATGTCATCATGGCTCACATGAGGAACACTCAGCATGGTTTTACATCATGAAATAAAATGTATTTCTTCTCTTTTATTTTCTTGGCTTTACTTCACAATGTAATTTATCACAACTCTAAATGTATATATAGAGATTTGTCTTTAACTTTTTAAATATATTTCCAATCCCAAACACATTTCAACAGAGTTGATCTTCTTCCATAAAATCCATTAACCTTTTTAACTTTATTCTGCACTGAAATTATGTAAATTTTAAATAGTTTTTAAAGACATGTTTTATATTTGTTACAACAACTAACATTCTTCTTTCAGAGACTTTTCTACTATTAGATTTTCTCAAATCTTTTACTGCAATAATTTGATCGGCTTTAATTTTATTATTTGGTTTGATTATTTTCTTCCATATGTAAATGAATTATTAAATAAAATTAAATGCAACTTAGCTGAAATTTGAAAGATAATTAAATCCTTTTTTTCGGCCATTTGATTTAATTTATTATTATTTTTAATTAAAAAATTACATTTTGTGAATGATTGTGTATTTACTTGTACATATTTTTCAAAGTAGTATTTACAGTTGACATTTTTGAACTTTCATTATTATTTGTCATTTTGACTCATAAAACCTGACTAACAATTTCATATTTTATCCAGTATTTTTCATCACATTTTAGACGTTTAATATTTCATGATCAGTATCTATGACAATTAATAAAATAATGTTTTTCCAAAAAAGACTCTTTGGACCAACATGCTATATCGTTCACTATTAAAAACATATCTACATTTTCTTCTTAGCAAAATTCATATTTACAAATACTACTGTATTAATTTTAACATCAAATATGATCTTGTGTTAAAAACCAGCAGAATCACTGAGAGGATCAAATCCTAAATATTTGTAACATCACTAATATTTGCAGAAATAAAGAATAACTTTAGTTGTTCGGTGAGATTTCAACATGTTTTCAGAGATTATTGAGCTTTTCTTATGTAACAATGGCTGCAGATGAATTCTCTACTAATGATGAAAAACTAACATGTAAAGCCTGAAGCAGCACAAACTGACTTTAAACACATTTTCAGCTTCTACAATAAAACAACTGAAGGAAAATAAATGTTTGTTCTTACCTGTTACAGACAGTTTAGTTCCAGAGCCAAAGATGAGGTAGTAGTAGTAGTTTCTCCCTGCCACTCTCACAGTGAGACAGACTGCTACAAAAACCTGTCTGCTGTTGAACGTGTCAGCTGAGGTGAATGAGTCCAAATGAGGAAGCAGGATCATATTTCAGCTCCATGATGTGTTTCTCTAATGTTCATATCAACATGACTGTCTCTTCTTCTCTTTTCTTTTAGCCACACTAGCAGCACGGCTCTGATGTTAATGTCAGTCTGTTGGTCAGTCCACTACTTTAGTCCACATGAAAACAGAAAATCACTATATAAGCACCAGTCCATTTATCCCAGCAATGATGCACCACTACAATGAAACATGCTGCTGATAGGATCATGGTTTGGCCCATCTGGCTCACCATCATTAATCACACAATGAGTTTTGAATTCTAGCAGCAAATTGTAAAGAAAACTATCAGAACATCTGTCTGTGAACTGAATCTCAGGAGAAAGTGGGCCATGCAGCACCACAATGACAAGAAAGGAAAGATCGATTGTGGGTAGGCAGCAGAGGATCAGGGGACCATAACACCATCTTACACAGTTATTAACTAACGAGCTCATTGACTAATCTGAAACATCACTTTGATTTTTCTAACAGCTTCATTGGAATTTCAGCTCACAGTGGATCTGCAACATGAGCAGCTGAAGAGCTTCAAGAGCTGAACGTGAGGTTATAAACACACAGTTGTACAGAAACTGTGGCAAAATGGTTTAAGGGAAACAACATCCAGTTATCAGAGTTATCATCACAAATCTGATCTCAGCTCAATAAAAAAACAAAAAGTTTCTGATGGAAGAAATGAGACAGAGAGGCTGATGTCTCCTTCACTTTCCCCTGTCATCACATCTTTGAGGGGGTAAAAGGATTTAACATCCAGCCTCATGTGTTAGATCCAGATTTGTGGCATCACTGTAAGAAAAGAGCTTTTTCCCCATGTGCTCGTAGTAAATCATCTTTATTTTTCATCAAAGTTATAATCAAAGTATGATCCTGATCAATATGTTAAATAATAAATGTAGTAAGTAAAATAACTGCTGATCTTCTGTAAACACAGTGATTGGTGACGACCTACCAGAGGGAGGAGAGGTGGGGTGAGTGAGCACTTGTCAGAGCATAAATTGGAGCCTCAGAGATGTTCAGGTTCTGTTTCCAGCAGTCCTGTGAGCAGTTCAGATGATCGGATACCAGACATTCACCTTTGGAAATTCTGGCAGAGACACCAGAGACATCAAGCAGCTGCCCAGACAATGGACTTACAAATTCAACATGGGTTGGCCTCCACCTCTGTGGAAAGTGTGGGGCGGCCAATCAGCTCTGGGGATGGATCCTTGGTCACGTCACGACAGCCTTCGTCTCCACGGTCAGCTTAGCATCTTGCTGGCTGATCATAGCGACCTGCTCCGTAAAAATGTTTTGTATGTAAAAGATTTTAATGAATGGTTCAGTATTAGTGCAAATGTTCTCACTGTAACTGAAACACTTTAGAAGATTTTAATGATCACAAAAACCAGCTGTTGGTGGTGATATGATAATAAAGATAATAACACTCACCTTTCTCTGTGGATGTCCAACCAGGGTAACACACAACAATCCCAGCATGTGGGACCATCATCTGTGGGATGTTCTCCTTAAAAATCTCTGTGTTGATGAGATGAATAATGTGGACACTTGATTTGAAAAGAACACAACAGTCAGTCGTCTTTGTCAGGTATGGAGGAAGGACGGCAGCAGAAGTCTTGGCAGAAGAGAATATCCAAGCTAATGGACATCATCCCAGTGGCTCCTGGTGTTGTTAACAGAAAATACAAAGTTACTGTCACATAAAATATAAGTTTAGAGAAAGTTCAGAGAATTAGATCCACACCTCTTCTAGTGTCACAGTTACACATCCTCATCTTTCAGAACAAGAACTCAGCCTTCAAGGTGGATTTGAAACTGTTGCATTTAATGACACAGATCATATTTAAAATACACATACAGGTAAATTTATAACAGAAAGTTTAACCTCCACAAAAAAATTCAAAATAAATGACCAAGACTGTGACAAATAAATCAGCACAGCATAGAAAGTTAGCTGTTAATATGAGAGCCTCAATTTTAAACTGTTAACTACATGTTAACATGTTGCAGCTCCAGCATTTTTTGATTTATCAATTAAACTATTAAATAATTAATCTTACAGTAATGAGTCTGTGTCCTTTATGAACTATTAGTTTATTAGATTTATATTTCCTGGAGTGTTATTCCCAGGAAAGATTAGGATGTCAGCCTCTCTGACTTTGTCTCTGATGAACTCATTTCTAATCTTGTCCAGTGAAAGTCTGAACATCTTCCGTTCGGCCTCCTGTCTTTTTGTCAGAGCCACAGGATCCAAACCAGACATCACAGCAGCTCTCACCAACATCCTGTAAACCTTCCTTTCACTCTGCTGCTGTCCTTCTGTCACAAATCACCTGACAGTCATTTAAAGTTAGCAGCACAGTGTGGCTGTGACAATGCTGCTCAAACTTTCCTAAATTACATTCCAAGTTATATACTGCTCAAAAACATAAAGGGAACACATGGAGTTACATTGTGTTGTTTAAGGGTTCCCTTTATTTGTTGAGCAGCATATATTAAGATCATTTAAGCAGATTACTGTGAAGGACTTTAATGGTTTGCTGATGGATTCGCCTCCATCTCCTGTGTTCTTGCTGTCAGGTGGATCCTTGTGATCCTGTAAACAGTGATGCACCTGAGAGTCACAGACAGACATGTGGGACACAGACAGACCTCTTCCACAGCAGATGTCTTTAGTTCACAGGAGGAAAAATACAGGTGTGATAATGACGGCTGCATTCCAGTTAGCAGAGGTCCTGCTTTGTGGATCAGAGTCAGTTTCAGCCTGCTGTGTTACAGTGGACAGCTACAAATAACAGGTGTAGCCTGAAAGGTCGATCAGATGAAGGTTATTGGTTTGAATCCATGTTGAGAGGTTGGTATCTATCTCTCTGAGATTACTTTTTTTGTTCATAAAGTTGTTCTGAGACAAACTGCTGCTGCCTCCAGCTGACTGGTTCCAGGTGTTGCAGGTATGAATCCTCCTGATGGTTCAGTCTGAGAAGAACTGAAGTCAGAAGAGTTTTAAAATGTTTGCTGGCACAAAAACACAACCTGACATCCAAGGTAAAATTCTGTGATTTAGAAGTGGAACTACAGAGAGGAGCGGTGATATCACGGCCACTGAACTGTGATTAAATAAATGTTTTAAAGAACAAACAGTGTGCTCTGTAGAGCTGTTTGATAGCCAGAATACACAGAAGTCCTGCTCTCACACTGACAGCAGTGATGGACACGTACAGCTTCATGATGGCTGCCAAACACACAAAGAACACGACAGGATCAACAACCTGTGAAACAGTTTTAGCAGTTTTTATACAAAATGTCATCTCTGTCATTCTAACTGTAAGCGATCATTAGCTAGATTAGCCACACGGTATTAGAGGGTTGTTGCTAGTTAGCGATGCTGCACACCTGTTACTCCCGTAGTCTTTATGCTTCAGTGATTCCACAGGTCTCATTTTTTCTTATCCTATTTTAGACAGAGATGACATCAGCAGCAGACTCCACAGAGACCCAGAGTTACTGTTAGTATCTGAATTATATGGATTTAAACAGTTTTAGATTCAGTTCACACAGAGCGCTCTACAGCCTGCTAACATGGAAAGTTAAATGAAATAAAGCACACTGACAAAAGGTTTGATAGAAGTGTAATTTGTTCTTTTCATTTAATAACAGGGTCCAAAGTCCACATCATTATCAACAGCTACATTCACCCTGGGGAACAACAAGTGAACGTGACCATGAGGACCACGCTGGGTTTCCTGGGTCCAGAGGTTTGAGAAATGTCCTCCCTTTCATTTATCACAGCTTCTGTTGACCCACGGAGGAAGACTCCTGATGTGTCATTTCAGAAACATCAGGAACTGAAGGTCACCGCAGGGATCAAGCAGAACTCGCCACCTTCACCAGCAGCTTCCTCGGAGGGAAATCTTCAGACCTCCACTAGACGCCCAAAATAGAAGATGGACAAATCTGCATTTCATGAGCAGTGTGATAGAGACCTTTACTTTGTGTGATGTTAGAAGTTTTCACATCATCCTCAGATGAAGCACAGAGACTCTGGACTTTTACATAATGATGTTATATTCAGTCCTGTAGAAAGTTACATATTTAAAATATATATTATCCTTTCTGGTTACTCTGGTATGAAGGACTCTGAATGACTTCATGGTAAAAAACACAATATTGGCAAAACACAGTGTGAGTGAATTCCAGATTAAAGTTTTTAGTTCAACATACAAGTGACAAGTGACCTTTGACCTTCATAAGGTTTTACTTAATTGTGTCAGAGAAAATCTCACTTCATGCAGCTGACGACATTCAGTGTTTAAAACAGAAGCTGTGCAGGTCTGAGATCAGCAGCTTTCTGAAACACCAAACTGAGTTAATATTTATGCTCCTATATAGTGACACAGTTACATGGATGATTAATCCCTTTGACTTCTTGTCTTTAACTTTATCAATCAAACAGCTGCAGCTTCCACTGACAAAGAGTGAACATGTAGGATGATGTGTGTGATGTCACTGGGTGGTGCTGAGGGCAGCTCCTAAAATCACAAAGAGAGCAGAATCATCACAAACTGTGAAAGTTTATCCATCAAACCTGAAGTAAAGCTGACTCTTCTCTGTCCTCACACACTTTAGGATCTGAAGTTCTACAGTTCTGCTGACAGCTGATAGATGAGCTGTTTGTTAAAAAAGACAAAGTCTTATATACTAACACATTATCCAGTATAATATTTACCTTTGAGTCATTGCTGCTTTTAAATGGAGACCTCAAAGATGAGATGATGAGCAAGTTTCCAGTCCTGGTTCAGTCTGCTGAGTATTGGACAACATATATTATTGATCTCTAAGGATGGAAGATGTACAGAGTACTGCACATGTAACTTTGTGAACAAGACTCATTAAGAATACATCAGACTGATTTTAAACCTGAATATTTCAAACAAAGTCAGTAGAGAAAAATCTATAAATAAATATACAGTCTGGAACAAAATCCCAGAAACTTCCTGTGATTAAATGACTAAGATTCAATTTGAGGAAATGTGAAGTTATGTGAGTTAAAACTGGTGAACGAGAGTGTTTTACATGGAATCACTATTTCTGCTGTTAAATCTGTGTGTTTGATCCAGTCAGACTCTGATTCTTCTTCAGCAGCGATGCTGGAAATGAAATTAAGCAGCCAAAGCTGCTCAAATGTGATTGGTCAGAAGCACAAACAGAAAGCAGAAATCTTGTCCTGTGATTCCAGATTTGACATATTCAGATACAAAATCAGTTTTTTTCTATCAGAGAGAAAAGAAGGTGACAGAAAGATGAGGCACCGTGACTGATTCATCCTCTATAAACATCCACAGGAAACTGATGGAAATGTGTCCAACAACATCAGCGTCCTAATGAGCCGCTGCTAGAAGGACAAGATCCTGACCTGACATCAGTCCAAGTGTCTGGTTAAATGTACTGAAAGGTGTTAAACAACAAGTGCTGCTGGAAGAGTTTTCATGAAGAGAACATTAAGACTGTGAATGAGGGATGGACTTTGACTCAGTTTGACACAATCTGTTTTTCTTTCACTTTGAATAAATGTTTTTGTGGGACTGAGGATACATTTGTTTACATTTGGAAGTTTGATGTCATCTGTTCCTCTTGTTTCTGTCTTAAAACAGGATGAAAAATCTGTTTAAACAGAAATAAATCGAATTGAATTTCTGACAGCAGTAAATAAAAATGGTCCCTGAGCTCAGTATGTTTGTGACTCTGAGATGGAGGTGAAACATGTGAAGCTGGGCTGTGGTTTACTGCTCTCTTCCTGTCACAGACACTGTTTGACATCTGTTCATCTGTTGGTTTTTGTTCAGGCTGCAGGGATCATTTCTCACTGTGGGGAGCTCTCTTCCAACAGTTACAGTAGTAGGTGGCTGAATGATCAGGTTTAACTTTATTTATCTTCAACTCACAGCTGTTCTGTTTTTTCTCAGCTGAAAAGTCATCTTTCTGAGGATGACCGTAATCTGAGTAAACAGAACCACTGCTCTTTTCAATATAAAGAATCACTCTGAATGTTTCTTTTTCTTTCTTTTGATACCACCATACTTCATTGAAATAACACGGTTCAGTCCCTCCACAGCTGAAGGAGACACTTTCTCCAACTCTCCTGGTCAATGTTAAATGGTCCTGAATCAGCTGTTCTGCTGCCATGGTAACCAGTGCTGTAGAGACACAGACAGATAGATGAAGGTTAGTGTGACAGTGTTTGTTACAGGTTGACTTTGTTGGCTCCTGATTGGCTGGAAACACTCACCTGAACACAGACAGCACAGAGCAGCAGCTGGGAGGAAAAGCATTTTGTGCAGTGGTGTTTCCTCTGGTGAACCTGGGGAGAAGTGGCGCTCTGATGCAGCTGAGGCCAAACAAGGATGAGCTGTGAGATCAGACGAGGGCCACGTGGTTTCTAACAGGTCCTCAAAGCTCCCATCAGCCCCTGCGGCCCACAGATAAGACTGCTGCTGCTGATTGACAGCTCAGCTGAAGCTGCTGTGGTTTCATCGTCTTCATTTCAATCTGACAGCAGATCCAAAAATCTGGGTCACATGATGCACAAACACTCAGAAACATTCATGTTGCTGTGAATTTAGTAACACACACTGTTATCTGTGGTTTAACAGCTGTGATGAAAACTCTGAACGTACAAACTAAATATAACGAAACTATAAAGAAAAATACAAACATAAAAAATAATATTCTGTAAAAATCATTTAAAAGTTCATAATTTATAAACAAAGGACTTTAAAAGAATAAAATCTCATGAAACATAATTTATAGTCAAATTCTTTTTTCTTTTTTTTGTTTTTAAGGTTTAAGCTTCTGTGAAGCACTTTGAGATTTTTATCTTGAAAGGTGCTCTATAAATAAAGTTTTACTTACTTACTTACATGTGGTTCGGTTGTGTGTTTAAAATATGTTTATCTTTGTGAATCAAAATGAATAAATAATATGCACAGCATCTCATTTTTAATTGTTCTGTTTTATCGACGACGGTTTTAAGAATCATTAAAATGATGATCATCAATTCTAATATCTATAAACAGTAATAAAAACAGGGCTGTGTTTCACGTCAGCTTCATTTATTTGTAGCCATGGTTAGATTTCATCTGCAGCAGGCAGTCATCCACCTTTACACACACATTTACACAACAGTACAAAAGTACTTTTTGATTCCTGAAAGAGAAATAAGACAAATGTTGCCTTTGTATCATCTCTGATATGGAAGGGATCATTTGAAGATGTGAGTGAAGGACACAAATATTTGGATCTGGTGTTGTTCTACATTTTAGGACTAAAAGACAGAAGGAAGAAAGTGAAAGTGACTGTGCGAGGCGTTGAAGTCATGAAGTCAAGTGGAGGCCGCTGACTGCTGTTACTTTCTGCTGTACAGGTTCAACAGGGACTCACAGTCAGCCTGCTAGAACATTTGGATGAAGAGAAAAAGGAGGAAAAAGACTTTGAGGGACAAATCCAATAAGATCAGCATGTTTTGAATGTGGGAATACAACAGTTTCCTCCACCATGACACACACTGGAGCCTCTTTTTGCTCACAGCTTCACTGTTTGTCTCAAAGTTCAGTTTGGAGGCCAAAATTGTTGCAACACATTTGTAAGTTTGCACTAATTTCACTGTGTGACCCTTAATGGATGTAATCAAAGAATCAGTCAGTGAAATATGAAGCTGTGCTGTAAGTTTGGAGGAGAAAAGTGTCTGAGTGACTTTAATGAGGTGAACACATGAATACAGAGCACTGACTGACACGTACACACTCCTTTAATGAGTCGCACACATTTTTGTGACTTCATGAAATGTCAAAAATGACACAACACACAACAAGCTGCGAGCACATTATTGTGTGTTTGCTGTTTGTGTGCTTTGTTTGCTGTTATGATAGCAGGCATACAGCCATGTTCTCAATGTCTCAGCTATCATTGATTATTGCTGCTCTTCCTCTTCTATTAGGCACTTCAACTCAATGAATGACACACAGAAAGATTTCATGACTGTGTTCTTCACAATAAGGAGAATATGTTATCTGCATCTGAATGACTCATGTTGCCTTGTTTCTACTTTGTTTGCATATTTCTGCTTGTTGGAAAGGATTTTCTGAATCATTCAGTAGTTTTTGTAATAATAACGACATTTAGCAAGACTTCAAAATGATTCTCCAACATTTGCTGTTCAGACTTGATCTGTTCTTACGTGTGTGATATCCAGAATGAAAAACTCAGCTCAGGTAATAAAATGGGAGCTGAGCAGACTGCAGGGGCTTCATGGTCTCTCCTTTGATTCCATTAAAGTTCATTTGTCAGCTGTGAGTTGAGGATTTGAGCTGTTTCTCTCACAGGTGAAGAACACAGATCCTTCCTGGAATCATTCTTGAAGCAGAGTTCCTGCTTGTAACTGTCATTGTGTTATTAAAGTGAAAGCCACAGCTAACGGTGTGGAGGCTGCAGAGCAGAAACCCACACAGCCCGTCTGCTGCAGGAGAGCAAGTTTGGATACAGTCAGTTTGTGCTTCACTCACACGGGTTGTTGTTGATCACACAATGAAAGTAGAATCAAACTCTTCATCTTCAAATCTTTATTGTTCACACAAACACAACTACACTGTTTGACATTTGAAAATCAAACAAAAACTTGTGATAAAAATATTCCTGATGGTTTTTGTTACTACAATAAAAGTCACAATAAGCACAAAAAGAATTCTAACTCAGAGCAACAATACATGTAAAGATGTATTTATTTCAGACGATCTTCTAACTGTTGAAGAAAAAGGCAAAATAAGCTCAACACATCATAACTAACATTTGTGATCAAAGTGATGAATGAGATGAATTGATGAGATGTGATGGTGAGAAAAGGCGAGCAGGAAACAGTCAGTCAGCATGTGTGCAGTTGGTGGACGCTCCCTTGTTTGTGAGCATCATCAGCAGAGAGAGTCCACAGCAGTACACCAGACTCTTCACTATCAGCACTGTGTACAGCAGGCAGAGCAGCTTCACCCTGCACTGAGACTGGAAGGACACTGAAGGACAGACAGACACAAAGAGACAGACAGACAGTCGGGTTATTCCTCTCAGATCAAGGAGAAAAAGTCCAAATAGAAACAGTCACAGCTTCTTCTTCAAGTGGATGAATTGATGTAGTGTTTGTGTCCACTTGGGGGCAGAAGAACTCCACAAGCAGCTAACAAACTGATCTCTGACATATTATGGTCTGTCTGCTGTTTGGTGCTGAGCAGCTAGTGTACAGTGGCTTTATCAGAGCTTGTTGGATGAAGATTTGATCAATTAGTGCAACTTTAAGAGCCTAAACTTGTTCCAGCTGCCTCATTGGACATTGGAGCTGTCCATGCAGAGAGGCAGCAGGTGATCTTACAGTCAGCTGGCTGCAGAGCTGGCAGGTCTGCTGGCTCTCTCTCTGGAGGACAGGAGGCTGCTGGAGCTGGAAGCTCTGAAACAGAAAAGGAGTCAAATGTTTGGAGCTGCAGTGAGAAATGTCAGTCCTCTGCTGCTCTGCTCTCTTTGACAGCATCTCCACATGAAGCTGAATCACTGCTGAACACAGTCACCAAGCCTTCATTACCTTGTTGTGTTCGGGCCTCCACTGTGCCCCCCTCGTGCTTCACCCAGCAGCTGTATTTATATGTGTCAGAATGGCTCCCATCAACCATCCTGATGGCAATGGTGCGTCCCGCCTCTCTGAGCTCCAGCTGCTCTCCCTCAGCAGGGGGCAGCTCCTCCGCTTCTCCGCCGTTCTTCTTCTGTCTTTTCCAGGAGAACTGGACCAGAGGAGGAAACATGGCTGAGGCCACACACAGCAGGGAGCTGTTCCCCTCCAGGTGGGCTCTGGATGCTGCTGGGTACACGCTCACCACGGGCTTCACTACCTGCTCATCTGAAGTTTGACAGCAGCAACAAGCAGCACAGACACACATTCACACAGTCAGCAGCAGCTTCCAGCACTGCACTGCATTCAGTCTGATCCTGGAAACTACATGGACTCTGATCACTAAACTACTCATCAGCACAAAGTTCACTACATACACTGGATTCAGCTTCATATCAAACACAGTCATCACCTCATGTCATCATGGCTCACATGAGGAACACTCAGCGTGATTTTAAAGTCAAATTAAATTCATTTCAGTTTAATTCGTCATGTGTTTGCTTTTTATTGTTTTATAGAAATTTAGTTCAGTCCAATTTTAAAATATTTACATTTGTCTTTATACAAGTGAAAATGTATTTTTCTTATTAGTCCTTAGACACGAGTTCTAACAGAGATCCTCTTCTGTCCAAAAGTAAATTCATCTTCTTTCATATTGTTTTGTACTATTAATAAAATTAAATATCATTTCACAAAATTCAGTTCAGCAGATAAAATTTCCATTCTTCTTGTCTTTGATATATTTTACCATAAAGACCATATTTGTCTTTCAGACTAATTTATTCTCAAATATTTTTGTGTAAAAATTGGAAAAGTAACACAGTGATTATTTTAATTTATGTTTTTATTCAAATAAAAAACTGTAGCAACTATTTTAAAACACTAAAACTGAAATGTTGAATAAAACGTTTTCAATAATATGAGATATACTTCATGATATTTTTAGTCATAAAATACAAATTATTTGACAAAGTATATTTAATAATAATTTGTATCGAAAAGTATTTTGGAAAGTTTAAGTATTATTAACTTTTTATTGTCACGTACAAATCCACACACACGACTTCATCTCAGAAATAAATATCAGAGTTTAACGATGTCATATTCATCCTAAATTTATCTGTCATATCATTTCTGAGTTTTCTAATCAGTATCTGTTTTTATTATTCTATTTACCTTTTTGAAGCAGCTACATGAATGTTTGACTATTAAAAAATATTTGTTCCTCAACATAAAGCAAATATTTCCTGAAACCATATTTGTTGTTAATCTATATTAATTTAATTTTAACATCAAATATGATCTTGTGTTGAAAACCAGCAGAATCACTGAGAGGATCAAATCCTAAATATTTGTAACATCACTAATATTTGCAGAAATAAAGAATAACTTTAGTTGTTCAGTGAGATTTCAACATGTTTTCAGAGATTATTGAGCTTTTCTTATGTAACAATGGCTGCAGATGAATTCTCTACTAATGATGAAAAACTAACATGTAAAGCCTGAAGCAGCACAAACTGACTTTAAACACATTTTCAGCTTCTACAATAAAACAACTGAAGGAAAATAAATGTTTGTTCTTACCTGTTACAGACAGTTTAGTTCCAGAGCCAAAGATGGGGTAGTCATCGCCTGTACTCCCCACAGTGAGACAGACTGCTACAAAAACCTGTCTGCTGTTGAACGTGTCAGCTGAGGTGAATGAGTCCAAATGAGGAAGCAGGATCATATTTCAGCTCCATGATGTGTTTCTCTAATGTTCATATCAACATGACTGTCTCTTCTTCTCTTTTCTTTTAGCCACACTAGCAGCACGGCTCTGATGTTAATGTCAGTCTGTTGGTCAGTCCACTACTTTAGTCCACATGAAAATAGAAAATCACTATATAAGCACCAGTCCATTTATCCCATCAATGATGCACCACTACAATGAAACATGCTGCTGATAGGATCATGGTTTGGCCCATCTGGCTCACCATCATTAATCACACAATCAAGTTTGAATTCTAGCAGCAAATTGTAAAGAAAACTATCAGAACATCTGTCTGTGAACTGAATCTCAGCAGAAAGTGGGCCATGCAGCACCACAATGACACAAACCAGTCACGTTTGTTTTCTTTGTTCCAAATAATGGTGAAAGAAAAAGAATCCAGTGAATCCAGCGAGTGATGTGATGAGTCTCTGATGTCTTTCTGATGTGGTTTTGTTGCGTCCTTCAAACCACACCTGGTGTATTTTAGAAGAGAAACATGTTGGTCTGCACAGGCTCTTCTATTTTCAACACTGACAGGATTTCCTTTGCTGTTTCTTCTGTGCTGCACATTTTCCTCTGTTGTCTGCAGCTTGATGGAGCTTCTGTACAAAATAGATCCAGAGTTATTTTTAGTGGTGCGGAGCAAAGAGATGCTTCAGGGATGCTTCTGAAATGTGCTGTGGCATGTCTGCTGGAATCATCAGAGTTGTACTGAGTGGCCTCAATCAGCTCCAGCAGCCTCGTAGGAACACACAGCGTCCATGCCTGCTGTTAAAAATAGAGCTTTGGAACAACCGAGTCCAACAGAGTCCAACAGAAATGGTGTGAAAGAGCTGGAAGTTCATGTGAGAAAATCCAACATGTCAGAATTAAAGCTGCTCTGTGTCAAAAATGGAGTCAAATTCTTCCAAACTGATGTGCTGGACTGATTATCAGTTACTGCAGGTGCTCCAGCCGAGGAGGAGCAGGAACCAGCAGAACTGCCAAACCCCACCGACACACATCACACACCACAAATGCCACACTCACAGAGAGACAAAGATAGAAAACAGGGAGGAAAGATCGATGGTGGGTAGGCAGCAGAGGATCAGGGGACCATAACACCATCTTACACAGTTATTAACTAATGAGCTCATTGACTAATCTGAAACATCACTTTGATTTTTCTTCATTGGAAGTTCAGCTCACAGTGGATCTGCAACATGAGCAGCTGAAGAGCTTCAAGAGCTGAACGTGAGGTTATAAACACACAGTTGTACAGAAACTGTGGCAAAATGGTTTAAACAACATCCAGTTATCAGAGTGACCGTCACAAATCTGATCTCAGCTCAATAAAAAAACAAAAAGTTTCTGATGGAAGAAAAGTGAGAGAGGCTGAAGTACTTTCCCCTGTCATCACATCTTTGAGCGGGTAAAAGGATTTAACATCCAGCCTCATGTGTTAGACCCAGATTTGTGGCATCACTGTAAGAAAAGAGCTTTTTCCCCATGTGCTCGTAGTAAATCATCTTTATTTTTCATCAAAGTTATAATCAAAGTATGATCCTGATCAATATGTTAAATAATAAATGTAGTAAGTAAAATAACTGCTGATCTTCTGTAAACACAGTGATTGGTGACGACCTGCCAGAGGGAGGAGAGGTGGGGTGAGTGAGCACTTGTCAGAGCATAAATTGGAGCCTCAGAGATGTTCAGGTTCTGTTTCCAGCAGTTCTGTGAGCAGTTCAGATGATCGGATACCAGAAATTCACCTTTGGAAATTCTGGCAGAGACACCAGAGACATCAAGCAGCTGCCCAAACAATGGACTTACAAATTCATCATGGATTTGACTCCATCTCTGCTCATCATCATCATCATCATCATCATCTTTGCTCTGTTGGATTATAATTCTAAAGGTTTGGACTCCCATCATTTTCCTGGTGGATTGCAGCTTCTCCCAACACTGAGAAGATCTGGGGTCTCGCTGTTTTCCTGAAGTATCGAATATTCAAGGATTCCTGCTTTCCTGTTGGATTGTTTCCATTAGCACAAAACACTGAGATGAAACAAAATTCAGCACAAGATCTGCTCATTCTCTCCTCCAACCTCTCTCATCCCAAAGACAAGGACAAAATCAGCATTAGCTCAGAGTAGGTTAATGAGATAATTATGATTGATGTGATTTGCTTATTATTCTGTGACTGTTATTATCATTTAATTCTGCCTCTGCTTGTCTCCTGCCAAATAAAGTAAAATATCCTGTAATTACAGTCTAAATTGTGGACATACCCTTTTTAAACCTTTGTGACAAAGGATTTCTTCAAATCACCCTGTAGTTCTTCAGCTAAGACACCTGAGTTAGAAAACACAAACACTGCAGTCGTCTTTACACGCGTGGGCAGTCGCTCTGAGACCTGCGTCTCATCACTGCCTGCACTCTTTATTTATACGTGTGTGTGTGTGTGTGTGTGTGTGTGTGTGTGTGTGTGTGTGTGTGAGAGTGTGTGTGTGTGTGAGTGTGTGTGTGTGTGTGAGAGTGTGTGTGTGTGTGTGTGTGTGTGTGTGTGTGTGTGAGAGTGTGTGTGTGTGTGAGTGTGTGTGTGTGTGTGTGTGTGTGTGTGAGAGTGTGTGTGTGTGTGTGTGTGTGTGAGTGTGTGAGTGTGTGTGTGTGAGAGTGTGTGTGTGTGTGAGTGTGTGTGTGTGTGTGAGAGTGTGTGTGTGTGTGTGTGTGTGTGTGTGTGTGTGTGTGTGAGAGTGTGTGTGTGTGTGTGTGTGTGTGTGTGTGTGTGTGTGTGTGTGTGTGAGTGTGTGTGTGTGTGTGAGAGTGTGTGTGTGTGTGAGTGTGTGTGTGTGTGTGAGAGTGTGTGTGTGTGTGTGTGTGTGTGTGTGTGTGTGTGTGTGTGTGTGTGAGTGTGAGAGTGTGTGTGTGTGTGAGTGTGTGTGTGTGTGTGTGTGTGTGTGTGTGTGTGTGTGTACAAATAGCTTCTTATTCTAAGAACTCTGAGCTGAGGTTCCCCTTTTTCTAATTCTGTATTTTCTTACAAGAAGAGGAATCTATCAGTTATCAGCTATCAGTTGTTTATCACACAAAAGTGCATGTCAAAAGTCACGTAGACGTTTGCTTAGTGAGTAAATAAAAGAATACATTTCATGAAGCTGATCACATTATATAAAATCAATATTCTTTTGACACTTTGTGAAATAGTAAAGGTAAGTACAAGAATATTAATCATTTTATTGTAAACAGCTCTTAGAGGTTACTCCTGTCCATCACTTTTTGAGGTGATGGACAGGGCGTTCACAGCTCTTAGCATCTTGGTGGCCGATCATAGCGATCTGCTCCTTAAAAATGGAATGTATGTAAAGATTTTAAGGAATGGTTCAGTATTAGTGCAAATGTTTTCACTGTAACTGAAAATCTTTAGAAGATTTTTTTGATTTATCAATTAAAACTATTAAAATTAATCTTACAGTAATGAGTCTGTGTCCTTTATGAACTATTAGTTTATTAGATTTATATTTCCTGGAGTGTTATTCCCAGGAAAGATTAGGATGTCAGCCTCTCTGACTTTGTCTCTGATGAACTCATTTCTAATCTTGTCCAGTGAAAGTCTGAACATCTTCCGTTCGGCCTCCTGCCTTTTTGTCAGAGCCACAGGATCCAAACCTGACATCACAGCAGCTCTCACCAACATCCTGTAAACCTTCCTTTCACTCTGCTGCTGTCCTTCTGTCACAAATCACCTGACACTCATTTAAAGTTAGCAGCACAGTGTGGCTGTGACAATGCTGCTCAAACTTTCCTAAATTACATTCAAAGTTATATATCAAGATCGTTTAAGGGCAGCAGATTACTGTGTGTCAGAACATCCACCACAGCAAGCAGCTGATACATATCAGTGATGACGTACACGTTACAGTGTGCATTTATAGCTGCAGAAGACGTCTTTCTCACAAAGGAGTTTTAGATGGTTTGCTGATGGATTTGCCTCCATCTCCTGTGTTCTTGCTGTCAGGTGGATCCTTGTAATCCTGTAAACAGTGATGCACCTGAGAGTCACAGACAGACATGTGGGACACAGACAGACCTCTTCCACAGCAGATGTCTTTAGTTCACAGGAGGAAAAATACAGGTGTGATAATGACGGCTGCATTCCAGTTAGCAGAGGTCCTGCTTTGTGGATCAGAGTCAGTTTCAGCCTGCTGTGTTACAGTGGACAGCTACAAATAACAGGTGTAGCCTGAAAGGTCGATCAGATGAAGGTTATTGGTTTGAATCCATGTTGAGAGGTTGGTATCTATCTCTCTGAGATTACTTTTTTTTGTTCATAAAGTTGTTCTGAGACAAACTGCTGCTGCCTCCAGCTGACTGGTTCCAGGTGTTGCAGGTATGAATCCTCCTGATGGTTCAGTCTGAGAAGAACTGAAGTCAGAACAGTTTTAAATGTTTGCTGGCACAAAAACACAACCTGACATCCAAGGTGAAATTCTGTGATGTAAAAGTGGAATTACAGAGAACAGCGGTGATATCACGGCCACTGAACTGTGATTAAATAAATGTTTTAAAGAACAAACAGTGTGCTCTGTAGAGCTGTTTGATAGCCAGAATACACAGAAGTCCTGCTCTCACACTGACAGCAGTGATGGACACGTACAGCTTCATGATGGCTGCCAAACACACAAAGAACACGACAGGATCAACAACCTGTGAAACAGTTTTACCAGTTTTTATACAAAATGTCATCTCTGTCATTCTAACTGTAAGCGATCATTAGCTAGATTAGCCACACGGTATTAGAGGGTTGTTGCTAGTTAGCGATGCTGCACACCTGTTACTCCCGTAGTCTTTATGCTTCAATGATTCCACAGGTCTCATTTTTTCTTATCCTGTTTTAGACAGAGATGACATCAGCAGCAGACTCCACAGAGACCCAGAGTTACTGTTAGTATCTGAATTATATGGATTTAAACAGTTTTAGATTCAGTTCACACAGAGCGCTCTACAGCCTGCTAACATGGAAAGTTAAATGAAATAAAGCACACTGACAAAAGGTTTCATAGAAGTGTAGTTTGTTCTTTTCATTTAATAACAGGGTCCAAAGTCCACATCATTATCAACAGCTACATTCATCCTGGGGAGCAACAAGTGAAGGTGACCATGAGGACCACGCTGGGTTTCCTGGGTCCAGAGGTTTGAGAAATGTCCTCCCTTTCATTTATCACAGCTTCTGTTGACCCACGGAGGAAGACTCCTGATGTGTCATTTCAGAAACATCAGGAACTGAAGGTCACCGCAGGGATCAAGCAGAACTCGCAATCTTCACCAGCAGCTTCCTCAGAGGGAAATCTTCAGACCTCCACTAGACGCCCAAAATAGAAGATGGACAAATCTGCATTTCATGAGCAGTGTGATAGAGACCTTTACTTTGTGTGATGTTAGAAGTATAGACCCTGTGCACGAGAAAATGCTAACTTCCTGGTTTGAGACCGGATGTGGGGTTGTATATTTCCGGTAGCTTTATTTTGCCGTCAATCGCTATTGCGGAGATGGACGCCAAAATGATGTGCAAAACTCGAAAACGGAAAGATCGCTTTTTTTATTTTTTTTGTGTCCCGTTTGGATCTTTAGCCATCAGAATTGTTGTCTTAAGGCCAAGAAAGATGCCAAGCGGATTTATTTTACAAAGTGGACCATCATGGCCTTGCCATATTGGTCCATTTGATTGACCTTTATTATAATTATGAATTTATTTTATTTTCAGTTGCTACAAACGGGACAGACATGACTGGGGGATAGGACAGGGAGAAAGAATGAAAGAAAGAGAGGGAGAGAAAGAAAACCAATGGGGAGAAGAGACGGTGAGAAGGGGGGGAAGAAAGAAAAACAAACGATCACATGTATGGAGAAAAAAAACAGAAGAGAAAGCAAACAGCAAAGAGCAACATAATAAAAAAAACAGCACCTTCACAATAAACTAGCTAGCAGTAGATATCAGTAGATACTAAATAATAAACGATATTGTGCAGCACGCAAGATAGACAGCGCATAATGTGCTTTGAGGCAGCAGCCAAGAAAGGTGTAGTCCGCGTCTGTGAACACCCGTGTGTACACCTGTGTGCATACCTGTGTGGATCAGCATGCTTGTATTCCAAAGGTTTCTCCATGTAACGATCTGCTAGGGAGTGTGGGGAGCCATAGCCCCGTCCCACAGGGCATGAAGCAGGTATGGAGGAGATCCAGGCCCTAGATATCCAGAGGCCCCAGAGTACAAGGACCCGAGGAGGACCACCAAAGGGGGGGGAACGGTGCCACCCTCCTGGGAAGAGCTGAGTAGAACCCCAAAGGAGAGGTCACCCCGCAGCTACAGAGCAGAGGCCAGAGGGGGTTGCAGTGGTGTGCCCGCGGGCTCTGCCGGCAGCCAGCTGTGCCAGAGAGGACCGAGCTTCAGAGGGGCAAGCCGCACCTAGACCCAGGAGATGTAACCCTTCTCTCTGGGGTGGAGGCAAGCGGACCACCTCCTTATCTGCAGTAGCAGGGAGGCCCCGCATCCCAGACCCCAGTCTCACGGCCAGCACCTCCTCCCAGCCCTGACGGCTAACAGAACCGGGGTGAGTGAAGACCCCAAACCTCCCTACGCCCACTCATATGTAGTGTTGCTGTGTGCTGTTCTAAAGTGCATTTAAAACTCAGGAGAGCATGGTACTAGCTTCCTCTCAGAGAGCAGCACCCTCAGTGTCTAAATGTATTTAAAATTGAGGGTAGGGCACCAGCGCCAGAGGTGGTTTGGAGTACACCGACCATCCTCTGGATGCTGTAAAACGTGCCCACCCCCAAGGCCCTACATGGATGTGTTATGTGAGAGTGTGAGTAATGTGGATGTCTAGGTTGCAGAATAAAATTGAGGCACAGGCGGCCAGAAGGGGACAGAGGGGGGGTGCCTCCCCTGCACCCTGGTGACATACCTGCACCCCAAGCCCTGCATGTGGGTGGGTGTGGTAGAGCGGGAATAGGGAGGCAGCTGAGGATGGGGAGGGAAGAAAGGGAGGGGCATGTGGCCCCTCCCTGGGGCCAGCTCCCTCGCTGACCCCAGTAGGCACCCCCACACTCTGGAACCCACCAGGGCAAGGGGGCCCAGGCCCATCCGGACCGGGGCCCGCAGCAGCAGCACCGCCCAGTCCCACAGAGTCAGGGGCAGCCCACCCGACTCCATCCCAGAGAAAACTGCACCCACCCCATCATCCAATCATCTCCCAAACTACACAAGACAATAGACACCCAGGTTGAGTTCATTCTCCACCTCTCCTATATCTCTCCCCCTACCTGCAGAGTGAGCTCCTGTAGTGAGGAGACCTCCTGCAAAGATATAACAGCCTCCCCACCAGTTAGAGAGCCCCCTAGTAGGGCCGATGCACCAGAGGTCCCCTGCACTGGGGCTGAGCCCCCCTGCACCCACCCGCCCACTGCTCCGGCGACACAACAGCCAGGACCCAAGCCCCCAAGGCCCGGTCAGCACCCCAGACCGGGGGGAGGAGCACTCCCAGACTCCCAAGCCTCCACGCCCGTCCCGGACCCTCCCAGGGGCAGCCAGGCTACCAGGCCAGTAACCAATGTCCGCCAGCACAGACCCTCCCCCATCTCCGCTGTACGCAGCCACAAGGAAAACACCATCTAAGAGCCCCCAGAGCTCCTAACCAGGTCATGGCCACATCCCCCAGGTTAGGCCCTCTAGGGAAACGTCCCTAGGGACTCCCCAGACGCCCTAAGGCCATCCCTACCCCCATATCAATCACAATAGCGAAGGCAGGACCAAACCATGACCCCCCACCCCCACTAGGTGATGAAGCCCATCAAAGGAGCCCAAAGGGATTGATCAAATGTGATGGCAGATGTTGTATCAAGACTAATGTGATCTATTAGATGGTTTCTATATTGGTTAGAATTAAGATTATTTTATTTTTCCAGTTAATGAGGACCATTTTCTTGGCAATGCATAGGGCCGTAAAAACAACGTGGGCTGTGTTTATTTCTGCAGTGACCTCATCCAAGTTGCCCAGCAAGCATACTAAAGGGGAGGCTGGAATGTTACATTTCAGACACTTTGATAAGTCTTCACATATCTCACGCCAAAATTTCTGAACTGGTGGACAGAACCAAAGAGCGTGGATGTAATTGTCCGGTGTATTTGCTGTGCAGTGTGAGCAGTTGTTGGAAGGCGTATAGCCCATCTTGAACATCCTATGACCAGTATAGTGCACTCTGTGTAATATTTTGTATTGTATTAATTGCAAACTGGGATTTCTGATCCATTGAAAGGTTGTTAAGCATATCTGAGACCAAAGGATTGGGTCTAAGCTGATTGATAAATCTGCTTCCCATTTTGCAATAGGAAGGGATATTGATTCATCTATTTTAGAAAGTGTTCTGTATATTTTAAACAATAATTTGGGGGGTTTTAGACTTAAAAAAAAAATTGTACCACACTTGGTGGTGTTTGTAATTCAGCTTCACTGGGATTAAATTTCTTTTTTACTATGGATTTAATTTGTTGATATTCCAATAATCGTTTCTTGTTGATCCCATATTGTGTAACTAGTCTGTCAAACGAAATAAAGTCTGTTCCTTCCAATATATGTTCCAAGTATTTAATTCCTTTGCAACTCCAATCTGGAAAGTTTATCATATTATTATTTCGTAATATGTCCGGATTGTTCCAGATAGGTGTAAGTTTGCATGGGATTAATGAAGACTCAGAGAAGAGCTAATATTTTATATTTCCACATTGCAGTGGGGAAGGAGAAGAATTATGGAAGGAGCAATTAATCGGAAGAACTGTTGATTTCGACCAGTTAATTGAATAATCTGAGACACTTGAGAAGGAATTTATCAATGCAATTACCCCAGAGATATTGGTTTGTGAGTTTTGGAGAAAAAGTAACACATCATCTGCATAAAGGCTGATTTTATGTTCTATATTCTTACATTTTATGCCCTTAATTGTTGTAGCCTGTCTAATTGCTGCTGCTAATGGCTCAATAAAAATTGCAAACGGTGAAGGGGAGAGTGGGCATCCCTGCCTGGTGCCCCTCAAGAGACAGAAGCTGGAGGATGTTTGGTCATTTGTTCTGACACAAGCTGTTGGGGAATTATATAATATTTTTAACCAGTTGATGAAAGAGGATCCAAAACCAAATTTGTGTAAAGTTGCAAATAGAAATTTCCAGTTAACTCTGTCAAATGCTTTTTCTGCATCTAAAGAAAATATTATGGTTTCAATGTTTTTACTGCATGAGTGGTCTATTAAATTAAGTAATCTACGTGTATTTGTTGATGAGTGCCTAAGAGACTGATATTTGCAGAGTTCATATTTGGTGGTAGTCTACCATTTTCTTTGATTTCCTGCAACATCCTGTGAAAAACTGGTGCCAGAATTGTCCAGAATTCTTTGTAAAAATCTGTTGGAAAGTCGTCTGGACCTGGAGCCTTATTATTGGGCATACTTATCAGAGCTTCCTGGAGTTCACCTGGCGTCAGTGGCGAATCCAGTGCCATTGCTTGAGTGTCCAATAATTTTGGAAGAGTTATGTTGTCGAGAAATTGATCAATTTCGTTTTTAGATGGGTTTATTTGTGGTGTATATAAAGTTTCATAGAAATCCCTAAAAATTTTGTTTATTTTTTTAGGATCATATATTGTATTCCCAGATAAATCTTTAACAGCACATATAGTTGTTTTTTCTTTATTGATTTTTAACTGGTTAGCAAGAAATTGTCTGGATTTGTTACCGTGTTCATAATTTTGCAGGCGAAGTCTTTGTACTAAGAATTTAGTCTTTTTATTAATGATTTCATTTAATTCTAGTTTTGTCTTGCATATTTTGTTTAATATTTCTTGATCTTGGTGTGACACATAGGCTTTTTCTAAGGATTTGATGTTTTTCTCTAGTTCCTGAATTTTTTTGTTTTCTTCTTTCTTCTTATGTGATGAGAAAGAGATTATTTTACCTCTCATCACGGCTTTCCCTGCTTCCCAGAGGACAGATGCTGATGTTCCAGGAATGTCATTAAAGCCTAAATATAGAGTCGATTCTTTTTTAAAGTATTTGATAAACTCTTCGTCTTTGAGCACTGATGTATTAAATCTCCAGTTTTTTCTTGGTGTAGTATTATTCATCTGTATTAGTGTTAAAGATACAGGAGCATGATCGCTGACAGCTATAGGATGAATCTCAGTGTCTGAAATGTCACTCAGCAGTGAGCTGCTGACAGGAAAATAATCCAGACGAGAGTAGGAGTGATGGACATGTGTTTTGTTTTAACATATGGCATAGAAACTGAACATTTAACAGTGTTTCCTAAAAAAACCCTCTGCTGTCTGATCATTTCCTGATAACATTTACATTTACAATAATTGATTACACAGCAGTGGAGAGTAGACTTTATCAAAGTAGATGTCTTTCTGAAAGCGCTGTAACTAAGTTTAAGAATATAATCCACCCACTGTTATCATCTTCAATGCCCTGTACCAACATAGAGCAGAGCAGCTATCTGAACGCTACCCCAACAGAGGTCGATTATCTTGTTAATAATTTCACCTCCTCACTACGTACGACTCTGGATACTGTAGCTCCAGTGAAAACAAAGGTCTCAAATCAGAAGTACCTGACTCCGTGGTATAATTCTCATACCCTAAAGCAGATGACTCATAATCTGGAGAGGAAATGGCGTGTCACAAATTTAGAGGATCATCATTTAGCCTGGAGAAATAGTTTGCTGCTTTATAAGAAAGCCCTCCGCAAAGCCAGAACATCTTACTATTCATCACTGATTGAAGAAAATAAGAACAACCCCAGGTTTCTCTTCAGCACTGTAGCCTGGCTGACAAAAAGTCAGAGCTCTTTTGAGCCAACAATCCCTTTAACGTTAACTAGTAACGACTTCATGAACTTCTTCACAAATAAAATTTTTATCATTAGAGAAAAAATTACCAGTAATCATCCCACAGATGTAATATTATCTACAGCTACTCTTAGTACCCTTGATGTTAAGTTAGACTCTTTTTCTCTAATTGATCTTTCTGAGTTAACTTCAATAATTACTTCCTCCAAACCATCAACGTGTCTTTTAGACCCGATTCCTACAAAACTGCTCAAAGAAGTCCTGCCATTAATTAATTCTTCGATCTTAAATATGATCAACCTATCTCTAATGATCGGCTATGTACCACAGGCCTTCAAGCTGGTTGTAGTTAAACCTTTACTCAAAAACCATCTCTAGACCCAGCAGTCTTAGCTAATTATAGGCCAATCTCCAACCTTCCTTTCATATCAAACATCCTTGAAAGAGTAGTTGTCAAACAGCTAACAGATCATCTGCAGAGGAATGGTTTATTTGAAGAGTTTCAGTCAGGTTTCAGAGCTCATCACAGCACAGAAACAGCTTTAGTGAAGGTTACAAATAATCTTCTTATGGCCTCTGACAGTGGACTCATCTCTGTGCTTGTCCTGCTAGACCTCAGTGCAGCATTCAATACTGTCGACCATAATATCCTATTAGAGCGATTAGAACATGCTGTAGGTATTACAGGTACTGTGCTGCAGTGGTTTGTATCATATCTATCTAATAGACTCCAGTTTGTGCATGTAAATGGAGAGTCCTCTTCACACACTGAGGTTAATTATGGAGTTCCACAGGGTTCAGTGCTAGGACCAATTCTGTTTACATTATACATGCTTCCCTTAGGCAGCATCATTAGAAGACATAGCATACATTTTCACTGCTATGCTGATGACACCCAGCTCTATCTGTCCATGAAGCCAGATTTTCCAACTATTTATTTATGAGTGACTTATGTATGTATGTATGTATATATATGTATATATTGTACTATTCTTAGTTAGTGTCTTGTCTGTCTTGTCTTAATGTTGGTTTTAAAATGGAGCACTGTAACAAAAAATAATTTCCCCCAGGGATCAATAAAGTATTCTGATTCTGATTCTGATTCTGATAACACACACCAATTAGTTAAACTGCAGGAATGTCTTAAAGACATAAAGACCTGGATGGCTGCTAACTTTCTGCTTCTTAATTCAGATCAAACTGAGGTTATTGTACTCGGCCCTGAAAAGCTTAGAAATATGGCATCTAACCAGATTCTTACTCTGGATGGCATTACCTTGGCCTCCAGTAACGCTGTGAGGAACCTTGGAGTCATTTTTGACCAGGACATGTCCTTCAATGCACATATTAAACAAATATGTAAGACTGCGTTCTTCCATTTGTGCAACATCTCTAAAATTAGAAATATCCTGTCTCAGAGTGCGCTGAAAAACTAGTTCATGCATTTATTACTTTCAGGCTGGACGACTGTAATTCATTATTATCAGGATGTCCAAAAAACTCACTGAAAAGCCTTCAGCTAATCCAAAATGCTGCAGCAAGAGTCCTGACAGGGACTAGAAAGAGAGAGCATATTTCTCCTGTTTTGGCTTCCCTTCATTGGCTTCCAGTTAAGTCCAGAATTGAATTCAAAATCCTGCTCCTCACATACAAGGTCTTAAATAATCAGGCCCCATCTTATCTTAATGACCTTGTAGTACCATATCACCCTATTAGAGCACTTCGCTCTCGCTCTGCAGGCCTACTTGTTGTTCCTAGAGTATTTAAAAGTAGAATGGGAGGCAGAGCCTTCAGTTTTCAGGCCCCTCTTCTGTGGAACCAGCTTCCAGTTTGGATTCAGGAGACAGACACTATCTCTACTTTCAAGATTAGGCTTCAAACTTTCCTTTTTGCTAAAGCATATAGTTAGGGCTGGACCAGGTGACCCTGAATCCTCCCTTAGTTATGCTGCAATAGACGTAGGCTGCCGGGGATTCCCATGATGCATTGAGTTTTTCCTTTCCAGTCACCTTTCTCACTCACTATGTATTAACAGACCTCTCTGCATTGAATCATATCTGTTATTAACCTCTGTCTCTCTTCCACAGCATGTCTTTATCGTGTCTTCCTTCTCTCACCCCAACCGGTCGCAGCAGATGGCCCCTCCCCTCCCTGAGCCTGGTTCCTCCGGAGGTTTCTTCCTGTTAAAAGGGAGTTTTTCCTTCCCACTGTTGCCAAATTGCTTGCTCATAGGGGGTCATATGATTGTTGGGTTTTTCTCTGTATCTATGAAGCGCCTTGAGGCGACTTATGTTGTGATTTGGCGCTATATAAATAAAATTGAATTGAATTGAATAGAAGAAAGAATATTCCTTACTGTTGGGGTGAAGGGAGCGCCATGCATCGCAAAGACCAAAGTCGCTCATATACTGTTTGATTATATTTGTGGACTGCCAGTTACGCTGAGCTCCTGCTGTATTGAGCCTATCCATTTCTTCATTTAGTCCCAGGTTGAGGTCTCCCCCAAGAACAATTGTGCAGTCTAGGTGTTCGGAGAGTGTACTAAAAAAACCGTGGAAGAATGAGGGGTCATCAACATTTGGACCATATATACTTACAATACCTAGCTTTTGGTTAAGTATAGATAGTTTGACGATTAGGAATCTGCCCTCTGGATCTATAACTGTATCGAGTACTGTGAAATTAATATTTTTATGTATTAGAATTGCTACTCCTCTTTGTCTAGAATTATAACAAGCTGAGAACACATTAGGAAACTCAGGTGTTTTACGTTTATTCAAACCTGTGACAGGCATGTGGGTTTCTTGTAATAAAACAACGTCTGCCTGTAATTTTTTAAGTTGGTTAAGTATTTTTAACCTTTTTTCCCTAGAGCCAGCTCCATGCACATTCCATGTGACAAATCTTAGCATGCCCATAGTTGTGTGTTTGTGGCTAATGATGTACGCTGTGTGTCTCGCTTAGACGGGTGAGGAAAATGGAAACACATCATTTTTTTTTTGTAAGTAAAGAGAAGAAAATGCGCGGCGAGAAGCTCCATAGGTCTGACTATGTGTGTGCATAATAACTAATATGAGCAAATGTGTGCGTGTGTCCTATATCTGTGTGCGCTGTGTGGCTGTTGTAAATGTGTTGCCTTTAAACGCATGTGTGTGCGTGAACGTGCAGAGTAAGCATGTAGAAATAGACAGTGTCGCTTGTGGATGGATAGGGAAACAGGTGATCGACATAGTGATAGAAAAGATAAGCAAATAAACCAAAGAGCAATGTGCGCGACAAGAGAGAGAGAGGGAAAAAGAAATAAAAACGGAAACATTCCAATTAAAGCGTTGGCGGAGAGTGACGGTGACGTTAGCAAACTAAATTAGCAAACTGAAATTACATAGTTAAGCAAAAGTTAATACAAGAGAGTGTGAGTGAAGAGAATAGTGTAGCGGATACTTATCTGGTGTGCGGTCAATACAGCCATGGAGTGATGCCAGGGTCGCGGTAGAGCTGTCCGTCCACGTAGAGCCGGTCCACGGCGATGACAGCCCGGGAGCCTTTCTGGATAAAACTACGTCGGACTGGGAAGAGGACCCTGCATCATTCCAGGATCTCTCTGGGGAACTGATCGTTCACGCTGAAATCCGTTCCTTTCAGCTCTCTGCCGCGACTCTTCCCCTGCTCCTTCTGCTTGAAGTGGCTGAATTTGGCTACAATAGGACGTGGTCTCCCGCTTCCTGTCTTCGGAGCCCCGATGCGATGCACTCTTTCGAACCCTATGTTTTTCACCGTGTCCTCCGGCAGCTTCAGGTGGATTTTAATGTGTCATGGTCCTGGGTCGGTGACCCAGCGCTTTTAGTTATCATTTTCTAGTTTATGATGATTATTATTGTTTGAGTTCTGTGTGTTATATTTGGTCTGCCTTTGAGTCTGTGTCTCTGTCTATGGTGTCACCCCATCTGTTTGTGAATCTGTCTGTTTAGTTCAATGTCTTGTCTGGTTCCATGTGTCTGAGTTTCCTGTTTTATTGTGAAGGTCCGCATCGTATGTGAGTGTGATCAGTTTACGTTTCCCCTGTCCCGTCAGCCCAGATTCCTCCCAGCTGTGTTGCCCTCCTGTCTCTCATCCCCTGATTACTGGTGTGTGTATTTAAGCTCTGTGTGTTCTCCTGCCTGTTGCCGGTTCGTCTGTGTTCCTCCGTGTCAGTCTGTGTAACTCTGTGTCAGTCTGTTACCCTGTTACCCTGTGTTCCACGGTGTCCTGTTCCTCGTCTGCGTCTCTCTGCTATTCATCATCCGTTGTCATATGCTCCCAGGTCTGTTATTTTTAGTTCTCCCAGTTTAGGTGTCTTTAGTTGTTTGTTATGCCCCACTGTTTGTTTGCCACTACACCTCTGTAAATAAAACCACCGGTATCTCATCCACTGCCTGCATCTTGGGTCCTCCTTCTAAATCCACACGGCTCGCCTCGGCAGCCGTGACAGTACGAACCGGCCACTATGGACCCAGCAGCATTCAACCCGCCCAAGGAGCTCCGGGAGGACATTGTTTACTCCGTGGACAAATTAATTAACGCGTGGCTGGAGCACGAGGGGAGAGAATTTCGCCAAGCCGTGGCTAATCGGCTACAGCGCTTGGTTTCTGGTCTCCCCTGGCTGCTCAGCTCACTTCACCCGCTCGCACAGAATTTCATTCTGAACGGACTCCGTCTTCACCCCCCGGCTGCTACCACCCACCCTGCAACTCATGCTTCACTGCCCGGTCCGACAGAGGATGTTCTGCCCGGCCCGTCAACCCAGCCTTCAAGGGGGAAACGGCGCTCACGCTGCCGACGCTCCTCGCCACAGTTGGACCTGGGGATTTCCGAGCGGCCAGCTGTGGTGAGTGGACAGGACAGTATTATTGGTCTGAACTGTGGGACCGTTTACTCAGGGGTGATGTTCTGTACGGCACAGGACAAAAACTGTTTATCGCCTGAAGCTCAGTTAGCCGCCCGGCCAGAAGCTCAGTTAGCCGCCCGGCCAGAAGCTCAGTTAGCCGCCCGGCCAGAAGCCCAGTCGCCACCTCCGCCACATTCAGCCTCACAATCCATAGCTCAATTACAGTCACAGCCAGACTTATTACAAACGCTGTTACAATCCATGGCCCAGTCAGTAGCCCGGTTGGCAGAAGAATCATTAGCTTTATCCTCAGTTCAGCCTCCTGTTCAGCAGCCACCAGCCCTGCATCCTGTGTCAGTTGCTCCACCACCTGTTCAGCTATCACCTTCACCTACTCCTCCTGTACAGCAAGCCATGTCAGTCCAACCCATAACGGACAGTTCAACTACTTCGTACTCTAAGCAGAGAGACAAACCCAAGAACAATGGAAACATTCCTCAAGAGCTGGCCAGTTCTGAGACTGCGACACGCTCCAGGGCCTCCCCAGAGGCTGGGGTTGAGCCCCCAGCTGACTCTGGACCCCTGGAGGTTAAGAAGCCAGCTGAGGACTGCACCGGACTGTCGCTGCCTGAGCTGAGTCACTGCTCAGTGCAGCTGCAGTCCACTTTCTGTCTGCCAGAGGCCCGTGTGCCTGCTGGTTCTGTTGCGTCCCTGCCAGAGGCCCGTGTGCCTGCTGGTTCTGTTGCGTTCCTGCCAGAGGCCCGTGTGCCTGCTGGTTCTGTTGCGTCCCTGCCAGAGGCCCGTGTGCCTGCTGGTTCTGTTGCGTCCCTGCCAGAGGTCTCCGCACCTGCTGGTTCTGTTCTGTGTGTGCCAGGGGCTCCAGTGCCCACTGGTTCTGAGACTGTTTTTGCTGGGGGGCCCGAGGAGCCCGTCCAGCGTCCTGCCTCGTCAGCTGGGGGGCCCGAGGAGCCCGTCCAGCCACTGCTTCATCCGCTTCGCCTGGTCCAGCCACTGCTTCATCCGCTTCGCCTGCTCCAGCCACTGTGTCTTCATCCGCTTCGCCTGCTCCAGCCACTGTGTCTTCATCCGCTTCGCCTGGTCCAGCCACTGTGTCTTCATCTGCTTCGCCTGGTCCAGCCTCTGTGTCTTCATCCTCGTCTGGTCCAGCCTCTGTGTCTTCATCCTCGTCTGGTCCAGCCTCTGTGTCTTCATCCTCGTCTGGTCCGGCTCCAGCATCCTCATCAGCGTCGCCTGGTCCGGCTTCTGCTTCAGCATCAGCTGCTTTGCCTGGTCCAGCCTCCTCATCAGCGTCCGCCTCGTCTGGTCCAGCCTCCTCATCAGCGTCCGCCTCGTCTGGTCCAGCCTCCTCATCAGCGTCCGCCATCGTCGGTCATCTGCCTGGCCGCTTGTTGGGCATCTCCGCCACCGTGGACGCCCTCCTGAACGCCGCCACTGCCTTCCGCGTGGCCGGCCTCCGGACTTGTTTCCACGCCGCTGTTGCCGTCCGCACGGTTGGCCCCCAGAACTGTTTCCACGCCGCTGTTGCCGTCCGCACGGTCGGCCCCCAGAACTGTTTCCACGCCGCTGTTGCCGTCCGCACGGTCGGCCCCCAGAACTGTTTCCACGCCACTGCCTACTGCGTGGCCGGCATCGGGACCTGCCCCGCTGCCATTCGCATGGTCGGCCTCCTGAACTTGACCATCTGGGCCTTTTTGGACTCTGTCCCTCCGTCCTGGGCCCCCTCCGCCCACCCTGGTCGGGTGCTTTTCTTTTTTGGTTTTGGTCCGTTTTTGTGTTTCTGCTGGGCTGTCTGGAGCCAGCCCTTGAGGGGGGGGGGGGGGGTACTGTCATGGTCCTGGGTCGGTGACCCAGCGCTTTTAGTTATCATTTTCTAGTTTATGATGATTATTATTGTTTGAGTTCTGTGTGTTATATTTGGTCTGCCTTTGAGTCTGTGTCTCTGTCTATGGTGTCACCCCATCTGTTTGTGAATCTGTCTGTTTAGTTCAATGTCTTGTCTGGTTCCATGTGTCTGAGTTTCCTGTTTTATTGTGAAGGTCCGCGTCGTATGTGAGTGTGTTCAGTTTACGTTTCCCCTGTCCCGTCAGCCCAGATTCCTCCCAGCTGTGTTGCCCTCCTGTCTCTCATCCCCTGATTACTGGTGTGTGTATTTAAGCCCTGTGTGTTCTCCTGCCTGTTGCCGGTTCGTCTGTGTTCCTCCGTGTCAGTCTGTTACCCTGTGTTCCACGGTGTCCTGTTCCTCGTCTGCGTCTCTCTGCTATTCATCATCCGTTGTCATATGCTCCCAGGTCTGTTATTTTTAGTTCTCCCAGTTTAGGTGTCTTTAGTTGTTTGTTATGCCCCACTGTTTGTTTGCCACTACACCTCTGTAAATAAAACCACCGGTATCTCATCCACTGCCTGCATCTTGGGTCCTCCTTCTAAATCCACACGGCTCGCCTCGGCAGCCGTGACATAATGAAGCTTCTCACGGTCGTTTCCGGGTGTTAAGTCTAATTGTTGAATGTTGCCATTGTGTTTCTTAAATTTGTACAGTCTTAGTTTAAGCAGTAGGATCAAAGCCATTCCGTTGATCCTGACCACCTCTCCAACCACTCTGTGCTGGGGGAGGTTTTATTGTAGATACATCCTATCTGAAAGATCTGTTTCTTTCGATGTAAACTTCCTGGGTTTACAACCCTTTGGTCAGCAGGAGGTCTGACACACACACACACACACACACACACACAGTGTATACATTTACATACAGTGTCTTGTCTTTGTAACCAAAGGGGGTTGCAAGGGGAGGTGTTTTGTAAACTATTGTTTGAAGTTTGTCAATAAAAGGCAGCGAGAGGAGGCCATCATCGGGGTCATTGTCGTGCTGGACACAGATGAGAGGCCTCCCTTGCGCAAGTAATCGATCGATCACTGTTGCCTTGTTTTTCTTTCATGGGAATAAGTCCTGGATACAGCGGGGTCTGAGTTTAGACCCAACATTTATTTGGTCCTTCGGAGCCGGAGCCTAACACATTGCATCCACCGAGGAGAGGGAGAGGACGCCACCGCAACGTCTGGGATGATTGACGTAAAGCCCTGGTGTTTCACTTTGCTTTGTCACCAGGCCGGGAAGTTTGCGCCTGAACTCCCCTCGGGATGGATGACGATTGACGGGATCCAGAGACTCTTCCCATGAACGTAAACAAACAGTGAGTACAGAAGGCCTTAGAGAGCGGCTACGTGACCCTGCGTTGACCGCAGGTACGGGAGCGCGCTAGCCACGTGAGAGACGCAGGCTTCTCCGCCGTGTGGGGCGTGGAGATAACCTAGGTTCGGTGACTCCGCTGTGAAGAGAGTCCGGAATCTCCGCCATTTGTGGGCGTTAGAGAGTGTCCGAAGGTTGAATTCTCCGCCATATGGGGCGTTTGAGAGTTTTCAACAGAGAGCGCTACCTGTGCGTGCAGACGCAAGCGATAGGCCTATGTTGTGTGTGTGTGCAGGCCAGACGTGGTCTGCGTGAGTGTGGCTGATTGTTGTCTTGTAATGGAGAATAAAATGTGTAAGTCTGCCTTAGAAGGAGATGTAAAATTTATGGAGAAATGTTTACCAGGCAGCACACAGTATGTAGGTTGTTGGTGTGAGAAATATGGATTTGAAGGGACATTAGTGGAAGTTCAGTGTAAAATGCTTGTAGAAAGAATAGCTGTAAATGTAGCAGGTAAAACAGGGAAAGCGAAGCGGAGGAAGGAATTGCAGTTAGCTGTTGCTAAGTTTTGGCTGGAGCAGGCTCAGAAGAGAAGAGAAGCACAGAATGTTAAAAGAGCAATGTTGCAAGCAGTAGTTGTGAAACCTGAGGATGAAACAGCTCAATCCACTGCAACTACTTTAGAACAACACCATAGAAAAGCATTAGGAAGAGCAAGAATGTTAGCAGAAAGAAGAGCCAGAGAAGAGCGTGAGAGAGCAGAGGCAGAGGTGGAGGAGAGACTAAAGGCTGAGTATGGAGAGACATTAGGAGCAACACTGAGTCCAAGACAGACTAGGCAGAGAAGGAAACAGAAAGTAAAGTTAGTGAACACAAACGTTACAACTACATATCCATCCCTGACACAACACAAAAAAAAAAAAAAACATATGGTGTTTCTGTCCCAGAGTGTGAAGATGAAGAAAGTTTTTCTCCTGATCCATTCCGTGAGTGTGAGCATGTTTGACGTCATGGTGTGTGTGAAAAGGTATCCAGCTGGGGCAGACGTGATTCTGCAGATCACCTGCCCAGTGGACAAAAAGGAATAAAATAGTTGTGTGGATGAATGATAGCGTGAAGAGTGTTTGGTGTTTCTCAGTCTGAAACAGCTGTAATGCTATTTTCTGTTTTGGAGAAAAGTACAGTTAAAAAAAAAAACAGAGAGAGAGAGAGATGTGTGTTGTTTAAGCAGTGATGAGAATAATGAAAGTGTGATGAGAGAGGAACACAAAAACATACAGAAAATGCATTAACTATACTAACCCTACATGCATATACACATACAATGATACTCATGAAGACCAGACAGCATCTTAAGCATGAGATTCTGTTTGTCATCTTGTCCAAGTCACTAGTAAGATGAAAGTGATACATAGACTAGTGGACTGAATATTATAGGAGGACAGATGGTTGCATCATAGAGGAGGAAACAGAATGCTGATGAGAGGTCTTAAATGAGTGAGCTGAGTGAGCTGATTGTGAGTTTCTGGTGTGTGAAGAAGTTTCACCATGGCACACATTTAGTTACATGAGAAGAAACTTATTATGTGCTAAGACAACAGGGTTATGCTGTATGTTGTGTGTATGGCTGATTGGATGAATGTTTGAGATTAAACTGGCTGTTGATTTGTCTTTTGTTATTAAGTTGAACCTGCCAATTGGGTTGGTACGATTCATCCCCCTGGCATGAAGAACACGTGTCATGACTTTAACAAGGCCTTTCTTTCCTTTATTTTCTTTCTTTCCTTTATTTTCTTTCTTTTATTTTGTTACTTTCATGGTGCACTGAAAGTTTTGTTTGATGATCTCTGTTTGAGCAGATCTGCACGATTAGAACCGAAGCGTCGTCGAGAAAACTGTTGCAAAGTGAGCTTCTCCAAAATTAAAATTGGCTCTTATTTGGGACAATTAGGAAACAAGTTCCTGTCCAAAAGGATTCAACGAGGAAATCCAGTCTAAATTCTTTTTCTTTTTGAAATGATGTCGTTTTGCTGAGCGTGGAAACGAATGCGACGATAATTTCCACAATTAGCAAAAGAAGGAATCACTGAGTGAATGAGTAAGAATTTTAAAATAAATGGGGAACTGACTGACTGACAAAAGCTGACAAGACTGACTGACTTAACACCATTGTGTGAAGTCAACCCCCACCTGACAAAGGTGTGGATGTATCTCTGTGTGTGTCTCTGTTGCAGGAGCAGAAGGAGACCACAGGAGGAAACTTGGGTCACATGACTATGTGAACTCTGAAAATTTAACCTTTTTAGTTTAAATTCTCTGTCTGTGAATTTACCATGTGTGTGTCATTCACTACCTTGTGTTGCTCACAGAGATTACTGTGAGAAAGAGTGTATACACCTGCGCAGCGCTAACATTTACATTTCTTTTTACAGCAGATGGTTAATCATGTGATTTGATCATGTGATTTACAGCAGGACACAACTTAATGATGTTTCTCTACCACAGGATTACTGAGATTTTGTATGAAGAAAACTGTAGTTACAGGCTATATGTTGATGATGAAATTGCACTGTGTTGTTGAGAGAATGTTGGAGAAAATGTGAATGTTACTGGGGAGAAATTAATGCAGTGTGAGACATACTGTGATGAGACCATTGTTACTTTTTCCACAGCGAGTGTTAACTTTACGACTTTTCACAGCTCCTCTGGAATCTGGATGGCCGACACCTGACAACCAGGATGAACCGTGTGTTTGGCTGATGTTTGTTTTTCTTTTAGAGTGCTTTTAAAGGATTCAGCACAGACAGACAAGTGACAATTGAACAGATGTGCAGTGGTTACAGAATAGTTACATAGAGCTCATTTTCTGACCACACTGTTGGGCTCATGGTGAGTGACAAACTTAAGGGAAGTCACTGATTACAATGTGGAATGACGTTGAGATGTTCAATGATTTGGAACAAGTTATGGGAAAAAGTAGGAGTTTAATGAGTTTAGAATAAACCTGCAATGATACTTGTCTCTGTGATGCTGAATACTTTATTACTCTTATGATCTATAGTTTGTTGCAAATGTGAAGTTGTTTTAATTTTAAGACTTTGTCTTCTAGGATACAGGAGCTGGGAGCTAAACAAGCTGAACATTTAACTGCTGACTAATGTTTTTACACAGGGTTACAGGTTGGAGTGAAGGTGCTCCAAGGGACAAACCCTGGAGATTGTTTTAGGGAGACTGTGCAACACTCTTGTACATGTCTCATTGGGGAGTTGACACATGGCGAAAGCCGTGTGGCGAGAGGAGTGTCATTTTTTCAATTTGTAGATGTCGTGAGGTGCCATGACGAGAAGGAGTGACTGAGAGGATCGCCCACAAGATGGAAGCTGAGGCCTGGAGAGAGTCTTCAGGAGGATCAGAGATCACCTTCAGCACAGAGAGCTGTGCTACTGGGCTTCCAAAGGATTGTCACAAGGAGATTTTGAATAGCAAATCTTAAATAAGATGAAAGAGTTTCGACGTTGACGTTAAGGAAAACAACTAAGGTGTACGACGTGCTCTGCCCTTAAATCTTCAGCAGCGTTGGAAAATGGAACCTGAGGGAGCGTGCCAAGCTCCAAAAAGTGACAGCGCAGAGGAGGTCCAGCGATGGACTTGTGGTTCTGTGAACAGCACAAATGCCAGGTGACTGTAAAATAACTAACAGCACTTTTTCCACAAGTGAAGCCAGTAACTTACTATCCTAAAAGATAAGCTCTAGTTGCTCGTGCTTTACCTCCATGCGTGAGATCAGTATGTGCAGCAGCTTAAGCTGTACAATGTTTCAGGAAATGGTTTATTTCACCTTTTGACATTGTTAGTTCCACACGAGGTAGATGTTTACTACTGCAGACAACTTACATTTCTATCACCTACAAGACACTTGTCTTTAATGTTACTGTTACTCTCACAACCACACATATTACCATAAAGTGGTGCACAATTCTGAATCTGTCCAACCCTTTTTGCCAACGGAGGAAGGGCACTTCTCATGAGTGTAGAGAGCGCGAGGAGAAGAAGTGTAAGCCGAGGGATGACTTAATAGATGTGTCACTCGTTGAGGGAAAGGTTTGGTTTGTTGATGATTTGAGTTTTACAATAGCAGAGGGACAGACTAGAACAGGTTTTACTGTAGCAGACAGTGAGAGAGAGTTATCTATGTAGGACAACTAGCATGTTTCATATTTGCTTGAGCAGCAGAGATGCTAGCTTTAACGGAAGCGTGTAAAGCTGTAGAGAGACAATATACACTGATAGCCAGTATACATTTGCTACTGTACATTTCTTTGTAGTGCAGTGAGTGAGACGAGGTGTGACAACCTCTACAGGGAAACCTGTAGAATACACCAAACTCTTGCAAAATCTGCTGGAGGCAGTGTTATTACCCAGTAGAATTGCCGTTTTGGCAAGCACATTCACAACAGCCTCACAGCACGCACAGACTTGCAGGACACATAAGCAAGCCACGCTTGTTCATATTAGTGAATATTCACACACATAGTCAGACTTATGGAGTCTCTCACCACACTTCTTTTTCTCTTTCTATTTACAAACAAGGGATGTTTCCATATTCTCTCCACCTGTCTAAACGAAACACCCAGCATACATCATTAAACATACACGCACAATTAAGGGCATGCTGAGGTTTGTCACATGGAATGTAAATGGAGCTGGCACCAGAGGAAAGAGGTTAAAAATATTTAACCAGCTTAAAAAACTACAGGCAGATGTTGTTTTATTACAAGAAACTCACAAACCTGTCACAGGTTTAAATGAACTTAAAACACCTGAGTTTCCTAACGTGTTTGCAGCCGGTTATAATTCTAGACAACGGGGAGTAGCAATTTTAATACATAAAAATGTTAATTTTACAGTACTCGATACAGTTATAGATCCAGAGGGTAGATTTCTAATTATTAAACTATCAATATTGAACAAAAAACTATGTATTGTTAGTATATATGGTCCAAATGTTGATGAACCCTCATTCTTCCACGGTTTTTTTAGTGCACTCTCTGAACACCTTGATTGCACACTCATTCTTGGCGGTGACCTCAACCTTGGACTAAATGAAGAAATGGATAGGCTCAACACAACAGGAACTCAGCGTAATTGGCAGTCCACAAATATAATCAAACAGTATATGAACGACTTTGGTCTTTGCGATGCATGGCGCTCTCTTCACCCCACCAGTAAGGAATATACTTTTTTCTCGCATGTTCATCACTCTTACTCTCGTCTGGATTATTTTTTGGTCAGCAGCTCACTGCTGTGTGACATTTCAGACACTGAGATTCATCCTATAGCTGTCAGCGATCATGCTCCTGTATCTTTAACACTAATGCACAAGAATAATACTACGCCAAGTAAAAACTGGAGATTTAATATATCACTACTTAAAGATGAAGACTTTATTAAATACTTTAAAAAGGAATGGACTTCATATTTAGACTTTAATGACACTCCCGGAATATCTGCTTCTGTTCTATGGGAAGCAGGGAAAGCTGTGATGAGAGGTAAAATAATTTCTTTCTCATCACACAAAAAGAAAGAAGAAAACAAAAATATTCAGGAATTAGAAAAAAACATCAAATCACTAGAAGAAGCCTAGGCGTGCGACCAAGATCAGGAAACATTGAACAAAATATGCAAAACAAAACTAGAATTAAATGAAACTATTAATAAAAAAACACAATTCCTTATACAAAGACTTCGCTTGCAGAATTTTGAACACAGTAACAAATCAGGTCGATTTCTAGCTAACCAGCTAAAAATAAATAAAGAAAAAACAACTATATGTGCTGCTAAAGATTTATCAGGGAACACAATATATGATCCTGGAAGAATAAACAACATTTTTAGGGATTTCTATGAAACTTTATACTCACCACAAATAAACCCATCTAAAAATGAAATTGATCTGTTTCTTGACAACGTAACTCTTCCAAAATTACTAGACAGTCAAGCAATGGAACTGGATTCGCCACTGACGCCAAGTGAACTCCAGGAAGCCCTGATAAGTATGCCCAATAATAAGGCTCCAGGTCCAGACGGCTTCCCTGCAGAATTCTACAAAGAATTCTGGACAATTTTGGCACCAGTATTCCACAGCATGTTGCAGGAAATCGAGGAAAAGGGCAGACTACCACCAAATATGAATTCTGCCAACATTAGTCTCCTGCTAAAACCAGGCAAAGACCCTTTATTTCCCTCAAGCTATCGTCCAATTTCTCTTTTAAATGTAGACCTTAAAATAATCTGCAAAGCTCTCTCAAAGAGATTAGAGAAAATGACCCCCCTCTTAATTCATCCTGACCAAACTGGTTTCATAAAAGGTCGGCACTCCTCAACAAACACTCGTAGATTACTTAATTTAATAGACTACTCATACGATAAAAACATCGAAGCCATAATATTATCTCTAGATGCAGAAAAAGCATTTGACAGAGTTAATTGGAAATTTTTATTCGCAACTTTACACAAATTTGGTTTTGGAAACTCTTTCATAAACTGGATAAGAATATTATACAATTCCCCAACGGCTCGTATCAGAACAAATGACCAGACATCCTCCAGCTTCTGTCTCCTGAGGGGCACCAGACAGGGATGCCCACTCTCCCCTTCACTTTTTGCAATTTTTATCGAACCTCTAGCAGCAGCATTTAGACAGGCTACAACAATTAAGGGCATAAAATGTAAGAACATAGAACATAAAATCAGTCTCTATGCGGATGATGTGTTGCTTTTTCTGCAAAACACACAAACCAACCTCTCTGAGGTAATTACTTTAATAAACTGGTTTTCAAGAGTTTCAGATTATTCAATTAACTGGTCAAAATCTACAGTTCTCCCCATTAACTGCTCCTTCCATAATTCTTCCTCTGCCCCACTGCAATCCGGAAATATTAAATATTTAGGTATTAATGTCTCTCCTAAGCTTTCAGACTTAACTAAACTAAACCACATCCCACTTCTAAAGAAAGTAGAAGGCGATCTGACTAGATGGAAATCTTTACCCATATCACTCATGGGAAGGGTCGCCACTATAAAAATGATGATCTTGCCAAAAATAAATTACTTATTTTTGATGATCCCTAACAAACCATCACAAGATTGGTTCAGATCTCTGGATTCATATATTTCCAAATTCCTTTGGAAAGATAAACCCCCGCGTATTAGCTTAAAAACGCTACAAAGAACCAAGGATAGAGGAGGATTAGATCTGCCTAATTTTCACCAATACTTCTTAGCCAACAGGCTTCAGTTCATCTCAGAATGGTTAAAACATACCTTCTTAGTTGAGCCCTGGCTAGATGTTGAACAGGCACTATGCAAGGATCTAGAGATTTCAGACCTACCATTTATTAGCTCAAACATCAAAAGACATGAATGCTTTAAAAGTATCAACATCAGCTTTTCTCTAACAGCATGGTGGGAGTTTCTAAAAATAACGGAGTCTTCATTAATCCCATGCAAACGTACACCTATCTGGAATAACCCTGACATATTACAAAACAATAATATGATTAATTTCCCAGAATGGAGTTGTAAAGGAATTAAATACTTAGAACATATATTAGAGGGAACAGAATTTATTCCATTTGACAGACTAGTTGAACAATATGGGATCAACAAGACAAGGTTTTTAGAATATCAACAAATTAAATCCATAGTAAAAAAGAAATTTAACCTCAGTCAAGTTGAATTACAAACACCACTAAGTGCGGCACATTTTCTTACTCTTAAATCCCCCAAATTATTATCTAAAATATACAGAACACTTTCTAAATTAGATGAATCAATATCCCTTCCTACTGCAAAGTGGGAAGCAGATTTATCAGTCAACCTAGACCAAAACTTCTGGTCTCAGATTTGCTTAAAAACTTTTAAATTAATTGATAGGTTTGTAGCATAAACCTATTCGCTGGAACGTTAAGACAATATAATTACACTGCTAAGCAAGACACAAATAGGCAAAGTTCTTCATGTTACTCGTGCACGGGAGAGAACCGGACAACCGCTTGACTCCAGTTGGTCTCGTCCGTTCTCCCATACACTGTCCTTTTATTGAGGTCACATGAATATGCATAGGTTCATTAACATACGACGTCTACATACAAACAAAGAGTACCTTGCCTGTGTGTGTGTGTGTGTGTGTGTGTGTGTGTGTGTGTGTGTGTGTGTGTGTGTGTGTGTGTGTGTGTGTGTGGACTGCTGATCAAAGGGTCAAACATCCTTGGTCAGGAAGAGGGTAGCCTCCCCCTCACCCTAGATGGTTCATCCTAGATAACACGGTGAGGAAGTCCTGCAGTTCATCTAAACAAAGAGCACTTAGACTAGAACAGACGCAACTACGTTAATCCTACCATAAAATAATAAGACACGGTATGACCTCTCATGCTCCCAAAGTGCTGTCTAATACACACAAAGTTTGCAGACTATCAAGGATCAAAACCTCTACCAATCTACAACTAATTACAAAACTCTAAGCATATATAAGTAAATATTTCTAAGCATAAATGACAATCAACAATACAAATCTAACATTTCCCCCCTTTTTGACCTTTATGCCTGAAAAGTTCCCAGGTATGAATACCTCATGTCTGACAGTTTCAATGCAAACATTTTTATACTCAGCATACGTCAAATCACCCTAAATTACTGAAAAGGTACACAGTTCAACAAATGTATTAGCAGTTATCCCATTCCTCATTGATCTCATCTCATGGCAAACTGCATCCTATGAGCAAACAAAGAAATTGTTAATTTAATAGTGAAAATAAGAAGATAACATTTTCAAAAACATCTCAGCTTGGTGGTGCTTCCTCCGGGTGTGCACATCACATGTCTCTCTGCAGAGTGGTTTAAGCTCTGCAGGGCGTCATGAATGTCTCTTCCAGTTGTTTCCATCACTGTCCATAGGACCAGAGTCCAAATGTATGTAGAATAGACATTCAAACATACCAGTTGGTTTTGTTGTTCGTCAACATGGGTCTCAGCTATTTCCAAGCTGCAGACTTCTCAGCACTCTAGTTTTATGGCCTCTTACCAGCCCCCATCACCTGACTTCAGACCTTCGTCTTGTGAGGGGGATTTATGACTCCTTAATTGTCCACGCTCTGCAGAAAAGCTCTCTGTGGAAAGGGTGCTGGGTTCTGTCATCTTACTGCTGTTATGATCCCAGCAGCCTTCAGAGTGTCATCGTATGCACAGTACAGTGGCACAGCATTAGATGATGTTCATAGGAAATTGCTGTCATCACCACCATAGCTTCTGGTTCCTGTGCTTTTCACAGAATCATGATGTCATCCTCGAACTCCTTCTGCGCTGTCGATGGAGCTTGGCACGCTCCCCTCATCCCACGAGTTTTCATGTTCCAACGCTGCTGAAGGTTTAAGGCAGAGCACGTCGTACACCTTAGTCGTCTTCCTCAGCGTCAATATTGAATCTTTCATTTTATTTAAAATCTTGCTGTGGGAAGTCTCCTCTTGATTTCCTGGAAGCTTAGTAGCACAGCTCTCTGTGTGATGTCTGCTGTGCTGAAGATGATCTCTGATCCTCCTGAAGCCTCTCTCCCATCTTGTGGACGATCCTCTCCTCTATTTTGCAGGCAGTTTCATGGTCCTTGCTGTGGCTCCAAGGTCTGATCTCATGATGGGCCCCAACCAGCTTGATCTTTGACCTCAACCACTGCCTGGTCCTGTCAGCTATGCGCTTCTCACTGGGCCTCTGAAGATTTCTCAGGAGATTACTGCTGCACCTGTATTTCCTTGCTAGGAAGACAAACTATTTGGAGAGCATGTCAACAATCATCAAACCACATTCTATAGTTCAGTGAACTTCACTTATAGGCCATCAAAGCCTCATCTGAACATGGGTGCACCACTTGCATAGGTTTAATATTTGTAAATAAAACGGCTAATCACACAAATCACTGCAACAATAATAAAAAACATTGTTTAATGTTAATCCTTGGACCCCTCCTCTTGACGCATGGACACACCCATGCGTCAACTCACCAAACCTGGATTCCAGTCTTAAAGAAAAAGATTAGCTAGATCATATCCCAGGCAACATCAGGGCATCTCCTCCCCTGGAGCAGCACCACCCTGGACCCATAATCCTGCAATGAAAATGTTAGCGTGTGTTGCATATTAAGTTTGCTTAACACCTGGCTCTCCCAGGAGCCTGCATACACACCATCACGGCCTGGAAAACAAAATCTGGAAGTGAAATCAAACTTCATACCTGTAAACAATTGTATCATAAGAGTAATAAGCATTCAACATCAGCAAGACAAGTGTCATGTGCAGGTTTTCTCAAATCAGTAACTACAACTATTACCCTAATTCACCTCAGACATGGATTATCCCATGTACTCTGTTAACATTAATGTAATCAGTGACCTCTCTTAAGCAAAGTCACTCCACTCATATATTATTATTATGGGTTCAAAAGTGGCCAGCAAATGAGCCCATAATAAACTATTCCATAAATACCGTAATCTCTTATTTGTTTTACCCATGTCACTTGTCCGCTTCAGCTGAATCTACCACAGCATTCTCAAAGAAACAAACATTAGCAATACACATTGACTGTAGTCAGACAGAGGTCAGACACAGGTCAACAGGTTCCAGAGGTGCCATAAAAACACCATAAAGTCAACCCTAGCTGTGGAAAGAAGTAACACCAGTTCTCAACACAGGAAATTTCACACAGGTTATTCACATTATCAAAGTAACCTTCACATTTTCCCATCAACACAATGCAACAGCATCACCACTCATAACCTGTAAACACAGTTTTCCTCACACATAAACCCAGAAATCCTGTAGTAGGAAAAAACATCAACCAGTTGTCCTGGTATAAATCGCATCATCAATTCACATGAAGAACTGGCATGCTGTAAGAAAAGAAAATGCAAATATTAGCGCTTGCGCAGGCGTATGCATACTTTGTCACAGTTATCTCTGTGAGCAACACAAGCCTATGAATAACACACCTGATAAATGCACAGACACAGAAAATGGCATTTAAAAGGTTAAATCATCATGCAACCTCGAGTGTTGCCGTCATCTTTCTGCTCCTGTAAAAGGAAACACATGGGTTCATCTGCACCTTTGTCAGGTGGGGGTTAGCTTCACACAATCATGTTCAGTCAGTCAGTTATTTTAAAATTCTTACTCATTCACTCAGTGGTTCCTTCTTTTGCTAATTGTGGAAATTATCATCGCATTCGTTTCCACGCTCAGCAAAACGACGTTATTTCAAAAAGAAAAATAATTTAAACTGGATTTCCTCGTTGAATCCTTTTTGGGGGGGACTCTCATTTCCTAATTGTCCCAAATAAGCGGCTTTCGCCTGAACCCATTTTAAATGTGGAGAAACCCACTTGCAACAATTTTCTTGACGACGTGTAACGCTTTTAATTCCCGACTTGCAGATCTGCTCAAAGAAAAGAAATTCACAAGCAAAAACCAGTGCTTGTTCAAAAATGAAAAATAAAAAATAACAAAGATTATCAAACCAAACTCTCAGTGCACTGTGAAAGTATCAAAATAAAAAGGCCTTGTTAAGTCATGACACAAACTCCTCATCAACTTCACAACAGGAGAAGAATCATCAGCTAGATTCACTCCAAACCAACCATCAGCTGCACAACACACAACATAACCCTAATGTCATATTAGCTATGAGTTTAATCACCCGGTCTGTGCTCTTCACTCATTTAAGCCACAGATCTATTTTATTCAATTTTTCCTTTTTCCCTTCATCATAAAACATGTGACATGCTGTCATGCACTTCACAAAACAGTCTGTTCTGACGTATTCAGAGTTGTGTATCTAAATACAGGATTCACTCGCACATCAAAGCAGGAAACTCAGTGTTTTAGAGTCTCTACTCAACACACAACAAACTCCAACACATCTCATTCACTCGTGCTAGAATTCAATCACCTTTCATTAATCTAAAACCGATCAACTAATTTGCATATCAGCTATTAACCCACTAAGTTGACAGGACGACAGAAAAGCATGTTCAAAATAGTATCACAAAAGACAATTTCCCTCATACAGTAAATTACATGTGCTGCCTCAATCAAGCAGGAAGCTTCTCCCAATTTACCATTTTAACACTAAATTTATTGTCTGATCACTGATTTATCAAACCAGGATTTTTTTTTTTTTTTTTTTCCACAAAAGTTAAATTGTTGTCCTGCAACTTGTAGAGTCAATTTTTTTCTTTAGGATAAATTCAGCATTTGATAACAAGTGTCTGCTAAATTGACACTATTGTAACACTGATGAAAGATAACAAGCTAATTTTCATTGCATGGGTTTGTGTTATTAGGCAGGTCTAATGCATGTCTGTGGAGCTGCATCTCCAGCAGAGCATGTTCTTAAAGCTGCCTTTCCTACACATTTCTCTGCTATTATTTAATCATTTCTTAACTAATGTGCTATGAGTCTTCATGAGTCATTTTGTGTTTGGAATTGTTAGTAGGGTTAATGCATGTTCTGCTTGTGTGTGTGTGATTTTGTATATGTTTCTATTTTCGCAATGTTTCAGACTCCGTCTCAATTTTCCAACTTAAGCAGTCAGTTTTCTTTTCCCCAGGTTTGCTAACCCAAATTTTGATTTCCCACATTAAATAATTCCTATGTGTTCTCACCTAGTCTTCTCACTCTGTTGTCCTCTCCCTCTTCAACAGTCCCGGCAGTTCTCCTTCAGCTTTGTCCTGTCTAGTAGCTGAAGTGCTGCTGCTGCCTTCTTGGGCGACTTCTTAGCAGCTGCTGCCGGTTTCTTGGCTTTGGCCGCGGCGGGCTTCTTGGCTTTGCTCTCAGTAGCCTTGTTCATCTTGAAGGATCCGGAGGTCCTGGTGCCCTTGGTCTGCACCAGAGTGCCCTTCGCCACCAGGCTCTTGATGGCGGTCTTGACACGGGCCTTGTTCTTGTCCACATCGTAGCCTCCGGCAGCCAGAGCCTTCTTGAGAGCGGCCACAGACAGGCCGTTGCGCTCCTTGGAAGCGGCCACGGCTTTCACAATCAGCTCGCCCACGCTGAGGCCGACCTTCTTGGGCTTGGAAGTCATCGTCTTCTTCTTCTTGGCCTGAACCTCGGCGCAGGGCGTGTTTATGATGGAGCCTTTCCCACCACAGCGCTGGCACGTTGAACGCATCATGAAGGGTCCATTTCTTTCATGTCGCTAGCCGCATGTGGCTTGCCCGAGTCACTCAGTCCTTTTTGAGCATTTCAACATGCTGCCGCCGCAGACCCTGGCCTCAGATCCAGCAAGTTTAGCGCGCTGATCTCCAAAAAAGTCCCGAAGGCCAGAAAGACGTCAAATAAGTGTCTCGTGCTGAGAACTCAAACAAAAACTCCTCTTCACGCTGCCATCTTGCTCGCCCCTCCGTGAAATTCAACCAATCAGACAGGAAGATGGGTTTGCTTTCTTCTTCTGCTGCTGTTTATCCACATTGCTGCTGCTTTGCTGGGACTTTTTGTGCTCAGGACTTGCTGCTGTCTCTTTATCATGTTATTGCTTTGGAGCTGCATTCCTTATCTTCAGGGAGGAGTGAGCTCGCTTGTGAGGTTGAGAAACACATGGCACTGTAAATAAGTCAGCCAGAAACTTGGCCTGCATGTTTCCAATGATGTTAAACTATAACTTTCTTCCGACTGTTGCATGTGGAAAATTGATACAGGTCTGCTTTTCACCTGAAAGTGACAAACTAAAACATGTTCATTATTATCATCACTGCTTAATCAACACACATCTCTCTCTCTCTCTCTCTGTCTGTGTTTGTGTGAACAATCCTTTCTTAAAAGCAGAAAATGACATTGTAGTTGTTTTTCGGCTGATCAACACAAAACCTTTTTCCTATGATTATTTCTCTTCGTCTACAATGTAGTAATTTGTCTCTTTTTCACTCTTTTTTTTTTTTTTTCTTCACAATAGCTGGTGGTCTGCAAAATCACCGCTCTCACTCACAATCAGAGGCAATCACTTTTGCACAGTGCACAAAAACACTGTGATGTCAGACACATTCACACTCACTTTTTCATCTGCATAAATAAATCATATGGCTGGAGATATGTGCCATGGTGATCCATAAGCATGATCACCAGTTTATTTAATTATTTTTAATCCAACAAAACAAATAAACAAAAACATGATGCTGATGCTACACACACACACGAGTCAAGGTGCAGAAAAACTGCTCATGGAAACGCTGCACACTCTCTGTTTCCCTCTCTTTGAGTAGTTCTCAGACAGCTCTTGATCTGATAATGTGTAGCTTGCTCATCAGCTCAAAAAACAAAAACAAAACTGCAACGCGACATCACACAGTAGTTGCATGCTCTGCCCACAGTGGCAAAGTCTTACACTTACATATTCAACACAGCTTCTCCATCATGTATTTTTAGATGTTTCATACAGGGTTGAGCATATTAGTTGTTTTCACAGATGTGCTCTATATCTCAACAATGGCTCATAATAAGACGACAGTCTTCCCCACAGGTCAAGTGCCTCTATGCACTTCAGTAGTTTAAATATTTATCTATATCACTTCACCTCACATGTCATCGTACTGAATTTAAGCAACCACAAGCTTAATGTAGATTACTTTTAACAACTATCCACCTCAATTAAATCTATGGTCTGGCACACAGGCTGCTGTCGATCAGGGCAAGCTAAAGAATAAACATTGTGTCAGCAAGGGGTGGGGGGAAAGCCATTCACCAGAGCATATCTTAAGTGCTGCTGATGTGGGCTGGCCTTCTCCACAGCTCTCCAAGGCTGGTGTGTTTTCTGAAAACTTCTAACATTTGAATCTCTTCCATTTATAAGCCTGCGATTAACCGCACGGCTCAGGTCCGCGTGACCGCGCTCGCGTGAACCCGCGCAGCTGTGGAGCCGTCGCTCTCTCTTTTTTTTACATAAATACTTTGTGCTGCCAGGAGCAAAGTCCAGCACAAACGTCTGTCTCCCTCCGACTCACTCTTGGTTGCTTAGAAACCCGTGATAACAACAACAGTCGGTGTCACAGACCACATGTTCTGCGCCGCACACACAACAACAACAACAACAACGACGACGACAATGACAACAACACAAAATAGGCCTACTGTCCAGCACAATCTGGACCCCGCGGAACTTCTCAACACCCCACTGAGCGGTGGAGAACTCACTACAGTACCCCACACAGCGGTCTGTATTTCGCCCCACTAAGACGGCGAACCAAAAAAAGTTCGAACTGCGCAACTCTGCGACTTAATGCTTCTGTACAAAAAACCCCACTGAGCGGCTTTGTACATCGCCCCACTTAGACGGCGAATTTTAGCCCCACTGAGCGGCCACGGACAACGCCCCACTGAGCGGCGAAGACGTACAGTTATAGAGTTGGACTCTAAACTTACTCGGTGTTGCTTAGCGTGTAATATCAGCCCGAATCCCGCCAATCGCCATTCATCGAGGAGAAAAGACATACAGCGAATCCACAGGAACTTCCTGGCTGACGTCAGACTTTCAGCGTGCCTCTCCTCCCCTCGGTGAATGCGATTCCAGGGCTCCGGCATCGAAGGACCAATTAATGATAGGTTTGTAGCATAAACCTATTCGCTGGAACGTTAAGACAATATAATTACACTGCTAAGCAAGACACAAATAGGCAAAGTTCTTCATGTTACTCGTGCACGGGAGAGAACCGGACAACCGCTTGACTCCAGTTGGTCTCGTCCGTTCTCCCATACACTGTCCTTTTATTGAGGTCACATGAATATGCATAGGTTCATTAACATACGACGTCTACATACAAACAAAGAGTACCTTGCCTGTGTGTGTGTGTGTGTGTGTGTGTGTGTGTGTGTGTGTGTGTGTGTGTGTGTGTGTGTGTGTGTGTGGGGACTGCTGATCAAAGGGTCAAACATCCTTGGTCAGGAAGAGGGTAGCCTCCCCCTCACCCTAGATGGTTCATCCTAGATAACACGGTGAGGAAGTCCTGCAGTTCATCTAAACAAAGAGCACTTAGACTAGAACAGACGCAACTACGTTAATCCTACCATAAAATAATAAGACATGGTATGACCTCTCATGCTCCCAAAGTGCTGTCTAATACACACAAAGTTTGCAGACTATCAAGGATCAAAACCTCTACCAATCTACAACTAATTACAAAACTCTAAGCATATATAAGTAAATATTTCTAAGCATAAATGACAATCAACAATACAAATCTAACATTAATTAAAAATCCCAGTCTGCAATTAATACAATACAAAATACTTCATAGAGTGCACTATACAGGTCATCGGATGTTCAAGATGGGCTTTACATCTTCCAACAACTGCTCACACTGTCAAGGCAATACACCAGACAATTACATCCACGCTCTTTGGTTCTGTCCACCAGTGCAAAAGTTTTGGCGCGAGATATGTGAAGACTTATCAAAATGTCTGAAATGTAACATTCCAACTTCCCCCTTAGTGTGTTTGTTGGGCAGCTTAGATAATGTCACTTCAGAAAAGAATATAGCCCATATGATCTTCACTGCCCTATGCATAGCCAAGAAAACAGTCCTCATGAACTGGAAAAATAAAAATAATCTTAATTCTAACCAATATAGAAATTATCTATTAGATTACATTAGTCTTGACACAGCCTCTGCCACCACATTAGATCAATTGCTCTGGGCCCCTTTTATCAGCTCCATCACCTAGTGGGGGTGGGGGGTCATAGTTTGGTCCCGCCTTCACTGTTGTGATTGGTGAGGGGGTAGGGACAGGCTTAGGGCGTCGGGGGGTTCCCCGGAGGCATCTTCCTTGGGGGGCTCAACCCGGGGTAGCGGTCATGTCCGGTTGGGGGCTCTGTTGGCTCTCAGGTGACTGTTTCCTCGCGGCTGCGTGCAGCGGGGCTAGGGGAGGGTCTGTGCTGACGGATGTGGGTTACTGACCTGGCAACCTGGCTGCCCCTGGGTGGGTCCGGGATGGGCGTGAGGTTCTGGGGGCGCTCCGTCTCTGGGCTGGGGCCCGGGCCGGGCCTCGGGGGCTCGGGTCCTGGTTGGTGTGTTGCCGGGGTTGTGGGCGGGTGGGTGCATGGGGGCCCGGCCCTGGAGCAGGGTGCCGCCGGTGCATCGAGCCGCCTGGGGGGCTCTTCAACTGGTGGGGGGGATGGTCACATCTGGCAGGAGCTTTCTTCTCTCAGGAACTCTCTGCAGGAGGGGGAGATACAGGAGAGGTGGAGGAAGATCTCAGCCTGGGCGTTTACCGTCTTATGTAGTCTGGAAGATGTGTGGTTGGTGGGGTGGGTGCAGTTTTCTCTGTGGTGGGGTTGGGTGGACTGTCCAGGGCTCTGTGGAGCCGGGGGGCGCTACTGCACTGGGCCCCGGTCTGATGGGCCTGGGCCCCCCTTCCCTGGCGGGTCGCGGAGGGTGGGAGTGCCTACTGGGGTCAGCGGGGGAGCTGGCCCCAGGGAGGGGTTACCTGCCCCTCCCTTCCTTCCCTCCCCATCTCCAGCTGCCTCCCTCTTCCCGCTCCTCCACAACCACCCACACATGCAGGGCCTTGGAGTGGGGGTATGTCACCAGGGTGCAGAGGAGACTACCCCCCCCCCCCCCCTGTCCCCTTCTGGCTGCCTCTGCCTCAATTTTATCCCACAACTTAGACATTCACATTATTCACACTCTCATTACACATACATATAGGATCTTGGGGGTGGGCACAATCACGGAGTCCAAATCACCATCAGGGTGTATACCTCACCCCTGACGTCGTTGCCCACCTCTCAATTTTAAATACACTTAGTCATTGAGGGTTAGCAGGAGGGACTATGCGCTTACCTGCTGCTCCTTGGCAGGTAGCTCCATGCCCTCCTGGGTTTTAATTGCACCTTAGAACACATATGCATCAACACTACAATGAGCGGGTGGAGGGAGGTTTGGAGTCTTCTCCCACCCCCATTCTCTGCGGCCTGCTGGAGCGGGAGGGCTAGTAGGAGGAGTTGGCCGTCCGACTGCGGTCTGGGGTGTGGGGCCTCCCTGCTGCTGCGGAGTCGGGGTGGTCTGCCTCTCCCCACCGCAGGGAAAAGGGTAACACCACCTGGGTCTGGGTGCAATTCCCCCCTCCAGGGGCAAGGGTACCTAGACCCGGTTTGTAGAGTACGCTTGGGGAGTGTGATCGTGTGTACAACGTCTCTTTATGTCTGTCTCCACGTTGGTTGAGTGTGGAGTGAGTGCATATGAGAGCATGAGGGTGGGAATGGATGTTTGTGTCTGTGTGTGCCTGTATGTCTGTGTCTATATGTCAGGTTGGGTATCAGACGCCACCTCTCTGGGGACACCTCAGGCCCTCCAAGGTTTGGAGGCCTATCTCCACCCACCACCACTTCCCCTGCCGGTGGCGGACTCCCTCAGGTGTCGGTGTGTTGGTGGTTCTTTGTGTCTGGGGGTGGGCGTCCGGGTACACACCGGCTCACTCCTTGGCGGCCGCTTGTCGGGGCCTGGGGCCTGGGGCTCGCTCGGGCCCCTTTGGAGGTGGGGTGCCCCCGGCCTCTCGGCCTAGGGCTCGGTCACTCAGGCGCGGCTGGGGGCCGGCGGAGCTCACGGGCGCGTCACTGCAACTCCCCCTGACTTCTGCTCCGCGGCTGCTGGGCGAGCCCTCATCTGGGACTCTCCTCAGCTCTTACTGGGACAGTGGCGCGGCTGCCCCTCTGTTGGTCTTCCATGGTCTCTTGTGTTCTGGGGGCCTCTGGATGTCTGGAGTTTTGATCTCCTCCATACCCACTTCACACCCTGGAGGACGGGGCTGTGGCCCCCCCACACTCCCTAGCAGATCATTACATGGAGAAACCTTTGGAATGCAAGCATGCTGATCCACACAGGTATGCACACATGGGTATTCACAGACGCGGACTAAAGCTTTCTTGGCTGCTGCCTCAAAGCACACTGTGCGCTGTCTATCTTGCGTGCTGCACAATATCGTTTATTACTTAGTAAATACTGATATCTATGACTAGCTAGTTTATTGTGATGGTGCTTTGTTTTCTCTATTATTATGTTGCTCTTTGTTGTTTGCTGTCTCCTCTGTTTGTTTGTTTGTTTGTTTGTTTGTTTGTTTTTTTCTCCATACAGGTGACCCAGGAGTTTTTTTTTTTTTTTTTTGTCTCTCTTCCCCCCCCTTCTCACCGTCTCTTCTCCCCTTTGGTTTTCTTTCTTTCTCTCCCCCTCTCTCTCTCATTCATTCCCCCTGTCCTATTTATTAAAAAAAAAAAAAAAAAAGAAATGACAAAGGATGAACTGAAGCTCTGCCATCACGTAATGTCGCATACTGCTGTTTCTGATGTCATTTAAAAAAAAAAAAAAAAAAAAAAGAATTGCCGTTTTGTAAATGTGCAGCACACATGTGAGGGAAAGATCCAGTTGTATTAGGGAAAGTTTTTGCAGATAAGATCGCAAGAGAAGCAGCTGTAGTTAAACATGGTGTTAACCTTTTATCAGTACAACATCAGCAGACATGCAGGCCCACTCACCTACAGCAGGAAAACAGTTGTGACTTACAGAGGGAGCGAGCTTGCAGGATGGTGTTTATTATCTGTGTGATAAACCAATACTGCCTAATAATTTATATAAGACTGCTGCTATTTTGAGCCATGGGCCATCCCATGTCTCAACAGGAGGGAGATGAGCAGTAGTTTATACTCACTCTAGGATTATTAAATACTTAAAAAAAAAAACTTTTTGCAGGCAGAGAGAACTAATGGAACAGTAAAGTTAAGATTTAGGAAGACAGGCAGGACATGGTTAGACTGTATAGAATTAGTTAAGCTGTACATGAGGATTACTCCAACAGAGAACGGTCTGACTCTTTGAGATTACACATGTTAGAGCATTTAGAGTTCTAGTCTTCTGTAGTGATGATAGAAAAGCAGAAGAGAGAGCATATTAGCAGATTAGATGCTTGAAAATGTTTAAAAGTAAAGTAGTCATGAGAACAAATGATCTGCCAGATGATTCTGTTTCTCCGCAGGAGCAGAGTCTGAAGTCTGGAGATTGGATGTTGATAAGGCCATGGAGAGGAAGTGCTGGTCCAGTCCATGGTGAGAAGGTCCATATCGGATGCTGCTGACGACGACCACAGCAGTGAAGATTGCTGGAAGGAACACTTGGATACATCAAGCGCACTGCAAGAAGGTGACACACATCCAGGCCAGCTCGGAGTAAGTGGCAGGAAGACCGGGTACAAAGGGGGGGGGGGAAACCTCCAGGGCCCCTCGTCTCAATCCGGTGAAGAAACCAACTGAGCCACAGGTACTCATCAGAATGGCTGGGAATGTGCTGTGCATCTTCTTGAGCCTGTGGACCCTGAGTGGGATGACAGGGAACGCACTGGAACAGAGCGAACCACACCCAGTACCCGCATGGGTTTTCAACAACTACTGGTGGCAGTTTAAGAACACAACCGCTCACATAAAGAACAAGACCAATGGTTATGCTTGTGATGGCACTGGCTACACATTCTTCTGGACTGTGGCCTATAGCATCACTGAGAGCGAGACAGTTTGTTTGGTTGCCTTAGCAACACATCCAGGAACACTGTCAACTTTTCAACTGCTCTGAACCTGAATGGAAGGTTGATTCACCAGTAGCTGGGAAGGTGAACTGCTCTGGTAGGACGGACCTGCTCGTCTGACTCCAAGAATATGAATTGTTGCAGGACATTATACAGTTAAACGAACTGGAAACAGGCCAATTGCCTATGTGTATGAAGGACAATGGATTAGCCCAAGCTGGAGATTAACCATGGAACATGGCAACATCACCTATTCTTTTGTCTTCTGCAAGAAGGATGTAAACAGAGAAGCTTTTTGTCTACATTTACATCATGAACACTTGAGGTTTTGAGCCAAGAAGATCAAAACACCTTGATCCAATTTCCTTTACAAAGCTTTTTCTGTGGTGACAACAGGACAGGAGAAGAGTTGTAAATGCAGATAATTCACCAGTTGACGCTAACCCCCACAGGATGCCTACAGTGAGATTTGGGGGGTCAATAAAGAAGGGTGTTGACCAGGCTGCAGCTTTGAAGTTAGCTGAGAGCCACATGGACAAACAATAAAGTCAACTGATGCGTTTAAATACCTATGTCTGTATACAGTTGGATTGTAGTGACATATGATTTTTGAGAATGATGATTCTTCTTGTTTGACCTTTGACATTCAGTTGTTTACTTGCAGAAATACATAATGAATTGCACGACAGGAGTAGATCCGCCACAAGGCTGGATAGCTTGGTTACTGTCTGGTCCTTGGTGGCATCTTCTTTTGAAAATATTAATTCCTGGTTTTTGAACTGTTGACATTGATTTTCTTATGTATAGGATGTAGTTTACTGTGCATGAATGAAATCTACACTGACACTGTCCAAACAAAGGGTGCATAAGTTGAAATTTAAGTATACAATGACAAAAAGGAGGGAAATGTTAAGTCTAATTGTTGAATGTTGCCATTGTGTTTCTTAAATTTGTACAGTCTTAGTTTAAGCAGTAGGATCAAAGCCATCCCTTTGATCCTGATCACCTCTCCAACCACTCTGTGCTGGGGGAGGTTTTATTGTAGATACATCCTATCTGAAAGATCTGTTTCTTTTGATGCTTCCTGACCTCTGCTGAGGTCAGGAAAGCGATTCCGCTCCCTGAAGACCAACACAGAGAGACTGAGGAGGAGCTTCTTCCCGCAGGCGATACGGTCTCTCAATCACACCACCACACAGTACTGACCCACACATATGGTTCTTACACACACACTGGACTTTCTGGACTTTGGTTTTGCACAACACTGGTCACTATATTCTTCATTTCCGGTTAATACTTGTACAGCTGCTGTTATTGTGTATATATTTATTTATATTTAGATTTCTTCATACATTCTTATATAGTTCTATATTGTGTATTTTGTTGTACAGTTATTTTATTTTCAACTTTAATTTATATATTTATCTTTATCTTATTCTTCCCAGTTAAATTTACCCTTCATTCTAATTTGTGTTGTACAGTTATTTCATTTTTAACCTTAATTTATATTTTATTCCTTCCTAGTTAAATTTACCCTTTTTAATTTTTCATATTTATTTCCTATCTTATTCATAGCCTTTTCCTTTTTTGTTTTCTTTAGGTCACGAGCAGTTGTCCAAGCATTTCACTACATATCGTACTGTGTATGACTGTGTACGTGACAAATAAAAATTTGAATTTTGAATTTGAATTTGAATTTGAATTTGATGTAAGCTTCCTGGGTTTACGACCCTTTGGTCAGCAGGAGGTCTGACACACACACACACACACACACACACTCAGTGTATACATTTACATACAGTGCCTTGTCTTTGTAATCAAAGGGGGTTGCAGGGGGAGGTGTTTTGTAAACTATTGTTTGAAGTTTGTCAATAAAAGGCAGCGAGAGGAGGCCATCATCGGGGTCATTGTCGTGCTGGACACAGATGAGAGGCCTCCCTTGCGCAAGTAATCGATCGATCGACTGTCTTGTTTTCTTTCATGGGAATAAGTCCTGGATACAGCGGGGTCTGAGTTTAGATCCAACATTTTCAAACACTCATCTCCTCAATAATTGGCTTGGCGGTAAGCGCTCTCAAACTCACCGAGTCTGTTGCAGGCTCTCATCGTGTGGATACAGTCTTTTTATATTCAGCAGTGGGGAGCTCAGTTTCTACAGTCATGTAGGCACCAGCCTGATAATGAAATTGTTAATTGCCCCTTGAGGATAAATAAAGTCTTTCTGATTCTGAATGAAGACACACATAGTGTGTCATGAAATTGAACACAGCTCACAGTTGTTTTCTCATCTTCACACTCAGTCTTTGTACAAGAAAGTTACAATTACATGTCCAAATGTCCAACCTCCAAAAAAGCAGCACCTTCAGAAAGCCTGTAGAACTCTTGTTCAAGACCACTCTGAGTCTTGTGAAATGCACTTCACACACGTACACACAGGCACAGTTGTTTGTCGCCAGACGTTTATTTCTAGTTTTCATTTGTTATGACCGTGCACAGTCTGACAGCTCCGGTCTCAGCTGATGTCCAGCTCCCCCTCCGCTCCTCTCCCGTCTCACTATAAAAGGGGAAGGAAACCATCATCAGTCCGAACGCCATCAGCTGTTCTCACCTGCGTCTCCAGCACCGCCCCGTTGAGCTCACTGCACCACTCCTCCCCTGCAGCCGTGCCCGGGACCACACCTCCGCCACAGTCTTTCTCCTGGAAAAGAAAAACAATCAGGTGGGTGCTCAAGACTTTTGGACAGTACTGTGTATTTTACAGCAAACAGCATAGATAGAGACTGGATACAAGAGAAACAGGGGGAAGGGACACAGGGAAACAGTTACATGGTATTAATTTCTCATAGTTTATTAGATAAAAGACCATACATACATAAGACAGATGTCATGTAATTGTATGGTCTCAGGTTTGTCTTTAGTTTCTCCCAGTTTAGGTTTGTAATTGCTCATGTTGAGTTGCCTGTTTTTGCCACCACCACCACCTTGTAAATAAACATCACTCTGTCATCAGTTCGCTGCATCTTGGGTCCTCCTTTTCCTCCACACCACACGGCTCCCTCCGCCAGCCGTGACAGTACGAGCCGACCAACATGGACCCAGCAGCATTCGCACCTACCCAGGAGTTTCGGGAGGAGGTAACCGACACGGTCGCAAGGTTGGTAAACCTGTGGCTCGAGCAGGAGGAAGAAGAGTTCCACCGCGCTGTAGAAGCCAGGCTACAGCAGCTACTCTCTGCACACTCCTGGCTGCTAGACTCGCTTCACCCGCTGGCACGGGACTTCCTCCTTTATGAGCTGCACCTTCGCCCTCCAGCCGCTACCGCTTCCCAACCCAGCCCGGCGGTGAAGATTTTGCCCGGCCTGCCGGAGGTTTTGCCCGGCCCGCCGGAGGTTTTGCCCGGCCCGCCGGAGGTTTCGCCCGGGAGGAAGCGACGATCGCGCCGTCGGCGCGTCGCCCCACAGCCGGAGAGTAGGACTTCGGAACTGCCGGCTGTGGTGAGTGGAAAAGACACTCCGTCTGTTTCGCCAGCTCGAATGACTGTTTATTCCGGGGCTGTGTTTGTTGAGCCAGCTGCCCAGCAGGTAGCTCAGTTAGCCGCCCAGCAGCCACTAGCTCTGTTAGCCACTCAATCGCCACCTCCATTACAGTCACAGCCAGACCTATTAGACACTTGGTTACAATCCATAGCTCAGTCAATAGCTCTGTTGGCAAGAGACTCATCAGCTTTATTATCAGCTCAGCCACCTATTCAGCCACCATCTTCACCAGCTCCGCCTGTATTACAAGTCGAGTCCATCCAACCGGAAAAGCACTGTATTTCACCTGTTCATGTCAAGCAGAGAGACACACCACATAACGCAGTTGTCAGTCCGCAACAGCTGGCCAGCCCAGAGACTGTGACGCACTCCAGGGCCTCCCCAGAGGCTGGGTCCCAGCCCCCGGCCGACTCTGGACCCCTGGAGATTAAGAAGCCAGCTGAGGACTGTATCAGCTGTCGCTGCCCGAGCTGGGTCAATGCTCTGTGCAGCTGCAGTCTGCTTGTGTTTGCCAGAGGCCCGTGTGCCTGCTGGTTCTGTTCTGTGCCTGCCAGAGGCCCGTGCGCCTGCTGGTTCTGAACTGTGCCTGCCAGAGGCCCGTGCGCCTACTGGTTCTGACCTGTGTGTTCCAGGGGCCCCGGTGCCCACTGGTCCAGAGACTGTTTTCGCTGGGGGGCCCGAGGAGCCCGTCCAGCCTCCTACTTCGCCTGCTGGGGGGCCCGAGGAGCCCGTCCAGCCTCCTGTCTCGTCAGCTGGGGGGCCCGAGGAGCCCGTCCAGCCCCAAGACCCATCATCGCCACCAGCTGCAGCCTCTGTGTCTCCATCCTCGCCAGCTGCGGCCTCTGTGTCTTCACCCACGCCTGGCCCAGCCTCTGCTTCTGCTTCAGTCTCGTCTGGTCCAGCTTCTGCTTCTGCTTCAGTCTCGTCTGGTCCAGCCTCTGCTTCTGCTTCATCCTCGCCTGGTCCGGCTCCAGCCTTCGTGTCTTCAGCATCGCCTGGCCCGGCTCCAGCATCCTCGTCAGCATCGCCTGGTCCGGCTTCTGCTTCAGCTTCGCCTGGTCCGGCCTCTGCTTCAGCATCCTCATCAGCTGCCTCGTCTGGTCCAGCCTCTGCTTCGGTCTCGTCTGGTGCTGCGACGGCCACGCCACCTTCGGGTCCCAAACTGCCGCCTCGACATCGGCGGTCATCTGCCAGGCCGCTGGTGGAGCGTCATCGTCACTATGGACGACCTCCTAGACGCCGCCGTTGCTGTCCGCACGGTCGGCCGCCTGAACTGTTTCCTCGTCACCGCCGTTGCTGTCCGCACGGTCGGCCGCCTGAACGGTTTCCTCGTCGCCGCCGCTGCCGTGTGCACGGTCGGCCCCCTGAACTGCCTCCGCTCCGCCACCGCTGCCTTCCACTCGGTCGGCTTTCCGAGCTGTGTCGCCGACGTGGCCGGCCTCAGAAGATAAACTGTCCTGGACTTCTGAGCTGTGAGCCTCTGGGCCGGCCTCCTGAACTGTGTTTTGTCCTAGTACTCCAGCATGTGTGTTTTTGTTTTGGACAATTCCCTCGGTCCGCTGGAGCTTGTTTTGTTCGGTGTTGGTCCCTCCGTCCTGGGCCCCCGCCGCCCGCCCTGGGTTGGTCGTCTGTTTTTGTTTTGGGCTGTCTGGAGCCAGCCCTTGGAGGGGGGGTACTGTCATGGTCCTGGGTCGTTGACCCAGCGTTTTGTGTTTTGTGACTATTTCCCTCTGTTCTAGTTATTCTGTGTCCTCCCCCCTTGTGTCCGGTTCGGGTTCTAGATTTCCTGTTTTACTTTGTAGGTCTGTGTCTCGTTATGCCCATTAAGTTCCAGCTGTGTCCCCTCCTGTGTGCCATTTCCTCATTACCTGGTGTGTGTATTTATAGTTGGTGTCTGCCTGTGCTCCTCGTCGGCTCGTCTGCGTTCATCCATGTATCACTGCGTTCCTCCGTGTAGCTCTGCATTCTATGGTGTTTCGTTCCTGTCTCTGCGTCTCTCTGCCCCGCACCCCTTTTGTATGGTCTCAGGTTTGTCTTTAGTTTCTCCCAGTTTAGGTTTGTAATTGCTCATGTTGAGTTGCCTGTTTTTGCCACCACCACCACCACCACCTTGTAAATAAACATCACTCTGCCATCAGTTCGCTGCATCTTGGGTCCTCCTTTTCCTCCACACCACACGGCTCCCTCCGCCAGCCGTGACAACAGATGTGTGACAGAAAGGCAAACAGAGACAACTGCAGATTGAAACAGTGTTTTTTGCTGCCTCTTTTATTGTTTTAAATATGCTGTAAGCCTCCTGCAGCGTCTTTAAGTTTCTGCCTTCCTTCCCGACTGAAGAATTATTAAAGAATTGTAAGAATATAAATATAATATATGAATATATTATTTAAACACCTCAGTACACATAAAACTGTATTACTGCAAAGTAAAAAACAATTGTGCAGAAAAATGTTCCCCATCAGCATCAAATGAATTAAAATTACTGCTGAATATGTTTAGGGTAGAGCTCATTTTAAATACTTTATATTCTGTTTAATGTCCACCATCATATTCTATAAATCACGTTTGTAGTGGCTGCCCTGTGAGGACCACATGTATGACCTGAGCTCAGAAACACAGGCCTACATCTGGATTAACAGTCTGCAGCAGTATGTGACCTGGTTAACTGTCAGTGTCTACAGGGAGGATTCAAATATGAATGATCAATGAAGGTCAGTCTTGACAAAGCAGCGAGTTAAAGTTATTGCAACCAGACATTGTAACAGTTGCAGTTGTGTGGTGTTTCGTTAATATAGCACCAAAGGTCTCTTTGAGCTTCCTGCTCAAAAAGCATTTTTATCAGCCGCATTTGGAGCAGCCTTCGAACTGGGAAAGCCTTCGTCGCCTGGCTGTGACGGAATCGGCCTTCAAATGCGGCCTCTGGAGGATGCGGCCTAGGAATTGGGACACAGCTGTGGTGTCTGTCTACGTGTCTTTAGCTGGGTCCAAAATGGTGGTTGTTGACAAAAGTGGCTCTGATGCTTCTAGTTAGCTCTCCATTATCAGTAGCTATGCTGGCTATCGGCTAACAGTGAAAACTGCGGAAGGGACGGAAAGCCAATTTGTGTTTTAGCGCATTTGCCCTGCTGTGCGTTTTTGTGGTCTTCCTTTGTGGCTGGTTCACTGACTTTTGGTTGAAGCATGATGGAACTTGGTGTTTTGGAGTCTGTGAGGTCTCTGTGAGCTAACGAGCCATTGTTTACCTGGTTACATGAAGTCTGGCAAATTCTGGGCTCAGTTGTCTGTGTTTAGCGGACTTATGTGCATTTACGCAGCTGCTCTTTTAATCATTGCTTGTTTTTGCTGTGTTTGGTGGCTGTAGAAATGGTTTAAATGAGCATTTAGCTGAGATTCTAAGGTTTTGTGGATACTACACATGCTGACATTTGCAAGAAAGGCTTGATGCCATGGAGGGTTGCATGACTCTTGACCTTTAACTGGTTAAGACAGCCTAAGTTAATGTTTGTGATGTCACAAGTATGTGCCACTGCCCTCTGTAGAGTGCGGGGGAATTGTGCTTGCACTTGGACGCATGGACTGAGATGGACTTTATATTTTTACCTCCTTAACTCAAAGTAACATTACGGGTTGTATGAACACTGCTCACTTCATGTATGATAAGACAGCAACTGTTCAACCAGGCCTTGTGAGGTTGGTGAAGATCATGTTTCTTGTTCTTGTTGTGACGTTGTATTGTCATGTCTGCCTCTCATGTTTCCTGTTTTACTTTGAAGATCTGTGTCCTATGTCAGTGTAGTCGGCTTTGCTTGTTATTTCAGATTAGTGTCAGCTGTTTCCCCATGTGTTTCCATTTCCCCTAATCACCCCTGTGTGTTTCTGTTCGGTCCTTGTCAGGTCATCTGTTGTTCTCATCATGTTCTCCACGTCATGTTTCTAAGTTTCATGTCAGGGTTTTTCATGTTGTTTGTTTAGTTCACCCACTTTAGGTTAATGTTAGTTTTGATTCAGTTTGCCTTGCCCTTTGTTTGTACCTTTTTTTTTTTTAAACAGCTCGCTTTTTGTTAATACGAAGTTTTGGTTCCACGTTCCTTTTGTGTCTGCATTTCAGATCCTCTCCTCACATTCATACAGTCTGCCTCAGCCAGACTGTGACAACTGTTTTATTAGACCGGACATGTTCAGAGCTGTTGTCCCTTCTCCATTATCATCAGATTTTTCCTTTGCTTATGCACTAAAGGAGTTATTATGATGCTGTATCACTTAAGCTTGTTAACTTGTTCATATTAGTTGTGTTTTCAACAAAGTGCAGATTATTATTTTTTTCATGCACGACAATTAGAGGTCACTTAAGCCAATAGAATCACGGTAACATCACCACATTTACACCAGTTCCACCAAATCAGAAGTTGCATGCTGCAAATCCACTTATCCTTATCAGGGTCATGGGGGGCGCTGGAGCGTACCCCAGCTGTCATTGGGCGAGAGGCATGGTACTCCCTGGACCAGTCGCCAGTCTGTCACAGGGCTAACACACAGAGACAACCATTCGCACCTATGGGCAATTTAGATTGATCAATTAAGCTATCCCCACTAACTGCATGTGTTTGTATTGTGGTAGGAAGTCGGAGTACATGAACATGCAAACTCCACACAGAAAGATCCCGGCCTGATGGTGGAATTGAACTCAGGACCTTTAGCAACAGTGCTAACCACCCTGCCACCATGCTGGAAATACAAATGACCCTAAATTGAAGGCACATGCCGTCGTCCAGTCACGTGTCTGTAACTGGGTAGAAAATGGCAATTGTTGGCTCTGAAGTATTGTTTATCAAAACATGAAGTTTATTAAGCATGAAGATTATGTTTAGCCTTCTTTTGCAGCTGGTTCAGTGCATTTTGGTCAGAGCACGACAAAACTTGCAGTTTTAGAATCAGTTAGATCTCTGCTATTAGAAAATGTGTTGTTTGCTTGGTTACATGAAATCGAGAGTATACAGGGTTCGGTTGTTTGTGTGTACGTACATTTTGTGAAGTGACATAACTGTTATTTTAATTGTTTTTTGTTTTTGATGTCTTTGGTGGCTGTAGGAAAGCTTTAGATTTTCTTTGAGCTGAGATTTAGAGGTTTATATGGATACCACACATGATATTATTTATATTTACATAACATACCGGACCTCACGGTGAAACAAATGATAAATGATTCAGTTTGGTTTTCAGACTCTTCTAATTGTGTCTGTTCAATTCAGTTCAATTTTATTTATACAGTGAAACAACAGTCGCCTCAAGGTGCTTTACATTCTAAGGTTGACCCTACAATAATACATACAGAGAAAAACCCAACAATCATATGACCCCCTATGAGCAGCACTTTGGCGACAGTGGGAAGGAAAAACTCCCTTTTAACAGGAAGAAACCTCCGGCAGAACCAGGCTCAGGGAGGGGCGGGGCCATCTGCTGTGATTGGTTGGGGTGAGAGAAGGAAGACAGGATAAAAAACATGCTGTGGAAGAGAGACAGAGGTTAATAACAGATATGATTCAATGCAGAGAGGTCTGTTAACACATAGTGAGTGAGAAAGGTGACTGTAAAGGAAAAACTCAATGCATCATGGGAATCCCCGGCAGCCTACGTCTATTGCAGCATAACTAAGGGAGGATTCAGGGTCACCTGGTCCAGCCCTAACTATATGCTTTAGCAAAAAGGAAAGTTTGAAGCCTAATCTTGAAAGTAGAGATAGTGTCTGTCTCCTGAATCCAAACTGGAAGCTGGTTCCACAGAAGAGGGGCCTGAAAACTGAAGGCTCTGCCTCCCATTCTACTTTTAAATACTCTAGGAACAACAAGTAGGCCTGCAGAGCGAGAGCGAAGTGCTCTAATAGGGTGATATGGTACTACAAGGTCATTAAGATAAGATGGGGCCTGATTATTTAAGACCTTGTATGTGAGGAGCAGGATTTTGAATTCTGGATTTAACAGGAAGCCAATGAAGGGAAGCCAAAACAGGAGAAATCTGCTCTCTCTTTCTAGTCCCTGTCAGGACTCTTGCTGCAGCATTTTGGATCAGCTGAAGGCTTTTCAGCGAGTTTTTAGGACTTCCTGATAATAATGAATTACAGTAGTCCAGCCTGGAAGTAATAAATGCATGAACTAGTTTTTCAGCGTCACTCTGAGACAGGATATTTCTAACTTTAGAGATGTTGCACAAATGGAAGAAAGCAGTCTTACATATTTGTTTAATATGTGCGTTGAAGGACATGTCCTGGTCAAAAATGACTCCAAGGTTCCTCACAGTGTTACTGGAGGCCAAGGTAATGCCATCCAGAGTAAGAATCTGGTTAGATGCTGTGGAAGACATCCAGATAACCTTCTCCCACCAACGATGTGGAGATCCAACCCTTTTAGATCCAATTAAATTCAAGACACTCAAAAAGATTCTCTGGAAAAGAGCAGAATTCTTGGAACAGAGTTTAATACATTGAATTATATGAACAGCAGGAAAAATACATACAGACATTTAGCAAGAAAATTAGAAAGCAGAAAGCAAGCAAAGCAAAACCCCGGGGTGTACAGCCTTAAGCCCAGACAGTAGAGCAACACAGAGACGGACAGAGAGAAACAGCAGAGGGGAAAAAAGTGCTGGGGTGTCCTCTGGTCCCCTAATATATAGGGACCAGTATCCCCGCCCCCTGCTGCTGGGTAACTTTCCCTCCCGTCCTCCAGCCAAACACAGCTGCAGGGGTCAGGTAGCGGCCAAGGACTCCGGCTACCCTTTGGCTTTGGCTTATCACAACAGGTCATGACACGGTGTCTGTGAAGGTTCTCAGTCATCCAGGTCATCGTAGTCTAAGGAGCTTGGAAAGAAAAGCGTCTGGACTTCTTTAAGTTGCTTGAAGACGTTTCACCTCTCATCCGAGAAGCTTAGCACCTCGGAAGAAGTGAAACGTCACATTGACTGCCCTGTTACTGTACCACCTTAATAAAACATGGTGAAGCAAAATGTCTTGTGCTTAAGACTCTACATGAAAGTTAAAATATATATGTTCAGTGCACACAGATATATAGTGTATATAGTTACATAGTTATACATATCATACAAACATCTACCACATCACCATATTTCTAAGATTTTCAGGGCCAAGTACAATAACCTCAGTTTTATCTGAATTTAGAAGTAGAAAGTTAGAGTTAATAATGAAGTTATCAACTGTTTTCAGAGCCTCCCTTTCAGCTGCTCGTCAGTGGCTTGACTGAACCTCATTCCCTCCTTTCCTTTTTGGTGATTCTTCATCCCAGTTAAATAATTCAGACAATTCTTGACATTTGATTGGCTCTAGTGTTCTACGGTCTTTAATGTAAGACAGACACTTTTCTCAGGCCTGTGAAGAAAGCAGTGAAGTTTGTGGCTCAAAAGCTGAGGAGCTGATCTGTGGATGTACTTAAAGACAAAGATGATGAAATAAAAGTTTACAGTTTTAGAATAAGAAACAAAATAAGAAACAAGAGATGGACTTCATTCATCGTGAAAAACTGTCACCCTCAGCTGTGGTTTCTTTTCAGAATTAAATTACAACAGTTGAGGTGGAAAAGTTTTCCATTATTCATTTGGACATGCTGATCTAATGAAGATGAATCTGAGGGAAATAGAATTTCTGACAGCAGTAAATAAAAATGGTCCCTGAGCTCAGTATGTTTGTGACTCTGAGATGGAGGTGAAACATGTGAAGCTGGGCTGTGGTTTACTGCTCTCTTCCTGTCACAGACACTGTTTGACATCTGTTCATCTGTTGGTTTTTGTTCAGGCTGCAGGGATCATTTCTCACTGTGGGGACCAACTTTAACACAGTTACAGTAGTAGGTGGCTGAATGATCAGGATTAACTTTCTCTATCTTCAACTCATAGCTGTTCTGTTTATTCTCAGCTGAAAAATCATCTTTCTGAGGATGATCATAACCTGAGTAAACATAACCACTATTCTTATTAATAAAAAGAATCACTCTGAATGTTTCTTTTTCTTTCTTTTGATACCACCATACTTCATTGAAATAACACTGTTCAGTCCCTCCACAGCTGAAGGAGACACTTTCTCCAACTCTCCTGGTCAATGTTAAATCGTCCTGAATCAGTTGTTCTGCTGCCATGGTAACCAGTGCTGTAGAGACACAGACAGATAGATGAAGGTTAGTGTGACAGTGTTTGTTACAGGTTGACTTTGTTGGCTCCTGATTGGCTGGAAACACTCACCTGAACACAGACAGCACAGAGCAGCAGCTGGGAGGAAAAGCATTTTGTGCAGTGGTGTTTCCTCTGGTGAACCTGGGGAGAAGTGGCGCTCTGATGCAGCTGAGGCCAAACAAGGACGAGCTGTGAGATCAGACGAGGGCCACGTGGTTTCTAACAGGTCCTCAAAGCTCCCATCAGCCCCTGCGGCCCACAGATAAGACTGCTGCTGCTGATTGACAGCTCAGCTGAAGCTGCTGTGGTTTCATCGTCTTCATTTCAATCTGACAGCAGATCCAAAAATCTGGGTCACATGATGCACAAACACTCAGAAACATTCATGTTGCTGTGAATTTACTAACACACACTGTTATCTGTGGTTTAACAGCTGTGATGAAAACTCTGAACGTACAAACTAAATATAACGAAACTATAAAGAAAAATACAAACATAAAAAATAATATTCTGTAAAAATCATTTAAAAGTTCATAAATTATAAACAAAGGACTTTAAAAGAATAAAATCTCATGAAACATAATTTATAGTCAAATTCTTTTTTCTTTTTTTAGTTTTTAAGGTTTTAGCTTCTGTGAAGCACTTTGAGATTTTTATCTTGAAAGGTGCTCTATAAATAAAGTTTTACTTACTTACTTACATGTGGTTTGGTTGTGTGTTTAAAATATGTTTATCTTTGTGAATCAAAATGAATAAATAATATTCACAGCATCTCATTTTTAATTGTCCTGTTTTATCGACGACGGTTTTAAGAATCATTAAAATGATGATCATCAATTCTAATATCTATAAACAGTAATAAAAACAGGGCTGTGTTTCACGTCAGCTTCATTTATTTGTAGCCATGGTTAGATTTCATCTGCAGCAGGCAGTCATCCACCTTTACACACACATTTACACAACAGTACAAAAGTAGGAATATTTGGAAACATCTCTGTGATCTCTATAAGACAAAAGGATGGGAGAGGCTGGTGTGGTCTCAACACTGTTCACAGTGTTTCCTTCAGTGCTGCTGACAGCGTCTCACAGCGTGCTGTGATACCTGATACCTTGTAAATGAGTCATTTACCTCAGAGCCGATTTTTAGGCTCTCGCCTTTAGTTCATGTTTGTTTTCATCACTCGTTGTCGTCACACCGAACCTCCTGTAACAAACTTCACTTAATTCTTCGCCATCGAGCGTCTGAGTTTGTCTGCGCCTGAGTCCACTCCTCCATGACAACATCTGTTTCATATTTGCTCTTTTTCACTTCATAGTAAATCACTTAACTTGTTAGAGATTATTTACCCTGACATAAAACACAAATCTGTGGAATAAATCTCATCAGATTTTATATTTGCATCTAAGATTTTAAAATCACAGATTCTTTAAAAGCATCACTAAAGTTCAGCGAATTTCTAATTGATCCTCCTGCACTTGTGTCAAATATGGACACGCCTTTGTCCTCATGAAGGTTTGCCTTCACTCAGGCCCATGCCCTGCTGTTCCTACCATGCCAACATACAGACACATGTCAGGCAATGAGATGGAATAAAGTTGAATCAAACCTTGAAACACAGAGATGGATGATATTTTATACCTTTCATTTATAAACAGTCAAAGCAGACGGGGTCATTTTTGAGCCCAAAGGAAAACCTGATTATTTGCTGCCAGTAAAAAACTTGAAGTCGTTTAAAAACAGCTTCCTACATTAACTTTGACATAAAGCCGTCTGTGATCATCTGTTAAAGCGACCGACTCTGGTTGTGAAACAATGATCACAATAACTGATCATTTCATGTATTTTTTACACTGAATTGATCGACAATTTATACTTTAAAAAACACTGAAATGAAGTGGGCACATTTGTGACCCTGAGGACCACAGGTGTGTGGAAATCGGGACATTATGAGGGTTAAATCTTAATATTCATATCAACAGAATTTACAGCACAGCGTGGGTGAACTTAATAAATATTCAGCACTGGTTCAATCATCAAATTGATGAATGTTCTTTGTTTGAGTTTGCCTCTCTGTGCTGCTCTTAATTATAATAATTATGTTTTATTTCAATTATATTATTTGTATAAATTGTACTAGTCTGAATAATTAAGCTGATTAATCAATGACACATTTTGATTAAACATTTTACATATTTATGATTATTAGAAAAAGATGGAAAGATGCTCAACATCCATCTGAACTGATGGTGTTTTGTGAAATTGTTTTTACAAATCTTGTCTTAATTTATTCCCTTTTTCAGTGTTTTTAAATCATAACGGTTCAACTTGAGTTCTGTGGGATTTAATGTTCAGACTTCATCTTGTATTTGTCTTTTGTGATCGTACTAAACATCAACTGTGTAACAGCTCTGAGTTCACACTTTGTTTCTCTCACACACATGAACACAGATGCTTCCTGAACAACTTGAAGCAGAGTTCATGCTTGTAACTGTCATTGTGTTATTAAAGTGAAAGCCACAGCTAACGGTGTGGAGGCTGCAGAGCAGAAACCCACACAGCCCGTCTGCTGCAGGAGAGCAAGTTTATGATCTGTGAATGCTGCAGTCACACAGGTTATGTATCACAGAAGAAATGAGAAGCATATTCTTAACATTCAAATCTTTATTTTTACTTCAGACAAATAACTACACTGTTATTTTGTTATGGTGGGATCTGAATGCATCAGTTTTTCTGCAGAGATGTACAAAAGAAATCTTCACATAAAGAATCTACACTTTTACAAACACATCAAACATGTTTATTTGTAAATTTATATTACAGAGTTTAAGATGATTAAATGAGAAAAGGTCAAATGCTCAGTAATGAAACATTGAACCAACCAGAAGTTAATTTACATTTCTGACTGCTGACTGGAGGAAATCTGATGGTGAGAAAAGGCGAGCAGGAAACAGTCAGTCAGCATGTGTGCAGTTGGTGGACGCTCCCTTGTTTGTGAGCAGCATCAGCAGAGAGAGTCCACAGCAGTACACCAGACTCTTCACTATCAGCACTGTGTACAGCAGGCAGAGCAGCTTCACCCTGCACTGAGACTGGAAGGACACTGAAGGACAGACAGACACAAAGAGACAGACAGACAGTCGGGTTATTCCTCTCAGATCAAGGAGAAAAAGTCCAAATAGAAACAGTCACAGCTTCTTCTTCAAGTGGATGAATTGATGTAGTGTTTGTGTCCACTTGGGGGCAGAAGAACTCCACAAGCAGCTAACAAACTGATCTCTGACATATTATGGTCTGTCTGCTGTTTGGTGCTGAGCAGCTAGTGTACAGTGGCTTTATCAGAGCTTGTTGGATGAAGATTTGATCAATTAGTGCAACTTTAAGAGCCTAAACTTGTTCCAGCTGCCTCATTGGACATTGGAGCTGTCCATGCAGAGAGGCAGCAGGTGATCTTACAGTCAGCTGGCTGCAGAGCTGGCAGGTCTGCTGGCTCTCTCTCTGGAGGACAGGAGGCTGCTGGAGCTGGAAGCTCTGAAACAGAAAAGGAGTCAAATGTTTGGAGCTGCAGTGAGAAATGTCAGTCCTCTGCTGCTCTGCTCTCTTTGACAGCATCTCCACATGAAGCTGAATCACTGCTGAACACAGTCACCAAGCCTTCATTACCTTGTTGTGTTCGGGCCTCCACTGTGCCCCCCTCGTGCTTCACCCAGCAGCTGTATTTATATGTGTCAGAATGGCTCCCATCAACCATCCTGATGGCAATGGTGCGTCCCGCCTCTCTGAGCTCCAGCTGCTCTCCCTCAGCAGGGGGCAGCTCCTCCGCTTCTCCGCCGTTCTTCTTCTGTCTTTTCCAGGAGAACTGGACCAGAGGAGGAAACATGGCTGAGGCCACACACAGCAGGGAGCTGTTCCCCTCCAGGTGGGCTCTGGATGCTGCTGGGTACACGCTCACCACGGGCTTCACTACCTGCTCATCTGAAGTTTGACAGCAGCAACAAGCAGCACAGACACACATTCACACAGTCAGCAGCAGCTTCCAGCACTGCACTGCATTCAGTCTGATCCTGGAAACTACATGGACTCTGATCACTAAACTACTCATCAGCACAAAGTTCACTACATACACTGGATTCAGCTTCATATCAAACACAGTCATCACCTCATGTCATCATGGCTCACATGAGGAACACTCAGCATGGTTTTAAAGTCAAATTAAATTCATTTCAGTTATTTCGTTATGTGCTCACTAATGGCCGGATCATATGGTGGTTTCTGGCCCTCCAGGCTTTTAAGTTCATAGTGGTCCATAGGATGGGGGTTCAGATGGCTGTGGCTGATTTCCTGCTGGGGGTGTGTGGCGGAGTGTGGTTGGTGGCTCGGTTGCAAGGGAGGAGTCAAACAGAGTGTTCAGGGTGTGGCGACTGGGAAGGCTTGTTTTCGGAGCATAGCAAGCATCATATAATCATCCCTTCCCTTTCAGTGGCAGCCAGGCTGGAGAGGAAGACAGTTTCTGGAGCAGTGAGCACCGAAAAGTGCTAAAGCAAACAATGACATTACGAACAAATAAACAAAAGCCCAACACGAGTTTCTGCGTCCTGTCTGGTCCTTTGGGTTACACACACTTTAGCCTTTCCCACTCATTTTCCTGTTTAGAAGCAAAGTCACCCTCTGCAATGTAGGCAACAGAAAATAGAGATATATTTTTTATTTTCCTTCTTTTTTTCAGATTTTAGTATAATTCGATTAAAAAAATAGACTAGAGTTTGCGTTTCCATATTTTAATATTATTTTATCATTATGTCAATATAGCACAAGGTTCACCTAGCTTTGCACAAAAATTAAAAAAAACTTTTTTTTTTTCATTTCAACTGTTTGATATGCATCAACCAGTTTTAGCCAATCATACTTTTTGTTGGCTCCTCCACATATCCATAAACATTGCGCCGGACATTTTTTCTATCCTCGTGATATAAAAAAGGAAAAAAAATACGATATGCTGTTTCTTAATTCTTATGTATAAATATGTGTTTGTTCCCCATAAGCACCGTAACTGTAGTTTAAATGTTTGAGATGTACAGTACATACATTGAACAGCCACAGCATGAAAATCACCTGCCGATCACTGTGTAGCATTAGGCACTGGGGTACTGGATCCTTTGGTCCTGTGGGTTGCTGAGTGGGACTTCCATGGATCAGGCATGTTCAGGGTCATCCCACTGATACTCAGATTGGAATAGGAAGGAGGTTGAGTCAGGGCCTTTGGTTCTTTGCTGTAATCTTTTAATTGTTCCTGAACAGTTCTTTGAGTGCAAGGGACACATTTAATTTAAAATCTGTCAGTGGTTTTACTGTTGTGGCTGATCAATATAACGTAACTGAAGTTAACATTACATTTGACCCATGGGAAGAATCAGTGCCACAAAACATTTTATGACTGAGGACAAAATATATTTTTCCAATTAATCATTGTTAATATGAGTGAGTTGCTGTGTGGGGTTTTTTTTTCCCACGCTGATATCCACTTGCAATCACGCCCATTCAGATAACCAATTAAGCCAAGCCCACTAACTGCATGTCTTTGGACTGGACATGGAAACATTCTGATAGCATGCAAACTCCACAAAGAAAGAGCCCAGGCAGATGGTGCATGTGAACCTAGTACCTTCTTGCTTTCGACATCTACGTTTATCTGTATTTTTAAAATGTGAAAATAAATCCAATGCCCACACTTTTGGTTTGCAATGGGATCGTTCTGATGATTATTTATTACAGCTTGATTTCACAAGCTTCTAGTATATTTTCTCAATACTGTCACCTATTGATCCATATCCCATCCCTCATCACAAAAGCATAAAAAACATAATACAAGCACTTTAACATAAAAAAACTCATTACAGAAAATAGATATTAAGATTTAAAATATGTAATTTATTACCAATTTCCTTGAAATTGTTAGTTATAGGAAAAAATACATCCTTCCGTCCGCTTCTGCTGATTCAATTCAGGCTTAAAGACAGACAGCTTTTCACAGCTTTGATATCCACTTGCTACAAAACTAGAACTTGATTAAAAAAACGCCAAAAAAAAACTTGTTGAAATCACTTACATACAAGGTCTTCTGAAATCCCTTCATTTGTTTTACAGCGTTCACATAATTGTCAATACTGTAAAACTGTACTCTACAAACTGTTGTCTGCAGGGGATATCACCATTTAAAGATATTCTGGCTGGCGTAAAATTAATGTAGCACGTGGCTCTCCCAGTCTGAAGCCTGGATACAATGGCTCAGTGAATTCAGTGTGGAAAGTGTGCAGGTGAATCATGGTCTGTGAAGACACTGCATAGAAGGTCAGCGTGCCAGCTGTCCAGTCTAAGAACACTCCAACCCTCTTGGAGTTGAAATAGGGAACAGATATGGGTGCATCATCATTCTTATTGTGCCACACGGTGTATTTGCCTTTGCAGTAGCGTAGACTCCAGGACTGATCATTGTAGCCAAGGACTGGTTCATTCCCTTTACCTTTCCTGCTGATTCCTTTATATGCAACTCCTATACCCATCCATTCCCCAGACCACTCTATTTCCCAGTAGCACCGATCACGGAGACCCTCATTACAAAGCACTTGTCCCCAGTCTTCAAATCTCTCTGGGTTGTCAGGGTATTTCTGACTTTCTTCCAATCGTTTCATTTTCTTCTTGTCTTCAGAAAAAGATAGTTCTGAATGTGCTGTATTCATGTTCACAGTCAGCTCTTGTGCATCTGAAAAAAAAGATTTCAGTTTTGTTTTTTGTGCCCCCATCCAGTATTAAAACTTGAAATGTCACTGGTATGTTTGTTTAAAAATAATAACAAAAAGTCTCACATTTCTTCAGAGCTGATTTTAAGTAACACTCCCCACTGTCACTTATCCTAGGTAAAATCAAAGATGTTATTTTCTGCTAATCTAGAGTACATGAAAAAAATAACTTTTATTTAACTGTAAGTGTAATTTAACTCAACTATACCTGATAGTGAGGTGATCAGGGTCGTTCTCTATGGAGGAGAGGTGCTTCATTCCCAACTCCCCAGGATGATTGTAACTCAAGTCCAGCTCCTTCAAGTGTTTGAGGCTGGAGGTCAGAGCTTTAGCCAAAGAGTCACAGCCCGAGTCAGTGATTCCACAGAATGCCAAACTGAAATTTAAATTTAAAGCATATAGAGTTAGTTTCTTTTAGCTATTTGTGTGGCATAAATATCCTGCACCAGGATATTTTCACAAACCTAAGTTTTTCCAGCTGGCATGCAGTATTTCCCAGTCCATCAAGGAGAAGTTTCACTCCTTTGTCTTGCAGGTCATTATCACTCAAGTCCAGCTCCTTTAGACACGAACTAAATAGAACTTTGGAAAGCATCTCACAGCATTTCTCAGTAAGGTTGCATTCTTTAAGCCTTAAAAAACAGAAAAAATAACCACATGCTAGTATATTTTGCAGGGTTAAGAGGCTGCCGTACAATATAAAATAGTAGATGATGCCAAGTTAAAGCACTGTATTAAAAAATTGTTAAATAAATATTAAGTCAGGGCCAATGTCTGTGATTCCACATATTGTCGATCTGAGTAAAGCATATTAAGCTTAATTTACAGTAAGTAACATACGGTGTTATTTTTTTAATTATTTAGCTATGAAGAAGAGAGTGAATTTGATCTGGTGTGTTTGTTTCAGCTGTGTTTTTAGCATCATAATAATTGTCACATTTAAAAATAATATTGTATGTCATATGAACATTACAGAGTATTGTTGTAATTTACTCACAAAGCTATTTTGGATTCCTTAATCACCGGTAACAGCTGCTGGAGACCCTCCTCAGATCTGGAATATTTTCTCAGATCAAACTCATTCAACTCATCCTTGGATGTCAGCAACACAAAAACCAGAGCAGACCAAAGTGAAGGTGAAAGTGTGATCTCTGACAAACTACCAGAACTCAGACACTTCTGGATCTCCTCTACAAGAGACTGGTCATTAAGCTCACTGAGGCAGTGGAAGAGATTGATGCATCTTTCTGGGGAAAGAGTTTGACTGATTTTCTCCTTGATGTACTCAATAACTTCCTCATTACTTGGTAAAGTACTCCTCATGGTGGCAAGAATACTCTTCAACTGATCTGATTCCTGTGAGAGGCCAAGAAGGAAGCGGAGAAAAAGATCAAGCTGACCATTCTCACTTTGCAAGGCCTTATCCACTGCACTTTGGAGAAGGCCAGTTACTTCAGTAGAAGCCTCTCGGACAGTGAGGGATCCTTCTGGTTCCAACAAGTTTAGGTTAGAGCAAATGAAGGTGTGGAAAACATACACTGCAGCAAAATACTCCTGAATGCTGAGGTGCACAAAGCAATATGATCTCTTTAGATGAATTCCAAAATCATTCTTTGAGATCTCTGTGAATACTCCTGAATATACTGCAGTGTCGCTGACATTTATTTCGTACTCGCTGATTTCATTCTCATAGAAGATTATGTTTCCCTTCAGTAGCTGCTCAAAGGCTAGTTTTCCAAGCTTCAAGATATTCTCTTCATTCATTTTGACCTGTGATTGGGTTTTGCAAACCTCTCCACTGAGTGAATACTTCTGACATTTGATCAATGAGTTGTGCACAAGAAAATGTGTGTACATTTTTGTCAATGTGTTGGGCATTTCTCCTCTGCTCTCGTGGCTTTTTTCTTCTAAAATCTTCTGCAGGACAGTGGCAGATATCCAGCTGAAGACTGGAATATGGCACATGATATGAAGGCTCCTGGTTGACTGAACATGTGAAATGACTCTACTGGCCATGTTTTGATCAGAGATTTTTTTCCTGAAGTATTCTTCCTTTTGTGGATCATTAAATCCTCGTATCTCTGTCACGCGATCAACACAGTTAACTGGAATGCGACGTGCAGCTGCGGGTCTGGTGGTAATCCAGATGTGCGCAGAGGGCAGCAGGTTCCCCTTGAACAGATTTGTGAGAAGCAAATCTACTGGAATTTGCTCTGAGACACAAGAACGAGGCTCATTGTTGTTGAAGTCAAGAGGAAGCCGGCACTCATCCAGCCCATCAAATATCAGCACAAGCTTATATTTGCTAAAATCTGAAATTCCTGACTCTTTTGCCTCTGTGAGAAAATTGTGAAGAAGTTCTGTTAGAGTGCATCTTCTCTCCTTCATCAGATTCAGCTCCCGAAATGGTAAATTAATAAGGAGCTGAATATCCTGGTTAACTCTTCCTTCTGCCCATTCAAGATTAAACTTCTGCACAGAGATAGTTTTTCCAATACCAGCAATGCCTGTAGTGAGCACAGTTCTGATGAATCTACGGGATCCACAAAGAGAATTAAATATGTCTTCGCATTTGATTTGCTTATCTTTTGTCATTGATCTCCTCGATGCAGCCTCAATCTGCCTGACCTCATGTTCATTGTTAACAGTTTCACTGAGTCCTTCTGTGATGTAGAGCTCAGTGTACACCTTGCTGAGAAGAGTCTGGTCCCTATGCCGTACTGTTCCCTCATAAATGTATTCAAACCTTTTCAGTTTTTGTCTGAGTTTGCGCTGGCAGACATCAAGCTCGCCATAAATATCTGGTTGTAAAGAGAAAAAAAGAAGAACGCAAACAGCTTATTAAAAAACATCAAAGATATATTTTTTCAATAAGAGATCACAAAAACAAACCATAAAACTAATTCTGTACTATTTGCACGTTTTGTCCTTACATTTCTCCAGTTTGTTAGCAAGCTCCTTTTGGCCAATTTCATTTAAGACGTGTAATGTAATCCTCAAAACCCCTTCACTGGCACTCGTGTCTTGCTTTGTATTTTCAGTAGACGGATGGTCTTCATCTGGCTTTTCCCTTTCAGTAGAATAGCGTGACAGATGTGGAAAGAGCATCTTTTTATACCTTCCAATTTCACTCATAAAAATCTCCATGCCATGGGTTTCCACCAGCTGCAATAGAAAAACTTTTTTTTTAATCCCCTTTTTTTGTTATATATATGATTATTATGATTATGATTATTATTGTTTTTTTACACAAAAGCATATCCCAGCATATCTATGAGAGGCGTGATCTTAAAACAACTTTTTTTTTTTCAAAAGCTGTTATTAAGGGAATATAGATTTTTTTTCAGCAGACCTTAAATATGACATCTCCATCCAGCTCCTTTGTCTCTGGAAAATCATGCCGGTCCCTTAAAATGAATATTGATAAAGTTATAAAAAAAATTTCAGCTCAATAAAACCAAGTAATTGTTATTGTGATGCTGAATTTTCAATTATTAGCACAGAAAATAGACACCAACTATAAACTGCTCTGTCATCTTAAGAGTTTTTCAGTTATGAGGTATCATTAAGTGGAAAGTTTGACTTCCTAGTGGCAAAACTTAAAGAATCTCCTGTACCACTAGTGTATTTCACATGGAACCAACATTCTGCACAAATACATTGGTTATTATCTATAACTAAATAATTACCATGACATGAATAGGGGGGAAATCTCCATTAAGGTTCTATTGAATATCTTTTACAGTTACAAGACTGACACAGATTCAAATCATCGATTCCAGACTTCCCTCACCCCAGCCTCCTCCTCCAGCTCATCTTGGGAGACACTGAATTGTTCCCAAACCAGCTGAGAGCACCTGGGAGGTGTCCAGGAGGCATACTAGTCAAATGCCTGAATGACCTCAACTGGCTCCTTTCGATGTGGAGAAGCAGCAGCTATACTCTGAGTCCCTTTCAAAAGGCCAGGCTACAAACACCATCTCTAAGGAAGAGCCCAGCCACCCTTGGAAGGAAACTAATTTCTGCTGCTTGTATTCACAACCTCATTGTTTCAGTCACTACGTGGAGCTTGTGACTAGGGCTGCAACGATAACGAACATAATCAATGATGTCGTCTATAAAAATTTGTCAACGAAGAATTTTATTTTCAATCTGTCATATACTAATACTACGTAAATGTGTTTTTGGTACCACAATTCACTACAGGAAGCAACGGGGGGAGTATCGCCTATATCGTGTGCCAAGACTGCACTCAGTACTAACAAAGAAGAACGTACCATAAACAGAAGGACAAAAGAGAATGCAAATGGAGATTTCAAAAATGTGAAAGCATTTCACAGAAAACCAAGTTGAATGTAGACTGTTCAAAGTGGAGCTTTCTTCCGTGACAGCACTACTGCAGGAGCATTTAAAACGCTGGTGTTGTGCCAAGGTAGCTAAATCCTAAAGAATTTGTTTCTCCTGCATTGGGAGCACGCGCTGGGCAGAGAGGGTGGATCCAGTTGACGCTGCCTCCATTCCAATCAACTGTATTTGGAAGGAGTGATGTTTTACGATCAAAAAACAAACGGTTTTTAAGATCAGTGTAGTGACATTAACAGAAAATACACTTGTTGTCCTCATGTGTTATTGGACGAGATTACTTCAAAGCATTTTGCCTGATAATCATTTGTATCGTCCTGTAACTTGACTGTATAAAAAGGATAAAACTTCCAAAATTTCAGGAGTAATAAGTGATTGTAAGAAGTGTTTGTGAACTAAAAATGTGGGATACTGTTTGTCTGTCATTTGGACAGCCCAGTGCAGGGGAAACAAATTTTGTCATGGTCTGGGTGAATGCCAGTGTTTGTCCACAGAGCCGGCAGTTCCACCTCTGGGAGGAGCCACCGTGTTCCTGTTCATTGCTCTCACCAGTGGGTAATTAAGCTGTTGACTTGTAAGGCAGCGCTCTCAACTTCTCTTTGCCAGCTAACCACACTATCAGTTTACCAGACGCTGCCGCCCCAGTGTTATCTGGTCACTGGACTTCTCGACAGTCTTCATAGTTACAGTTTTTGCTCACTCCACTCACCTGGCGTATATAGATATATAGATATAGATATGTATATGAGTTAAACTATTTAATCTGCATTGAACACTACACCAACAGAGAAACAACCACATTTGTGATTAGTAATGGTCTTTTCTGTTTTACTTGTATTAAGCACAGGTGTATAGATGAGTTTGTCCTGAAAAGATGCTTATGGACCTCTCAAATGGGTGAAGTCATGACAGAGAGCACCTTCAGCATAATTATCAGCAGCTGGGAACCTCATCTCAAAGATAAGCCACACTCAGAGCATGTCCACTCCAACTGTGAATTCATAAACTGAATTATCTCTAAACTTTTATTTTGGAATGAAAAATAAAACTTTTTTATTTTCATTTGAAGCTTTTTTTTTAACCTAATGAACAAGGTTTTTTTGCACATTTTTTTTTTGTTTAAATACTACTAGCACATTAATTTACATTATTTAATAATCGTATTTATTTCATTTTTATTTTTATGGTCCTATTGAGTAATGTTAAAAATACATTTGATTATTTTCATATTCATATGTTTCCTGGGTAATTATTCTAATTTGCTGCAGGACGAAACAAGAGGGTGATATTGACAGGTTGGCAGAATTGAGCAGGTGAGTTGCTGGAGCCTGGAACATGCGGTTTGACCACAAGAAGCGGAGATGAGAGGTATTGAAATAATTGTTGACTAAACGACTAACTGAGGAAAATTTTTGAAGATTAGTCAATTAAAAAAAAATTGTTGGTTGCAGCCCTACTCTTGACCAAATTTAAGGGCCAGAATACAGATTAACCAGTAAAACTTAGCATTTATGTTCTGCTCTCTCTTCACAGCAGCAGATTGGTTGCACCAATGCTGCACCAACACATCACAGAGTATACAATTAAATATAACTTATGCAATAAATGCAAGCACAATTTAAAGAATGAAATACACCTGTCCATTTTTTCTTTTGTAAAATTTGTACGATTCTTCATGGATCTGTCGCTACCCATGGATATGCAGGATGAGTCCTCCAGCTCTGTCCCACTGGGAGAATCTTCAGTCTCTTTAATAGCTTCCATACCTATAAATTTACAGAGATAAAATGATCCTTTGCAAAGCTGTCAACATTTAGAATACAATACATTTTACTTTCTCCATAAAGCAGTGATAACCACATATGAATATAATACAGAGAAGTCTAAACATTTAAAATTATCACACATATCTGAGTCCAAATATCACACACACACACACACACACACACACACACACACACACACACACACACACACACACACAAATCTATCAGCTTGCACTAAAAAAAATGCCTTCAATCAGCTTGTCTTTTTAAATGTGAAAAATTAAATCACAGGAGTTTAGTAAGTATTTCCTGAGATTTGCATATCTGGCTGAACAGCAAAAATCATGCAAGGGGCAGCAAAGGAATATGCGTCACGCTTGCAGTAGGGTGGAAGAAGAATGAAAGGATGAAAGGAAACTACTGAAATGCCCAGACTTCTACATTTTTCGACATTTATATAAAGTTACCTTTGTCTAAATTAGCTGAAAAGTTCAACTAAACAAGAAGCAAAGTGAATGTGCTTTGACATAAACAAGAGGCTATTTTAAGCACTACATTAACACCGGCCCTGACAGGCAGGACGCTCTCACTTTGTGCGTGTGTGTGAGAGCGAGAGAGTGGGTGCGGTTGATTTCCTGTAACTCTTGCCGAAACCTATTCCTGGAAGTCACAAACAGTTACAGAAACAAAATGCTGCTTACAAACAAATCCATCGGTAACAATGATGACATCATATATGACCTAACTGTTAGTTGTGAAACTACTTCAAATGAAATTTTCAAACAACAGTAGCTCAGCTAAAAAGGGCAAATCGACTGTGAAACTGCTAGTACGTGAAGCCGAACTGAATTGAATACAAACGCTCGAAAAGAAGTTGAAACGGAAACTTCACCTCACATAAAAACATAAACTTTGTCCCTGCATGCGTTTGGAAAATCACCTAATCTTCACAACCAATGCAGCAACATTAACCAGTTTATTCAGCTTTTCTGTTCACATTGTCAAGCAGGAATAAAAAATTGCCTTTACCTGCTCTTTATGTGGCTGTCATTTGCTTTTTTTCAGGTTCTTTTTTTTTTTCTTTTTTTTTGAAATGGGCGTTTCTCAAGTGTTGGCGTTTACTGAGTAAACAGTAGCATACTGGGGCGTGTCAAGAAGTGAGGCATGTGGTGGCACTTACCCAAAAGGCTGGCCTGGACTGAATTACGCACCATTGGATGAGAGCATGAATTAGACCAGTAGGAATGTAGTGCATTGGCTGACGTACAGTTTTAAAGCAGTTTATTTAATTATGCTTGTGTTATGCTATTTGTTGCTTCTGCACTTCTATAATTTGGATGCAAGTTGCTTCCAATATTTATATACTTCTTCTTTTGCAAAAGATCGAGCCATCCAAAAACAAAATCACCCCACAGCTGCAACATTAAAGTGATACACATAACAATAGTCAATAACCATGATCTAATATATACGTCACCTAATATTTTGAGACAAATCTGCCTTTCTGGGACCTAGAAAGGCACCTATGTAGCTGTCTATATAGGAGTATATTTACGCAATTTAAATATATACTCAGCAGTTGTTTCATTCGTAACATTTTGTTAGTACTAGGTTGGGCACCCTTTTGCCTTCATTTTTTGTGGCATAGAATTAACAAAGTCCTAGAAACCTTAAGGATTCTGGTCTGTATTGACTGGTTCCAACCCCTGTGCCACATTCGAAGTCACTTAATTACCTTTTTCAATATTCTGATGCTTTGTTTAAACTTCAGTAAGTTGTCTTGACCATACTGTGGAGATACAGAAATTCTTTTATTGCTGCCATATAATCTGCATCATTATAACTGCATTAATAACATTCTTTACAGCATTATTCCATTTAATAATATTTCTCACAGTATTGATACTGCATTACAGCTGTTTATTGAAGATGTCCATTTGAGGATCCTTCCATTATGTTAACTTTTATTACAAGTATGGTTAGAAGTATTTTATACACATTGCATATCTGTGCTTATTTTGAGTTGATGATCGGTTCATTAAGGGTCTTAAGCTTCACTGGCGTGACTGTCCAGGTGATACATGCTGAGCGAAACTAGAACATAGAAGGATAACTGCAATGCATGCTTACAACACATATAATCTAGGAATGTGTCCGGCCTGAGGCCTTAACTCATTTGGTGTCTCAATATATTTTACTCTACTTGGCAACAGATGACCAGAGTCAATAATTAGCCTCAGAGACCCTGAGGGCTTGAAGTTTATTACCTTGTATGAAAGCTGTTATAGAAAAGAGAAGTTCTATGTCTGCTTATAGCTATTAAAGATGTACAAGATGTACGATTAACGGTGACTAATGTCTGGAACCTATTTTAATCTGTCATTGACGCCATGGGGGGGCGTGTACCCCACTGCTTTAAGTGTCCACAACATGTATTTTGGTCAGAAGACACATGTTGATGTTTTCTCCGGGCTGTTAATAAACTCAACGTTTGATTGCACTTTTCTGGGGCCTCCGTGGTTTGTGACACTGCTCTACATTGATCGATTTCGCGACAACTTTGGTGGAGGATGCGGGCACCTTGTAGAGCGCTAGAGGTGTTGCTTTCTGCGGTGGTCGAGCCGGATTAGTGGTCAGACGGGCAGACGTCTCGGGTGATTTCTTGACTACTGTGGGCCCACATGAAAAGGTGAGCACAAACCTCTTAAACTGAAATTGTGCTGTATTTGATTATAATTCTAAAAATGTAGTCAAGAAGTTATCCATTGATCTCTGCTTCGAGTTTTGTTTGGAACGAAAGTGAAACTTTAGTGTTGCATTCAAGGTCGACTCGTAAGAAACAGTATTATATGTCTTAATGCATTGGATTGCTGCCATGGGATTGGGTGATTAGACATTTACATTAATGAACAGTTAAAGAAATTGTCGATCAGTAGGCCCACAAACCCGTATACAGAAAGTTTATTTTGGTTCTGTGATAAAAGAAAGAGGTCCTAAAGTCCTATGAGTTTCACACAGTAGATAATGCAGTTCTGGAGCTGATGTGGGTGAGAGGATTTGCCTAGTACTAACTACCTCAAACTTATCCAGCTAATGCTGTCTTCCCTGCTAACCCTGATAAGAAGAAACGTGAGTAGGCTTGACGGTCAAATCCTATTAGTTGCACCTGTTAACGGTAGCTCCTCTGTTGATTAATTGTTGCACTTGTTATTTTTGGTATGTTTCAATAGCCCGGGCAGCAGGCCAGGCTCCAAGGAAAGATTATTTCATTATGGCTAGGGTAACCTGTTAGAGCATTTTGCATAAATTAAGAATAATACTTGGATTTCTGTAATCCAGTCATAGATTACATATTGTTATGATTACATAAAATGTGTTCTTGTGTGTGTGTCATTTCTTTCCAACACTGTAAAACACTCATATACTTCATATTTAGCCACCCTGATGTTTCTGATTGCAATTTTAGTTCAATTATTGTCATCATTGTGCCTGTTTTTGCCAGCTATAAATGTGTAGGATGTGTGTGCTACATATGTGTTCTAGGGAACGTGAACACTAGCATGAATAGATCATTCTTGCTAGCTTCTTTTTCTTGCTAGGAGAGGAGCTGGAGCGGGCAAATTATTTACTTGGAGGCCTTTCCTTCTTTTACCTTTCTTTGTCAGGATCAGACACAACGCAGAAACACATCGGTTACATTTCTGCTTTTTCACAAAATGTCAAAAAGTGAATGTCCACAATTTAGCCATAATTGCAGGAAAATGTATTCAAGCAAGATCAAATAGTGAAAATCAAAAACACAATGATCAAATAGAACTATATTTATTTAACTAACCCACTCTGAGCTACTGTTCTTATCTTTGGCAAAGAAAGGTCGGTGAAAGGATGAGCGACCAGGCCTGAAGATGCACTTGTTTTTTTCTGCTGATGATGTTCACCAAGCAGCCTGATGGTGCTGGAGACGTTTCTCTCTTTCTGACGGACTGAGGCCTCTCTGACAGGAAATCTAGTATCCAGTTACAGAGAGAGGTCCTCAGTCCCAACTTGCTGAGTTTGTCAAACAGTTTTTGGGGGATAATGGTGTTGAATGCTGAGCTAAAGTCTATAAACAGCATTCTAACAGAGGCGTCTTTCTTATCCAGGTGGGAAAGGGAGAGGTGAGGATGAGGAGCCTCACTGCAGTCAAAGACAAATGTCCTCTGACTTATGATGGACAGATCATTTGGAATGGATGCAAGCCCACCACTACAACTCCTTCTCTTGCCAAATGCCCGTTAATAAATTCCAGTCATCCACTGTGTGATTAGACACAGCTGATGTTGATCAGTCATTCCACAGTCCACAGCTCATCCTAATGGCATCACACTACTTCAGAATTTTTTACTTTAAAATTTGTCACTTTTTTCTCTGAAATTTACAACTTTAATTTTCTGATTTGACAAATCTGATTTGTTTTCTTAATTTTTTTTCCCTCCAGCCCCTTATTGTCTTCTCACTTTCAATTTCCTTATAGCGTCATAATACTTTTCTTCCTTTTTTTTTTCAGTAAATGAAAAAACAAAAGGTGAGCAGGTAGTGGATAATCTGCTACAGTAACAACAATCAATTCAATTCAAATCAGTTTTATTTATATAGCGCCAAATCACAAAAAAAAAAAGTCGCCTCAAGGCGTTTTATATTGTACAGTAGGTACAAAGAAAAACCCAACAATCATATGACCCCCTATGAGCAGCACTTTGGCGACAGTGGGAAGGAAAAACTCCATTTTAACAGGAAGAAACCTCCAGCAGAACCAGGCTCAGGGAGGGGCGGGGCCATCTGCTGGGGTGAGAGAAAGAAGATGGGATAAAGACATGCTGTGGAAGAGAGACAGAGGTTAATAACAGATATGATTCAATGCAGAGATAAGATAAGATAAGATAAGATAAGATAAGATAAGATAAGATAACCTTTATTAGTCCCACACGTGGGAAATTTGTTTTGTCACAGCAGGAAGTGGACAGTGCAAAAGTTATGAGGCAAAAATTAGAATACAATAAGAATAAATACAGTACACAACTGTACAGAATAGAATAAAATAAAATACTATATACAGTAGAATAAAATAAAATAAATATACAATAAGATAAAAATAGAATACAAATACAAATACTATATACAACTGAGTAAAAATACAACGATGACAGAAAGGATTATTGCACTTAGTGTTATTGCATATGTATGGATGTGTGTGCTTGATCAGTTAAAGTCTTTATTATGGAGTCTGACAGCAGTGGGGAGGAAAGACCTGCGAAATCTCTCCGTCCCACACCGTGGGTGCCGCAGTCTCCCACTGAAGGAGCTGCTCAGTGCTGTCACAGTCTGCTGCATGGGGTGGGAGATGTTGTCCAACAGGGATGACAGCTTAGCCGCCGTTCTCCTGTCACTCACCACCTCCACTGGGTCCAGAGGGCATCCTAGAACAGAGCTGGCCCTTCGGATCACCCTGTTCAGTCTCTTCCTGTCCCCAGCAGAGATGCTGCCGCCCCAGCAGACCACGCCATAAAAGATAGCAGAAGCCACAACAGAGTCATAGAAGGTCTTCAGGAGTGGGCCCTCCACCCCAAACGACCTGAGTCTCCGCAGCAGGTACAACCTGCTCTGCCCTTTCCTGTAGAGGGCGTCTGAGTTATGAGTCCAGTCCAGTCTATTGTTCAGATGAACACCAAGGTACCTGTAGCTGTCCACAGCCTCAATGTCCATACCTTGGATGTTCAGTGGTTGCAGTGGAGAATGCTTGTGCCTGCGGAAGTCTACCACCAGTTCCTTGGTTTTACTGGCGTTGATCTGGAGGTAGTTCAGCTGGCACCAGTCCACAAAGTCTTGGGTCAGACCTCTGTACTCCTTGTCGTCCCCATCAGTGATTAGGCCGACTATTGCAGAGTCATCAGAGAACTTCTGCAGGAAGCACTGGGTGGAATTGTGGGAGAAGTCTGCAGTGTAGATGGTGAAGAGGAACGGAGCCAGAACCGTTCCCTGTGGGGCCCCCGTACTGCAGACGACCCTGTCCGACACACAGCCCTGAGTCCTCACATACTGTGGTCGGTCGGTGAGGTAGTCCAGGATCCAGGTAGTGAGGTGATGGTCCACTCCAGAGTTCACCAGCTTGTCCTTCAGAACCGAGGGAAGAATGGTGTTGAAGGCACTGGAGAAATCAAAGAACATGATTCTCACAGTGCTTCCAGCGGTCTCCAGGTGAGCGAGGGAACGATGTAGGAGGTGAATGACGGCATCATCCGCTCCAATGCCAGGCTGGTAGGCAAACTGAAGTGGGTCCAGTGATGAGCTTGTTAGGCGCCGAAGCTGAGCCAGGACCAAGAGAGGTCTGTTAACACATAGTGAGTGAGAAAGGTGACTGGAAAGGAAAAACTCAATGCATCATGGGAATCCCCGGCAGCCTACGTCTATTGCAGCATAACTAAGGGAGGATTCAGGGTCACCTGGTCCAGCCCTAACTACACTCAACAAAAATATAAACGCAACACCTTTGTTACTGCTCCCATTCCCCATGGGATGGACGTAGAGACCTAAAATTCATTCCAGATACACAATATAACCATCCCTCCCAAACAGTGATCACCGATCAGTCCAAATGTGTGGTAGTGGGCACATCTGCTATATTGAGATAATCCATCCCACCTCACAGGTGTGCCACATCAGGATGCTGATCTGACATCATGAGTAGTGCACAGGTGTACCTCAGACTGCCCACAACAAAAGGCCACCCTGGAATGTGCAGTTTTTTGCGCTATTGGGGGTCTGGGGACCCAGAACCGGTCAGTATCTGGTGTGACCACCATTTGCCTCATGCAGTGCAACACATCGTCGCATGGAGTCTATCAGATTGTCAATTGTGGCCTGTGGAATGTTGGTCCACTCCACTTCAATGGCTGTGCGAGGTTGTTGGATATTCGTGGGAACTGGTACACGCTGTCGTATACGCCGGTCAAGCACATCCCGAACATGCTCAATGGGTGACATGTCCGGTGAGTATGCTGGCCATGCAAGAACTGGGACATTCTCAGCTGCCATCTGCCCTGAACAATGTGAACCATGATTCATCCGTGAAGCGCACACCTCTCCAACGTGCCAGACGCCATCGAATGTGAGCATTTGCCCACACAAGTCTGTTACGGCGACGAGCTGGAGTCAGGTCAAGACCCCGATGAGGACGACGGGCATCCAGTTGAGCGTCCCTGAGACGGTTTCTGACAGTTTGTGCAGAAATTGTTTGGTTGTGCAAACCAATTGTTCCAGCAGCTGTCTGAGTGGCTGGTCTCAGACGATCTTGGAGGTGAACCTGGGGAGAAGTGGCGCTCTGATGCAGCTGAGGCCAAACAAGGACGAGCTGTGAGATCAGACAAGGGCCACGTGGTTTCTAACAGGTCCTCAAAGCTCCCATCAGCCCCTGCGGCCCACAGATAAGACTGCTGCTGCTGATTGACAGCTCAGCTGAAGCTGCTGTGGTTTCATCGTCTTCATTTCAATCTGACAGCAGATCCAAAAATCTGGGTCACATGATGCACAAACACTCAGAAACATTCATGTTGCTGTGAATTTACTAACACACACTGTTATCTGTGGTTTAACAGCTGTGATGAAAACACTAAATATAACGAAACTATTAATAAATAGAAAAATCAAAAAAAAAAATATGGTTAAATATTTTAAAAGTTCATAAATTGCACACAAAGTAGTTAAAAATAAAATCATATATAACAACATTTAGAGTAAAAATCTTATTTGAAACAAACACATGTGGTTCTGTTGTGTGTTTAAATATGTGCACACTGTGGTTCTGTTGTGTGTTTAAATATGTGCACACTGTGGTTCTGTTGTGTGTTTAAATATGTGCACACTGTGGTTCTGTTGTGTGTTTAAATATGTGCACACTGTGGTTCTTTCCCACATCTTCTAATGTGTTTTGTTCCAAGTTGGTTTCAGACTGAAGGATTCATTAAAGCCTTTTTAAGAATCATTAAAATGATGATCATCAATTCTAATATCTATAAACAGTAATAAAAACAGGGCTGTGTTTCACGTCAGCTTCATTTATTTGTAGCCATGGTTAGATTTCATCTGCAGCAGGCAGTCATCCACCTTTACACACACATTTACACAACAGTACAAAAGCAGGAATATTTGGAAACATCTCTGTGATCTCTATAAGACAAAAGGATGGGAGAGGCTGGTGTGGTCTCAACACTGTTCACAGTGTTTCCTTCAGTGCTGCTGACAGCGTCTCACAGCGTGCTGTGATACCTGATACCTTGTAAATGAGTCATTTACCTCAGAGCCGATTTTTAGGCTCTCGCCTTTAGTTCATGTTTGTTTTCATCACTCGTTGTCGTCACACCGAACCTCCTGTAACAAACTTCACTTAATTCTTCGCCATCGAGCGTCTGAGTTTGTCTGCGCCTGAGTCCACTCCTCCATGACAACATCTGTTTCATATTTGCTCTTTTTCACTTCATAGTAAATCACTTAACTTGTTAGAGATTATTTACCCTGACATAAAACACAAATCTGTGGAATAAATCTCATCAGATTTTATATTTGCATTTAAGATTTTAAAATCACAGATTCTTTAAAAGCGTCACTAAAGTTCAGCGAATTTCTAATTTGTCCTCCTGCACTTGTGTCAAATATGGACACGCCTTTGTCCTCATGAAGGTTTGCCTTCACTCAGACCCATGCCCTGCTGTTCCTACCATGCCAACATACAGACACATGTCAGGCAATGAGTTGGAATAAAGTTGAATCAAACCTTGAAACACAGAGATGGATGATATTTTATACCTTTCATTTATAAACAGTCAAAGCAGACGGGGTCATTTTTGAGCCCAAAGGAAAACCTGATTATTTGCTGCCAGTAAAAAACTTGAAGTCGTTTAAAAACAGCTTCCTACATTAACTTTGACATAAAGCCGTCTGTGATCATCTGTTAAAGCGACCGACTCTGGTTGTGAAACAATGATCACAATAACTGATCATTTCATGTATTTTTTACACTGAATTGATCGACAATTTATACTTTAAAAACACTGAAATGAAGTGGGGACATTTGTGACCCTGAGGACCACAGGTGTGTGGAAATCGGGACATTATGAGGGTTAAATCTTAATATTAATATCAACAGAATTTACAGCACAGCCTGGGTGAACTTAATAAATATTCAGCACTGGTTCAATCATCAAATTGATGAATGTTCTTTGTTTGAGTTTGTCTCTCTGTGCTGCTCTTAATTATAATAATTATGTTTTATTTCAATTATATTATTTGTATAAATTGTACTAGTCTGAATAATTAAGCTGATTAATCAATGACACATTTTGATCAAACATTTTACATATTTATGATTATTAGAAAAAGATGGAAAGATGCTCAACATCCATCTGAACTGATGGTGTTTTGTGAAATTGTTTTTACAAATCTTGTCTTAATTTATTCCCTTTTTCAGTGTTTTTAAATCATAACGGTTCAACTTGAGTTCTGTGGGATTTAATGTTCAGACTTCATCTTGTATTTGTCTTTTGTGATCGTACTAAACATCAACTGTGTAACAGCTCTGAGTTCACACTTTGTTTCTCTCACACACATGAACACAGATGCTTCCTGAACAACTTGAAGCAGAGTTCATGCTTGTAACTGTCGTTGTGTTATTAAAGTGAAAGCCACAGCTAACGGTGTGGAGGCTGCAGAGCAGAAACCCACACAGCCCGTCTGCTGCAGGAGAGCAAGTTTATGATCTGTGAATGCTGCAGTCACACAGGTTATGTATCACAGAAGAAATGAGAAATGCATTCTTAAAATCACAATCTTTATTTTTACTTCAGACAAATAACTACACTGTTATTTTGTTATGGTGGGATCTGAATGCATCAGCTGAGTTTTTCTGCAGAGATGTACAAAAGAAATCTTCACATAAAGAATCTACACTTTTACAAACACATCAAACATGTTTATCTGTAAATTTATGTTACACAGTTTAAGATGATTAAATGAGAAAAGGTCAAATGCTCAGTAATGAAACATTGAACCAACCAGAAGTTAATTTACATTTCTGTCTGCTGACTGGAGGAAATCTGATGGTGAGAAAAGGCGAGCAGGAAACAGTCAGTCAGCATGTGTGCAGTTGGTGGACGCTCCCTTGTTTGTGAGCATCATCAGCAGAGAGAGTCCACAGCAGTACACCAGACTCTTCACTATCAGCACTGTGTACAGCAGGCAGAGCAGCTTCACCTCGTGTATAGAAGGAAGAGAAGGAAGATACAGGACTGGTGGAAGAGCTGGAAGCTCTGAAACAGAAAAGGAGTCAAATGTTTGGAGCTGCAGTGAGAAATGTCAGTCCTCTGCTGCTCTGCTCTCTTTGACAGCATCTCCACATGAAGCTGAATCACTGCTGAACACAGTCACCAAGCCTTCATTACCTTGTTGTGTTCGGGCCTCCACTGTGCCCCCCTCGTGCTTCACCCAGCAGCTGTATTTATATGTGTCAGAATGGCTCCCATCAACCATCCTGATGGCAATGGTGCGTCCCGCCTCTCTGAGCTCCAGCTGCTCTCCCTCAGCAGGGGGCAGCTCCTCTGCTTCTCCGCCGTTCTTCTTCTGTCTTTTCCAGGAGAACTGGACCAGAGGAGGAAACATGGCTGAGGCCACACACAGCAGAGAGCTGTTCCCCTCCAGGTGGGCTCTGGATGCTGCTGGGTACACGCTCACCACGGGCTTCACTACCTGCTCATCTGAAGTTTGACAGCAGCAACAAGCAGCACAGACACACATTCACACAGTCAGCAGCAGCTTCCAGCACTGCACTGCATTCAGTCTGATCCTGGAAACTACATGGACTCTGATCACTAAACTACTCATCAGCACAAAGTTCACTACATACACTGGATTCAGCTTCATATCAAACACAGTCATCACCTCATGTCATCATGGCTCACATGAGGAACACTCAGCATGATTTTAAAACTGAAATAAAATGTATTTCTTCTCTTTTATTTTTTTCGCTTTACTTCACAATGTAATTTATCAAAACTCTAAATGTATATATAGAGATTTGTCTTTAACTTTTTAAATATATTTCCAATCCCAAACACATTTCAACAGAGTTGATCTTCTTCCATAAAACCCATTAACCTTTTTTAACTTTATTCTGCACTGAAATTATTTAAATTTTAAATAGTCTTTAAAGACATGTTTTATATTTGTTACAATAAATAACATTCTTCTTTCAGAGACTTTAAAATTCTTAAATCTTTTACTGCAATAATTGGATCAGCTTTAATTTTATTATTTGGTTTGATTGTTATTTTCTTTCATATGTAAATGAATTATTACATAAATTTAAATGCAATTTAGCTAAATTTGAGAGATAAATAAATCCTTTATTTGGCCATTTGATTTAATTTATTATTATTTTTAATTAAAAAATTACATGTTGTGAATGATTGTGTATTTACTTTTACATATTTTTCAAAGACATATTTACAGGTAACATTTTTGAACTTTCATTATTATTTGTCATTTTGACTCATAAAACCTGATTAACAATTTCATATTTTATCCAGTATTTTTCATCACATTTTAGACGTTTAATATTTCACTGATCAGTATCTATGACAATTAATAAAATAATGTTTTTCCAAAAATGACTCTTTGGACCAACATGCTATATCGTTCACTATTAAAAACATATCTACATTTTCTTCTTAGCAAAATTCATATTTACAAATCTGTTACTGTATTAATTTGAACATCAAATATGATCTTGTGTTAAAAACCAGCAGAATCACTGAGAGGATCAAATCCTAAATATTTGTAACATCACTAATATTTGCAGAAATAAAGAATAACTTTAGTTGTTCGGTGAGATTTCAACATGTTTTCAGAGATTATTGAGCTTTTCTTGTGTAACAATGGCTGCAGATGAATTCTCCTATTTTAGTTTTTGAAAACCTAACATCTAATACCTGCAACAATAGAAGCTGGCTTTTAAAATATTTTCAGTATCTACAATAAAACAACAGAAGGAAAATTCTTTGTTCTTACCTGTTACATAGAGTTTAGTTCCAGAGCCAAAGATTCTGTTTCCCACAGTGAGACAGACTGCTACAAAAACCTGTCTGCTGTTGAACGTGTCAGCTGAGGTGAATGAGTCCAAATGAGGAAGCAGGATCATATTTCAGCTCCATGATGTGTTTCTCTAATGTTCATATCAACATGACTGTCTCTTCTTCTCTTTTCTTTAATGCACATGGATTCTTCATTAACTGATTCAGTTGATTCTGAATTTTTGATCTAGGTCAGCATTTGAGGTCTGGACTGAAACACCTGACATGCATAATGCAACTGGAATTTAAAGGCTTCTGTTTAGTCTGCTTAAAATGTAGTTATTCATGGCAGTCAGTCAACTTTGTGTCAGCATTATATGGCTCACAGTCTACACTCAATACAGGATGACATACAGACTCCTTTTTGATAAAGTTAGCTATAACTGGATCAGGTGACCCTGAATCCTCCCTGAGTTATGCTGCAATCCCATGATGCACTGAACATTTCTCCTTCTCTCATCTCTTCTTCCCTTACTATGTTTTATACACCACTCTGCATTTTATTATAAGTTATTATTAATCTCTAGCTCTCTTCCACAGCATGTCTTTTGTCATGAATAACACACTGCTGGTAAATACAGAAAGTGGCAACTAAAAGGTTAAGTCTGCTGTCATCTCCCTGCTCCTTTACAAAAACATACATACATCCAGCATTTTGTCACTGTGTGGGTGGCGTAGGTGCAATCTTGAGTATCAGTGTCAAGTTGCCAAGTCAATCAAACATTTGTGAAGTTAGTTCCTGATGTTTATTTCTTATAGCAGAATCTCTTATGTCGCATTAAGTTTCTACTGCCAGCAATATGACGGCATTTCAAAAAAGAAGAATTTAGACTGGGTTACCTCGCTGAATCCTTTTAGACAAGGGACTCGCTATCTGATTGCGTCCCAAATAAGTGGCCTTCTCCAGAGCCCATTGTAATGTGGAGAAGCTCACTTTGCGATTTTTTTTCCAGGAAAACTGTTGCATAGTGCTGTTACAGTCCTGGCTGAGACAGACTGTATGTGTTGTGAAAAAAGTACTCAAATGCAGGAACAGAATGTGGAACGTGATGGGGACTAACAGAAAACAAGCAGTTTATCAAGGCTGAATAAATACAAATAAAGGGCATGGGTGAAACTAAACAATAACCTACACTGGGTGAAGTAAAATAAAACATGGGAAAAAAAAAACAACCTTTAAACATGAAGAACTGGTGTGGATACCCGGAGACACGATGCGGACGAGTAGACAACCTGACAAGGAATGACTGAAAACACACGGACTAAATACACACAGGTGGATAATGAGGGAAGTGGGAACACATGGGGAAACAGTTGACACACATGAACATAACGACGTCACAAGGGGAGTGTAAAACTAAACACATAGAACACAGGACCTCTTCAAAATAAAACAGGAAACATAATGGAAAGCAGACATGACAACATGAACTTGACAACAAAAGACATGCAGACATGAAACACATAAAGGAGAAAGGAGACTTAACACAGGGGTTAAAAACACGAGGGGGAACTAAAAAAAGAACTTAGATAACCTAATGAACTGAAATAAACCATAAACATCAACATAAACTAAAATTCAAAACACTGGGTCTTCAGGGGTTTTTCTGAAACAAAACCTTTTTGTTTCAGAAACATCTAAAAAGGAAGAAACCTCAAGCAGAACCAGGCTCAGGGAGGGGCGGGGCCATCTGCTGTGACCGGTTGGGGTGAGAGAAGGAAGACACGATAAAGACATGCTGTGGAAGAGAGACAGAGGTTAATAACAGATATGATTCAATGCAGAGAGGTCTATTAATACATAGTGAGTGAGAAAGGTGACTGGAAAGGAAAAACTCAATGCATCATGGGAATCCCCCGGCAGCCTACGTCTATTGCAGCATAACTAAGGGAGGATTCAGGGTCACCTGGTCCAGCCCTAACTATATGCTTTAGCAAAAAGGAAAGTTTGAAGCCTAATCTTGAAAGTAGAGATAGTGTCTGTCTCCTGAATCCAAACTGGAAGCTGGTTCCACAGAAGAGGGGCCTGAAAACTGAAGGCTCTGCCTCCCATTCTACTTTTAAATACTCTAGGAACAACAAGTAGGCCTGCAGAGCGAGAGCGAAGTGCTCTAATAGGGTGATATGGTACTACAAGGTCATTAAGATACGATGGGGCCTGATTATTTAAGACCTTGTATGTGAGGAGCAGGATTTTGAATTCTGGATTTAACAGGAAGCCAATGAAGGGAAGCCAAAACAGGAGAAATCTGCTCTCTCTTTCTAGTCCCTGTCAGGACTCTTGCTGCAGCATTTTGGATCAGCTGAAGGCTTTTCAGGGAGTTTTTTGGACATCCTGATAATAATGAATTACAGTCGTCCAGCCTGGAAGTAATAAATGCATGAACTAGTTTTTCAGCGTCACTCTGAGACAGGATATTTCTAACTTTAGAGATGTTGCGCAAATGGAAGAAAGCAGTCTTACATATTTGTTTAATATGTGCATTGAAGGACATGTCCTGGTCAAAAATGACTCCAAGGTTCCTCACAGTGTTACTGGAGGCCAAGGTAATGCCATCCAGAGTAAGAATCTGCTTAGATACCATATTTCTAAGATTTTCAGGGCCGAGTACAATAACCTCAGTTTGATCTGAATTAAGAAGCAGAAAGTTAGCGGCCATCCAGATCTTTATGTCTTTAAGACATTCCTGCAGTTTAACTCATTGGTGTGTGTTATCTGGCTTCATGGACAGATAGAGCTGGGTGTCATCTGCATAGCAGTGTAAATGTATGCTATGTCTTCTAATGATACTGCCTAAGGGAAGCATGTATAATGTAAACAGAATTGGTCCTAGCACTGAACCCTGTGGAACTCCATAATTAACCTCAGTGTGTGAAGAGGACTCTCCATTTACATGCAGAAATTGGAGTCTATTAGATAGATATGATACAAACCACTGCAGCACAGTACCTGTAATACCTACAGCATGTTCTAATCGCTCTAATAGGATATTATGGTCAACAGTATCGAACGCTGCACTAAGGTCTAGCAGGACAAGCACAGAGATGAGTCCACTGTCAGAGGCCATAAGAAGATCATTTGTAACCTTCACTAAAGCTGTTTCTGTGCTGTGATGAGCTCTGAAACCTGACTGAAACTCTTCAAATAAACCATTCCTCTGCAGATGATCTGTTAGCTGTTCGACAACTACTCTTTCAAGGATTTTTGAAATGAAAGAAAGGTTGGAGATTGGCCTATAATTAGCTAAGACTGCTGGGTCTAGAGATGCTTTTTGAGTAAAGGTTTAACTACAGCTAGCTTGAAGGCCTGTGGTACATAGCTGATTATTAGAGATAGGTTGATCATATTTAAGATCGAAGCATTAATTAATGGCAGGACTTCTTTGAGCAGTTTTGTAGGAATGGGGTCTAAAAGACACGTTGATGGTTTGGAGGAAGTAATTATTGAAGTTAACTCAGAAAGATCAATTGGAGAAAAAGAGTCTAACTTAACATCAATGGTACTAAGAGTAGCTGTAGATAATATTACATCTGTGGGATGATTATTGGTAATTTTTTCTCTAATGATAAAAATTTCATAATTTTGAAAATTTTATTTGTGAAGAAGTAAGAGGAGGAGGATGCGGAGGATGAAGGCCAAAGAACGTAATCTGATTACTGTAGCACAGTGCCTGTGTACTGTTCTATAGACTGTGAAAATACTGTAAAGTATGTTTCACATATTTGGGAAATGTATTCCTATATTGTATTCCTACACAGTAGGCCTATTTACAGTATTTTACAGTATACTTATATTTGTATTGCAGAGTTGAAAGCTTACCAGCACGAGGTGGTCGAGAACGTCTTTGTCTCCTGAACAGGAGACTGAATTCATAAATATGGTTCTAGAGAATAACGCCATAACATTACAGCAAATACAAAGAAAAATAATAGAAGACAACATATTACAAAATATTGTTAGGGTCAGCTTATCAACACTGGACTGTCTGTTGCACAGAAATAATCTGAGGATGAAGCAGCTCTACAGGGTGCCATTAGAACGCAATTCAGAAAGAGTCAAAGAAATGCGATACAACTATGTGCAAGTAGGTCCCACACAATCCCACAATTGATGCATACTGTCAACACTATAAATTACTGTACTGTACAGTAATCATACTCTGACAATGCTCCACAATAGCAACCACTCCAAGTCTATATTACGTATCATGTGTGTTTCAGAGTCGGTAACTTGGTCTCTGTCCACCTTTTAGTTGTTTATCTCCCTCCATATTCTCCATCCCTCAATTCCATTAAGGAATCTTTTTCTGCCTGAAGATGGAAAGTCTATGACCGGAATCCACACACACATATACCCGTTCCCCAAGCTATGGACGATGCATGTGGACATATAGCAGCTGATGCTATTCATGGCTGGATTCACCTGGCTAAGCAATATTTTCCCTGCTGCTTGGGCAGGGAAAATATTGCTTGTGATCTTGATGAGGTGCTGTGGCCACACAGAAACAGAAGAGAGGATGCATCAAAGTTGTTGTTTTGTTTTGACTGCAACTGCATTCAATAAATTCTTCTGTTGTTTCTATATTTAGACCACAGTATCTAGAACTTTGTATTGGCTGGGATGAACACTGTGGACAATGTTTCTGTTGGAAAAATACAGTAAAATATATTTGGTACCACGTCTTTATGTGTTTTATATACAAACATTCTGAAATATTTTACAATGCACTTATGTAGGCCTATGTACTGTCTGACACCGACCAATAAAATGCTTACAATAAGTCATTATGATGACTGGAGATGAAGGAGTCATAGTGTTTTACAATGAGCACATCAGTGTTCAACTGGTGCTTATAAATGTCTATTGATGTGATGGTTTGTGTGTCATTTGAAAACAAAACGTCACGGTGAGTGAGATGAGCCGTGTGGAAATAATAAAGGAGGATCCAATTGCAGGCAGTTGTGAAGGTGGTTTATTGAATACAAAATATAAATAGACAAATGGCAAACGGAGAAAGAACTAAACTATACTGGGAACAACTGACTGCTAAATACAAACCACAACACGAACCTGAACATGAAGGAAGACGATGGTACACGAAGGTGACAGCAGGGAGACCACACAAATGGAACATGGAAGATACACAGACGGACCAACAACTACTACAACAGAAGACACGACTTAAATACACTCAGAGAAACACAGGGAGATTACACACAGGTGGGAGAAACAGCTGGGAGTAATTAACGAGATGAGACAAGGGAGGTTTTTGAACACGCTCACATGAGACGCAGACCTTCACAATAAAACAGGAAACAAGAAAACACTACACAAGGACGCAGACTCGACACAGAGACAGACATAATATAACACATGGAACCTGAACTATACAAAACGTGAGACACAACCGAAGAACAAATCCTTAAACATGAATAAACAGACACATTGAATTCTAATAATAATCAACAAAGGACAAGAGTAACAAAACAATAATTCAAAAATAAACCAAAACATTAGAACTCAAAATACTGGCTCGAACCGACCCAGAGCCGTGACACAAAATGCCATTTTGAGAAAAAATTGCATTGTTTCATTTCATTCTGCAGGAGAATTGAAGGGTTTTCCCCCTTTTGTGTGTGTATGTGTTTTATTTGTGTGTAGAGTTTTGACAACATCAGGCATCTTTTTCAGCTGTGTAAACAATTGGGGAAAACTAACTGTTTGAATAGGGTGGTGTGAAGCAGACCCCTGTGGGACCAAAGCATTATAGTGAAACAATATAACCAGTCGCACAATCCGAATCAGAATACACTTCCACCACATTTATTTGATCACCTACTTGTTTTTACATTAGCTTTGTTTAATTATATAAGTATGTGAGGCTGAGACCACAGGACTGTAAAACATGATTGTTGGGCTTCATGTCTGTGCTGAACAGTCATTTAAGATTAGCTAGTAAATAACAATTAGCTCATGTTGTTCATGAGACTAAAGTCATCTCACTGTGGTAATGTAAATATAATATGGACAATATTAAAGTTATTATATTAATGATTATTAGTTATTACAGCGGTGAACATGAACTCTGTGTCAAATACTGAGCTTCAGTAAAGATTCAAGTTGCATTTGTTTATATTTCCTATCACCTTAAAATGTACGAGCTGTGATAACTGTGTCTGATAGAATGAAGAGTAGACTGATATATGAAATATTCCTTTATTGGGTGAGAAAATCAGACCATGTCATAACTGCTGTAAGTCATACAGAATAGACATCAGAGCCTTAAACAGGCTGACTTCTGCTAAATGGGTCAAACTGGGCAGAAAGTCTACAAACACATAACATCCTTATAGAATATGATGTAACACTACACTGTAAACCCCAACAGTCTACCTGACTTATAAAGTTTGTCGATATAACAATTAAAATTCCTCAAAGTTGAAACAACTTAAAACTTTTCTGTTCGGTTAACGATTCAAACAGTTATAATTGTACATGGCTTAGAGGTTAAGAGTAAATATTGATTTCTTAATTATGATTTTTGAGTAAATGTTTTTTTTCCGAGCTCCACATGTGTACGTCATGACGTCTTCTCTAACCTGAACGACGTTGACAGAAAATTCTGTTCAATATGGCTGCCCTTCTCGAGCGACTGGAGAACACATTTGGAGAAACTTGTAAGTAAAACGGAACCTTCGTTATGTTTATTTTTTCCGTAAAAAAGCAAGTATATTAATATGTTGCAGCCAATAACTTGTTTTCGAATGCGCTGTTGTGTTAAAAAGCACAGACCCAGGTGGTGAATAGTTGTTCGCTGTTGTTCGCGCTCTTTTTCAAACATAGATTATGTCGTCAGTTTTAACCGATTAAAACACAGTTTTACGAAGAATCACACAAAGAAAGGGTCTTAGTGATATTTTAACGACCCCTTGCCAACGCAAGAAAGTTGGCGTTTTTACAACAGCAGCCTCATTGTTCAGCAGGTTTTTTTTTTTCCTTCTCATTAGCATCATTCAAAAGTGACTTAGCTAGCAGTGGCAACTTCTATCTAAAACAATTGAAATATAGCAAGGTGTTGTATATTTAGCGTGCTAATAAGGTTTTCAATATTTTTATTTTTTCTTCCAAGGCTGAAGACCAAAGACAAAAAGACAGAAGAAAAAAAAAAAATTCAGACTGCAATTAATTTCAGGTGGAGACAGTAAACACAGGTGAGTTCAAAGATCTATTGAAGAGACCATTCTTCATGGCCATTAAAACATTTTTAGGTTAAAAGACCTGTGTCATGAATCGCTGTGCGGCAGGCAGGAGTTGGACCCAAAATGCAGGACTCAGACTCAGGGGATGAACTCAAAATCACAGCTTTAATTGCTGGTCACAGAAAACGAGCATACAAAACTAAACTGGGAAAATATAAACTCACAGCTTGCAGAGAGGCACACGAGCAAACACACAGCTTGAGGGACGACGCAGCACTGACTCAGAGAAACACAGGGTTTAAATACAATGGGAAGTAACGAGGGGAATGAGACACAGAAGGAGAGCACAGCTGGGAGAAATCAGAACTGACGAGACAAGGGAGCAAAGTAGGATACACTCACATGAGACACAGACCTTCAAAGTAAAACAGGAATTAGCACAGATGCAAACTAGACTAGGGGAGACAGAGCAACTAAGAAACACAGAGGGCAGCTACCAAATACTCAGAACTAAACAGAATACAAGAACACCAAACTAAGACACTACACTAAAGAATAAGCTGGGACAACAAAGAGAACTAAGAACATAATACAAAAAACTCAGAGGCACAAGAAACTCAAAACACTGGGTCACTGACCCAGGACCGTGACAACCTGTTTTTTTTTTTTAATCATGCCCTGGCTTTGTCACACTGAATCATGTTGAAAAGATCTATTTTCATGGCTCCCCCCATTACCATTTCCTTGTACTTCTTTCTACCAGTCTATTTTATTTTGTGACATTAACATCTTAAATGTACCCCTAATTATTAATAGCTGTGTTAGTATTTATAATGCTTTTTTTTTTTTATCATGTGCAGATATACCAAGGGTCAGTGGCACAGTTCACCTTTTGTGGTAAGTTATAACACTTCATATGTGGTCACATAAGTAAGTTGTTTCATCAGTTGTTCAGTTCTTATAAAATGTTGTATAATTGTACCACATCACTGAGGATACAATGTGTAAATCACAATCAACAATTTTACTGTGATATTCGCTCGTGTTTAGAGAATCTCCATTATCTTTGTTACTGAGTTTCCATTTTTGTAGGGCCAAATTTGTATTAAAAATTAATATTTTCATATGATGTGAAATGACTCAATCATTTCTAATTTTTAGAAGAAACCATTCATTAAGTCCCTTAAGGTGAAGATTCCATATATTGATAATGATAAAATTAACACAAATTAAAAGTTTCACTGATAAACACACAATTTTTCCTTGCTTTGAACCCCATGTTCTATATAGATTACAGCTCTGATCTGGAGAACACTATTTTAAAATACTGTGTAGGGTTTTTGTCAAATGATTAAGAAACAGACTCTCTGTCACAAGAGACAGAAAGGTTGTATCTTAAAAGAAAAGTCTCCAAAATTTAGTAGACTCTGATGTCATGCAGTTTCATAAACATGTATTCTCCCCAAAGAATGACACCTGAAAACTTTGCGTTAAATGAACTTTTCTTTTCCCTTTTTAGGAGGCGCCTGATATCAACGTGAAACGCACTGCAGTACTTCGTGCCCTTCCTGTATACCTGCGGGAGGAGGACCCAGAATTCTTTTAGACATGTAATGTAAGTGTATTTTTGCATTACTTAAATTCTGCCAGTAAGATAAAATGCTATGGATTTTTTAAAATACAATTTAATACCCTAGCAGCTACCAAATTGTACAAACAAAATACCCTCTCTGTAGAAAACCCACACACACACAGGTCAGGAGCAGGGCACAGGCGTATCACAGCACTATGGCTATGCTGCAGGTGGCCCAAAAACCAGGCTGAAGTCAAGATTTAGTTTCTTTTTGAGATAAAGTCATGAAATAAAAAATTACTTTTTTTTTTAGAAAAATAACAAAAATACAAATTATGTAATGCAAGAAGCTAACACGTTAATGTACATTTTTCAAAAAAAAAGTAGAGTACCCTAACTCGTTACAAAGTAACCCACTACACTGCTGAATGTTTTGCTAGATTACAGGTCATGCTTGTCACATTCTCTCAAACCAACCTTACTTATTTAATTGGGGCGATCGTGGCTCAAGAGTTGGGAGTTCGCCTTGTAATCAGAAGGTTGCCGGTTCGAGCCCTGGCTCCGACAGTCTCGGTCGTTGTGTCCTTGGGCAAGACACTTCACCCGTTGCCTACTGGTGGTGGTCAGAGGGCCCGCTGGTGCCAGTGTCCGGCAGCCTCGCCTCTGTCAGTGCGCCCCAGGGTGGCTGTGGCTACAATGTAGCTGCCATCACCAGTGTGTGAATGGGTGTGGATGACTGAATGTGTAAAGCGCTATACAAATACAGGCCATTTACCATTGATACTGTGTCTATTCCAGGCGGACGCATTGGATGAGTCGACCCTCATTGACACTCCAGTTGCCCTTCTCACTGTGGTTACCGACAGCGCTTCCCAGTCCAGTTCATTTTACTTCCTCAAGCATGGCTGTTGTGGTGAAAGGCGATTAGGTGATGCGTGATATTCCCAGATTTGCAAATGCATTTGCTTTATTGTTTGGCTTGATCTATGCTCTGCATTTAGACTACCCCAGGAAGCTGGTTCACACATTTGCCTTTGTCCAAAATATCTTCATGGGGCTTGATGACGGCAAACCCCTGAAACCCCTGCCTACATGCTCTTAAGGAATATAAGGCAATGTTTGTTAGGACACACACTCTGTTACTGAGCACTTTGTTTGAAGCACTTTAAGCACTTTAAGTTTACTACAGGCTTTGGGTGGATTTAACTCCATCAGTTTACCTAATTTTCCTATACTTGACTGCCTTATCTGGTTATTTGGAAGCTGATCGTCTTTGTACCCATTTTAAAAATTTGGTTTTCATTTCTATTTTTAAAAAAGTGATTAGTATTTGACTTTTTGTTTTGCATTTTTGTGTATTTTGAGAAAGATGCAATTAGGACTGATGTCGCCCTTTGTGATTTTATAAAAAGATAAATGTTCTACACAGAATTTATAATGCTCACTTTATGGTGCCGATGTCCATGTTAGTTGTTTTATAAAAACATTTGTGATGTTTTTAAATTTTCATGAAAAAATGTTAAATAAACAAAATGTAAAGTAACTGAATTTCCGTACTTTTTTTTTTTTAGTAGTCTACACTCAAACATTGAAACATAAATATCTTTTAATTAATAATCAGATAATTTGAGTTTAGGTTGTAATATAATTGCATTGTGTTGCATCAAAATAATAAACTACAAGAAACACAAAAATATTGAAATTAAAGTATACAGTCTTTGAGTAAAGCTCAATTAATAAAATATAAAATATAATTTTAAATTTTTAGGTTAACAATAAATACAAATTTTGAGTACCCCATACTTAGAAGATATGAGTTTTTGTACTTAAATCTTTTGAGGTAATCAGTTTCCACAAAAGTTTTAAGTTCAGTCAACTTGTTCGGATTTACAGTGTATAGATCAACTTAGCTCAGAATATATAAAGACTGAATGAAACACAGAGACTAAATACCCACAGGGATGATCAGGGCAAGAGGAAACACATGAGGGAGAACAGCTGACACACATGAACATAATGACAGGACAGGGGAAGTGAAACTAAATACAATGAACAAAGAACACCAGACAGGAAACATGGAGACAGACATGACATGAACTTGACAACAAGGACCACACAGACATGACACATGACAGGTAGACGCACGAACCAGGGAGACTTAGTACAGGGGGAGATGACAAAAAGAACTTAGAACCAGGACTAAACCGCAACCTAGAAATGAAATGAGCTAAACTAGAACATGAATGAATACAAAAAATACATAAAAACTCAAACACTGGGTCACACGACCCAGTACTGTGACAATTTTGCTGTAACTGACGTCTGTTTTTGAATTCCTGGAAGGATGGAGGCAAGGATGACTAAAAAGGGACCTGGACTTGAACACTAAATAACAAAACTGTCACATAAACCTGTGTTTTGTTTTCAAGCTTTTTGGTTAGTTAGCAAACAATAGTCGTATTAGCATGCTAACACAATTGTTAAAATTAAATAATCTTAATTCTTACAGCAGTAAACCAACATGGAGCTCAGTATGTTTGTGACTCTGAGATGGAGGTGAAACATGTGAAGCTGGGCTGTGGTTTACTGCTCTCTTCCTGTCACAGACACTGTTTGACATCTGTTCATCTGTTGGTTTTTGTTCAGGCTGCAGGGATCATTTCTCACTGTGGGGACCGACAGTAACAGTAGTAGGTGGCTGAATGATCGGATTTCACTTGTTTAATCTCTAACATCCAGCCTTCATTTGTATTTACAGAAGAGAAGTCATCGAGCTGAGGATGAGAAGAGTAACTTCTATCTATGTCACCGTTATTTTTATTAATATCAAAAATAAATCTAAGTGGTGCTCTGTCTTTCTTCTGGTACCAGAGTATGTATGCACCACACTGTTCAGTCCCTCCACAGCTGAAGGAGACACTTTCTCCAACTCTCCTGGTCAATGTTAAATCGTCCTGAATCAGCTGTTCTGCTGCCATGGTAACCAGTGCTGTAGAGACACAGACAGATAGATGAAGGTTAGTGTGACAGTGTTTGTTACAGGTTGACTTTGTTGGCTCCTGATTGGCTGGAAACACTCACCTGAACACAGACAGCACAGAGCAGCAGCTGGGAGGAAAAGCATTTTGTGCAGTGGTGTTTCCTCTGGTGAACCTGGGGAGAAGTGGCGCTCTGATGCAGCTGAGGCCAAACAAGGACGAGCTGTGAGATCAGACGAGGGCCACGTGGTTTCTAACAGGTCCTCAAAGCTCCCATCAGCCCCTGCGGCCCACAGATAAGACTGCTGCTGCTGATTGAGAGTGCTGATTAGAATCGGCACTATGCACATCGCCATCAGACTCCTACACCTGCCTTTTGACCTGGAAAAAAGATATGGTTGTCTGGAAAGGAAATTTATGTAACATCATTGGCATGCAAAGTAACTCCTCATTTTTGGGGGCCATATGAAATCAAATCTGTCATCAGTCCTCCTGCAGGGAAATTTATATTCCCATTATCCCTGTGAATCCACCCTCCACGTCTCTCAGATCAAACCTTTTCACTCCAGCCCACTGGAGTGCTACTCTATGGTGGTAAATCAGCCTTCATGTTTAGCACTTTGCTTGTTACTCCTTGTGTTAGCCTCGTCTTATGTCTCCAGTTTTGATCCTGGTCTAATCTGCCATCACGCTACTGCTGCAAACTCTTCCCTCCTGCTCACCGTTCACCTCCAGTTCATTGGTCAACCGCAAAAAGCTGTTGCTCTATTTACACAAACTCAGAGTATATGCACAATTGAACAGAAATATGAATTACATTTTTTATTTATCAGAGAGGCTGCTTTGTTTAGTATTTTGATTTTGACTTTTGATATGTATTTGATATGTATGATAATACAAGCAGAACACAGACAAAAGCAAGAAAATGTTATCATGCAGCATTTATGTACGCAGAGGCAGAAATAATAATGTAATGTATTATATTTAATGTAAATATTTAGACTATTTATTTTATTTGTACACTGTATTTAATTTAAACATGTTCAATTCAATTCAATTTTATTTATATAGCACCAAATCACAACAACAGTCACCTCAAGGCGCTTTATATTGTACAATAGATCCTACAATAATACATACAGAGAAAAACCCAACAATCATATGACCCCTATGATCAAGCACTTTGGCGTAAGACAGGGGTCGGCAACCTTTCTGATGATGAGTGCATCTAAAATTTCAGTGTGCCATATGATTGCATTTGCAATAAATTGAATAACGCTCTATATTAACAGTTACTCACTATATAGAACCACTTTATAGAATTACATTTCTTCACAGATGTTGGCAGCTGTCAGTGAATAGTTATCAGCTATTTTGAAACAAAAAAGACTTTTTATCCATAACAGCAAATGAACTGAACAACAGAAAATACAAATGCTATTTACGGTCTCCTCACAACAATGATAAGAAAAATAAACTGGGCCAATATGGCATGTTTGTTAATACAGAGACACACATGTTAATGTGATCTCTGGTCTCAGAGATCTCTGATCTCTGGTTCTATGCATGTGACAAATAAAGAACCTTGAACCTTGAACCACTCAGAGACACAGGTCTCCCAGTGTCCAGCATTCAGAGGCTGCCTGAGGACTCGTGTGAGAGAAAACGTGCTCACACAGACATGTAGAGCAAAACACTGTCAATAAGGCCTCTGCAATGTTCTGAAGACAGTTAATCTTGTCAGGTAGTGATGTCCAGCAGGTGAACAGCTCCATGAACACGCACAGCTGTGGATTCCAGCTGCTTCGATGTTGTATTAACTGGCATTAACTCAGCCACTTAATACGAGACAAACCAGCTGCTCACTAAAGCTTCTGGTTTGATCAGAAAAGAAAAAATTGGTCCAAACACCTGAAAGTCCCGAAAACACATTGTGAATTCTGTCTCAAGTCTACGAATGTATCCGTGTATCTCCGTGGGGCTGATGCTGCGCCTAGTGGGCAGCTCCTGAAGGTTTTGAGGTGTCAGAATGTGGAAAGCTAACAACGTCTCTCTCACCGCTAGGCTAAGTTATTTTTAGCCAATTACAAGTTGAATCTGGTAGTTGAGGTTGTTAGCTAAGATACTGTCAATGGAAAATTGTACTTAGTAGTCAGTATAAGCTTTAATGATATAAGTTTACATGTGATAGAATACTGCATGATGACCTTTTCCTTGCTTAGAATTGATCTTTATAAAACTTGTTCTGATATTTTTCTCTGAATCTTCCCACAGCGATAGAAAGAAGCTGAACAAGCAGTTCTGAGCTCTTACTAGGAAAAAGGGCTGCTTCCCACATTCCAACACACACACACACAATCACATACGCACATCACGTATCAACATTCCACTGAACAAATGTATTCATTATTGTCTTACTTTTCTTGTGTATAAATAAAGACAAGTGCAAGAACAGAGCGCTGATCACAGGGCCCCCACTCTCGTGTGAGCGCTCTGTGACCGCCCTGCAAGTAAAAACTACAGCGTGTGTGTGTCTTCACTCTTAGACTCTCAGTTGAAGAAGTGTCGTTTAGAATAAATCTCTTGACAGATACCATCATTAAGAAGCGGCACAACTAATGTGTCTATGCGAGCTCATTTGCATTTTATTTTTTGATGCACCTTCTCAGATTAATTCTCTTCGTGTCGTGCCCAGGGCCGGACTGGGACAAAAAATCAGCCCGGGCATTTTGACTAAAGACCCCCAGGTATGATAGGAAAAGCCATAAAGAATGAAAAAAAGCCACTGTTGTGACAGTGATGTACAGTCTTGTAGGTATATGTATGATTTCTATACACTTTATATCAGATAAAAACTTTGGTTGTAAGATTCAGATAATTATTAAAAGAAAGCGAGACATTTTAAATGAGAACAAGAAAGAAAAGTATTTCTTTGTGCCCCCCTTTCCCTGTTAATGCCCTACATGGACCCCTGGCAACACTTTGCTAGATCCGCCCCTGCACAGTTACCAGCTGTCAGCTACTTAGAAAAGGATCCTGGTGTTATTTCTCAGAAACAGTTCATAACCTAACTGCTGTTGTTTAGCTCAACATCCGCTGGTTTCGTCTTTCTGATCAAAGTAGGAGATAAACAAACAAGAGAGAAAAGCTGATCAGCTGATCATTGATCAGTTTCATGATTGAAGTGACAACAGAAGAGGGAGGGGGAGAGAATGAGAGAGAAAGAGGCCCTGTACCGTAAAGACCAGAATAACTCCAGCTTTGTGTCTTTTTCCATTCTAGCTGAAGTACGAGACAAACTGTGTTTAATTCATGAAATGTGTATTTTCTCTGAATACGAGACGAATCCGTTTTTTACGGGACGGTTGGCAGCTCTACTAACTAACCTTATGAATAAAATAAAGTTCACTATCAGTAACATCACAGCACCCACCCAGCTGTATAGAAACTCCATCATGCTAGTTTTCATTGTTTATATTATTACAAACAAAACAACAACAACAATAAAAACTAAAAATCAGTCCAGCTATGATCGTGCCGGCACGCGTGCCCAGGGTTGCCAACCCCTGATTTAGTGTCTTCGTTGTCACGTTGTCTTTCATTCATGGTTGTGTGTTTCTTCGAGTAATTTCTAGTCTAGTTTTTTATCACCAGTCAGCAAATAAAGCTTGTTTTTGAGTTTATATTTTGTTCCTGAAAGTCTGAATTTGGGTCCTTTCCTGCCTGCCCACAGCCGCTCCATGACACATAAGATAATAGTTGAACCAGACAAGGTAGTGTGCTGGGGGAAGCAGATGGCTGCTGAATGCCACAGAATTCTTAAGAATAAGAGAAAACTCAGGTCAAATAGTAAAACATGGGACGTGAGCAGGAGGCAGACGGTTCAGCGCCTTTTATCATTATTTCATCATTCTTGAAGCAGAGTTCCTGCTTGTAACTGTCATTGTGTTATTAAAGTGGAAAGCCACAGCTAACGGTGTGGAGGCTGCAGAGCAGAAACCCACACAGCCCGTCTGCTGCAGGAGAGCAAGTTTGGATTGGCTGTCAACATCTTTTTTTCTCTCTTCTAATAACCACTGAGAACAGATTCATATCTGAAGCTGCACGCTCATCAACTCTCCTCCCTCTTTGTACTTTAGATTTTCTGTTGTTGTCGGTAAACCTTTTTCCCCACTGAGCCCTCCACCCACACACAGCTGAACTCAGTACAATCACCCACCTGAATCTAGGTCTTAAAATGACACAGAGGAGTTTCTTTAAAAATCAGGTGTTAGTGTTGTTAATATCTGTCAGGACGGTTAGAGGAGCATCGTCATTAAAGATGTTGTCACTGTCACATCAACTCAAACTTATTTTGTATCAGTGCAGCAGTCTATTTAGAAAAAACAATGTTTATTGTTGTTTTTCAGAAAGTCAAGCGCACGCGTATACCATATTAACACATGAAGAGAGAAATTCATTTTTAGTCATATTCCTGTTTCCTGTTTCCTGCTCATCATGGCCTGTTGTGAGCGAAAACTTAACATTGTTCTCAGACAAACAAACATCAGAATCGATGTCAAACATGAGAAGCAAAGTCTAAACAGTTCTGGCAAACAATGATCAGCAGAGAGAGTCCACAGCAGCAACCGTGGCTCAGGGGGTTGGGAATCGCATCTGTAACCGGAAGGTCGCCGGTTCGATCCCTCTGTCCTAGTCGTTGTGTCCTTGGGCAAGACACTTTACCCTACCGCCTACTGGTGTTGGCCAGAGGGGCCGATGGCGCGATATGGCAGCCTCGCTTCTGTCAGTCTGCCCCAGGGCAGCTGTGGCTACAACCGTAGCTGCCTCCACCAGTGTGTGAATGTGAGAGTGAATGAATAGTGGCATTGTAAAGCGCTTTGGGTGCCTTGAAAAGCGCTATCCGGTTGTTCAGTGATGACGCGACGAATCCTACTTCCGGGTCTAAAGTAGTCTGCGTTTAATGTGGCTTTTGTGTTGTTAACATGTTTAATGTTTTGTATTTTCTTCTATTTAATCTCAAAAAGCTCCTAAAACAGTCAGCGACCACTGTTGACCTCCCTCGGCTTTTATTACCGCTAATCATTTATTTAAGCTCAGTTTTTAAAACCTTAGGATGTAGCTACAGCCCAGCCCATGCAGCAGTACATGAATGACTAACCTCGTGTTGTGGATGGATTATCTCAGTTGTTCTCCTGGCTGAAGTTTGGTCCTTTTACAGCATCCTGCCATGCGATTACATTTGTTCCTGACCACCGAGAACACTCACGTTAACTTTTATCGAGTGGAAAAAAAGTTAGCTTGTTTATATTAGGCTAGCATAGCTGTGTCGCTAGCGGTCACGTAGCACATCATTATATACCAGCTAGCCCAACTTCAGTAACCCTACAAACGTCACTGCTGTTTAGTTTTCTGTCTTCATTTATGCTGGAAGTGATAACAGAGCTGTACGTTTTAATTTGTTTCCAAAACCCCGCAGTCAGGACATGCTGTATTGTATTTAGATAGAAGCTAGCGAGCTAACTCCCTGCTAACTTCTAACTCCGTTAAATGTCATAAATTCCGTTTTCATGGATGCCTGGATGTTAAACTCAATTGTTACACCTGGTAGAGCAGAACGCTGATCATTTTATTAAAGATGAAAGACTTTAGACAGTTTTTCAACTCTCAGTAATGCCACAGTGATCGTTTGATATATGGACCTGCAGCGGAGTTTAGGCCCAGACACGGCTAGTGACGTCAGACTGAACAACCGGATATAAATCCAATCCATTATTATTACTATTTGTAAAAACCAAGCCAGCAGAGATTCTGCTGGAAACACAGTCGACTGCAGCTTTTTGTCACTTCCACATGCAGCCTCCTGCTCTCCTCCACTTCCAGGTGAAGTGAAATTCATCTTCAACCAGCTGTCTGGATCTCTTTGGACTTCCTGTGACTCACCACAGGATGGCGCTCCTTCTCCTTGAGTCTTCATTTTAAACTTTATGCTGTGAAGAAAATGCCTTTAGTCAGACGGCAGTCTTATCTGTGGGCTGCAGGGATTAATAGGGCTTCATGGTCTCTCCTTTGATTCCATTAAAGTTCATTTGTCAGCTGTGAGTTGAGGATTTGAGCTGTTTCTCTCACAGGTGAAGAACACAGATCCTTCCTGGAATCATTCTTGAAGCAGAGTTCCTGCTTGTAACTGTCATTGTGTTATTAAAGTGAAAGCCACAGCTAACGGTGTGGAGGCTGCAGAGCAGAAACCCACACAGCCCGTCTGCTGCAGGAGAGCAAGTTTGGATACAGTCAGTTTGTGCTTCACTCACACGGGTTGTTGTTGATCACACAATGAAAGTAGAATCAAACTCTTCATCTTCAAATCTTTATTGTTCACACAAACACAACTACACTGTTATTGCTGTTTGATTTTTTGTTTTTATGGGCCGATCGATTTTTTTTTTTGGAAGGGTATAAATAATGAAAGGTGTTGGATTGGCCAATTGGTCATGATCGACTCTGGGCTGGACCAATTACAGCCGAGGAGGTCGGATGCACCCTCCCCCTTGTTTAGCAATCTTATAGACGAACTAAAGAAAATGGAGAACAAAAAAAGGAAAGGAGGTGCAGAAAAAATTAGGGCCAAAAAGAAACAAGCCCTTCAGGCAGACGCTGCCAAATGTGTAAGAATAACTGAATTGTTTGGCGGTAGCTATGGCATAGCTTCCACAGATTTAGCAACATCAGCAAGTGGTGGAGGTCAGCAGGTGGATAAGGGAAAGGGGAGGCAGGAGGAGGAGAGACCCGAGGCGGCCGCCGGTCATAGTGGCAGAGGAACTGAACCTCAGGTAAGAAGTTATGACCTGCTGTCTGTGTCAGATATAAACCAAGTTTAGTTGTAGTTTGTTTTCGTTGTGCTGACTTTTTACTGTCAGTTAGAATAACTGGTACTGCGTACTAGCTAGCATGACGGAGTTTATATACTGCTGGGCGGGTGCTATGAAGTTACTGATAGTAAATTTTATTTTATGCTTAAGGTTAGTTTCTCAAACTCCTCAAAATCTTAACAAATTGTGCCAATCCTTACATGTTGCACCGGCTGATTTATCATCAAAAGTGGAGAAGTCTGTGACAGAAGAGACAGAAGAGCAGCAGAGAGAGATGGAGAGATGACTTTATGTCATCCATGAGGGATGCATTTGACATATGTTTCACATATTATAGCCCAACAAGTTACTTATAGCAATTTAAATATGAGCAATCAGTTTTTGGCAAATACCGGAAATCAGTTTTTGGCAGACAATCACTTTTTGGCACAACACCGGCTATTGCAGTTAATAATACAACAGCTTCTTGCCATTTTTTGTGTTTCTTTTTATCGCTGTGTAACTAAATTCAATTGAAAGCCTGCATGCGCTAGTACCTCTTGCCACAAGTTCCCAGAATCCTTTGCTGTTTTACCCCTGAATGACGTCACATTTTTGGTGGGCCGGTCTCTAGTCAAAATGCCCGGGCTGATTTTTTGTCCCAGTCCATTCTGTGCTTGTTGGACTTTGAATGCATTTCAATCAAGTTTCTGCACAGCTGAATGATTCTGCTGTAAAAACTGAGTCAACATGTTGCCTTTGTGTTACTTTTGTTTCATCTGCACATTTTCAACTTTTATTTTCAGATTTCACTTTTTACAGTGAGACATGTTAAATGTTCAAAATATTTTTGGAACATCCATAAAAAGACAGTAATATTTAGTATTTGTATCAGTGATCATTTACTAACAGGGATGAGAAGACAGAGACCGAATGTTTAATAATCCACGTTTAACTCTTTCCCTCTCTGGTGCAGTTGAGGATGCTATGTTGTTCTTTCTTTGTGAATTTTCACGTTTAAATGTAGTTTTCACAGATTTTTGTGTTGTTGATGATCTGGGAGCAAACACACACTCACACAAACAGGCTCAGATGAGGTTTTGTGGGATGACAGGAGGAGAGAAGTTTCAGTGAGGTGTGTAAGACTGCAGCTCTGCTTCCTGATCTCAGCTCTGGATAGTCACATTTCGGGGGATTCATCAAATTTGGGCAGTTTTCTAGAAATGAGAGTTGCTCCATCCAAAGTGGGATGGATGTGGTCTCTGCTAACATGAACTGGTTTCTCCCAGAAGGTTTCCCAGTTATCTCTGAAGCCCACATGACTTGTTGGACACTTTGGTTCCTGCTGGTCTGATTGTGGAGGCCCAGAGAAAACTATGACGTCTGACATTGTTTTGGTAAAGTTACACATGACTAGTAGTAGAATCAAGTAGAATCAAATTCTTCATCTTTAAATCTTTATTATTCACGCTTACAAACACTACTACACTGTTTGACATTTGAAAATCAACCAAAAAAAAAAACAAATAAAAGAGAAAAATATACCTGAATAAAAAGGCAGAGTAAGCACAACACATCATAACTAACATTTGTGAACACTGATCAAAGTGATGAATGAGATGAAACGTCGCGAGCATTCGCTGGGCACAGAGTGCGGATCCAGTTTGCTCCGCCTCCATTACGGATAATTAGACGTGGAAGTAGTGACGTTTTAGTTTTGTGAAAAGAAGGAAAAGTGAGTGTCGTTACATTATCATTCAGTTTGAGAGTTACAACAGAAAGTTATATATTTATTCTTTTCAAGTGTTATCACGCCATCTCTAATATGGATATGCTTCACTCCCTGTTTCATTCAGTTTATACCATTTGGTCTTCAATTAGGCTCCATCAGAACGTTTTCACAAGAACTTTCATTTCAGCATAATCCCTTTGATTCAGGTTGTATAGAAATACTTTTTCTTCAAAACTCAGTTTCATGGTCACAATATACTCAATACAATTTATTTTTATAAAATCATATATTTGTAAAGTCAGACATCGTTTGGCTTCTCCACGTCTTTCATTCTCTCCCATCTTTCCACACATGCCAAGCTCTCAGCTTCAGGCCTGTTTTTAGAATCATCATTAGAAATTATATTTTCTTCTTATTATTCGTTTTTTTTAATATCAGTTAAACTTATACCTGGTTATATTTTTATCAGTATCAAGCAATTAAGCACAATTAACCATCAGTAAAACCACATAAGTTGTGATTCTGTGTTTAATCATTAATACACTTGATACCTCTTAGTCAAAAACATGTATAATCATGGGTTGGTGACACGTTTCTTATCTTCCACATTCCTGCAGACACAGAACTGCCGAGGTTGAAGCTGGATCATGTGCACACACACATAATATTCAGACATTAGAACAGCCATTTTCACTATTAACATATTAAGCAAAATTATACTTTAATTTATCTTTGAATAAGAATTAAGATCCTTTGCCATTAGCAAATGTGGAAAAGCTCTATTTTAACACTCTGATCATTTTCAACACATAATGCTGGATGTTCTGACCGTGGACAGCTGCAGGGACTTCAGCTTCCCTCTGCCCCACGTCTCTCGACATGCTTTGGTTGGTCTGAGCAGGGAGAAGAAAATTATTTACTTTGATTATTAGGAATGAACGGTGGCCAATGCTGACCACACATAAAAACTGCAGACAAAAACTGATTACACTGATTATGTCATGGATATTGGGGAGGACACAGGCGCAGACAGTACAGGTTTTATTTACAATATATATACATGTGGAGGGGAATCCGGGGTTCCACAGGTCCAGGAAAAGGAAAGTTCAGGAAAAGGGAAGGTTCTCTCACACTCACACTCCACGATTCTACACACCCAATCATTCATGTCCCAAGCAGCAGGTAGGTCACAGGTCCAGGGAAAAGTGTCTCGCACAATCATCCAGTGATGAGAGGATCTGCGTCCTGGCCTTAAATGGCAAACACAACAGCAGCGTAATGGGAGACAGGTGCGTGAAGCCCACAGTGAGCTCCGCCCAGTCAGAATGACGAGGAAAAGAGAGAGCAAAACAATAAACACATGTGGCCTTGTGGGACCAGCCAGGCAGACACAGGGACCACGACAGATTACACTGATTACACTACCCTGCTACAGATAGACGATACAGTGCCAACGTCACAAACACAGAGTTGGTTGGAGTCACACTCATACAGACACTTGGACACCAAAAAGAACAACATACAGGAAGAAATACCTACAAGCTTTTGTATCAGTCCCTTCAAACATTTTACTAAAAACCAGAACGACTTCAGTATCTGTAACGAATTTGGGCTGTTTCATCAACGACTACATTTGTAGGCAAATCAACATCAGAATTCACACTTTTGTGAAATCTCAGATCAACAGAACCACTGATCTGAAATCAGCTCTCACCTTTCACAGTAACCTGAACAGTAGCTTCAATCATGCCCACACTAGATATGGCCACACATGTGTAGTTAGCTGACTCTTGAATGTTGGTGAGCTCCAGCACACTGCGCCCTAATGGCATCTCGTCTTCTTTGGACAGGTCCACCGGGCCCATGGTCCACTTGATATATGGCATTGGTGAGCCCACTGCTACACATGTTAGACTGACACTGCTGCCTGCCATCACTTCCTGGTTGGAGGGTAAAACGGAGAATCTGGGCGGGACTCTTCGTGCTAATGAAATAAAAAGAAAAAGGAATATGTGAGGTCATTATAATGCTTTTTGTGACGTTATGAATAGTTACGCCCATACAGGGTAAAAGCTAACTCAGAACAGCTGACAGAATGCAGGGCTGATTGCTTCTGTCCAGATGTGCAGACAAGCACAAAGAGAATAATGGAATAACATAACAAGCACATTTAAAGCAGGTCTCACAGCAGAGTGTGTTATTGGTGGGCGTGAGAACAGCGTTTGATCACTCATCCATAAAACTGCCTCTATGATACACGACTGTATGCTTTTAACGAAATCATGAAATGTTAGCCGAGCCCATCTCTTTCTTACCAAAACACTAATAAGCATTTTATAATCAATAATGAGTGATTTGTCTCCTTGTGTCAGGGGCAGCTGGAGTTATACGAGAAGATGCCGTTAAAACACTGTCTGCACATTCCCACAGTCAGGCTTAAACCAAACCATGAGGGGCGAGGGTTTAAAGAGTTGTGTGATTTCATGAGATATCACTATGACCTTATTGATTAACTCCACAAATGAGAGAAACATTTTACCTCGTACGTAGAGATTGGCGGGACCAGAGTAACGCACACCAAGGCTGTTTGTGGCGACACATTCATATTTCCCCTGATCCGACTCCTCACTGTTCTCAATTTGCAGCGCTCCTGTGTAAAGAATTAGTGAATTGAGCTGTTTGATAGTGACTTGCTAGAGAGTCAGTAGCCAACTGTAACCCAGTATAACCCAGTTCATGATCAGACAGGATTACAGGTTTGGCAATAAAATACTTAAAGCAATACAAACATCCAGCAGATCAGGAAAGTTATAAAACATGTCTTCTTTACCTTTCTTTGTTAAGAGATGGTTCATTGCAATGAAGCTGCATTTAAGAAAGAAAAAAAAAACTTTCCTGTGCTCTCATTTTCCCCAACATGAATTTCTGAAAGCCAGTGATTGTTTTGGAAGCGCTGTTTTAATTTTCATTAAACATTAATGTATGTAGTGTTTCTGTAATGTTTGAATCCAGTTTGTGCTCCCTCCCAGTCCAGCAAGAAGAGAGGATGTGTGCTTCTGAAATATCTTTGGCTGCAGACACTCGTGCTGAGGAAACAGACTGTATGCAGATCCATCTATTTCAGTTTACAGTGAGTCTGCTCACACCTACAGACTAACCTCATACTGCATAGCGTGAACTTTCCATGAATGTGACAACGTGAAGATGGAGGCTTCATGACTGAAAGAGCCTCTGGTCAGTTTTCTCTTCTAACTCAGCACCAATCTGAACTTGTCACGGTCCTGAGTTATTATTTTTATTAATCTGTGACTTCATGCTTTTTCATTACTAATGTTTTGGTTTCTGTTTTAGTGCTCTAGTCCTTCTTTGATCTGTTAAGTCTAGTTCTTAGGGTTCATTCTGGCGCCTCCATGTTTAGTGTGGGTTTAGTTCTGTCCTCACCTTTGTTCTTGTTCCCCAGTCAGTCGTCTCTCATGTTGCTCCTGTCCCTGTACTCAGTGTTCCCTCTGTGCGGTGTCTAGTGTGGGCCTCTGTGTCTGTCGTGTACTTCCTGTTTTATTTTGACAGTCCTGCTTTATGTTCGGCCTCTGTTCCCCATCTCGTCTGTGTAATTAGTCCCAGCTGTGTTTCCCTTCTCCTTTTCAGACACACACTTTAGTAACAGTGTGTGTGTGTGTGTGTGTGTGTGTGTGTTAGAGAGTCAACAAAGCAACAAGTCTTTTATACATGTGGAAAATGTTGTGTGGAGTGACTCAGAGTTACAGACATTCTGTACTTAAGTAGAAGTACAAATACTACTGTTAAAAACTACTCCAGTAAAGTACTGGTTCAACTTCTTTACTCTAGTAAAGGTGCAGGCTCTGAGATGTACTCAAAGTAATAAAGTAAAAACTATCTCTTTGAATCAGAATGTCTTTATCGTCATTGTTGCAGGTACAATGAAATTAAAAGTGGTCCCCAATCAGTGCATGATCCATAGAAATATGAAAATATAAATAAAAACAATAAATAAATCCCTAATAAGAATAGTATGAGCAAACATTCACATACACCTCCACACACATGCCTCAGTCAGTGCATAGATCATTTCAAGAATGGCGTGATGGACATGTTTTGGTAACAGCATTCAGACGTGTTATTGTGGTTGGAAAAAGCTGTGTTTGAGTCTATTTGTCCTTGCACTGATTGCTCTGTCCCGTTTCCACGAGGGCAAAGTAGGGTGTGAGGTATCTATTATATTGATCTGAGTTTTTTTAAGACAGCGGGTGTTGTGTAGATCTTCCAGCGTGGCGAGAGGGCAGCCAGTGATCCTTTGGGCGCTGTTAATGATCCCTTGGACTGCTTTCCTCTGAGCCACTGTGCAGCTAGTGTACCACATGCATATGCAATAGGTTAGTACACTCTGGATGGTGGCTCTGTTGGAGGACGTTTCTATTTTTGTGCAAAGCTAACTGAACCTTGTGCTATATTAACATAATAATAAAATAATATTAGAATATGGGAACACAAATTTTTGTCTAACTTCTTTTAATTCTAATTATACTCGGCTTGAATCTGGAGAAAAAGAAGAAAAATGTATATCTCTATCTTCTGTTGCCTCCATTGTACAGGGGGCTGTGACTATAAACAGGAAAATGATTCGGGAAGAGGTTAAAGTGGATTCAGCAGGTGGAGGAAACCTAGAATCAGCTGTAGTGGCTCAGCGTGGGGAAAAGAATCATAACTCAGTCATTCGATTGAGAGGTCCAGTAGATTTTCTTAGTGTGCAGCTGACCTGCTGCTGTGGACGTACACAGCTGAATTCAACCAGATGTCAGCAGATGTTTCATGAGTTGGCTGATTTCATCCTGTACACTGACAGTACGCTGTTTATGCTGTGTGTTTTCTAGATTGTATAAAGTTTCTATGAAGGTGAATGAATCTCAATCTCTGGATGACATAATGACATCAGATGAACTCATGAATGAATCAAACAATGTCTGAAAATGCTGCTTATAACTGTGGAAACTTGAACTGCATTGGTGGCACAAAAGCCTGATCAACTTCCAGCTTGAATCTTTTCCATCAGGTGAAAATGTCTTTATCTGTATATCTGTAAGGTTACAGACGCAGTCATCGCTGTCAAAGACTGCGGGAAATGTTATTCCAACATCCGCGTTACTTTTAACGTGGCAGCTGTCCTGATTTGACCAATAAAATTCACAAAAAGAATTCATGCAAATAATCAAAGTGAACTTAAATAAAACATTCATGCCTTTAATGGTGAAAGTGAATAAAAGAAATGGTACGGGAACAAAGATGTGAAAGCTGCTTTGCAACATTCTCAGTATGCCACGCAAATTAAAACCTTAGAGATATTAAATCAGATCATTTTAAAGTCTACCTGAGCGAAGCTGTTTGATGCGCCCGTCGCTGCTGCTGATATTCACAGGAAGCATGTCCTTGAACCACGAGATCTCTGGGTCTGGGTTTCCACTGGCAGAGCACAGCATTGTGGCAGTTCTGCTTTTTTCAACAACTTTAAGCTCGGGGCCCAAATCAATGAAGGGAAAGCCATGGGGGATGTTGTTCTCTGAAAAATTGCAAAAGGCAGGTTAGGCATGTTGAGCTGGTAAAGACAAAGGCAGCAAATATATTTCAGATGCCACAAAATTAGTGCAAGAGCAGAAGATACCAAAGAATGATACTTTAGATCTGCTGCTCTTTGTGATGAGGTTGGAAAGTAGAATTGTGTTTGTAACTGATGATAATGGTGAGTTATTAACAACACAAGGAGTCTGAAGTTTAGACAGAAGAAGGATCATTTCAGTCTGCCTCTGATGCTTACAAAGCTGCCTTAGGCTTACAGTACAGTAACTAACCAATAAGCCATCTTATGATAACCAACGTAACAGAACAACAGAATACAGAACTTAAACCAAAATTTATGATTCACGTCTTTTTCCCTAAAACACTGACCCTGAACTGATATCCTACTCTTTTAGTCCCTCTTAAAACTCTGGCACTCTCCTGGTTTTTTTCTGGTCTTTGTTTGTTTGTTTGTTTGTTTGTTTGTTTGTTTGTTTGTTTGTTTGTTTGTTTGTTTGTTGAGGGGGGGTCGCCGTATTTCTTATATTTTGATCATTTAAATCATGTGATTCTTCTAAAAGAAATTCACCTGCTATTCTCCTTATTAAATGTGAGAAAACCACCATGGAAATCTTCATCTGTAAATCTGTAATTGTAATATGTTTGTCTGAAATAGGTCTCTCTTGTAAATGATGCACTGAGTCTCAATGTGACCTGTATACATAAATGTAAGTAAATAAAATAAAATAAAACATTTGGTCTTCATTGAAACTGACATACACATTTCATTGAGGTCAGTGGAAACCATAATCATTACGCTAATTATCTGTGGGTGTCACTATTCTCCACACACAGGACACCTGAGAAAACCCAGAGAAGCGCTGCTGCTTCACCTGCAGCTCAGTCATGAGACACACGTCCAGTCTGTGTGTTAGTGTCACATTCTTGTCTTTGTTTTGACACGGTGTTTAAACCAAAACAAAGTTTAACATTAAACGTTTTAACATTAAAAATGTTTTGTATAACGATGAAACACAATTTTGTGTGATCAGGTAACTGACTGAGCATCTCCCAAAATTAGGAAAAGGCCAATTGATTATACCCCTCTAAGCATATATGGTTAAATATTTCTAAGCATAAATGACAATCAACAATACAAAACCTAACAGCCACTACTATGTTATAATGCTGTACTATCTCAGAGACACCTCCAGCTCTTTAGAGTTTTACAGGACATCATGACTGTGCACATGACAACACAGTCTGTCATTCATTGTCTGTGATGCTCCTGTTGTCCTGCAGCAATGCTGAAATCAGGACAGTGTAGAAGGTTTGAGTGAGTGCTCTGCTGCAGAGCTCTCTAACTAAGTTCATTTTGAAAGCTTTTACCTTAAATGCTTACACTGAGCTTCAGCCAGAGGCTTACCTTGGCTTTTCTGCAAGTTAAAAGCCAGACTGAAAAAGAAAACAAAACAAAACAAACACAGGAACAAAAACTGAAGTGTTTCTGGGGACACAATAACCTGACGGACCAGACCTGGACATGACAAACTAACAGTAAATGGCTAATAGCAAGCATGTATATGTGCATTATATGAATCATGTGATTAATATACACATTACTTTGAAACTTTTCTCCTCATAACACTAATGAACCGTCTTCTTCTCCTCAACGAGTCTCAGTGCGGTCCTTTGTATGTTTTGGTGCCAGTTCAGGGTCTGCCGGTGTATAGACCGGGTCCTCGAAGACCACGAAGGCCAGAAGTGAGAGGCTGTGAAATCGGACAATCTAGCCCACAAAGCGCCCCTCCGACAGCCAAACCCATCTGTTCTCTGATTGGATTGTTACATTTGTGATTGACATTGACCAATCAGATGAAAGGAAGAAAAATAGGGTCACAATTTGTACTTGTAACTTGCAGGGGTTTTTTTTGTCCACACACAAATCTTTTTTACACATACAAATCCTGATTTACAAGTACAAAATATTTATGACCACATTTTGAGCCCATAGAGTTTGTCTCCAAACAAACAACATCCTGTATATGGACACATTGATCAAAGAAAGTATGGAAATAAAGTATAAGCACATCTAAATATGGAACTGTTTGTCAAACATGATTTGGACACAAATTGGGGAATAATTGGCGTTTCAAATTTACATTATGAACGAACGAGCTTCAGGTGAACTCCCTGTTTTTGTTGAACTTGTACATTCAATAGAACAGCTCGCATCAGACTATTTTTCTGTACTGCACTCTATGTTTTTGCCCAGTGTTTGGGTTCTAAGTAGGTTTTAAAAAACCTAAATCAACATCTTTTTAGTCTAAAGAAGTTCAGGAAATCCTTTTAAATGTATGACCTGACATCTTAGACACCACAAAAGACAACACAATACATGCTTTAAAGGATGGAGCAGTTCCCATAGTCAGGTGGGAAACAGGAGGGGATTGGCTCTTAATTATATTACAGTGACCCTATGACAGCAGTATAGGTGAGGTCCCCAACCCCGTCCCCACTGGGCGGTGCTGCCTGGCTGTCCCCGACACCCAGAGGTACCACAAAAGTAAAAGTCTAATGGAGCGCTTTCTGCTGTGCAGTGTGAGTCTGTTCTACACACTCCACGGCATGAAGGTTTGTTCTCTTCATGTAATCAGTCAAAGTGCAACAAATTAGTACAATAAGTTGAACATTAAATATCTATATCATTCCTTTAAATGAACAGAGCTCCTTGAAATCTGCTGCAGGTGAGCCACTGATCACTGCACTAATTACAGCATAAAATGCACTTTGTGTCAAAATACTCATGAAGCTCAGTGTTTTATTGGATGATGATAAGGTGTAAATGAGGACACTTACTCTCTGCCAGAGACGAGAACAGCATGCAGCTGAGTGAAAACAGGACCAGCAGCCCCCTCGGGGGCGAGGGGACCCTGCCCGGTGAATATTACACACCATGTTACAAACTGTTTCTGCTCAGTCCCCTGCTGGCCACGTCCCAATATGTCAAGGTCAAAGACAAACACCTGAGACAGCAAACACATACAGAAGAGAGGTACACAGACATCAGCAATCAAACTTACCACATCTCTGCACACAGGCTGCTCAAAACATTAATGGAGGAGCCAGAGAGTTGATTCTGTTCTAACTTCTATTCTGTATGTTGTGTTTTCAGTGGGAGAAACATTTAACTTACCTATGTGACTTCTTCAGCCTTAGAGACTGAAAATGCAACATCAACGTGCAAAGAATCAACTTTCCGGGCTTTCCTTCCCTCTGTGACTGAGCATGTGTCAGGACACTGAGGCAAGCATCAGTTCAGAGACATAAACCACTATGAATCCATTTCAGCTGCATTGGTGCAAATTAGGGCAACAACATGTATACTGAGAAGACAAGAGCAAGGCAAAGCCCCATAGTGGTAACACTCTGCTCTTATCCCTCCTCCTGACTTTTCTCTGGTTTACTTTTTGTTATTGTCCTCTTCTCTGCTGATGGCATGAGACAGTATCTGCAGCAGATTCAAGCTCCACAGGTTTTCTGCAGGGAGGAAGAGGAGGAGCGTTGCCAGAGCCCTACAAAGTGACCTCCACCTACTGAAGCTACTGAGGCATGTTTCTGAGGGTACTCAGGTCTATACTCAGCACACGTGACAGACATGAAGGAGTCTGGAGGCACAAACATGACCAGTTTCGTGGTGGTCAGTGATGGCCTGGGGAAAGGAATGGTTGTGTTAGGCTGTGGAAGAAGATCTCAGAGCATCTTTGTGACCTCAAAGAGTGAAATGGAAATCAGTGATTTTGATTCTGACTATATATTTCTTTCGTTTGTGTACATTTTGGACTCTGTTCTCTCATTGATCACACTCAGCATACCATCAGGTGTCTCACTCTCTGTGCAGGTGGAGAGAGCAGGGCTGTCATGATGCCAGAAATGTGGTAATCACAGAATTACACAATACACCAAACCTGACTTTCACATGATGATCACAAGTACATAAGTATCAGGTTATTTAAGTCTTTTTAAATCACTGCTGCATTTATTTCAATATTTTCTCTATCAATAATTTTGTGGCAGAAACATTTTTGTCACATTTTTGTCAAAATGTTTAACACAAAAAGTCTTTATACTTCAGAGAAGTTTTAAATTTTCTGATTATAATTTGGGACACAGATGTTGAAATAATGCGGATACTGGTCAAAGCAGCCGTTTCTTTCTGTAAAACCAAACACACAGAAACTATCATATAACACTGTCAGCTGTGATTATGCTAGAAACTGCCAACACATGTTCATCCACACTGTGATTGTTCGGTCATTAAAATGTTAAAGTTAAAATTTTCCTGTTAGTAAAAGTTCTGGTTATAAACGCGTCATGTGTTTGATCCCAGAGGAGAAGCTGTATATGTTTAGAAAAGCATAAAACATGTAACTGTTAACAGTTTAAATCATTTTATAAATATTTGCATGTAAAACAAACAAATGTCAACATTGTATATAAATACAAAACTAAACTCGATGAGAACATTCAGGAACGATAACGGTGAACTTACTGAATCTCCTTTTTGTCTCCTTCTCTCAAAGTGTTTCGTTCTTTATTTATTTTTCAGGGAGTCCAACAACCTACTTTATGTAAGCAAACAGGAGTCAGGTGACCTGGTAACGGGCAGACGTGGGCGTGGCTAATTGTCCCAGTGTAACAGCTGATATTTGCTTAGATAGTCCATTTTCCTCTAACAGCAGCACAGAGCTGCCAGCATGTTTAATGATTGACAAGATTAAAGACAAAACGTTGCTGTGATCAGTTCACGATAAATCTGATAAATAACTGCTTTAATATAAGTTTGGTCAAGTTGTTCTGGTGTGTATAACTGTGCTCCTCTTATAGAGAACAAATGTGAGATGTTGATTCCTGCCAGCAGAAACCAGCACAGGCTGCTTCATGTGGACTGGAACTAATAACTGCTTTGATATTAGTTCGGGGGAGTTGTTCACAGTCTAAAAAGTAATTCAGAGGCTTAGTAAATATCACGATGAATAGAAGTTAGATGAGCCTGATAAAATCTATGAATATCCTTTTAGTAATTATTTGAGTTTGATCAATTAAAATAAATGTCTAGAATTTCAACTTGTGTGTTTGTGTTAAATTAAGGTATTTATTTAAATTTATTTCAGACGAAAAAATCAGTATTTGGTTCACAGAACACCTTTTTTGCATATACTTAATATTTTTGTTTGAAATTGAATCTAAATATTTGAGAAATAGGTATCTATACTTATCAGTGTCTTGGACTAAAATCATTAATTATTCAAATCAATATTTTTTATTGTCAGCAACTACAACTTAAAAGTGTAAGTAAAACACGATAACATAGAGTAATTGAGTATTAGTGCGCGGCACGCATAGCCTCACGGGAAAGTTTTCATTTCATCACAACAGCCGTCAGCAGACACAAACTCACGGGGGAACCACCTGGAAAAGTTGCCTCCCATTCTGCTTTTAAATACTCGAGGAACAAGAAGTAGGCCTGCAGTGTGAGAGCGAAGTGCTCTAACAGGGTGATATGGTACTACAAGGTCATTAAGATAAGATGGGGCCTGATTTTTGTCAACAAACTTTTCTGCCCATTAAGCTTTTCCTATGTGAGCTGTTTCTCAGGTGATGAACTCAGAGAATCATTCTTTAAGCAGAGCTCATGCTTGTATTTGTCATTGTGTTATTAAAGTGAAAAGGCAAAGTTAATAGTGTGTAGGTCTGTCTGATGCTTCACTCACATCTGATATTTTGTGTCACAGAGGTAGTTGTGACAGTAGTTCATTCTTTAGCGAGCTCATTGCTTTTACCCATTAGATGTTTCGTGCGTAACATCTTGGTAAGGACACATTTTTACTGGCCATCAGTTGGGACTGAAACAGTTGATATTCATTTCCAGCATTTCCAGATTTTCAGCTGGTGGCATGACTTTCCATAGCTTTTTGTAATTCTCTTTCTTTGCAGGTTCAATATTTTTTCTGTGTCATTTCTCATCATTACATATAACTTAATTTATCGACATTTATGGTTCGATTTCTTTGAAAATCCAACAAGCTAATTCAACTTATGGGAGATGCAAAGTTGGAAGAACACATTCATCATTTCCATTAAATTCATTATTTCTAACTCTGATAATGTCAGTATGTCCAGTTTATTTGCTAATTTTCCTGTTCATACTAATTTCATCAGTTTTCACACTGAATTTTTCAAGTGATCCCAAATATTGATGAAGAACTATAAATGTAGTTTCTCTCTAGATAGATAGATAGATAGATAGATAGATAGATAGATAGATAGATAGATAGATAGATAGATAGATAGATAGATAGATAGATAGATAGATAGATAGATAGATAGATAGATAGATAGATAGATAGATAGATTCTCATCCATTTTCCACTCATACCTTTTTGTTCTGAGCACAGGGGCCTACACCCTGTTACCCTTACTGCATGCATGTAATTCAATGTGAGGGTTTTTTTTCTCCCACACGCTGTGAATGCATCATTAATCCCGTCCCTCCCAATCGGAAACATTTTCTATCTGGCGCACTGGCACCATAAGTGTTTTTATTCTACCAGATAGGGAAAATATGGTGACAGCGGGAGTTGCAGGCAAGTTAGGGATTGAGACTCACTGTCGTTTGGATTTCACAAGGAGGAAGTCGAAAAAGTTTTGGTAATTTGACAACTATTGCTGCTAAAGGTAGCAATACCACAGATTTATTCCACCAGCGGAAGAGTCATCTACTGCTAATGAAGACAATTGTAAACATTAACGTGTTCAACGTCTCCCCGCACACCAAAGGAAACATTAAATAAACGAGCTGTGATACCTGTAACTGTTCTACGTCAGTCGGTTTGATAGTCACCGTCTAGACTTCTATTTCTGTCATTTGAGGTCAGAAGAGTTTTTTTCTTTTCTTTTTTTTACAATTTTACATGTTATAAGCACAAACGAGCACCTTTGTAATTTCAGTTGTTTTCGTTTGTGTCGTCTACCTTGAGGTCCACTTTTGTTGCTATAGTTTGTGTTTGTTAGTGTCGACCACAGAGAGAGTTTACTGTCAGGTGTTGACATTGGTGAAAAACCTCAGTGAGCAACTGATGGTTAAAAGTGGTTATAATAAAAATGTTCAATTCATTCAGATATTTCTGTATTCAAAGCAAAAAATGGTTGATGTGAATGAGTGTACCAATGTTAGACACGATATGGTTGAAACTAAAACTTGTTATTGGAGCTTATTTAAACATACCGTGATATATATCGTGTATTGTGATATAGCCAAAAAATATTGTGATATTAGATTTTCCTCATATCGCCCGGCCGTACACAGGAGCCCTCAAGCTCCCAGATTAAAGACCGCCCCCGGGGCAAGTGGGGAGTGCAGACTGAAGGCCTTATTTTATTCTCTAAACTATATTTACATCTCTGTGGTGAAAACTAGAGATGGCACGATACCACTTTTTTATGTCCGATACCGATACCGATATCATAAATTTGGATATCTGCCGATACCGATATGAATCCGATATAATGTTTTTTAATCAACAAAACTGTTTTTTAAATATCTTGCTGCATTTTGTATAAGTTCATACTCAAGTTTAAAACAACAACTACACTAAAGCTATTCTGTTATACCTGTATGCAAAAAAAAATATTTCATAGTTCAGCAATACTGATCAATCTAATAAACTTAAACCTGCACCATCCTCCCTATTCTGGTATTTTAAAGAGTACTTAGCATAAATATTAAGCAACCTAACTAATAGGGTTCCAACTCCCAGCAACAACAAAAATAAATAAATAAAAAATAGGGAACCACCCCTCACGCTCCACCTCATGATGCTTAATCGACGTAATCAACCTTAATTTGATGCAGTGTGGAAAAAAATGCACAGAAATCAATTATTTTTCAAGAAATATTAAATAGATTCAACATCTTTCTTCAACAAAATTGCAGACTGCACAGATGGTACCTTCCCAAAGGAAAAAGTACTATAGCTTACTAGGGTATATATATTAGACTTAATAGTCACTATATACAGTAATTGACTTCTATTCATTTTACATCAAATTAAAACTTTGGGTGTCAGATAATTATTTATTAAAAGCTAGACATTTTAAATGAGAATAAGAAAGAAAACTATGTCTTTGTGCCCCCTTTTCCCTGTTAATGCCCTATCGGCCCCCCTGGCTAAACTTTGCTAGATCCGCCCCTGCACAGTTACCAGCGTCAGCTACGTAGAAAAAGATCCTCGAGTAGAAAGTAATATTAAATACATTCTAACAACAGCTGATCAAGCTTAAACGTGCTGCTGTTGTTCAGCCGCTGGTTTCCTCTTTCTGGTGCAAAGTGGGCCAAAAACAAACAAGAGACACGGACTCACGACAGAAAAGCCGATCAGCTGATCGTTAAGCAGTTTCATGATTGAAGTAGCAGCAGGAGAGCGAGAGGCAGTCGCTCCATATATCGTTTGGTAAGCTTAACGCAGGAATGCTTTACAAACATTCAGAGATGGACTTACACACTTGCTTTACTTCTCTCGGGGATAACTTTGTCGGAGATGAAATGCCGGGTTGCTAGCGAAGCTCCACATGCTATCCAGACCACCGACAAGTCCCGCATGCCACAGCCGCTCTATCACGTGATGCATACTGCTCCGACGTGCTAACGTTCTGAGGCGAGTTACGGCGTGTTGCAAGTTTTGTGAGGTGCTTTCGTGATATTTAATGGATCGGATTACATTTTTTATTTTTCCCCGATATCCGATCCAGTCATTTAGGTCAGTATCGGACCGATACCGATACGTAATATCGGATCGGTCCATCTCTAGTGAAAACATGACACAAACACACACTACAAACTTCAGTAACAACTCAAAAAACAGATATAACAAAGAGAAAAGCACTCCCCCAGGTTTTGGGGTGTTTTTTCCATATCTTTTACCGCAGGCAGTAAAAGATCAAGTGCTCGGGGCCTTCAGCGGCTCTCACTTTTATTCATTTAAATTTCTAAAATGTTCCATCTTGGAAAAACAGACTTTTCAGTCTTTGTTTATCAGCATCAGTGGGTCCGACTCACTTGTATTAACACATTATCTCGTGCTACTGTCTGAATGTCATAACCTATTAAAAACCCACACAAAGCCAAAACATGTGGGCATGAAAAAAATCACTTTGTTGTCCCACACAAAATATCACAAATAATGTTCGACTCATAATGTTGATGACTTGAAATATCCACAAGATGTTTTATATAAAGGGCAATAATGTGTCATACAGTGCAGGTCAACATCATATTCTAGTGTCTATCATTTTTCCCCTGAGCTCATATTTCTATTTCAATTCAAAACATCTTAATTCCAGCTGTTTTTCAGCTAGAAGTATGTCCTTTTTTTTTTTTTTTTTTTTGCCTGTCCCATTTGGTTCTTTAGCCATCAGAATTGTTGTCTGAAGACCAACAAGGATACCCAATGGATTTACTTTGCCAAATGGATCATCGTGGCATTGCCGTATTGGTCCATTTGGTCGATCTTTGTTTTTATTATTTATTATATTTTATTTTCAGATGTTACAGACAGGACAGACATGAGTGAGGGATAGGAATGGGAGAAAGAAAGAGGAAGGAAAGGAAAAACAGAAGGGGAGAGGGACAGTGAGAAAGGGGGGGAGAAAAAAAAATAAAAATCTCCTGGATCACCTGTTGAGAGAAGAATAGAAAACAAGCAGAAAAACAAAAAAAACAAAGCAACATACTAAACACAACACCATCGCATTAATCTAGCTAAGTGTAAACAACAGTAAATACTAAATATTCAATGTTGTTGTGCAGCACGCAGGACAGACAGCGCACAATGTGCTTCAAAGTAGCAGCCAAGAAAGGTGTAATTTAAGTCTACGAGCAGTGAACACCCGTGTGCATACCTGTGTGGATCAGCATGCTTGTATTCCAAAGGTTTCTCCATGTAACGATCTGCTAGGGACTGTGGGGGGGGCCACAGCCCCGTCCTCCAGGGTATGAAGCAGGTATGGAGGAGATCAAAACTCCAGACATCCAGAGGCCCCCAGAACACAAGAGACCATGGAAGACTAACAGAGGGGCAGCCTTGTTTTATATAAAGGGCAATAATGTGTCATACAGTGCAGGTCAACATCATATTCTAGTGTCGATCATTTTTCCCCTGAGCTCATATTTCTATTTAAATTCAAAACACCTTAATTCCAGCTGTTTTTCAGCTAGAAGTATGTCCACAAAACACCAAACAGTATCTATACTTTTTGTTTATCCCTAAAGTGCTCTGAGGAAAAAGAGAAAAAAATGAATTCAAATTGAATTTTTTTTTTAAAACTTTCATCCAAAAAAAATCATTGAATCGCTGAAAATCGTCTCTTTTATTAGTGATTACAGGATATTTATGTTTCCTCCTCTGGTCCAGTTCTCCTGGAAAAGACAGAAGAAGAACGGCGGAGAAGCGGAGGAGCTGCCCCCTGCTGAGGGAGAGCAGCTGGAGCTCAGAGAGGCGGGACGCACCATTGCCATCAGGATGGTTGATGGGAGCCATTCTGACACATATAAATACAGCTGCTGGGTGAAGCACGAGGGGGGCACAGTGGAGGCCCGAACACAACAAGGTAATGAAGGCTTGGTGACTGTGTTCAGCAGTGATTCAGCTTCATGTGGAGATGCTGTCAAAGAGAGCAGAGCAGCAGAGGACTGACATTTCTCACTGCAGCTCCAAACATTTGACTCCTTTTCTGTTTCAGAGCTTCCAGCTCCAGCAGCCTCCTGTCCTCCAGAGAGAGAGCCAGCAGACCTGCCAGCTCTGCAGCCAGCTGACTGTAAGATCACCTGCTGCCTCTCTGCATGGACAGCTCCAATGTCCAATGAGGCAGCTGGAACAAGTTTAGGCTCTTAAAGTTGCACTAATTGATCAAATCTTCATCCAACAAGCTCTGATAAAGCCACTGTACACTAGCTGCTCAGCACCAAACAGCAGACAGACCATAATATGTCAGAGATCAGTTTGTTAGCTGCTTGTGGAGTTCTTCTGCCCCCAAGTGGACACAAACACTACATCAATTCATCCACTTGAAGAAGAAGCTGTGACTGTTTCTATTTGGACTTTTTCTCCTTGATCTGAGAGGAATAACCCGACTGTCTGTCTGTCTCTTTGTGTCTGTCTGTCCTTCAGTGTCCTTCCAGTCTCAGTGCAGGGTGAAGCTGCTCTGCCTGCTGTACACAGTGCTGATAGTGAAGAGTCTGGTGTACTGCTGTGGACTCTCTCTGCTGATGATGCTCACAAACAAGGGAGCGTCCACCAACTGCACACATGCTGACTGACTGTTTCCTGCTCGCCTTTTCTCACCATCACATCTCATCAATTCATCTCATTCATCACTTTGATCACAAATGTTAGTTATGATGTGTTGAGCTTATTTTGCCTTTTTCTTCAACAGTTAGAAGATCGTCTGAAATAAATACATCTTTACATGTATTGTTGCTCTGAGTTAGAATTCTTTTTGTGCTTATTGTGACTTTTATTGTAGTAACAAAAACCATCAGGAATATTTTTATCACAAGTTTTCACTTTGATTTTCAAATGTCAAACAGTGTAGTTGTGTTTGTGTGAACAATAAAGATTTGAAGATGAAGAGTTTGATTCTACTTTCATTGTGTGATCAACAACAACCCGTGTGAGTGAAGCACAAACTGACTGTATCCAAACTTGCTCTCCTGCAGCAGACGGGCTGTGTGGGTTTCTGCTCTGCAGCCTCCACACCGTTAGCTGTGGCTTTCACTTTAATAACACAATGACAGTTACAAGCAGGAACTCTGCTTCAAGAATGATTCCAGGAAGGATCTGTGTTCTTCACCTGTGAGAGAAACAGCTCAAATCCTCAACTCACAGCTGACAAATGAACTTTAATGGAATCAAAGGAGAGACCATGAAGCCCCTGCAGTCTGCTCAGCTCCCATTTTATTACCTGAGCTGAGTTTTTCATTCTGGATATCACACACGTAAGAACAGATCAAGTCTGAACAGCAAATGTTGGAGAATCATTTTGAAGTCTTGCTAAATGTCGTTATTATTACAAAAACTACTGAATGATTCAGAAAATCCTTTCCAACAAGCAGAAATATGCAAACAAAGTAGAAACAAGGCAACATGAGTCATTCAGATGCAGATAACATATTCTCCTTATTGTGAAGAACACAGTCATGAAATCTTTCTGTGTGTCATTCATTGAGTTGAAGTGCCTAATAGAAGAGGAAGAGCAGCAATAATCAATGATAGCTGAGACATTGAGAACATGGCTGTATGCCTGCTATCATAACAGCAAACAAAGCACACAAACAGCAAACACACAATAATGTGCTCGCAGCTTGTTGTGTCATTTTTGACATTTCATGAAGTCACAAAAATGTGTGCGACTCATTAAAGGAGTGTGTACGTGTCAGTCAGTGCTCTGTATTCATGTGTTCACCTCATTAAAGTCACTCAGACACTTTTCTCCTCCAAACTTACAGCACAGCTTCATATTTCACTGACTGATTCTTTCATTACATCCATTAAGGGTCACACAGTGAAATTAGTGCAAACTTACAAATGTGTTGCAACAATTTTGGCCTCCAAACTGAACTTTGAGACAAACAGTGAAGCTGTGAGCAAAAAGAGGCTCCAGTGTGTGTCATGGTGGAGGAAACTGTTGTATTCCCACATTCAAAACATGCTGATCTTATTGGATTTGTCCCTCAAAGTCTTTTTCCTCCTTTTTCTCTTCATCCAAATGTTCTAGCAGGCTGACTGTGAGTCCCTGTTGAACCTGTACAGCAGAAAGTAACAGCAGTCAGCGGCCTCCACTTGACTTCATGACTTCAACGCCTCGCACAGTCACTTTCACTTTCTTCCTTCTGTCTTTTAGTCCTAAAATGTAGAACAACACCAGATCCAAATATTTGTGTCCTTCACTCACATCTTCAAATGATCCCTTCCATATCAGAGATGATACAAAGGCAACATTTGTCTTATTTCTCTTTCAGGAATCAAAAAGTACTTTTGTACTGTTGTGTAAATGTGTGTGTAAAGGTGGATGACTGCCTGCTGCAGATGAAATCTAACCATGGCTACAAATAAATGAAGCTGACGTGAAACACAGCCCTGTTTTTATTACTGTTTATAGATATTAGAATTGATGATCATCATTTTAATGATTCTTAAAACTGTCGTCGATAAAACAGGACAATTAAAAATGAGATGCTGTGAATATTATTTATTCATTTTGATTCACAAAAACAAAGAAAAGGTGAAGATATTCAAAAAGTTAGATGAAGAAGAAAACCACAGATAACAGTGTGTGTTAGTAAATTCACAGCAACATGAATGTTTCTGAGTGTTTGTGCATCAGGTGACCCAGATTTTTGGATCTGCTGTCAGATTGAAATGAAGACGATGAAACCACAGCAGCTTCAGCTGAGCTGTCAATCAGCAGCAGCAGTCTTATCTGTGGGCCGCAGGGGCTGATGGGAGCTTTGAGGACCTGTTAGAAACCACGTGGCCCTCGTCTGATCTCACAGCTCGTCCTTGTTTGGCCTCAGCTGCATCAGAGCGCCACTTCTCCCCAGGTTCACCAGAGGAAACACCACTGCACAAAATGCTTTTCCTCCCAGCTGCTGCTCTGTGCTGTCTGTGTTCAGGTGAGTGTTTCCAGCCAATCAGGAGCCAACAAAGTCAACCTGTAACAAACACTGTCACACTAACCTTCATCTGTCTGTCTGTGTCTCTACAGCACTGGTTACCATGGCAGCAGAACAGCTGATTCAGGACGATTTAACATTGACCAGGAGAGTTGGAGAAAATGTCTCCTTCAGCTGTGGAGGGATTAATAAGTGTGACGATGATTATATACTCTGGTACCAGAAGAAAGAAAAAGAAACATTCAAATTAATTTTTGCTTTTCATAAAGATAGTGGTGAAGTTCCACCTGTTTTTGAGAACAGTACTTTCGCAGTTGTAAATAAAGGGAAAGGCTGGGAGTTAGCGATTATGGATATTAATTTAAATCATTCAGCCACCTACTACTGCTCCTGTTGGTCCCCACAGTGAGAAATGATCCCTGCAGCCTGAACAAAAACCAACAGATGAACAGATGTCAAACAGTGTCTGTGACAGGAAGAGAGCAGTAAACCACAGCCCAGCTTCACATGTTTCACCTCCATCTCAGAGTCACAAACATACTGAGCTCCATGTTGGTTTACTGCTGTAAGAATTAAGATTATTTAATTTTAGCAATTATGTCAGCATGCTTAAATGAGTATTGTTTGTTAACTTTGGCCAATAAGCTTGAAAACAAAACACAGCTTCATGTGACAGTTTTGTTTTTTAGTGTTCAAGTCCAAGTCCCATTTAATCTTTCTTGCTTCCTTAAAGTGTTTACAGTTCAACTTTAGAATTCAAAAGAGCCCTCAGCATATTTTAATATTATATTTATTATATTACTATTAATATATTTCTCCAAAGAATCATGACTGTATATGAGTCTTGTAAAACATTTGTCTTAATGTTGTCTTATGTCAGATTTCAGTCAAGTCAGTTTTTAATTCAATGAATTCAATATCACACTCTGTGTGATCAAGTCTGTGTAACTGGGAAGAAAATAGTCCGTTTAGTGACACAGGATACAAACATGGAAGCAAGATGCATAATTAGGATTATTTATAATAAATATGAATAAATTAGTGCAACTTCTTTAACCATAAAGAACAACAATCCTTTAGGACAGTGTCTCATCAATGCACTGAACTCACTATGTTATCCACCTAACAGCCTCCACATGTTCTCACTGTAATTTCCCCTCATGAATGAATTTATGCTGCACTAATCTGAATGTTTGCAGGGAAATCAAACGCATTTCACTCGCAGTACTCGAGCTGACTTACCTTTGTTTGAATGACGACTTGTATGCGCTGACTCCACAGACAAGGCAGGAAAATATGTCAGGCTACGGTCTTCAGGGTTTCCACTCCACGGCCGTATTTCATACGGGTCCACATTTCCAATGCACGCTATTTTCTGCAAGTACCGCCGCTTCGCCTCTGGACGCAATCGGTCTCTATACAGTCCATTCTCTTTTGAGCTGCTTTTAAGCATCTTTCTTGGAGTCGTTGTTCCAACACTGTGTGTTTGTTTTGATTCGTAGACCCCCGAAAATGGCGCTGCGCTCCCACAATGCATTGCGGCCTGACGTCAACTCCAAAGCCTTATGCTCTGATGCATTGTGGGAGATGGAGTTATTCAGGAGATGCTGTTTCCTGAATAACTGAATAATCAGATCAGTAATTTCGTGACACTAATCAGTCATTTTGATTTAAAACACACTTTAACTGAAGTGGTCAAACTGTTGTGATGATGTGGGGACTTTGCTGTGACTTATAAAGTGTCTGCTTACTTTTATTTGTTCTGTAAATATTGTAGTAGTGGCTAGTTTTAACCTTCTGATCCACACATCTGCTGCTGGTTACCAGTGAAGGAACTGATGTACTTTATTATAGTTTGTTAAAGATTTCTCTTCTGTTCTGGTCAATTTGAGCTTTAGTGTTTGTTTACAGCACAGCTGCATACAAGTGACAGCAAGTCAAAGTGAAGTTACCTGTCTGTCAGTAGCAGCCTGTATTCTGATTTATGTCTTTATTCAGTGTAAAGTTTAACTTTGTTGCCACAAAGACTTAGAGAGGAGGACAGAGAGGGCGAGAGCAGGATGAAGACAGCAAAGAGAGCAAAAAGAAAAAGTAAGAGAGGACATGTGGTTAAATTCACCAAAAGGATAAAGTTTATGAAGAGTTCACATAACTAAAGAGTGTTTTGTACTGTTATCAGTTGTGGATCCCCGACCTGCTCCTATAATAATTACTATGAGATTATATATTTGTTATTTTCTAGTTTGTAGTTGAGTGAGGAGGATGGAGAAAGAGAGGACAGAGAGGTTGTACAAAAACAGGAATAATGATAATCATTTTTATAAAGTTTTTCATGTTTTTATTGATGAATTGCTTTCCAGTAGCACATTTCTAAAAATGCCAGTGAACATTGTGAACAGAGAATATTGATATGAATGATATCAGGAATCACTCCAACCACGGCTGAACAGGATGCCTGCCACTACAAATCTATTCTCCACTCATGGAATTGTAATGTTTGTCTAATTCAGCTGAGATGTGCAAACATGAAAAGGGTTGATTGCATTCACAATCAGCATATTCCATTAATAATAATTACAAGGCACTGCATGCATGACATTATGATTGGGAGGTGAGTCGCCTAAAAGTTGGAACCAAGAGTCTCACCTGAGCAAACATGAGACAGAATTCATGCTGAGGTTTTCAGACATGAAGCATAATTTAGGTCTTATTTTTCTGCTGGTTCAGTGAATTTCTGTCAGAGGATGAAGAAGCTCTCAGTGTTGGAATCTGTGAGATGTCAGCCTTCAACAAAGGCCTTGTTTGTCTGTTTACATGCCGTCGGGTGAACAGGGGATTCTGTGCTTTGTGTTTACATCGTTTGTGGGATTTACTAACCTGCTCTTTTAATTTGTTGTTCTTACTTTTTTTTTTTTTTTTTTGGCCTGTCCCGTTTGGCTCTTTTGCATCAGAATTGTTGTCTAAAGGCAAAGAAAGATGCCCAACGGATTTACTTTACCAAACTGACCATCCCAGCCTTGCCGTAATGGTCCATTTGATTCACCTTTTATTGTTTATTTTATTTTCACTTACTGAATACGGGACAGACTTGACTGGGGGAAAGAAGGGGAGAAAGAAAGAGGGAAAGAGAAACAGCTGAGAAGAGGGACGGGGGAGAAAGGCAAAAGACAAAAACCAACAGAATGAGCAGAAAAAAAAAAGAAAAAAATGCATATATCAATCACCTGGATCACCTGCTGAGAAAGAAAAAAGAAAGCAAGCAGAAGAGAACAAGAGTAATAGAATAAACAACATCACAATGATATATGGGAATATGACAGTAAATACTAAATGTTAAACATTATTGTGCAGCACATAAGATCAACAGAACACAGTGTGCTTTGAGGTAGGAGCCAAAAAGGGTGTAGTTTGTGGGTGTGATCACCCGTGTGTACACCTGTGAGCATGGACGCGCTTGTTTTTTTTAAAAGGTTCCTTCATGTAATGATCTGCTAGAGGGTGTGGGGGGGCCACAGCCCCGTCCTCCAGGGCATGAAGCAGGTATGGAGGAGATCAAAACTCCAGACATCCAGAGGCCCCCAGAACACAAGAGACCAAGGAAGACCAACAGAGGGGCAGCCGCGCCACTGTCCCAGAAAGAGCTGAGGAGAGTCCCAGATGAGGGCTCACTCAGCAGCCGCGGAGCAGAAGCCAGGGGGAGTTGCAGTGACGCGCCCGTGAGCTCCGCCGGCAGCCAGCTGCGCCTGAGTGACCGAGCCCCAGGCCGAGAGGCCGGGGGCACCCCACCTCCGAAGTGGCCCGAGCGAGCCCCAGGCTCCAGGCCCCGATAAGCCGCCGCCAAGGAGTGAGCCGGTGTGTACCTGGACGCCCATCCCCGGACACAAAGAACCACCAACGCACCGATGTCTGAGGGGGTCCGCCACTGGCAGGGGAAGTGGTGGTAGGGGGAGATAGGCCTCCAAACCTTGGAGGGCCTGAGATGTCCCCAGAGAGGTGGCGTCTGATACCCAACCTGACATATAGACACAGACATACAGGCACACACAGACACAAACATCCATTCCCACCCTCATGCTCTCATATGCACTTACTCCACACTCAACCAACGTGGAGACAGACATAAAGAGACGTTGTACACACGATCACACTCCCCAAGCGTACTCTACAAACCGGGTCTAGGTGCCCTTGCCCCTGGAGGGGGGAACTGCACCCAGACCCAGGTGGTGTTTCCCTTTTCCCTGCGGTGGGGGGAGGCAGACCGCCCCAACTCCGCAGCAGCAGGAAGGCTCCACACTCCAGACCGCAGTTGGACGGCCAACTCCTCCTCCTAGCCCCCCTGCTCCAGCAGGTCGCAGAGAACGGGGGTGAGAGAAGACTCCAAACCTCCCTCCACCCGCTCATTGTAATGTTGATGCATGTGTGTTCTAAGGTGCAATTAAAACCCAGGAGGGCATGGAGCTACCTGCCAGAGAGCAGCAGGTAAGCGCATGGTCCCTCCTGATAGCCCTCAGTGTCTACGTGTATTTAAAATTGAGAGGTGGGCAACGATGCCAGGGGTGGGGTGTACACCCTGATGGTACTTTGGACTCCGTGTATCGTGCCCACCCCCAAGATCCTATATGTATGTGTAATGAGAGTGTGAGTAATGTGAATGTCTAAGTTGTGGGATAAAATTGAGGCAGAGGCAGCCAGAAGGGGACAGAGGGGGGGGTGGGGGGGTAGCCTCCTCTGCACCCTGGTGACATACCCCTACTCCAAGGCCCTGCATGTGTGGGTGGTTGTGGTGGAGCGGGAAGAGGGAGGCAGCTGGAGATGGGGAGGGAAGGAAGGGAGGGGCAAGTGACCCCTCCCTGGGGCCAGCTCCCCCGCTGACCCCAGTAGGCACTCCCACACTCCGCGACCCGCCAGGGAAAGGGGGCCTAGGCCCATCCAGACCGGGGCCCAGTGCAGCAGCGCCGCCCGGCCCCACAGAGCCCGGGACAGTCCACCCAACCCCACCACAGAGAAAACTGCACCCACCCCACCATCCACTCATCTTCCAGACTACATAAGACAATAAACACCCAGGCTGAGATCTTCCTCCACCTCTCCTGTATCTCCCCCTCCTGCAGAGGGAGCTCCTGAGGAGAGGAAAGCTCCTGCAAGATGTGACAATCTCCCCCACCAGTTGAAGAGCCCCCCAGGTGGCTCGACGCACCGGCGGCACCCTGCTCCAGGGCTGGGCCCCCATGCACCCACCCGCCCACAACCCCGGCAACACACCAACCAGGACCCAAGCCCCCGAGGCCCGGTCCGGGTCCCAGCCCAGAGACGGAGCGCCCCCAGAACCTCACGCCCATCCCGGACCCACCCAGGGGCAGCCAGGCTACCAGGTCAGTAACCACGTCCGTCAGCACAGACCCTCCCCTAGCCCCGCTGCACGCAGCCGCGAGGAAACAGTCACCTGAGAGCCAACAGAGCCCCTAACCGGACATGACCGCTACCCCGGGTTCAGCCCCCCAAGGAAGATGCCTCCGGGGAACCCCCCGACGCCCTAAGCCTGTCCCTACCCCCACACCAATCACAACAGTGAAGGCGGGACCAAACTATGACCCCCCACCCCCACTAGGTGATGGAGCTGATCAAAGGAGCCCAGAGCGATTGATCTGATGTGGTGGCAGAGGCTGTATCAAGACTAATGTAATCTAATAGATAATTTCTATATTGGTTAGAATTAAGATTATTTTTATTTTTCCAGTTCATGAGGACTGTTTTCTTGGCTATGCATAGGGCAGTGAAAACCATATGGGCTATATTCTTTTCTGTAGTGACATTATCTAAGCTGCCCAACAAACACACTAAGGGGGAAGTTGGAATGTTACATTTCAGACACTTCGATAAGTCTTCACATATCTCGCGCCAAAACTCCTGAACTGGTGGACAGAACCAAAGAGCGTGGATGTAATTGTCCGGTGAATTGGTTTGGCAGTGTGAGCAGTTGTTGGTAGACGTAAAGCCCATCTTGAACATCCGATGACCTGTATAGTGCACTCTATGTAATATTTTGTATTGAATTAATTGAAGACTGGGATTTCTAATTAGATGAAAGGTTTTTAAGCAAATCTGAGACCAGAAGTTTAGGTCTAAGTTAACTGATAAATCCACTTCCCATTTTGCAATAGGAAGTGATATTGATTCATCTGTTTTAGAAAGCATTCTGTATATTTTGGATAGTAATTTGGGGGGTTTAAGAGTAAGAAATTGAACCACACGTGGTGGTGTTTGTAGTTCAACTTGACCCGGTTTAAATTTCTTTTTTACTATGGATTTAATTTGTTGATATTCTAAAAATCTTTTCTTGTTGATCCCATATTGTGTAACTAGTCCGTCAAATGAAATAAATTCTGTTCCTTCTAGTATATGTTCTAAATATTTGATTCCTTTACCACTCCAATCTGAAAAGTTTATCATATTATTGTTTTGTAATATGTCAGGGTTGTTCCAGATAGGTGTACGTTTGCATGGGATTAATGAAGACGCCGTCAATTTTAGAAACTCCCACCATGCTGTCAGAGAAGAGCTGATGTTGATGCTTTTAAAGCATTCATGTCGTTGGATGTTTGAGCTGATAAATGGTAGGTCTGAGATCTCTAGATTATTGCAGAGTGCTTGTTCTACATCTAGCCAAGGTTCATCTAAGAGGGTGTGTTTTAGCCATCCTGAGATAAACTGAAGCCTGTTGGCTAAGAAGTAGTGCTGAAAGTTCTTACTTTTTAATTTTAGCTTTTTGGTGGTTAAAAATAGTTTCTATGAGTTGTAAGATTTATTCAGAAGTTTTTGTGGATACCACACATTTCTATATTTACGTAAAAGAGTCTGGCATCATGTCCTTGAAACTAAAACTTCCCCCTTCTGCCCATTTTCATAAAATAAAAGAATCAATGCTAGCACCTCCACCTGCTTTTAAACTTAATCATGAAACATAACCTGACCCTCAACTTTCACTGTTTCTTCTTTCAGATGCAGGCTCAGTGCTGTTAAAGAGCTTGAGAGCAAAAATTAGATTTAAAAACTTTGTTCAGTCTCAGTCTACATACAAACCTCATATCAGGTCAGCGAGTAGAGTGCAGCATAAGTATCATGTTTAAGAATCAGATATTAATGCTTGTAGAAAATAAATTTGGGGTAAAATTATTTGCTGCCAACAGAAAAAAATAGAAAATCAAGAAACAAAGTTGGATGTATAAATCTATGTTATTTATTAATTATTACTGACGCTCGTTAGGGAAACACAGACCAGGCTATTAAACATCCAAAAAACAAACAAACTTTGGACCCTCCTGTTGTTTGCACACAGAGGTTCAATTATTGTTCTTTATTAGAGATGGGACTTTAATGCGTTAATTGACATTCATTAATTTGAAAAAATAACACGTTTAAAAAAAAACACGCATTTAATCGCACTTTCCAAGCAAAGGCGAACTTTTGTCAATGCACACTTTTCTGGTACTGTAAACCAATTACACTGATGCACAAACTACAAAAATGGAAGATGCAAATTTCATTTCAAAAGAAATTTGATAAAAGTGCAGTTTTGTGCAAACTGGAGTTTGGATGCCACCAAAGCACCTCAACCATACGGTACCATCTAAATGCAAAACACGTTGCAGCGAGCACAGAAACTGTGGGAGCTGTTAGTGGTAGCAGTCCCAGTCAGAGTACCAACAAAAAGATGTCGGCAGCCCAAACTTGATGAAATGACTGGCTTCAGGACCAAAATTAGTAAGTCAGCATCGGACAAACTTACAAATTCTCTCACAAAATGTATTGCTCTGGACTGTAGACCACTATCAGTGGTAGGAGGTCGGGGGGTTGGAAAATGTGCTACAGATTCAGATGAGGAAGCCCTGTGTAAGTTTGTACAGAGCAGAATCCACCATCAGCGAGACAGACTGCACACCGCAGTTTGACCCGTCGAGCAGCGACCCACCCACAGCTGTGTGTCCTGGCCCACAAGTATTTGATTTGTCCTGCCACTTCTGCCCCATGTGAGAGACTGTTCTCACTTACAGGTCACATAGGATCAAAACAGAGCTGCTCTGAAAATGTGAACATGTTAGTAGAGAGAGAGTAAATAAGCATGGAGGTCTTGTGAGTCCAATGTGTTTGTTAGTTGTTGCACTAAAATGCTCAATGATCACACTGTTTTAGCCTAATGTACAAAATAATGTTGGCAAAGGTTACTCAGAGTTTAAAGGTGAAGCTGGTCAAGTAACCGTTTATGTTTCTGCCTTTTTGCTTTTATACAGAAAACTGCACTTTATGCTGAAATTTGTATTATTATTACTTAAAGACAATACCATTTGAAAATGTACATAAAGTACTTCAAAAAACACTTGAATTTTAAGTCTGTCCAACTTTGGCCAGGGATTTTTTTTAATGCAGTTTATGTCAGGGCTCTGTGTGCGGGCAGGCAGAGATGAGGATCCAAATGCAGGACTCGAACACAGAATTGAAACTCAAAAAAAACCTCAGCTTTATTGCTGGCAGAAAAACAAACATGGAGTGAGGATGAAACACTGAGACCAAGGACACACAGGCATAATTCTGAGGGTACGACGCGACACTGAGCATGGGAAAACACAGGGCTTATATACACAGGGTAGTGGCGGACCCCCTCAGACATCGGTGCGTTGGTGGTTCTTTGTGTCCGGGGATGGGCGTCCAGGTACACACCGGCTCACTCCTTGGCGGCGGCTTATCGGGGCCTGGAGCCTGGGGCTCGCTCGGGCCACTTCGGAGGTGGGGTGCCCCCGGCCTCTCGGCCTGGGGCTCGGTCACTCAGGCGCAGCTGGCTGCCGGCGGAGCTCACGGGCGCGTCACTGCAACTCCCCCTGGCTTCTGCTCCGCGGCTGCTGAGTGAGCCCTCATCTGGGACTCTCCTCAGCTCTTTCTGGGACAGTGGCGCAGCTGCCCCTCTGTTGGTCTTCCTTGGTCTCTTGTGTTCTGGGGGCCTCTGGATGTCTGGAGTTTTGATCTCCTCCATACCTGCTTCATGCCCTGGAGGACGGGGCTGTGGCCCCCCCACACCCTCTAGCAGATCATTACATGAAGGAACCTTTTAAAAAACAAAAAACAAGCGTGTCCATGCTCACAGGTGTACACACGGGTGATCACACCCACAAACTACACCCTTTTTGGCTCCTACCTCAAAGCACACTGTGTTCTGTTGATCTTATGTGCTGCACAATAATGTTTAACATTTAGTATTTACTGTCATATTCCCATATATCATTGTGATGTTGTTTATTCTATTACTCTTGTTCTCTTCTGCTTGCTTTCTTTTTTCTTTCTCAGCAGGTGATCCAGGTGATTGATATATGCATTTTTTTTTCTCTGCCCGTTCTGTTGGTTTTTGGTTTTTGCCCTTCTCCCCCGTCCCTCTTCTCAGCTGTTTCTCTTTCCCTCTTTCTTTCTCCCCTTCTTTCCCCCAGTCAAGTCTGTCCCGTATTCAGTAAGTGAAAATAAAATAAACAATAAAAGGTGAATCAAATGGACCATTACGGCAAGGCTGGGATGGTCAGTTTGGTAAAGTAAATCCGTTGGGCATCTTTCTTTGCCTTTAGACAACAATTCTGATGCAAAAGAGCCAAACGGGACAGGCCAAAAAAAAAAAAAAAAGGGTAGTAACGGGGGAATCGGCAACAGGAGGGAGACACAGCTGGGAGAGATCAGGGTTAACGAGACGGGGGAGCTAAGCTGCACACACTAACATAAGACAAAGACTTTCACAATAAAACAGGAAACATGAATTACTAAACAAGCATGCAGACTTTACACTGAGAGACAGACAGAATGACACATGGAATCTGAACTAAACTAAACGTGAGATATAACTGAGAACAAATCCTTAAGCATGGATAAACAGAAACAAGAAATAATAATCATCATCATCACTACGAGAAGAAAACAATCCATGAAGCAGAAATAAACCAAAACATAATAAACTCAAAATACTGGGTCCAACGGACCCAGAACCGTGACAGTTTAAATGCTTTTTTCCCCATAAATTGAAAGAGCTTGAGTTATAATATTCATGTGCATGACTATTATTTCATTCTGTCGCCCACTAAAACCCTTTTAAATAAAAAAAAAGTGCTTTGGGGCAAATTTTCATGTGCGATTAAATGTGATTAATCAAGATTAATTAATTACAAAGCCTCTAATTAAGTTGATTTTTTTAATTGAGTCCCACCCCTATTATTTATATAACGCCAAACCCCAACAACAGTCTGCTCAATGAAGTTTTATACCGTAAGTTAAAAACCCTACAATAATACAGAGAAAACCGTAATAAGCACACAAAACCCTACAAGCAAACACTTTGTGGGAAATGGGAAAGAAAAACTCTCTTTCAGCAGGAAGAATCGTCCAGCAAAACCAGGCTCAGGGAGGATTCACCATCTGTCACAGCTGGCTGGAGTGAAGGGAGGTAAACAAGGCTAAAGAAACGCTGTGGAAGAGAGCAAGAGATCAATAAGGATTTATTATAAAATGCAGAGTGCTGTATAAAACATAGTGAGTGAAGAAGAGATGAGAGAAGGAGAAACGTCCAGTGCATCATGGGAATCCCTCAGCAGCCTAAGCCTACTGCAGCATAACTAAGGGAGGAGTCGGGGTCTCCTAAATCAAATGAAATCAAATCACTTTTATTGTCACATCACATGTGCAGGTACATTGGTACAGCACATGTGAGTGAAATTCTTGTGTGCGAGCTTCACAAGCAACAGAGTTGTGCAAAATACAATAATGTAAACAAGCAGAATACAAGAATGGCTACATCTGAAACTAATAAATATATGTACAATATATACTAGTATATGAATTTCCTGATCCAGTCATAACTATATGGTTTAGCAAAAAGGATGATGTCATCCTGTATTGAGTGTAGACACAGCAAACAATATAATACTGACACAAAGCTGACTGACTGCCATGAATAACTACATTTTAAGCAGACTAAACAGAAGCCTTTAAATTCCAGTTGCATTATTCATGTCAGGTGTTTCAGTCCAGACCTCAAATGCTGACCTAGATCAAAAATTCAGAATCAACTGAATCAGTGAATGAAGAATCCATGTGCATTAAAGAAAAGAGAAGAAGAGACAGTCATGTTGATATGAACATTAGAGAAACACATCATGGAGCTGAAATATGATCCTGCTTCCTCATTTGGACTCATTCACCTCAGCTGACACGTTCAACAGCAGACAGGTTTTTGTAGCAGTCTGTCTCACTGTGAGAGTGGCAGGACGGAGCTATCCCTACTTCATCTTTGGCTCTGGAACTAAACTGTCTGTAACAGGTAAGAACAAACATTTATTTTCCTTCAGTTGTTTTATTGTAGAAGCTGAAAATGTGTTTAAAGTCAGTTTGTGCTGCTTCAGGCTTTACATGTTAGTTTTTCATCATTAGTAGAGAATTCATCTGCAGCCATTGTTACATAAGAAAAGCTCAATAATCTCTGAAAACATGTTGAAATCTCACTGAACAACTAAAGTTATTCTTTATTTCTGCAAATATTAGTGATGTTACAAATATTTAGGATTTGATCCTCTCAGTGATTCTGCTGGTTTTTAACACGAGATCATATTTGATGTTGTAATAAGTTGCAGCAAACTTGTAAATTAAAAACTATGCTGAAGAGAAAATTTAGATTTAGTTTTCAAAGATGTATCTTCTTCATGAAAAGAGGATTTCTTGCAATTACATTCATCTATAAATTGACATAGATATTGATCAGGGACGTGTAAAACATTTGTAATATGGAATATAAATAATGAGGCTAAAATATGACATTGTTCTTACTGAGTCAGGTTTGTTTGATGTGTGAGTCTAAATTTCAAATGAAAAGAAAAACTTGAAAAATGTTACCAGTAAATGATTCTTTAAAAAGAATGAAGAAATAAATAGATATTTTCACATACTTTAAAGTTATAACATAAAGTATGACAATTATTTTATATTATGTTAAAAAAAGGTACAAAATGCTCATTCAAGTTTCTGCTTCATTGGATTTAAATGTAATTATTTATTCACACATATGAAAAGCGCATAATAAACCAAACAGTAGATGTATTGCTGTTCCAGTTACTGCAGAATAAAACCAAAGAATTATGAAATCTGAAAAAGAAGTATGGTATTAATTCAAACAATTAAAAATCACCTGTTTAAAAGCTGATACAAAAATTAAAATTTCATTGTTGGAATTAAATCATGGTGAAAAATGTTGTGTTATGTTTAGTACAGAATAATGTCAAAAATGATTAATGTATTTTTGAACAACAGTATCGAGAAAAAACACTACACACACACACACACACACATATATTTATTTATATATATATGTAGTAAATATATATAAATTTTATAAATATACCAAATTACAAAAAAATACAAAAAATTTGAAATGCATTTTATTTCATGATGTAAAATCATGCTGAGTGTTCCTCATGTGAGCCATGATGACATGAGGTGATGACTGTGTTTGATATGAAGCTGAATCCAGTGTATGTAGTGAACTTTGTGCTGATGAGTAGTTTAGTGATCAGAGTCCATGTAGTTTCCAGGATCAGACTGAATGCAGTGCAGTGCTGGAAGCTGCTGCTGACTGTGTGAATGTGTGTCTGTGCTGCTTGTTGCTGCTGTCAAACTTCAGATGAGCAGGTAGTGAAGCCCGTGGTGAGCGTGTACCCAGCAGCATCCAGAGCCCACCTGGAGGGGAACAGCTCCCTGCTGTGTGTGGCCTCAGCCATGTTTCCTCCTCTGGTCCAGTTCTCCTGGAAAAGACAGAAGAAGAACGGCGGAGAAGCGGAGGAGCTGCCCCCTGCTGAGGGAGAGCAGCTGGAGCTCAGAGAGGCGGGACGCACCATTGCCATCAGGATGGTTGATGGGAGCCATTCTGACACATATAAATACAGCTGCTGGGTGAAGCACGAGGGGGGCACAGTGGAGGCCCGAACACAACAAGGTAATGAAGGCTTGGTGACTGTGTTCAGCAGTGATTCAGCTTCATGTGGAGATGCTGTCAAAGAGAGCAGAGCAGCAGAGGACTGACATTTCTCACTGCAGCTCCAAACATTTGACTCCTTTTCTGTTTCAGAGCTTCCAGCTCCAGCAGCCTCCTGTCCTCCAGAGAGAGAGCCAGCAGACCTGCCAGCTCTGCAGCCAGCTGACTGTAAGATCACCTGCTGCCTCTCTGCATGGACAGCTCCAATGTCCAATGAGGCAGCTGGAACAAGTTTAGGCTCTTAAAGTTGCACTAATTGATCAAATCTTCATCCAACAAGCTCTGATAAAGCCACTGTACACTAGCTGCTCAGCACCAAACAGCAGACAGACCATAATATGTCAGAGATCAGTTTGTTAGCTGCTTGTGGAGTTCTTCTGCCCCCAAGTGGACACAAACACTACATCAATTCATCCACTTGAAGAAGAAGCTGTGACTGTTTCTATTTGGACTTTTTCTCCTTGATCTGAGAGGAATAACCCGACTGTCTGTCTGTCTCTTTGTGTCTGTCTGTCCTTCAGTGTCCTTCCAGTCTCAGTGCAGGGTGAAGCTGCTCTGCCTGCTGTACACAGTGCTGATAGTGAAGAGTCTGGTGTACTGCTGTGGACTCTCTCTGCTGATGATGCTCACAAACAAGGGAGCGTCCACCAACTGCACACATGCTGACTGACTGTTTCCTGCTCGCCTTTTCTCACCATCACATCTCATCAATTCATCTCATTCATCACTTTGATCACAAATGTTAGTTATGATGTGTTGAGCTTATTTTGCCTTTTTCTTCAACAGTTAGAAGATCGTCTGAAATAAATACATCTTTACATGTATTGTTGCTCTGAGTTAGAATTCTTTTTGTGCTTATTGTGACTTTTATTGTAGTAACAAAAACCATCAGGAATATTTTTATCACAAGTTTTCACTTTGATTTTCAAATGTCAAACAGTGTAGTTGTGTTTGTGTGAACAATAAAGATTTGAAGATGAAGAGTTTGATTCTACTTTCATTGTGTGATCAACAACAACCCGTGTGAGTGAAGCACAAACTGACTGTATCCAAACTTGCTCTCCTGCAGCAGACGGGCTGTGTGGGTTTCTGCTCTGCAGCCTCCACACCGTTAGCTGTGGCTTTCACTTTAATAACACAATGACAGTTACAAGCAGGAACTCTGCTTCAAGAATGATTCCAGGAAGGATCTGTGTTCTTCACCTGTGAGAGAAACAGCTCAAATCCTCAACTCACAGCTGACAAATGAACTTTAATGGAATCAAAGGAGAGACCATGAAGCCCCTGCAGTCTGCTCAGCTCCCATTTTATTACCTGAGCTGAGTTTTTCATTCTGGATATCACACACGTAAGAACAGATCAAGTCTGAACAGCAAATGTTGGAGAATCATTTTGAAGTCTTGCTAAATGTCGTTATTATTACAAAAACTACTGAATGATTCAGAAAATCCTTTCCAACAAGCAGAAATATGCAAACAAAGTAGAAACAAGGCAACATGAGTCATTCAGATGCAGATAACATATTCTCCTTATTGTGAAGAACACAGTCATGAAATCTTTCTGTGTGTCATTCATTGAGTTGAAGTGCCTAATAGAAGAGGAAGAGCAGCAATAATCAATGATAGCTGAGACATTGAGAACATGGCTGTATGCCTGCTATCATAACAGCAAACAAAGCACACAAACAGCAAACACACAATAATGTGCTCGCAGCTTGTTGTGTGTTGTGTCATTTTTGACATTTCATGAAGTCACAAAAATGTGTGCGACTCATTAAAGGAGTGTGTACGTGTCAGTCAGTGCTCTGTATTCATGTGTTCACCTCATTAAAGTCACTCAGACACTTTTCTCCTCCAAACTTACAGCACAGCTTCATATTTCACTGACTGATTCTTTCATTACATCCATTAAGGGTCACACAGTGAAATTAGTGCAAACTTACAAATGTGTTGCAACAATTTTGGCCTCCAAACTGAACTTTGAGACAAACAGTGAAGCTGTGAGCAAAAAGAGGCTCCAGTGTGTGTCATGGTGGAGGAAACTGTTGTATTCCCACATTCAAAACATGCTGATCTTATTGGATTTGTCCCTCAAAGTCTTTTTCCTCCTTTTTCTCTTCATCCAAATGTTCTAGCAGGCTGACTGTGAGTCCCTGTTGAACCTGTACAGCAGAAAGTAACAGCAGTCAGCGGCCTCCACTTGACTTCATGACTTCAACGCCTCGCACAGTCACTTTCACTTTCTTCCTTCTGTCTTTTAGTCCTAAAATGTAGAACAACACCAGATCCAAATATTTGTGTCCTTCACTCACATCTTCAAATGATCCCTTCCATATCAGAGATGATACAAAGGCAACATTTGTCTTATTTCTCTTTCAGGAATCAAAAAGTACTTTTGTACTGTTGTGTAAATGTGTGTGTAAAGGTGGATGACTGCCTGCTGCAGATGAAATCTAACCATGGCTACAAATAAATGAAGCTGACGTGAAACACAGCCCTGTTTTTATTACTGTTTATAGATATTAGAATTGATGATCATCATTTTAATGATTCTTAAAAAGGCTTTAATGAATCCTTCAGTCTGAAACCAACTTGGAACAAAACACATTAGAAGATGTGGGAAAGAACCACAGTGTGCACATATTTAAACACACAACAGAACCACATGTGTTTGTTTCAAATAAGATTTTTACTCTAAATGTTGTTAAATATGATTTTATTTTAATCTATTTTTTTAAAAATATTTTTTACTTTTAAATGTTTTTACAGCATAATAATTTTTTATATTTGTATTTTTATTTATAGTTTCATTATATTTAGTGTTTTCATCACAGCTGTTAAACCACAGATAACAGTGTGTGTTAGTAAATTCACAGCAACATGAATGTTTCTGAGTGTTTGTGCATCATGTGACCCAGATTTTTGGATCTGCTGTCAGATTGAAATGAAGACGATGAAACCACAGCAGCTTCAGCTGAGCTGTCAATCAGCAGCAGCAGTCTTATCTGTGGGCCGCAGGGGCTGATGGGAGCTTTGAGGACCTGTTAGAAACCACGTGGCCCTCGTCTGATCTCACAGCTCGTCCTTGTTTGGCCTCAGCTGCATCAGAGCGCCACTTCTCCCCAGGTTCACCAGAGGAAACACCACTGCACAAAATGCTTTTCCTCCCAGCTGCTGCTCTGTGCTGTCTGTGTTCAGGTGAGTGTTTCCAGCCAATCAGGAGCCAACAAAGTCAACCTGTAACAAACACTGTCACACTAACCTTCATCTATCTGTCTGTGTCTCTACAGCACTGGTTACCATGGCAGCAGAACAGCTGATTCAGGACGATTTAACATTGACCAGGAGAGTTGGACAAAGTGTCTCCTTCAGCTGTGGAGGGACTGAACAGTGTAGCAGCAGACTGCCCTATGTTTACTGGTACCAGAAGAAAGAAAATGAAACTTTCAAAGTGATACTTGATATTGATAAAACAAATGGTGACATAGATAAAACATATGATCATCCTCAGAAAGATGATTTTTCAGCTGAGAATAAACAGAACAGCTGTGAGTTGAAGATAGAGAAAGTTAAACGCGATCATTCAGCCACCTACTACTGTTACTGTTGGAAGGATGCTCCCCACAGTGAGAAATGATCCCTGCAGCCTGAACAAAAACCAACAGATGAACAGATGTCAAACAGTGTCTGTGACAGGAAGAGAGCAGTAAACCACAGCCCAGCTTCACATGTTTCACCTCCATCTCAGAGTCACAAACATACTGAGCTCAGGGACCATTTTTATTTACTGCTGTCAGAAATTCAATTCGATTTATTTCTGTTTAAACAGATTTTTCATCCTGTTTTAAGACAGAAACAAGAGGAACAGATGACATCAAACTTCCAAATGTAAACAAATGTATCCTCAGTCCCACAAAAACATTTATTCAAAGTGAAAGAAAAACAGATTGTGTCAAACTGAGTCAAAGTCCATCCCTCATTCACAGTCTTAATGTTCTCTTCATGAAAACTCTTCCAGCAGCACTTGTTGTTTAACACCTTTCAGTACATTTAACCAGACACTTGGACTGATGTCAGGTCAGGATCTTGTCCTTCTAGCAGCGGCTCATTAGGACGCTGATGTTGTTGGACAGGTTTCCATCAGTTTCCTGTGGATGTTTATAGAGGATGAATTAGTCACGGTGCCTCATCTTTCTGTCACCATCTTTTCTCTCCTATCTAAACAAAATGATTTTGTATCTGAGTATGTTGAATCCAGAATCACAGGATAAGATTTCTGTTCATTTTTCCCAACGAATCACATTTGAACAGCATGCAAGCAATAGTCTGTCAGGAGAGCAAAAGAGTTCATCTGCTGAAAATGCATTGCATCATCAAATATAATCTAGACATGTGCTTTCATAGACAACGAGCAATTGCAGGAAGTTGATTTCTTGCCCAGATATCTGCTGGATAAACCAGAAGCCCAGAAAACTTGTGCGTTGTATCCAGAATCTAAGTCAGCAGACTAATCGATGGGTTCCCAGATTGTCCAAACACAGCAGGTCATGGCTGCCCTGACCTGGTTGTGCCAGAGGTTTGTTCTCTTTTTACGCATTTTAGCCAATAAAGGCAGAAATATTGGAATTTATTAGTAGTATTATTGGAATTATTAGAAATTGAAATAGTCATGGACTGGTGTAGAAACAGCTTTTAGGGTGGATCACCCCCGGGTCTGTTGCTATGGATTACTATCTCACAGGTCGATCAGTAAACTCTGTCTGATCTGTTTCTTGATTTTTGATCTTCACTTTCCGTGTCCTAAATTTTGTCCTGCCAAGCTAAAGCTGAATTATTACATTTCATATCAAATATAAAATTAGGATTCAGCTACAGTTGAATGGGCATTTCTATATTTATATAAATATATAAATAATTCCCTTCTCGGGTCCTCTACCAGAGGCCTGGGAGCTTGTGGGTCCTGCGCAGTATCTTACCTGTTCCTAGGACTGCGCTCTTCTGGACAGAGATCTCCTATTTTGTTGTTGGGATCTGCTCAAGCCACTCACATAGTTTGGGAGTCACCACACTTAGTGCTCCGATTACCACTGTATCCTGTACACTATGCTGGCCAATTGGTTATGGCGTTCCATGTATGCCTTGCCTGCTAGCATCTTGCACCCTGCTGTTATGTGCTGGATTGTCTCTGGGGCATCTTTACACAGCCTGCACCTGGGGTCTTGCCAGGTGTGATAGACCCCAGCCTCTATGGATCCTATGCTCAGAGCTTGTTCCTGTGCTGCCATGATTAGTGCCTCTGTGCTGTCTTTCAGTGCAGCCACTGGTAGGATTTCTGGATGTCAGCCACCTCCTCTATCTGCTCCTATATCTCCTCTATCTGATACACACCGTGCAGGGGCCTGTCCTCCTGTGATGGTTCCTCCTTCTCCTCCTCTTTCTTTGATTTCTGCTGCCTTAGGTATTCACTGAGCTTGTGGTCATTTGGGCCCATCTTCCTGATGTATTCGTGGATGTTCGTTGCCACATCCTGAACTTTGGTGCTGACACTCACCAGTCCCCGGCCTCCTTCCTTCTGCTTAACATACAGTCCCAAGGTGCTGGACTTCGGGTCAAACCTTCCATGCATGGTCAGGAGCTTCTTTGTCTTGATTAGGGATGGGTATCGTTTAGGTTTTATCCGATACCAGTACCAAACCGGTACTTTTGAAACCGGTTAGGTACTGTGTGTGTGTGTGTGTGTGTGTGTGTGTGTGTGTGTGTGTTAACAAAATTAACTAACAGTTAAACAACACCTTGGTGGCAGAGCCCCTGGGGTGGACGAGGTCCGCCCAGAGTTCCTGAAGGCTCTGGATGTTGTAGGGCTGTCTTGGTTGACGCGTCTCTACAGTGTTGCATGGCGATCAGGGGCAGTACCCCTGGACTGGGAGACCAGGGATGGTGGTCCCCATCTTTAAGAAAGGGAAGAGGCCCCAGGGCAGTCCCAGGACACGCTAGAGAGATTATCTCTCTCGACTGGCCTGGGAACAACTTGGTGTTCCCTGGACAAGCTGGAGAAGGTTGCTGGGGAGAGGGCTGCTGCCCCCGTGACCCGGCCCCAGATAATTGGAAGAAAATGGATGGAACTAACTAATATCAAAATTGTCTGTAATTAATTGCGATTACATTTTTTCAACTTTATATTTAAGCTTGTAACTGACATTTATGCAATATAATGAAGTAAAACTGGTGAAGCTGTGATGAGAGGTAAAATTATTTCTTTCTCACCACATAAAAAGAAAGAAGAAAACAAAAATATTGAGGAAGCAGAAAAAACCATCAAATCCCTAGAAGAAGCCTACGTGTCACACCAAGATCAGGAAACATTGAACAAAATACGCAAAAAAACCCTAGAATTAAATGAAATCATTATTAAAAAAATAAATTATTAGTACAAAGACTACGCTAACAAAATTTTGAACATGGTAATAAATCTGGTCAATTTCTAGTTAACAAGGTAAGAAGAAATAAAGAAAAAAACAACTATATGTGTCGTTCAAGATGTATCTGGGAACACAATATATGATCCAAAGAAAATAAACCACATTTTCAGGGATTTCTGTAAACCTTTATATCCACCACAAATAAACCCATCTAAAAAAAAGAATTATCAGTTTTTGGACAACATAACTCTTCCAAAATTACTAGACTGTCATGGTCCCTGTACCTCGCTGGCCGACCCTCTATTAGGCGATATGTTTGTTTTGGTTTTGCTCTCTCGCTCTCTCTCTTTCGTCACGGCGATGCTCATTGTGGGCTCCCGCTGCTGGCCCACATACCTGCTCTAATCACCGCACCGCTGATTCCAGCTGATTGCAGTAGTACTTAAGATGGGGGATCTATGCTAGTCTTCGCTGGATCGTTGAGCTATCAGCGTCAGTCAACTAGTAAATCTGTAAACCTGAATCTGTAACCCATTTTGTGATTATTCCACTAACCTGACCTTTCTTTGTATAGATGGTTTCTGGAACCCGACTACAAGAGGAGTGACTGAGGTGGAGATTTTCGAACTTCTGTACAGAGAGTGTGGAGCACTTTTTCCCTGATCCCCGTTCCCCCACGGACCCCGGCGACCTGGACCCCCTTTTCCCTGCACATTGTACAAAGTCACCTGGTGTTGTGTTCACTGTGAATAAAGGCACTGTCTTTCGCTTAAAGGAAAACCCTGGGCTGCGCCTGAGTCCCTTTCAGAATCCGTGTCATAGACACTCAAGCAATTGCACTGGATTCGCCACTGACATCAGGTGAATTCCAGGAAGCCCTGAAAAGTATGCTCAATAATAAGGCTCCAGGTCCAGATGGCTTCCCTTCAGAATTCTGCAAAGAATTCTGGACGATTCTAGCACCAGTTTTTACAAAACATTGCTGGAAATCAAAGAAGGAAGAATGGCAGACTTCCACCAAATAGGAATTCTGCAAACATTAATCTCCTAATAAAACCAGGCAAAGACCCTGTATTTCCCTCAAGCTATCGTCCAATATCCCTTATAAATGTAGACCTTAAAATAATCTGCTCTCTCAAAGAGGTTAGAGAAAATAACCCCCCTTTTTAATACATCCTGACCAAACGGGTTTCATAAAAGGTAAGCACTCATCAACGCACATAGATTATTTAATTTAATAGACTACTCATACAGTAAAAACATTGAAACTACAATATTATCTCTGGATTCAGAAAAAGTGTTTGACAGAGTAAACTGGAAATTTCTATTTGCAACTTTACACAAATTTGGTTTTGGAACCTTTGTCAGGCGTTGTGTGGAGGCGAGGAGGAAGGAACCCAAACGCAGGACTCGCAGGTAGGTGAAGACTGATGAAGGTTTATTATAAGGAGTGGATGAACAGAACAGAGGTAGAAAATGGCTGGCTGGCTGAACGACTGAATGAATGAATGGCTGGCTGGACGACTGAACTGAACTGAACGACATCATCACATGTACATCAATGACACGACAGTGAATGGGTAGAAACAGAGGGCTTAAATACACAGACTGGTGATAATGATTATGAGAGACCGGTGAGTACACAGCTGAACATAATGAACTAATGGGAAGAGGACTGAACATAACGCACACAGACCAAGGCTAACACAATAAAACAGGAAGTGGAACAGGCAGTAGATAAACAGTGAACAAGAACTGAAAATACTGGGTCACCGACCCAGGAACCCTGACAGTACCCCCCGACAAAGGCCGGCACCCGACGGCCAAAAGAAAAAAAAAAAAAAACAGAACAGGGCGGGCGGAGGGGGCCCAGGACGGAGGGACGGAGTCCACACAGAGACAGTCCAGGTGGGCGGCCACGTGGCCGAGACGAGACAGTTCAGGGGGCCGACCGTGCGGACGGCAACGGCGGCGACGTGGACACAGTTCGGGGGGCCGGCCGTGCGGAAGGCAACGGCGGCCACTCAGGCGAAGGCGGTCGGGGGGCCGGCCGTGCGGAAGGCAACGGCGGCCACTCAGGCGAAGGCGGTCCGGTGGTCGACCACGCCGGCGACGAGGAGAGGGCGGCCGAGGAGCAGCTGCAGGAGGCGGCACGGGAGGCGGCACGGGAGGCGGCACGGGAGGCGGCACGGGAGGCGGCGGAGACTGAGGAGCAGCTGTAGGACCAGGCGAAGCAGAGACCGAGCCTGAGGCCGGACCAGGCGAGGCAGAAGCAGAGCTGGGTGACAGCGAGGCAGCCGCAGGTGGTGGCTGGACGGGCTCCTCGGGCCCTCCAGCTGACGAGGAAGGTTGCCGGACGGGCTCCTCGGGCCCTCCAGCTGACGAGGCATGAGGCTGGTGCGGTTCTCCTGAACCCCCAGCTGACGAGGAAGGTTGCCGGACGGGCTCCTCGGGCCCTCCAGCGAAAACGGTCTCAGAACCAGTGGGCACTGGAGCCCCTGGCACACACAGGACAGGGCCAGCGGGTGCGGAAACCCCTGGCTGAGGAGCGGCCGGGCCAGCGGGTGCGGAAACCCCTGGCTGAGGAGCGGCCGGGCCAGCGGGTGCGGAAACCCCTGGCTGGGCAGCAGGGTAGCTCACAGCAGGCTCTGGGTACTGAACAGGTTGGTGGACAGGAGGCGACTGGACTACTGACTGGACAGGAGGCGACTGAGCTACGGGTGACTGGGCAGGAGCAGACTGAGCTACGGGTGACTGGGCAGGAGCGGACTGGAGAGCAGGTGAGTGAACTGACGGGGCTGGAAGCTGAACAGCAGGCGAGGGAACTGACAGGAGTGGAAGCTGAACAGCAGGTGAGGCTGACGACGGAGCTGAGGTTGGTGTGGCTAATGGCTGGGCTACAGACTGAGCTAATGAGGGAGATAAAGCTACAGCCTGAGCTAGTAAGGCCGGTGCCTGAGCAGGGGACACTTCAGCCAGCCTAACCAGGGATAAAGCTAGTGCGTGAAAGGCTGGGTCAGGAGGTGGATGAAGTGGTGGACTGATTAGCTCTTCCGTGCCTCCAGAGCGTGAGGGCACTGGCTGGAGAGCCTCAGCTGAGTCTCTAGGGGGGTCAGGCTGGATCCTGGCCGTCCTCAGCCTAGGCGCTGGGACAGGCACGGGAGGTGGCTGGACACCAGTCACCCCCACTCGAGAAACCGAAGCGGGTGTGGCGGTAGACTGGGTCGCAGCTGCCCTCCTCCTGGGAGCTGGCACTGGTGTGGGGGTAGACTGACTGACGGGAGTGGAGATAATGACTGGGTGTGTGATGTTAGCAGGTTTATTGGGGATTGTTCTGGTCTTCCTGCCACCACTATTTACAGTCTTTGGGAGAGCAGAGCAGAACAAATCTTCCCAGTCCACAGAATCCTCCAGGAGGGAAACATCCCACGAATCAGAGATGGGGTTATTGTGCGTTTTGAGTGAATAATCAGATGGTGAGTGCGAAAAACAGTCACTGGAGCTCACCATCGGGAGTGGCTGAAAGTAGTCCGTTTTATGGCGGCGTGTGCGCCGATTTCTCCGGGAGGAGGAAGCGGGCGGGGTACACGTCCGAGCCTCTGGCACGGGAGCCTCTGTTGAGCCGAGGTGGAAGACGGAGCCGCTGTGCCGTGGCGAGGTTGAAGGTCCGGTGAATGAGGCAGGTGATGTGTGAGCGTGGAGCGGAGTGGCGAGAGAGGGAGCGGCCGAAACGCGGCGTGAAACGTCCACTCTCCGCGGCAGATGCTCCGGTGCAGGTGAGGCAGCAGGTGGGGGAACGCGGCGTCTCCGAGGCCCGCCAAGAGCCAAGCGAGTGCCCTCGAAGACGTGCTCTCGCTCCGCGAAGAGCCGCTGTCTCTCCTTGAGTTTTTCCGCCCACAAGGAGAGCGCTACCGCCTGCCGCTCATAGAGGTCCGAGTCCGCTGGGTTCCTAACGTGTCTTCGTGGCACGGGTCGTGTCATTCTGTCAGGCGTTGTGTGGAGGCGAGGAGGAAGGAACCCAAACGCAGGACTCGCAGGTAGGTGAAGACTGGTGAAAGTTTATTATAAGGAGTGGATGAACAGAACAGAGGTAGAAAATGGCTGGCTGGCTGGACGACTGAATGAATGAATGAATGGCTGGCTGGACGACTGAATGAATGAATGGCTGGCTGGACGACTGACTGAACTGAACTGAACGACATCATCACATGTACATCAATGACACGACAGTGAATGGGTAGAAACAGAGGGCTTAAATATACAGACTGGTGATAATGATTATGAGAGACCGGTGAGTACACAGCTGAACATAATGAACTAATGGGAAGAGGACTGAACATAACGCACACAGACCAAGGCTAACACAATAAAACAGGAAGTGGAACAGGCAGTAGATAAACAGTGAACAAGAACTGAAAATACTTGGTCACCGACCCAGGAACCCTGACAACCTTATTCATTAACTGGTTAAAAATATTATATAATTCCTTAACAGCTGGTGTCAAAACAAATTCAAATTCAAATTTTATTTGTCACACACACACAACCATACACAGTATGACATGGGGGTGAAATGCTTGTAGCTGTACAATGCCCGACCATTAAATGACAGAAGAAAGTTTTACAATATTTACAATTTACACTTTACTACAAAATTTACAAATTAACTTAGGAATTTACAGTAAAGAATGTTAAAATAGCAGAAGAGATTATAAAGATAAGGATTATAAATTATAGGAATTATAGGATTATAGGAAATGTGTGGTGACGTGTGTGAGAGTCCAGTCCTACACCTGGTTCAGGCCCCGAATAGCCTGGGGGAAGAAGCTCCTCCTCATTCTCTCTGTTTTGGCCTTAAGGGAGCGGAAGCGCTTCCCAGACCTCAACAGTGAGAAGAGTCCATTGTTGGGATGGGAGAGGTCCATCATAATCTTCCTAGCTTTGGACTTGCACCGCTTGGTGTAGATGGACAGCAGGTCAGGGAGCTCTGATTGAATGATGCGTTCTGCCGAGCGCACCACCCTTTGCAGATCTCGTCTGTCCTGCTTGGTGCTGTTCCCAAACCAGGTGCAGATGTTTGCCGTCAGGACGCTCTCGATGGTGCAGGAGTAGAAGTTCGTGAGCACCTTCAGTGGCAGATGGAAGTCTCTAAGTCTTCTGAGGAAGAAGAGACGCTGACGGGCTTTCTTAACCAGGGTGTTGATGTGACAGGACCATGACAGGTCCTGAGTGATGTGGACACCCAGGTATCGGAAACTGTCCACTCTCTCCACTGGCGTGCCACTGATGATGAGGGGTTTGTAATTCCTCGCCTGCTTTGTAGTGAAGTCCACGATCAGCTCCTTAGTCTTGCTGATGTTTAGGAGGAGGTTATTCTCCTGGCACCAGGTCTCCAGGTTCCTAATCTCCTCCAGGTAGGCCGTCTCGATGTTGTCGGAGATCAGGCCCACAACAGCAGTGTCGTCAGCAAACTTGACGATGGAGGTGGTGTCGGATGTGGCTACACAGTCATAAGTGTACAGTGAGTACAGCAGGGGGCTTAAAACACAGCCCTGAGGCACTCCAGTGCTGAGTGAGATGGAGGGGGAGACTTGTTTTCCCACCCTCACTGATTGGGGTCTGTCTGTGAGGAAGTTGAGGATCCACTGACACAGTGATGAGCTGAGTCCTAGATCCGTCAACTTGGTGAAAAGCTTAGAGGGAATTATTGTGTTGAATGCTGAACTGTAGTCCACGAACAGCATCCTAACATAATTCCCTCTGCCAGTGTTCACCCTCCTGAAGGTGTTCCTCATGGCATGCTCTGTGATGACGAATGCATTTTCTTCACTGGTGCACTCCGAGCGCGCGCAGCCGTTTGTTGTTTTAATTGCTGCGGCGTCGAAGCGAGCATAAAACGTGTTCAGCTCATCAGCCAGTGAAGCATCTGCATTCATCATTGAAGAAGCTGGTCATTTATAGTCCGTTATAGTCTGCAGTCCCTTCCACAGGCTCCTAGAGTCGCACTGTCGTAGCTGTGACTCTAGTTTTTCCCCGTAGCTCCGCTTTGCCTTTCGGACTGCGCTGCGCACGTTGTAGAACGCAGCCTTGTATAGGTCCATATTACCGGCGACAAGCCCTTCATTGTAGGCAGCGGTGCGTGATCTCAGAGCGTCGCGGATGTTTTTATCCACCCACGGCGTCTGGTTGGGAAACGTTCGGATGATAGTTCTTTCTGCTGTGTCGTCCGCTAGTTTCCCGATAAATCCCACAACCGCTTCCGTAAACATGTTGATGTCATCAGAGCTGCGCCGAATCATGTCCCAGTCTGCGTCATCCAGTGCGTCCTGCAGCGCGGCCACCGATTGGTCCGTCCAGCGAGCGACCTCCCTCCTGATTGGTGGTTGCTGCTTTAGCCTTTGTTTGTAAGCAGGTATGAGGAAGATGGCGGAATGGTCCGATTTTCCAAATGCCGGCAGGGGCTGAGCCTTGTAACAGTTCTTGAACAGGGTGTAGCAGTGGTCTAATGTCCTCGTGCCCCGGGTGGGGCAGTTGATGTGCTGGTGAAGGTTGTGAAATGTCCGTTTGAGATTCACTCTGTTAAAATCTCCCATAACAATGAGTTGTTGGTGAAGTGTTTGTTGATGTGTGAGAGCCTCATGTAGCTCACATAAGGCAGTGTCCGAGTCCGCGTGAGGCGGAATGTAAACAGTGCAGGCAATGACCGCAGTGAATTCCCGAGGGAGATAGAAAGGGCGACACTTAACGATCAAAAGCTCCAGATTGGGCGAGCAAGAGCGTGTGAGTGAAAACACTTGTGCTAAATGAAAGATATGCAGATCCATCAACTGTGGAGACCTCAGTCTTGATGCAGCTTCGTGAATCTTTCAGTCTAGTTCAGTAGATAAAAACACAAAGATGGGGAACAATGCTGACATAACAGCTGTTCAGGGCCCTGTTCTGGGACCAGATTAAACAAACTCTGAGTTGATTAACTTGGACCCTCTATAGTAGTAAAAAATGTTGAAATAATATATATACAGTTCTTAATGTGATCATTACTTACCCAACTTGAATTGTCATTACATGATTCTGGAATCCTAACTTTACATTAACATTTTTAAATCTAATTGGTCAGCTGTAACCTGGCAGGGCAAAATGTTGGTGATAGAAAATGAAGATAAAAATCTGAAAGATGCAAACATGACTGTCCCTCACTTCAAGATCCAAAGATTTATAGGAAAATGGGATGCCCTTCAAAATAAAAGCCCAGCTCGATGAGTGCTGTTTGCTGTTCTTTTTTTTTCTTTTTTGCTGAGTTCATCAAATAATGCATAATGTTATGTCCAGGAACTAAAGTAATATTGCACTAAGGTGGCTTGCTGGCAAAACAGAGAGGCTTACAGTCTGAATGACATTTTGTATAAACTGCTAAAACTGTTAGTCCCTGATAGCGTTGCTGTTTTGAGAGGCTGTTGATCCTGTCATGATATCTGAGCACTCAAGCATGAGAGATTGAAGCTTTACACAGGCCTGATGTGACTGAATAAATGGTGAGTCATTTAGCATAAATATCATGAGTGATGATAATATTAATAATGAATAAGTTTTACTCAATGTGTATTTTTAAGTATCAGTGTCTGACTTGGCTCCCTCTCTGTCTGTCTCTGGGCTTTTTGTTCTTTAGGCCCTTAATGGGCTGTCCGTGGTGCTGAACAAGAACAAATTGTTGCAGATCCACTGTGAGCTGAAATTCCATTGAAGCTGTCAGAAAACTGAAAATGATGTTTCAGATTAGTCAATGAGCTCATTAGTTAATAACTGTGTAAGATGGTGTTATGGTCCCCTGATCCTCTGCTGCCTACCCACCATCGATCTTTCCTTTCTTGTCATTGTGGTGCTGCATGGCCCACTTTCTCCTGAGATTCAGTTCACAGACAGATGTTCTGATAGTTTTCTTTACAATTTGCTGCTAGAATTCAAAACTCATTGTGTGATTGATGATGGTGAGCCAGATGGGCCAAACCATGATCCTATCAGCAGCATGTTTCATTGTAGTGGTGCATCATTGATGGGATAAATGGACTGGTGCTTATATAGTGATTTTCTGTTTTCATGTGGACTAAAGTAGTGGACTGACCAACAGACTGACATTAACATCAGAGCCGTGCTGCTAGTGTGGCTAAAAGAAAAGAGAAGAAGAGACAGTCATGTTGATATGAACATTAGAGAAACACATCATGGAGCTGAAATATGATCCTGCTTCCTCATTTGGACTCATTCACCTCAGCTGACACGTTCAACAGCAGACAGGTTTTTGTAGCAGTCTGTCTCACTGTGGGAGGATATGACTACCTCATCTTTGGCTCTGGAACTAAACTGTATGTAACAGGTAAGAACAAACATTTATTTTCCTTCAGTTGTTTTATTGTAGAAGCTGAAAATGTGTTTAAAGTCAGTTTGTGCTGCTTCAGGCTTTACATGTTAGTTTTTCATCATTAGTAGAGAATTCATCTGCAGCCATTGTTACATAAGAAAAGCTCAATAATCTCTGAAAACATGTTGAAATCTCACTGAACAACTAAAGTTATTCTTTATTTCTGCAAATATTAGTGATGTTACAAATATTTAGGATTTGATCCTCTCAGTGATTCTGCTGGTTTTTAACACAAGATCATATTTGATGTTAAAATTAAATTAATATAGATTAACAACAAATATGGTTTCAGGAAATATTTGCTTTATGTTGAGGAACAAATATTTTTTAATAGTCAAACATTCATGTAGCTGCTTCAAAAAGGTAAATAGAATTATAAAAACAGATACTGATTAGAAAACTCAGAAATGATATGACAGATAAATTTAGGATGAATTTGACATCGTTAAACTCTGATATTTATTTCTGAGATGAAGTCGTGTGTGTGGATTTGTACGTGACAATAAAAAGTTAATAATACTTAAATTTTCCAAAATACTTTTCAAGACAAATTTTTATTAAATATATTTTGTCATATAATTTTTATTTTTATGACTAAAAATATCATGAAGTATATTTCATATTATTGAAAAAGTTTTATTCACCATTTCAGTTTTAGTGTTTTAAAATAGTTGCTACAGTTTTTTATTTGAATAAAAACATAAATTAAAATAATCACTGCATTACTTTTCCAATTTTACACAAAAATATTTAAGAATAAATTAGTCTGAAAGACAAATATGGTCTTTATGGTAAAATATATCAAAGACAAGAAGAATGGAAATTTTATCTGCTGAACTGAATTTTGTGAAATGATATTTAATTTTATTAATAGTACAAAACAATATGAAAAAAGATGAATTTACTTTTGGACAGAAGAGGATCTCTGTTAGAACTCGTGTCTAAGGACTAATAAGAAAAATATATTTTCACTTGTATCAAGACAAATGTAAATATTTTAAAATTGGACTGAACTAAATTTCTATAAAACAATAAAAAGCAAACACATGACGAATTAAACTGAATTTAATTTGACTTTAAAAACATGCTGAGTGTTCCTCATGTGAGCCATGATGACATGAGGTGATGACTGTGTTTGATATGAAGCTGAATCCAGTGTATGTAGTGAACTTTGTGCTGATGAGTAGTTTAGTGATCAGAGTCCATGTAGTTTCCAGGATCAGACTGAATGCAGTGCAGTGCTGGAAGCTGCTGCTGACTGTGTGAATGTGTGTCTGTGCTGCTTGTTGCTGCTGTCAAACTTCAGATGAGCAGGTAGTGAAGCCCGTGGTGAGCGTGTACCCAGCAGCATCCAGAGCCCACCTGGAGGGGAACAGCTCCCTGCTGTGTGTGGCCTCAGCCATGTTTCCTCCTCTGGTCCAGTTCTCCTGGAAAAGACAGAAGAAGAACGGCGGAGAAGCGGAGGAGCTGCCCCCTGCTGAGGGAGAGCAGCTGGAGCTCAGAGAGGCGGGACGCACCATTGCCATCAGGATGGTTGATGGGAGCCATTCTGACACATATAAATACAGCTGCTGGGTGAAGCACGAGGGGGGCACAGTGGAGGCCCGAACACAACAAGGTAATGAAGGCTTGGTGACTGTGTTCAGCAGTGATTCAGCTTCATGTGGAGATGCTGTCAAAGAGAGCAGAGCAGCAGAGGACTGACATTTCTCACTGCAGCTCCAAACATTTGACTCCTTTTCTGTTTCAGAGCTTCCAGCTCCAGCAGCCTCCTGTCCTCCAGAGAGAGAGCCAGCAGACCTGCCAGCTCTGCAGCCAGCTGACTGTAAGATCACCTGCTGCCTCTCTGCATGGACAGCTCCAATGTCCAATGAGGCAGCTGGAACAAGTTTAGGCTCTTAAAGTTGCACTAATTGATCAAATCTTCATCCAACAAGCTCTGATAAAGCCACTGTACACTAGCTGCTCAGCACCAAACAGCAGACAGACCATAATATGTCAGAGATCAGTTTGTTAGCTGCTTGTGGAGTTCTTCTGCCCCCAAGTGGACACAAACACTACATCAATTCATCCACTTGAAGAAGAAGCTGTGACTGTTTCTATTTGGACTTTTTCTCCTTGATCTGAGAGGAATAACCCGACTGTCTGTCTGTCTCTTTGTGTCTGTCTGTCCTTCAGTGTCCTTCCAGTCTCAGTGCAGGGTGAAGCTGCTCTGCCTGCTGTACACAGTGCTGATAGTGAAGAGTCTGGTGTACTGCTGTGGACTCTCTCTGCTGATGATGCTCACAAACAAGGGAGCGTCCACCAACTGCACACATGCTGACTGACTGTTTCCTGCTCGCCTTTTCTCACCATCAGATTTCCTCCAGTCAGCAGTCAGAAATGTAAATTAACTTCTGGTTGGTTCAATGTTTCATTACTGAGCATTTGACCTTTTCTCATTTAATCATCTTAAACTCTGTAATATAAATGTACAAATAAACATGTTTGATGTGTTTGTAAAAGTGTAGATTCTTTATGTGAAGATTTCTTTTGTACATCTCTGCAGAAAAACTCAGCTGATGCATTCAGATCCCACCATAACAAAATAACAGTGTAGTTATTTGTCTGAAGTAAAAATAAAGATTTGAATGTTAAGAATATGCTTCTCATTTCTTCTGTGATACATAACCTGTGTGACTGCAGCATTCACAGATCATAAACTTGCTCTCCTGCAGCAGACGGGCTGTGTGGGTTTCTGCTCTGCAGCCTCCACACCGTTAGCTGTGGCTTTCACTTTAATAACGCAACGACAGTTACAAGCAGGAACTCTGCTTCAAGTTATTCAGGAAGCATCTGTGTTCATGTGTGTGAGAGAAACAAAGTGTGAACTCAGAGCTGTTACACAGTTGATGTTTAGTACGATCACAAAAGACAAATACAAGATGAAGTCTGAACATTAAATCCCACAGAACTCAAGTTGAACCGTTATGATTTAAAAACACTGAAAAAGGGAATAAATTAAGACAAGATTTGTAAAAACAATTTCACAAAACACCATCAGTTCAGATGGATGTTGAGCATCTTTCCATCTTTTTCTAATAATTATAAATATGTAAAATGTTTCATCAAAATGTGTCATTGATTAATCAGCTTAATTATTCAGACTAGTGCAATTTATACAAATAATATAATTGAGTTAAAAACTGAAATCATAATTATTATAATTAAGAGCAGCACAGAGAAACCAACTCAAACAAAGAACATTCATCAATTTGATGATTGAACCAGTGCTGAATATTTATTAAGTTCACCCACGCTGTGCTGTAAATTCTGTTGATATGAATATTAAGATTTAACCCTCATAATGTCCCGATTTCCACACACCTGTGGTCCTCAGGGTCACAAATGTCCCCACTTCATTTCAGTGTTTTTAAAGTATAAATTGTCGATCAATTCAGTGTAAAAAATACATGAAATGATCAGTTATTGTGATTATTGTTTCACAACCAGAGTCGGTCGCTTTAACAGATGATCACAGACGGCTTTATGTCAAAGTTAATGTAGGAAGCTGTTTTTAAACTACTTCAAGTTTTTTACTGGCAGCAAATAATCAGGTTTTCCTTTGGGCTCAAAAATGACCCCGTCTGCTTTGACTGTTTATAAATGAAAGGTATAAAATATCATCCATCTCTGTGTTTCAAGGTTTGATTCAACTTTATTCCAACTCATTGCCTGACATGTGTCTGTATGTTGGCATGGTAGGAACAGCAGGGCATGGGTCTGAGTGAAGGCAAACCTTCATGAGGACAAAGGCGTGTCCATATTTGACACAAGTGCAGGAGGACAAATTATAAATTCGCTGAACTTTAGTGATGCTTTTAAAGAATCTGTGATTTTAAAATCTTAGATGCAAATATAAAATCTGATGAGATTTATTCCACAGATTTGTGTTTTATGTCAGGGTAAATAATCTCTAACAAGTTAAGTGATTTACTATGAAGTGAAAAAGAGCAAATATGAAACAGATGTTGTCATGGAGGAGTGGACTCAGGCGCAGACAAACTCAGACGCTCGATGGCGAAGAATTAAGTGAAGTTTGTTACAGGAGGTTCGGTGTGACGACAACGAGTGATGAAAACAAACATGAACTAAAGGCGAGAGCCTAAAAATCGGCTCTGAGGTAAATGACTCATTTACAAGGTATCAGGTATCACAGCACGCTGTGAGACGCTGTCAGCAGCACTGAAGGAAACACTGTGAACAGTGTTGAGACCACACCAGCCTCTCCCATCCTTTTGTCTTATAGAGATCACAGAGATGTTTCCAAATATTCCTGCTTTTGTACTGTTGTGTAAATGTGTGTGTAAAGGTGGATGACTGCCTGCTGCAGATGAAATCTAACCATGGCTACAAATAAATGAAGCTGACGTGAAACACAGCCCTGTTTTTATTACTGTTTATAGATATTAGAATTGATGATCATCATTTGAATGATTCTTAAAACCATCGTCGATAAAACAGAACAATTAAAAATGAGATGCTGTGAATATTATTTATTCATTTTGATTCACAAAGATAAACATATTTTAAACACACAACCGAACCACATGTAAGTAAGTAAGTAAAACTTTATTTATAGAGCACCTTTCAAGATAAAAATCTCAAAGTGCTTCACAGAAGCTAAAACCTTAAAAACAAAAAAAAGAAAAAAGAATTTGACTATAAATTATGTTTCATGAGATTTTATTCTTTTAAAGTCCTTTGTTTATAATTTATGAACTTTTAAATGATTTTTACAGAATATTATTTTTTATGTTTGTATTTTTCTTTATAGTTTCGTTATATTTAGTTTGTACGTTCAGAGTTTTCATCACAGCTGTTAAACCACAGATAACAGTGTGTGTTAGTAAATTCACAGCAACATGAATGTTTCTGAGTGTTTGTGCATCATGTGACCCAGATTTTTGGATCTGCTGTCAGATTGAAATGAAGACGATGAAACCACAGCAGCTTCAGCTGAGCTGTCAATCAGCAGCAGCAGTCTTATCTGTGGGCCGCAGGGGCTGATGGGAGCTTTGAGGACCTGTTAGAAACCACGTGGCCCTCGTCTGATCTCACAGCTCGTCCTTGTTTGGCCTCAGCTGCATCAGAGCGCCACTTCTCCCCAGGTTCACCAGAGGAAACACCACTGCACAAAATGCTTTTCCTCCCAGCTGCTGCTCTGTGCTGTCTGTGTTCAGGTGAGTGTTTCCAGCCAATCAGGAGCCAACAAAGTCAACCTGTAACAAACACTGTCACACTAACCTTCATCTATCTGTCTGTGTCTCTACAGCACTGGTTACCATGGCAGCAGAACAGCTGATTCAGGACGATTTAACATTGACCAGGAGAGTTGGAGAAAGTGTCTCCTTCAGCTGTGGAGGGACTGAACAGTGTGCTGTCAATGAAGTATGGTGGTATCAAAAGAAAGAAAAAGAAACATTCAGAGTGATTGGGTATATGCCTATGGGAGGTAGCTGCACGCTTAACAAAGGTTACGGTCATCCTCAGAAAGATGATTTCTCATCCATGAATAAACAGAACAGCTGTGAGTTGAAGATAGAGAAAGTTAAACGCGATCATTCAGCCACCTACTACTGTAACTGTTATAAGCTTGGTCCCCACAGTGAGAAATGATCCCTGCAGCCTGAACAAAAACCAACAGATGAACAGATGTCAAACAGTGTCTGTGACAGGAAGAGAGCAGTAAACCACAGCCCAGCTTCACATGTTTCACCTCCATCTCAGAGTCACAAACATACTGAGCTCAGGGACCATTTTTATTTACTGCTGTCAGAAATTCAATTCGATTTATTTCTGTTTAAACAGATTTTTCATCCTGTTTTAAGACAGAAACAAGAGGAACAGATGACATCAAACTTCCAAATGTAAACAAATGTATCCTCAGTCCCACAAAAACATTTATTCAAAGTGAAAGAAAAACAGATTGTGTCAAACTGAGTCAAAGTCCATCCCTCATTCACAGTCTTAATGTTCTCTTCATGAAAACTCTTCCAGCAGCACTTGTTGTTTAACACCTTTCAGTACATTTAACCAGACACTTGGACTGATGTCAGGTCAGGATTTTGTCCTTCTAGCAGCGGCTCATTAGGACGCTGATTTTGTTGGACACATTTCCATCTAGTTGGTTCTGAAATTGTCCAAACCCAGCAGGTCATGGCCGCCCTGACCTGGTTGTGTCAGAGGTTTGTTCCCTGAAAAACAGAGCTGCTCCTTCCCACTGTCTGCAAGTCCTGCTAGTAAGGAAATGTTGTACATTTAGTGTTTCTCTTCATGATGTTGAAAGGTTTTAATTCCCTCTTTGGTTTTAAGTCCTGTTAGTCGTGCTTTATCCTCACATAGAGAATTTAGGAAACATGTCGTCCTGAACAAGCAGCTTGTATTAAGATATGTGGTCTGAGCCTCCTTCAGCTTTCAGAATAAACATGAGTTTTACATGATTTAGTCTCTGACTGAAAGTAAACAGGAAGGAGATGAAAAGCCAACAGAAGTGTCCTGAAAGACAACCTGAGCAAACTGGTGGTTTTCCTGCAGACTAAGGAAAACTGCAGAGTCAGACCTGCTGCTTCCACCTACAGAGCCTCTGTCAGTGCCCCAGGTCAGCCGTGGTACAATGTAGCTGCTGTCACCAGTGAGTGAATGTGTGGATGACTGAATGTAGAGGAAAACGCTTTGGGGTCCACGGGACTAAGTAAAGCCCTATACAAATACAGGCCATTTACCATTTAAGTTGTACTTGATGTCCTCGTCCTGGCTGATGTCCTGGGATTTTCTGCACTACAACCACATTAGTGTTCTTCTTCATGCCACCTTGTGAAGTATACCTCAGCCTCATGTAGCAAAACACCACCACAGCATGATGCTGCTGGCAAAGTGTCATGTGACCTGGGGGTAGAAAGAGATTGAAGCCCCCCGACCCCCCCGCTGCCACCTGTTATTACAGCTGAGAGGGTGTGGTGACAGGAGGCTAAAATACAGCAATTTTCATTTAATATTCTCCAAATATGTTAAAAGCAAATAATCTGGTCTGTAGGAATGCAGGGAGATAAGAAATGTCATCAACTCATCTTTCAAGTGATTCTGAATCAGAGAAATAGCATCAAGTGTTGTAAACTTTGAACACAGAACCATAATTTATATGTGATCTTACTGAAGATTAATTATGCATAATTGCACCATACAGATCAGAATATTAAATATAAATATGTTTAAGTTAACCAGTATTATGATCCTGAAAATTAAGCCTCTGAGAGTTTGTCCTTTGAGTGTGTGTGTGTGTGTGTTTGTGTGTGTTATGAGACACGCAGGCACCGGTTTCTTCATCTCTGACTTTTATAATAGTGGAACCCCGGCTTACAAAGACCCCATTTAATGAAAAGTTCAAGTTACGAAGGCACTTAACGGCAATATTTCTGCCCGTGATACGGCAAAATGCCCACGTAACGACATAGATAAAGAAAAAAAAATTAATTAAATTCCATAATGTTATGTACATGTACACGTACGTATGTATGCATGTGTAACCCACTCCTGGGTAAGTACACCTCACTCTAGATTCGGGGATGAGCTGGACATGAGTGCGAATAATCATAACACACAGAAATTTCAGACTTTGACAATAACAGTTTTCACAGCAAAACAACAACTAGGGCCCTTAAAATAAAAATTTAAAATTGTCCCTTTGAAAGTATTTGCTAGTTGCAACCTTATAGTTCAGTTTGTTCCTCAGAGTTTATAGAGTAGGGTCAGTCAAGTCAAAACACAGATCGAATGAGGGAATGATCTGCAATGATCTGTCAGTCAGCAAAAAAAGGGTGAAGTTTCACACTTAGTGTTTTTATAGTCTAGAGTGCACTCTTTTTATCCGTTCACTGTTGCCAGCCGGGGTGACTGGTGGAATCCTACCAGAAACCAGATAAACCATTGGCCGTCTGACTGGTTGTGCAGATCTGGATCCTGGAAATCACACTGGGAGGCTCGCCATCAATTGGAATCACTGGTCTTTTCTCGTGGAGCTCAAAGCTCACTAAAAGACCTGACATCCTGAAAAATTGTAGTACTCGAGACACGTGGAACACTATTAACTTAGCCGCCACCTCTGCTGATTTCGGCAGCTCTGTCTAACATTCAACTCACTATTGAAATGTTAGCCGATAACTTCTGAACACTCTTTGACAACTTTTATGAAGCCTTGCGGCAGTTTCTGCTGCTAATCAAGATAGCTTCAGATTTTTCTTTTCCTCGAATGGCTGGTATCAATACGCCATGTTAAAACACACAACTTCCTGTTAACCTTCAAAATAAAAGCTCCTGCTAGGCACAGCAGGAAGTGTGGAAATAAACACATTTTTCACTTCTTGTGACAATAAAATAAAACAAATAAAAGAATGATTCTGAAACTAAACAAATACCTTATAAAGCTCATCTTATTTTTACCCGTTTCTCCAGCTGGGTTACACATGCATACGTATGCTTTCTTCAACCTCCACCACCTCCTCCTCCACCAAGAACTTCGTCTGCAGCCAGCACCGCCTCACTCAAAAGGCGATGGAAAAATGTGCTTCGACTTATGAAAAATTTGACCTACGAAAGACCCTCTGGAACGAATTAACTTCGTAAGTCGGGGTTCCACTGTATATGATTTATTTAAAAGAAATTCATATTGAGTGAACTGTGATTGATAAACAGTAAAAGAATGGGTTTGTGTATAACTGGAGTAAAAGAGGACAATGAATGTTCTTGTGAAAATGTCCTGATGGAAGTAAAGTTGCATAAACTGCATAAAACAAGATGTGAAGCATATTTTCATGTGTATGTAATAGAATTTTCTGTGTTAAGATTATTACAGAAATGAAGAAAATGTAATGAAGGTGTCACAGGCTCGGTCTCTGACCCAGTGTTTTGAGTTTTATTTTGTAGGTTTGACGTTTTCATGTTAGTTTGGTGAATATAAGTTTGTGTGTTTATTCTTATTTTGGGTTTAGTGGAGGTTTAGGTTAGTGATTATATATCATCTAACTCCATGGTTTCTGTTTGTGGTTCCTTGTCCAGTCTCATGTGTTTTAGGTCTGTTAAGCTTTTGTTGTCGTGTCTAAGTCTTCATGTTCTCTATTTTATTTTGAAAACGGTCTTATGTTCTGTGTTCGTGTGGTTAGTTTTACTCTCCCCTGTGTCATTATGTTTCATTCCAGCTGTGTCCTCATGTGTCTCCACTTCCCCTGATCACCTCATGTGTGTATTTAAGTCCTCAGTCTTCCTGTGCTCAGTGTCGCGTTGTCTGTGTTTCCTTCTGTATGTACCCCTTGTCACAGTTTCCCAGTCAGGTCACAGTAAGTTATGAAGTCCCAGTGAGAGTCCTAGTTTCCCAGTTTATGTTCAGGTTTTCCCTCAGTTTTGCATTTTTGTGAATTTTCAGCCCTAAATAAAGGTTCGCTTTTCGTTAAGTGCAGTTTTGTCTCCTTGCCTCTGTCTGCGCTTGGGTCCTCTACTCTCTCCACACGGTCTGCCCCCTGCAGCTCGTGACATAAGGTCTTTAAGCAAACGTTTTTAAAAAAAAGTTAGAAATAGATGATAAGGTGGGACATTGTATGATCAGATGTCAACAACTTAATTGGATAGACAAAATGTGAAGATCTCCAGTAGGAGAGGATTCAAGTTTTTTATTTGTCACAAACAGGTAACAACAACCAGAGATGGGCAGTAACGCGTTACTTTTAACGCGTTACTGCAATCCGATTACTTTTTTCAAGTAACGAGTAAAGTAAGGGATTACTATTGCAAAAACGGTAATTAGATTACTTTCCCGTAGGAACGCTGCGTTACTGCGTTACTAAAACCGTGATTTTTTGCGAGAATGTCTCATGACAGTGACGTAAGCAAGTGTGGCGTTCGTGACAACAGCTGTGTGCAGATCAACAATGGACAATATTGTCACGGTCTGGCTGGCAGACCATGGGGGTGTAGGGAAGGAGGACCCAGGCGCGGTGCTCTGTGTGTAAACAGTGCGTTTATTTACAGTGTATGAAACTAAACAACAATAAATCCCCGTGCTTTCCCCAGACTCCCGTGTCGTGTCTTCTCCCAGTGTTTGTGCTCTCCGCTCCCGTGTCTCAGCACTCCCCGTGCTGGCTGCTGTCTGGCACTCCACCCCTCTCCTGGGGACACAATAGAAGCAGGACACATACAACCGCGGGCATACACACACACTAACCAAGCACAACTGGGTGACTAACATGGAGTCTCAAGCAATGATCCCGCGTCGGTGGGAGCTCCCGACGAGGCCTGATCAGCAGCAGGTGTGTGGCTTCGGGTGTGGCCAGACCGCCAGCAGGGCCACACCCACCAGGCCTGAAGGCGCCCGTCGAAACACACACACACGCAAACAGGGAGAAGGACAGCAACACCAAATATACATACAATAATAATATAATTCATAAATGCTCAGGGATCCTGGGTCGCTCAGACCTCCGCCTACCCTACTCCTGCTTTACAGGTGAAAATAGAGCAAAAGGACCACTAGTCTTTGACTTTATTTATTTTCTGATGTGTTTTACTTGCATCTATTTGAAAGAGTGAGTGTTAACACAAAAAATATTTTATTTTATGTGCTGGAATGTGCAGAAAATAGGTTTAAATATTAAACAAATTTCTTCCAGTCAGAGAATGTTGCATATAATTAAATTTTTGCTTGATGCATAAAGTTAAAAGATTAAAACTAATAAAACTAGTTTTAAAAAGAGAATTTTCCATTTGATTACCGTATAAATGATGACACTGGACGCAACGTGTTCGGGTGATGTTTCCCAACTTTACTCGTAACCCGGAAGTTCCCCCACACACAGCCTTATGGGAACAGTAGTCTACCGCTACACCTCCTCCTTTTAGCTAAAGACATACTTCATAACAACTCTAACAGCTCACTAGAACAGAAATGGGGAGCATCATGAAATGTGAAAATTATACACGTCCCTCATTTGTTCACTTACATTTAAATGAAACACATTATTATAAACATCTCTAACAGCTTAACCCAGCTTTGAATAGGGCATGAATGGATAACTTCAGAGAATTACACATCCAGTCTTTCAGGAGGTCTCACCACTCGACCAGATCTGGTAAAAGTCCCTGTTGGTCTGAGGTGGCTCCTATTTCTCCTCAGAAAACCCCTATCTGTCTCTACCACATAAGATCTGGGAGCACGGGCAGGTCCAACTGCTGCTCCAGTGGTTCCTTCAGTGGTAATCCACACTTTCTGTCCTGACGATAGTTCCAGAAGCGGTCTGACTCTATGTCTGCGGTTGTAGTGTTTTGCCTGCTCACGCCTCCCCTCCTCATCTTTTTTGCGAAAAGCCTGTAGGTCGGGCCACTTTGGCACCAGCTTTGCCACAGCTTGTGGCAGCGTGGTCCGCAGTTGTCTCCCCATTAGCAACTGCGCCGGCGAGAGCCCATGTTCCAGTGGGGTGGCCCTGCACGCTAGAAGTGCTCTGCTGAAGGCACAGTCCTTTTTCCACAAGTCTTTAATAGTACGAACAGCGCGTTCTGCCTCCCCATTGGCTTGGGGGTACCTGGGGCTGCTCGTTTCATGTGTGAACTGATACTCTTTGGCAAAGTGCTTGAACTGTTCTGATGAAAATTGCGGCCCGTTATCCGATACCACAGTCTCGGCAATGCCATGTCTTGCAAATGCCTCTTTTATATCATTAATAGTGACCTCTGCTGTTGTGTGTCTCAGTTCAGCTATCTCAATGTACCTTGAGAAAAAATCAATAATCAGCAGGAAATGTTTCTTTGACCACTCGAACAGATCCATGCCGACTTTTTGCCATGGGCGGTCAGTCACCAGCATTGGTTCACGGCACTGTAACCTGTGTTTTTGACATGTTTCGCACCTGTCTACCATCTGACGTATTTGGGTTGAGATGCCCGGCCACCACACCAACTCTTTTCCTCTGGCCCTGCATTTTGAAACGCCCTGGTGGCCTTCATGCAAACGTGACAAAACCTCTGCTCTCATTTGAGGTGGTATCACGAGTCTCTTCCCTTTCATGAGAAGACCATGGACTAGATTGAAGTCCATTCTGTATTGCCAGTACCCCTTTAACTCTGGATCTAGTTTACCTTTTTCTGGCCAGCCTGTCCCACATTGATACACCACCTTTCTACACAGGTCATCCATTTCCTGCAGCAGCTTTATCTCCTCCACCCTTTTATCTGTGGCTGGGAGATGGTAAGCTACACAGTGCATGAAAACCTCCACCTCTTTTTCCAGCTGAAGATGCCCCAGCAGAAGGAGGCCCCGCCAGCGGTGCTCGTGAGAGAGCATCAGCAGTGACGAGGTTCTTCCCTGGAACATGGACAATGGTGAAAGTAAAGCGCAGCAGCCTGAGGCGGAATCTCAGGATGCGTGGAGGCAGGTCGTCCAGGCCTCTTGTGCTCAGAAGAGGACCAGGGCTTTGTGATCTGTGATTAGAGTGAACTGTAATCCCATGAGATAAGATGAGGTCCACACATATTCTGGGGGGCTTTCCTGCTGGTCTGGGGACCACTACCATGCCAGAACACCACTCTGTAGGCTCAGTGACTTTGGAGATAACACCCATTTCTTCCATTCTGTGCAGCTCATTTCTCACTGCATCTCTGAGGGGAAGAGGAACACGTCTTGGGGCAGATAGGGCTATTGGTACAGCTCCTTGCTCTAGCTCAATGTGATAAGGCTCCCTCAGCACGCATAAACCTTTAAAAACGTCTGGGTATGCTGCCCTGAAATCTGTCACCGATTCCGTTACTGTGCTTACTCTGTACACAAGGCCTCACACGCTGGCCTGCTTAGCAGTGGCTGTACTAGACCTGACACAAGGTAGACGTCTTGAGAAACACTGCACCTTTTCACTGCTAGCTGTGCCTCGAAGCAGCCTTTAACATTGAGTGGGTTACTGCCCGGCCCTAGTAACTTCTTTCTGGGTCTCTGCAGCTTACCATCCCTGTCTGGACTGTACAAACCCTCTGGAATAGATGTAACATCCGCCCCTGTGTCGAGTTTAAAATATACATTTCCCCCATTTAACTTGACCTTTTGCACCCAGGGCTGTGACCTCCCGGTCTCTACTTCACCCAAGAACACACAATCCTCGCTGTCTGTATCTTTCTGATTTTCTGTCACTTCGCGTAGCGCTGCAGCTTCACTACTGCGACAGACCGCAGCAAAGTGCCCTTTTTTCTGACATTTTCGACACTGTACCTCTTTGGCTGGACATTCTTTCCATGAGTGTTTGTTCTTGCGACGACAGCGGCCACATTCCTTTCCACTTTGCTTGATTGGCTTTTGTTCTTTCTTCTGCCACGTCTGCGTTTTCCCGCGTGTTGTATTTGTCCGTATTGTGTCCATGTTCAGTGTTTTCTCCACTGCCGCGCTGCAGTGAAGTATTGATTGTTGTTTCTTTACCGTTTCGCTCTGCCTAACTTTCTCAATGGCTTTAACAAGAGTCAACTCTGAGTCCATTTGCAGCAGCTCGGACAGTCTTTTGTCTTTTATGCCACTACAGTTCTGTTCCTTATGAGTTTGTCTTTGAGTGCTCCAAATGCACAATTTTCTGCAAGTTTGTGCACAGCAGTTATGAACGACTCTGTACTTTCCCCAACCTGTTGCCATCTGGAGTTAAACTGTGCTCTTTCAAAAATTACGTTATGTTTTCCTACGTAATGTTTTTCAAATGCCTCTTTGACAGTTGCATATTTCTTTTTATCTGCATCGCACAGTGGTAAAACTGCCAAAACATCAGCAGCAGCGTCTCCCATAGCGTACAGGAGTGCGTTAACTTGATACTCGTCTGATTTGTTATCAAGAGCGGTTGCAATGCGAAATCTTTCGAACCTTCTGATCCACTTTGGCCATTTGGCAGGATGAGAAAAGTCAAATGTTTCTGGGGGTGTTATTGGTACCGTGGTCGCCATCGTGATGTGTGGATCTCTGGCTTCCTCGCGTTCAGAATCCAAGCTTTCCGGTGCGCCGACCCCGTCTCCTCCCTCCGACATGTGAGGCTCGTGCTCGACCGCGCGCGCACACGTGCCCTGTTGCTAGCGCCGCTCACAGCCTCGGCCGCGCTTCACCTGCATGCCGGTCTTGTTCGGGTTACCGATGCGAAAACTTCTCTCGCAGTTAACTGCACCGTACTGTACTCAAAAAAAGAAAAAACTGTGGAGACCTCCGTTCGCACTTCTGACACCACGTATAAATGATGACACTGGACGCAGCGTGTTCGGGTGATATTTTCCAACTTTACTCGTAACCCGGAAGCTTCCCCCACACACAGCCTTATGGGAACAGTAGACTACCGCTACAATTACATTTTGTATGAAGGATTATGTAGAAAAAGTAGAATTGGGCTGAAAGATCTATCGCTTTATCACCTATTCAGGTTGTAAATCGTGTTTTTAAAAAGTAACTAAGTAACTAAGTAACTAAGTAATTAATTACTTTTGAAAATAAGTAATCAGTAAAGTAATTTATTACTTTTTTGGGGAAGTAATCAGTACTGATTACTTTTTTCAAGTAACTTGACCAACACTGACAACAACACATCACTACCAGCAGTAAAAAGTTTAGGCTCAGAGCCTCAGATTCCAGCAGAGATGATTGATCGCAGACCAACATGCGAACCTGCAAACTGGTTTTGTAATTTTTTGCCATGTTAGGGCAAAATATCAAGAAGACCTGGATTTCCACTCAGCACAGAACACAGACATGAGGATGTCCAACATGTCTGTGGCCTGGGCGGGGCCCTTTCTCGCCAATATGTCTGTGAAGGTTCTCTGTCATTCAGGTCATCATACTCTAAGACACTTGAAAAAAAGCATCTGGACGTCTTTAAGTTTCTTGAAGATGTTTCACCTCTCATCCAAGAAGCTTCTTCAGTTCTAGGGTCAAATGGTGGAGAGTCCCACTCCCAACAGGGCTTAAAACTCTGGGACTCTCCACCATTTGCTCTCAGAACTGAAGAAGCTTCTTGGATGAAATGTTTTCAAAAACCACAGGAGAAGATGAGTGGAGGAAACGCAGACAATCCAACGAGGAACAAAGGCAAACACACACAATAAATACACAGAGGGGAATGAGGGAAAAGCACAACAAGAGGGACACACAAATGAACGTAGTCAAAGGAGCTTGCAAAGAAAAGCATCTGGACTTCTTTAAGTTGCTTGAAGATGTTTCCCCTCTCATCTGAGAAGCTTCTTCAGTTCTAAAGTCAAATGGTGGGGAGTCCAGTACCTCCTCTTTGACTCCCATCACCCTCTGGAACACAAACTTGGAGTAATTAGGACCCTACACCACCGGGCAGAACATGTTCCCTCTAAGCCTGAAGGGAAAAAGAAGGAACACACACATGTAAAGGAAGCACTCAAAACATGCAGTTATCCTAACTGGGCTTTTATAAAGTCAGCAAAGATGCACAGAAAAGAAGATCAGACACCAGCGAGGGAGGATAAGAAGGACAGACGCAACAACATTGTCATCCCCTATGTAGCCGGTGTATCAGAGAAACTCAGGAGAGTTTTCTCCAAGCATGACATCCCGGTGCATTTCAGACCCAGCAACACACTCAGACAAAAACTGGTTCACCTGAAAGACAAAATGCCAAAACACAAACTTAACAATGTGGTGTTTGCTGTACAGTGCAGCGAGGAATGCTCAGACCTCTACATTGGAGAGACCAAACAGCCACTTCACAAGCGCATGGCACAACACAGAAGAGCCACCTCCACAGGACAAGACTCAGCAGTCCATCTGCATCTAAAGGTCAAAGGTCACTCTTTCGAGGATGCCAATGTTCACATTTTGGACAGAGAAGACAGATGGTTTAAAAGAGGAGTGAAAGAAGCATCTATGTCCACTGTGAGCGACCATCTTTGAACAGAGGTGGGGGTTTACGACACCAACTCTCTGCCATCTATAATCCAGTTTTGAGATCCTTCCCAGACGCCTTAACGCCCACTCACATCCTGGGCCATCTGACCTCAGGAAATCGCATGATAAGGTGAGGCCAGGTTTCACAATGAGCTCACCCGAAACCCTGGCTGATTGTGACCCACACCCAATTTCACACCTTGGCTCAGGCGATTAGAGGATCATCAGGGGGTCCTTTTGTCCCTCTGTGGGGGGAAACTCCCACTAGGTTTATATCTGGGACTCTCCACCATTTGACCATTGATTGTAAAAATGTTGAGGACCTTTCGGCTATTCTTCATTCTACTTGCACTTATATCTTGGACTCTATTGCACCATTCAGAACTGTGCGCGCTAAGAATTCATCAGAACCGTGGTTGAACGATTACACCCGCTCCCTCAGACGCGACTACAGACGCGCTGAAAGGAGATGGAAAAAGGACAGATTGTATGTTTCCTTACAGATTTTAAGGACTTGTCTCTCTGCTTATCAAGAAGCTGAAAAAACTGCAAAAACACAATTTGTCTCAAACTTAGTATCAGCAAACGGTCATAGGCCTCAGGTACTTTTTAACATTCTTAATCGCTTTTTTAGTTTATGTGATAATCCTGGAGTTACTTCTTCACCAAGTATGTGCGATGATTTTTTAGCATTTTTCAATAACAAGATCTTATCGATTAGGGCCCTTGTTTCGTTGTCTGTTGTCTCAGTTCAAAGCCCTCCACCTGTGTGTTCAGCTGTCTTAGAGCAGTTTGATCCCGTCTCCCTTAAGGACCTGACCGCGATAGTTAGTGGCCTAAGATCATCACACTGCCCCTCTGATTCTCTTCCCCCGAGTCTGCTCAAAAACACTTTTAATATTGTTGGCCCTTTTATTCTGAAATTGATTAATACGTCCCTTACTACAGGCTGCGTCCCACTATGCTTCAAACAAGCTGTAGTTCAGCCTCTTCTTAAAAAACAAAACCTGGACCCAACTGTTCTGTCTAATTACAGGCCCATCTCAAAGCTTCCTTTTCTATCTAAAGTTTTGGAGAAAGTGGTCTATCTACAGTTGCAGGCACACCTCGATTCTAATATGATCTCAGAAAAATTTCAATCTGGTTTTAAATCATTACATAGCACTGAGACAGCACTTTTAAGGATTTTTAACGATATTCTCTTAACTATGGATTCTGGCAGCCCTGCTGCCCTTTTACTGTTGGACTTGTCAGCAGCTTTTGACACGGTTGACCACGACATCCTGTTATCACGGCTAGAATCGCATGCTGGCCTAAAAGGATCTGCCCTTCAGTGGTTTCGCTCCTACTTGACAGAAAGGTTCTTTTATGTCAATATGGGCCCCCACAACTCCAAATTAGCTCCTCTTAAATACGGCGTTCCTCAAGGCTCTATTTTGGGTCCCGCCCTCTTCGCACTCTATTTGCTGCCATTGGGCTCCATCTTCTCGCGGTACAGCATTTCATTTCATTGCTTTGCGGATGATCTACAGATTTATCTACCTTTAAAATCAGGATCAGATCAACCGCAGCTCTTATTACGCTGCCTTGACGACGTTAAACAGTGGTTATCATTAAATTTTTTACAGCTAAACGAAAACAAAACTGAGGTTGTCATTTTTGGCAATTTCAATCATATCGACAGCATGTTGGGTACCCTCTCCTCGTATTGTAAAACACATGTAAAAAACCTCGGAGTTTACATTGATGGTTCTTTTAAATTGAATAAGCAGGTGAGTGCAGTAGTTCAGTCCTGTTTTTTTACAGCTAAGACAGCTAGCCAGGATAAAGCCATACCTTCCGGCTGACGTCTTCGAGCGTATCATCCACCTTTTTCTTACTTGCAGATTGGACTACTGCAATTCATTGTATTATGGCCTAGATCATGCCACCATCCATCGCCTTCAGATGGTTCAAAATGCTGCTGCTCGCCTGCTAACCGGTACCAAACGGAGAGAGCATATAACCCCAATTTTAGCCTCTTTACACTGGCTCCCTGTCCCCTACAGGATCCAATTTAAACTCTTACTTTTTGTTTTTAAGTCACTCAACGCCCGAGCCCCCCCTACTTGTCAGAGCTCCTCTCTGCCTATGCTCCAGGAAAACCCACGAGATCTAGTTCAAAACTATTGTTGTCCATTCCACGGACTAACCTCAAATCTCGTGGTGATAGATCCTTCTCTGTGGCAGGTCCCAGACTTTGGAATAGTCTCCCCTTTCATATTAGATCTGCTCAAACTCTTGAGCAATTTAAATCTTTACTAAAGACACACTTTTACGCTCTGGCTTTTAACACATTATGACCCAAGCATTTTGGATTTATCTGAATTAGTTAGTATTGTTTCAATTCTTCTATTTTATTGTTTCTATTGTTATTATTGTATTACACTGTAGTTTTTAATTTTATTGTTATTGTTAAGCACTTTGTGCAGCATCGGCTGTTGGAAATGTGCTATATAAATAAATCTGACCTTGACCTTGACCTTGACCTTAGAACTGAAGAAGTTTCTCGGATGAGAGGTGAAACGTCTTCAAGCAACTTAAAGAAGTCCAGATGCTTTTCTTTGCAAGCTCCTTTGACAACTGATTTATAGTTAAGCTGATCTTACCCAGCAGGTAATGTAGAGTTCGGAGCCGGTGTGAGTGAGGGGACTCGCCCAGACAGAGGAAAATGTGCAGGACAGAAGAAACAGCAAAGGAAATCCTGTCAGTGCTGAAAATAGAAGAGCCTGTGCAGACCAACATGTTTCTCTTCTAAAATCCACCAGGTGTGGTTTGAAGGACGCAACAAAACCACATCAGAAAGACATCAGAGACTCATCACATCACTCGCTGGATTCACTGGATTCTTTTTCTTTCACCATTATTTGGAACAAAGAGAACAAACGTGACTGGTTTGTGTCATTGTGGTGCTGCATGGCCCACTTTCTCCTGAGATTCAGTTCACAGACAGATGTTCTGATAGTTTTCTTTACAATTTGCTGCTAGAATTCAAACTTGATTGTGTGATTAATGATGGTGAGCCAGATGGGCCAAACCATGATCCTATCAGCAGCATGTTTCATTGTAGTGGTGCATCATTGATGGGATAAATGGACTGGTGCTTATATAGTGATTTTCTGTTTTCATGTGGACTAAAGTAGTGGACTGACCAACAGACTGACATTAACATCAGAGCCGTGCTGCTAGTGTGGCTAAAAGAAAAGAGAAGAAGAGACAGTCATGTTGATATGAACATTAGAGAAACACATCATGGAGCTGAAATATGATCCTGCTTCCTCATTTGGACTCATTCACCTCAGCTGACACGTTCAACAGCAGACAGGTTTTTGTAGCAGTCTGTCTCACTGTGGGAGGATGGTACTACTTCATCTTTGGCTCTGGAACTAAACTGTCTGTAACAGGTAAGAACAAACATTTATTTTCCTTCAGTTGTTTTATTGTAGAAGCTGAAAATGTGTTTAAAGTCAGTTTGTGCTGCTTCAGGCTTTACATGTTAGTTTTTCATCATTAGTAGAGAATTCATCTGCAGCCATTGTTACATAAGAAAAGCTCAATAATCTCTGAAAACATGTTGAAATCTCACTGAACAACTAAAGTTATTCTTTATTTCTGCAAATATTAGTGATGTTACAAATATTTAGGATTTGATCCTCTCAGTGATTCTGCTGGTTTTTAACACAAGATCATATTTGATGTTAAAATTAAATTAATATAGATTAACAACAAATATGGTTTCAGGAAATATTTGCTTTATGTTGAGGAACAAATATTTTTTAATAGTCAAACATTCATCTATCTACTTCAAAAATGTTTTCTGGTAAAAATAAATAAATAAATAAAATGATAAAAACAGATACTGATTAGAAAACTCAGAAATGATATGACAGATAAATTTAGGATGAATTTGACATCGTTAAACTCTGATATTTATTTCTGAGATGAAGTCGTGTGTGTGGATTTGTACGTGACAATAAAAAGTTAATAATACTTAAATTTTCCAAAATACTTTAACATACAAATTTTTATTAAATATATTTTGTCAAATAATTTGTATTTTATGACTAAAAATATCATGAAGTATATCTCATATTATTGAAAAAGTTTTATTCACCATTTCAGTTTTAGTGTTTTAAAATAGTTGCTACAGTTTTTTATTTGAATAAAAACATAAATTAAAATAATCACTGCGTTACTTTTCCAATTTTTACACAAAAATATTTAAGAATAAATTAGTCTGAAAGACAAATATGGTCTTTATGGTAAAATATATCAAAGACAAGAAGAATGGAAATTTTATCTGCTGAACTGAATTTTGTGAAATGATATTTAATTTTATTAATAGTACAAAACAATATGAAAAAAGATGAATTTATTTTTGGACAGAAGAGGATCTCTGTTAGAACTCGTGTCTAAGGACTAATAAGAAAAATACATTTTCACTTGTATCAAGACAAATGTAAATATTTTAAAATTGGACTGAACTAAATTTCTATAAAACAATAAAAAGGAAACACATGACGAATTAAACTGAAATGAATTTAATTTGACTTTAAAAACATGCTGAGTGTTGCTCATGTGAGCCATGATGACATGAGGTGATGACTGTGTTTGATATGAAGCTGAATCCAGTGTATGTAGTGAACTTTGTGCTGATGAGTAGTTTAGTGATCAGAGTCCATGTAGTTTCCAGGATCAGACTGAATGCAGTGCAGTGCTGGAAGCTGCTGCTGACTGTGTGAATGTGTGTCTGTGCTGCTTGTTGCTGCTGTCAAACTTCAGATGAGCAGGTAGTGAAGCCCGTGGTGAGCGTGTACCCAGCAGCATCCAGAGCCCACCTGGAGGGGAACAGCTCCCTGCTGTGTGTGGCCTCAGCCATGTTTCCTCCTCTGGTCCAGTTCTCCTGGAAAAGACAGAAGAAGAACGGCGGAGAAGCGGAGGAGCTGCCCCCTGCTGAGGGAGAGCAGCTGGAGCTCAGAGAGGCGGGACGCACCATTGCCATCAGGATGGTTGATGGGAGCCATTCTGACACATATAAATACAGCTGCTGGGTGAAGCACGAGGGGGGCACAGTGGAGGCCCGAACACAACAAGGTAATGAAGGCTTGGTGACTGTGTTCAGCAGTGATTCAGCTTCATGTGGAGATGCTGTCAAAGAGAGCAGAGCAGCAGAGGACTGACATTTCTCACTGCAGCTCCAAACATTTGACTCCTTTTCTGTTTCAGAGCTTCCAGCTCCAGCAGCCTCCTGTCCTCCAGAGAGAGAGCCAGCAGACCTGCCAGCTCTGCAGCCAGCTGACTGTAAGATCACCTGCTGCCTCTCTGCATGGACAGCTCCAATGTCCAATGAGGCAGCTGGAACAAGTTTAGGCTCTTAAAGTTGCACTAATTGATCAAATCTTCATCCAACAAGCTCTGATAAAGCCACTGTACACTAGCTGCTCAGCACCAAACAGCAGACAGACCATAATATGTCAGAGATCAGTTTGTTAGCTGCTTGTGGAGTTCTTCTGCCCCCAAGTGGACACAAACACTACATCAATTCATCCACTTGAAGAAGAAGCTGTGACTGTTTCTATTTGGACTTTTTCTCCTTGATCTGAGAGGAATAACCCGACTGTCTGTCTGTCTCTTTGTGTCTGTCTGTCCTTCAGTGTCCTTCCAGTCTCAGTGCAGGGTGAAGCTGCTCTGCCTGCTGTACACAGTGCTGATAGTGAAGAGTCTGGTGTACTGCTGTGGACTCTCTCTGCTGATGATGCTCACAAACAAGGGAGCGTCCACCAACTGCACACATGCTGACTGACTGTTTCCTGCTCGCCTTTTCTCACCATCACATCTCATCAATTCATCTCATTCATCACTTTGATCACAAATGTTAGTTATGATGTGTTGAGCTTATTTTGCCTTTTTCTTCAACAGTTAGAAGATCGTCTGAAATAAATACATCTTTACATGTATTGTTGCTCTGAGTTAGAATTCTTTTTGTGCTTATTGTGACTTTTATTGTAGTAACAAAAACCATCAGGAATATTTTTATCACAAGTTTTCACTTTGATTTTCAAATGTCAAACAGTGTAGTTGTGTTTGTGTGAACAATAAAGATTTGAAGATGAAGAGTTTGATTCTACTTTCATTGTGTGATCAACAACAACCCGTGTGAGTGAAGCACAAACTGACTGTATCCAAACTTGCTCTCCTGCAGCAGACGGGCTGTGTGGGTTTCTGCTCTGCAGCCTCCACACCGTTAGCTGTGGCTTTCACTTTAATAACACAATGACAGTTACAAGCAGGAACTCTGCTTCAAGAATGATTCCAGGAAGGATCTGTGTTCTTCACCTGTGAGAGAAACAGCTCAAATCCTCAACTCACAGCTGACAAATGAACTTTAATGGAATCAAAGGAGAGACCATGAAGCCCCTGCAGTCTGCTCAGCTCCCATTTTATTACCTGAGCTGAGTTTTTCATTCTGGATATCACACACGTAAGAACAGATCAAGTCTGAACAGCAAATGTTGGAGAATCATTTTGAAGTCTTGCTAAATGTCGTTATTATTACAAAAACTACTGAATGATTCAGAAAATCCTTTCCAACAAGCAGAAATATGCAAACAAAGTAGAAACAAGGCAACATGAGTCATTCAGATGCAGATAACATATTCTCCTTATTGTGAAGAACACAGTCATGAAATCTTTCTGTGTGTCATTCATTGAGTTGAAGTGCCTAATAGAAGAGGAAGAGCAGCAATAATCAATGATAGCTGAGACATTGAGAACATGGCTGTATGCCTGCTATCATAACAGCAAACAAAGCACACAAACAGAAAACACACAATAATGTGCTCGCAGCTTGTTGTGTGTTGTGTCATTTTTGACATTTCATGAAGTCACAAAAATGTGTGCGACTCATTAAAGGAGTGTGTACGTGTCAGTCAGTGCTCTGTATTCATGTGTTCACTCAGACACTTTTCTCCTCCAAACTTACAGCACAGCTTCATATTTCACTGACTGATTCTTTCATTACATCCATTAAGGGTCACACAGTGAAATTAGTGCAAACTTACAAATGTGTTGCAACAATTTTGGCCTCCAAACTGAACTTTGAGACAAACAGTGAAGCTGTGAGCAAAAAGAGGCTCCAGTGTGTGTCATGGTGGAGGAAACTGTTGTATTCCCACATTCAAAACATGCTGATCTTATTGGATTTGTCCCTCAAAGTCTTTTTCCTCCTTTTTCTCTTCATCCAAATGTTCTAGCAGGCTGACTGTGAGTCCCTGTTGAACCTGTACAGCAGAAAGTAACAGCAGTCAGCGGCCTCCACTTGACTTCATGACTTCAACGCCTCGCACAGTCACTTTCACTTTCTTCCTTCTGTCTTTTAGTCCTAAAATGTAGAACAACACCAGATCCAAATATTTGTGTCCTTCACTCACATCTTCAAATGATCCCTTCCATATCAGAGATGATACAAAGGCAACATTTGTCTTATTTCTCTTTCAGGAATCAAAAAGTACTTTTGTACTGTTGTGTAAATGTGTGTGTAAAGGTGGATGACTGCCTGCTGCAGATGAAATCTAACCATGGGTACAAATAAATGAAGCTGACGTGAAACACAGCCCTGTTTTTATTACTGTTTATAGATATTAGAATTGATGATCATCATTTTAATGATTCTTAAAAAGGCTTTAATGAATCCTTCAGTCTGAAACCAACTTGGAACAAAACACATTAGAAGATGTGGGAAAGAACCACAGTGTGCACATATTTAAACACACAACAGAACCACAGTGTGCACATATTTAAACACACAACAGAACCACAGTGTGCACATATTTAAACACACAACAGAACCACATGTGTTTGTTTCAAATAAGATTTTTACTCTAAATGTTGTTATATATGATTTTGGTTTTTTTTTAACTACTTTGTGCGCAATTTATGAACTTTTAAAATATTTAACCATATTATCGTTTTTTTTAGATTTTTCTATTTATTTATAGTTTAGTTATATTTAGTGTTTTCATCACAGCTGTTAAACCACAGATAACAGTGTGTGTTAGTAAATTCACAGCAACATGAATGTTTCTGAGTGTTTGTGCATCATGTGACCCAGATTTTTGGATCTGCTGTCAGATTGAAATGAAGACGATGAAACCACAGCAGCTTCAGCTGAGCTGTCAATCAGCAGCAGCAGTCTTATCTGTGGGCGGCAGGGGCTGATGGGAGCTTTGAGGACCTGTTAGAAACCACGTGGCCCTCGTCTGATCTCACAGCTCGTCCTTGTTTGGCCTCAGCTGCATCAGAGCGCCACTTCTCCCCAGGTTCACCAGAGGAAACACCACTGCACAAAATGCTTTTCCTCCCAGCTGCTGCTCTGTGCTGTCTGTGTTCAGGTGAGTGTTTCCAGCCAATCAGGAGCCAACAAAGTCAACCTGTAACAAACACTGTCACACTAACCTTCATCTATCTGTCTGTGGCTCTACAGCACTGGTTACCATGGCAGCAGAACAGCTGATTCAGGACGATTTAACATTGACCAGGAAAGCTGGAGGAAACGTCTCTTTCAGCTGTTGGACTGAAGAGTGTAGCAACAGTTATGTTTTCTGGTATCAGAAGAAAGAAAAAGAAACATTCAAAGTTATTCTGCGCATTGATACTGATGATGGCAGAGTTTATTCAGATTACGGTCACCCTCTGAAAAATGATTTCTCTGCTGAGATGAATCAGAACATCTTTGAGTTGAAGATAGAGAAAGTTAAACTCGATCATTCAGCCACCTACTACTGCACATGTTGGTCCCCACAGTGAGAAATGATCCCTGCAGCCTGAACAAAAACCAACAGATGAACAGATGTCAAACAGTGTCTGTGACAGGAAGAGAGCAGTAAACCACAGCCCAGCTTCACATGTTTCACCTCCATCTCAGAGTCACAAACATACTGAGCTCCATGTTGGTTTACTGCTCTAATAATTAAGATTATTTTATTTTGACAGTTATGTTAGCATGCTCATATGAGCATTGTTTGCTAACTTTGTGAAATAAGCCCTGAAAACAAAACACAGCTCTTTGTGTCGGGGTTGTTATTTAGTGTTCAAGTCCAAGTTGGTTTTTCATCATTCTCGCCTCCTTTAAATGTTTACACGTCAACTTTAGAATTTGCTTTTGGAAAAAGGGTCCTAAGAGCCTTCAGCATGTTTTAACATCTATGCTGTATTTCTTTGAATAGTGGCTCTTTGATTTGTTTTACCTAACGTCTGATTCATGCTGTTGACATTTGGGAAGAGTAGAACTTATTCCAAATAAATCTGTGGCTGCACTCTGAGCCTTGATAAGCTTCCAGACAATCATGACTGTGTATGAGTCTTGTAAAACATTTGTCCTAATGTTGTTCCTGCATCCAAATGAGAAGGTGAAGATTTGAGGTTCGAACCTTTCAAAACTTGAATAAAGCAGAATAAAAGTCATCACAGCTTCTAATCAGGACATTTAGATGATGCGAGCATTAGTGACATTAGGTGTGTTTTTAAATGTTTCAAGTAAAACAGAGCAGAGTTGAATAATTCACCCACTACTTACCTTTTTTATTTCTGTTATATTTTTGGATGGAGGGTAGGACAGCCTCTAAACACTGTTTCACATTTCAGAATAACCTACATGAACATTAAACATAAAAGAAAATCAAATACAGACGTCAGTTAAAACAAAATGATCTTTCGATTGTTAATGGAAGCTAGCTTGACTCTGCTTGAAACTGAGCCATTAGAATCTACAGTCTGTCAATTTTGTGTCTGCGTCCTGTTAACAAAGGCTGAAGGTGGCAAGCTGAGAGGCTGTGAGCTTCCCTGGCTGTTTGTACATTGTGAATAAACCTCAACAGCCTTTCCTACCTCAGCAAAGGCGTCACTGTTGTTATCAATTAAATGTCTTCAGATTTCCTTCATCTTAATCCTGGTAAAGCTGAGGTCCTTGTTTTCAGCCATGACAGCTTCTCTAAGGAGGTCAGTCATTACATCAGCATCAATCAGTTCAGTTAAAACAGCTCTCTTTTAAACAACTGCTGAAAAGTCATTTTTTATGTTAGCGTTTCCTTAAAATGTCACCTGTTATTTTTGGCTAGAGCTCACATTTAACCTGTGTATGGAAATATGCTTGCAGGAGTTGAATATATGCTATGCTTGACTGCGTGTCTCTTTAAGTTTGCTTAACGTGTATTTGTGTATGATGTTTGGTTTTATCCAAACTGTGAAACAGTGGGTCTCTTAAAAGGTTCCTGAAAGCACCGACTCTGCACTTTTTATTGATATTCATTTTATTAATTCTAGTAATCCAAAGCAATGAGTCACAGCAGTCCGGGGTCTGGAAGAGGAAGGCTGAGAGAGAGTGGATGGACATTTGGTATTTTTAAATTCTTTTATGTTTGCTGTGTTTTTAGCATTTTATGCCATTTGTTTGTATTTTGTTTATTCCATATATGACGTATCACCCACCAGCAAACATACACTGCTCAGCCTTCTTCAAACACCTGAAAAAGCAGGTGTTTGAGGCTTGTACAACATACAGTAAATGTAACAAATCCAGAGGACGGTCTGTTTATTCAGCCTCACCTCTGGTGCTGGTGCCCACCTCCCAATTTAAATGCATGGAGACATTGAGAGTTCCCAGGAGGGTCCGTGCTGACACCAGCTGCTATCTGGCAGAGGGTACCATGCCCTTCCCATGTTTCAAATGCACTTTAGACCAGCACGCAGCAACACCAAATATGAGCAAGAGAAGTGAGGTATGGGGTCTTCACACCCCCGTTCTCTGTTCGTTATCTGGGCCACGGGCCGAGAGCAGGAGCTGGCCGTCTGGTCGTGGTCTGAGCTGGTGGCCTTCCCTGTTGCTGCAGGACTGGGGGTGGTCTGCTTGTCTCCACCCCAGAGTAAAGGGAATCATCTCCTGGGTCTGAGGTTGACAGCCCCTCTGGGAGTGATGGTTCCTGGTCCTGGGAGTATAGAGTATGTTTGGTGAGTGTGAGTACAGTGTTCATTTCTGTGTGTATGTTGGGCGAGTGCTGAGTATTTGTGTATGTGTGCATGAGGGTGGGAATGCATGTTTGTGTCTGTGTTTATGTGTCAGGTCGACTCCACCTCTCAGAACATCTCAGCCTGGTGGTTGCTTGGCAGGGTCTGGCCCTCCTGGCTCGGTCTGACCCCTTCTAGGATGTGGAGGGCCCTCGGGTCTCTGCACCCGGGGCTCGGTCTGCTAGTCAGATGCTGGCGACGCCTCCTTGGGCTCTCGTGCTCAGTAAACTGTCCCACGTTGTTTTTTTCTTTGTATTTGTAACCAGACCTTAACAAAAAAAATAAAAAAATTCTAAGTTGTGTAAATATTTTTTACACACAAACAAATTCTCATCTATAGAAGCAAATACATAAAACGTTCAGATATTTAGGTTTACAAGGTTACAAAACTCAGCTCACAACTACACATTTAAGATAAGTGCAAAATATTTATGTTGTGGCCATTTTTGTTGAATGTTTATAAAACGCAATTTTTTTGTTTTTTCTTTAAAGTTGTAAGAATATGCTGACCTAGTTTTGTTATGTAAATTCGTAATTAATTTTATTTTTGGAAAGGTTTTTGGAAAGTGATTGGTTTATCAGCTTATGGACCCTCCCATTAATCAAGGGATTAAGCGCACCCTGGAGGGGTGTGGTAAAGTTGTTTTTTGTTTGCCAAATGTCAGATGGGACGACGGGAGGGTTTAAAAATGACTTTTTGACCACTTTTGAAGTTGTGAAAGCAAATTAAGTTAACTTTCATTTAATTTTAAGTTGTAAGAAGTTATTTGGTTATTGTTTATAATTTTTAAACAATGAAGTCAGAGGTGCGTTCTAAAACAAACCTCCCGCTGCCACCCACGGCCTTTTCTTTGATGTTTTTGGTTTTGGAACTTAAAAGGCCGTGACAATTTATGATCACAATTTGAGGGGGTCATCTGATTGTTTGGGGTTTTCTCTGTAGTATTGTGGGATCTGGTTTGGTACTAAATGAAAGTGAATTGAATTACTGACACCTAAAAACAGACATCAACTAATACATACCAAATCGAAAATGATCTCTCCTTCCTTTTCTTTTCTACATTTTTGATTAGATATTGTCAGATAACCATGTCACATGGAGCTCAGGACTTTTAAGTCAACTCTGAATTTATATATTTATTATTTCAATCAAGTCAGTTTAAGTCAAGTACAGATTACAAAGTGCTGTGTGTTTCAAACTGGTGGAGTCAGAGAGAACCTCAGAGTTTTAATGTGGAACAGAAAACTCAGTTTCCTTCATGTCAGGATCAACAAAGTCAGAGTTGTTGGCTAAATCTGCTTCCTGGAATAGGGCCCGGGGCGCTATACTATGAAACCTGTTCAGCACACCCAGGATGTCTTTCAGTTATCTGGATTCATGACCCCCACACTGTCGATCAGGATAAACAGCCATACAATCACCTTCGATAACCAATCAATCACCAATCAATCATAAATTGCAAGGCAGGAAATACACATGAATGAATCACAATCTTCATCAGCCAATCAAATCTCTGTAACTGGGAGTTATTCAGGATGTGCTGTTTCCTGAAGTTTTCTGAATAATTGAATAATCAGGTCAGTAATTTCATGACACCAATCAGTGATTCTGATTTAAAACACACTTTAACTGAAATACAGCAAAAGTAAAGTGTCTCCTGATTTTTTGTTTGTTCTCTAAATATTGTAGTATTGGGTAGTTTTAATCTTCTGCTGCTAGTTACCAGTCAAGGAACTGATGTACTTTATTATTATAGCTTGTTAAAGATTTCTCTTCCTGCTCTGGTTTGAGCTTCAGTGTTTATTCAGGTAACATCGCTTTGACAGCAACTCAAAGCGATGTTACCTGTCTGTGTCCAGTAACAGCCTGTATTCAGTTTATTATTGCTATGGGGGCGATCGTGGCTCAAGAGTTGGGAGTTCTCCTTGTAATCGGAAGGTTGCTGGTTCGAGCCCCGGCTTGGACAGTTGTGTCCTTGGGCAAGACACTTCACTCGCTGCCTCCTGGTGGTGGTCAGAGGGCCCGGTGGCGCCAGTGTTCAGCAGCCAGCAACCTCTGTCAGTGTGCCCCAGGGTGGCTACAATGTAGCTGCCATCACAAGTGTGTGAATGGGTGGATGACTGGATGTGTAAAGCGCTTTGGGGTCTGTAGGGGCTAGTAAAGCGCTATACAAATACAGGCCATAAACTGGTATGGATCAGTTTGCGTCTTTTATTCAGTGTAACATTAGCTTTTGGTTGTTGGCATAAAGACTTAGAGAGGAGGACAGAAAGGGAGAGAACAGAATGAAGAGAGCAAAGAGACCAAAAACAAAAAAGCAAGAGAGGACATGTGGTCAAATTCACCAAAAATGATAAAGCTGTAACTTCTGTTTACCGACATTCATTCATGATGAGTTCACATAACTAAAGAGTGTTTTGTACTGTTATCAGTTGTGGATCCCCGACCTGCTCCTATAATAATTACTATAAGATTATATTTTTGTCTAATTCAGCTGAGATGTGCAAATATGAAAAGGGCTGATGACATTTGCAAACAGCATATTCCATTAATAATAATTACAAGGCACTGCAAGCATGACATTATGAGTCCCCCTAAAGTTTGAACCTAGAGTCTCATCTGAGCAAACATAAGACATAAGTTTTTTCATTGATTTCATGGAGGAATTGCATGCTTTCCAGTAGCACTATTAAAATTTGCCAGTGAAGATTATGGACACAGCATATTGATATGAATGATATCATTTTATAGCATTCACTCCAAACATGTCTGAACAGGATGGATGCCACTACATGGAAATCTATTCCCCACTCATGAATCCACACTAATGTTTTTCAAACATTAAGCTTAATTTAGGTCTTTTTTTTTTTTGCTGCCGCTGGTTCAGTGAATTTTTGTCAGTTTGTCAGTCAATTTGTTTTACTTTTATTATAAGTTTTCAGTTGCTGACGACTATTTGAATCAAGTATCTAAGGCGCAACTCTGTTTTGACTTGTTTTCGCAATATTTGCGGGCTTCTATTGCTTGCGCTGCAGCTGTCAGCTGGTTGTTCGGTTCCTCTATTTGTGTTCAGTGCTCGGCCCTGATTAAGATGTGGATCCACAGGGTGTTGGTGTGGCTCGTGCTCACCTGGGTTGTTTTATCCATCATTCATCACCCAACGACAGCTCTTCTCCAGTACTCTGCTAAGGATCTTTTGTGGCTCCGTTTTTGCCTGGCTGTCTCTCCACCTGTGGCTCTATACTTCTACCCGGACATCGCCTTCAAGCCCCGCCGCAGGTATATCCACCGAGGGTTTCGGCAGAATTTCAACATCAGTGACACTAACTCAATATTTTCCATCTGGTCAAAAACTCGTCGTCCTCCCCGCAAGACTGACCGGGCTGTCGACCACAATGTGCTGGCCCACCTGGCTTGATCAACTAAGCCTACTGTCAGGCATGGTAACTCCAGCATCAACTTCGGTCTATTAAACATCCGCTCTCTCACTGGTTAGGGAAATCTCGTCCATGATCTCCTCTGTGATCGTAAGTTGGACTTTCTTTGCTTGACTGAAACATGGCAACAGCCCAATGACTTTGTTTCTCAATGACTCCACTCCATCTGAGTTTGTTTACACCTGTCAACCTCGCATCTCCGGGAGGGGCGGAGGTCTCGCGATAATTCACTGAAAGCACTTGAAAGTTCTCCCTGTATCTGCCTCTCCCTCCCATTCATTTGAATACATCCCACTACAGCTCCCAGTATCATTAGAAGACATAGCATACATTTTCACTGCTATGCAGATGACACCCAGCTCTATCTGTCCATGAAGCCAGATAACACACACTAATTAGTTAAACTGCAGGAATGTCTTAAAGACATAAAGACCTGGATGGCCGCTAACTTTCTGCTTCTTAATTCAGATCAAACTGAGGTTATTGTACTCGGCCCTGAAAATCTTAGAAATATGGTATCTAACCAGATTCTTACTCTGGATGGCATTGCCTTGGCCTCCAGTAACGCTGTGAGGAACCTTGGAGTCACTTTTGACCAGGACATGTCCTTCAACACACATATTAAACAAATATGTAAGACTGCGTTCTTCCATTTGTGCAACATCTCTAAAGTTAGAAATATCCTGTCTCAGAGTGACGCTGAAAAACTAGTTCATGCATTTATTACTTCCAGGCTGGACGACTGTAATTCATTATTATCAGGAAGTCCTAAAAACTCCCTGAAAAGCCTTCAGCTAATCCAAAATGCTGCAGCAAGAGTCCTGACAGGGACTAGAAAGAGAGAGCAGATTTCTCCTGTTTTGGCTTCCCTTCATTGTCTTCCTGTTAAATCCAGAATTGAATTCAAAATCCTGCTCCTCACATACAAGGTCTTAAATAATCAGGCCCCATCTTATCTTAATGACCTTGTAGTACCATATCACCCTATTAGAGCACTTCGCTCTCGCTCTGCAGGCCTACTTGTTGTTCCTAGAGTATTTAAAAGTAGAATGGGAGGCAGAGCCTTCAGTTTTCAGGCCCCTCTTCTGTGGAACCAGCTTCCAGTTTGGATTCAGGAGACAGACACTATCTCTACTTTCAAGATTCAAACTTTGCTTTTTGCTAAAGCATATAGTTAGGGCTGGACCAGGTGACCCTGAATCCTCCCTTAGTTATGCTGCAAGAGACGTAGGCTGCCGGGGATTCCCATGATGCATTGAGTTTTTCCTTTCCAGTCACCTTTCTCACTCACTATGTGTTAACAGACCTCTCTGCATTGAATCATATCTGTTATTAATCTCTGTCTCTCTTCCACACCATGTCTTTATCCTGTCTTCCTTCTCTCACCCCAACCGGTCGCAGCAGATGGCCCCGCCCCTTCCTGAGCCTGGTTCTGCTGGAGGTTTCTTCCTGTTAAAAGGGAGTTTTTCCTTCCCACTGTCGCCAAAGTGCTGCTCATAGGGGGTCATATGATTGTTGGGCTTTTCTCTGTATCTACTGTACAATATAAAGCGCCTTGAGGCGACTTTTGTTGTGATTTGGCGCTATATAAATAAAATTGAATTGAATTGAATTGAATCTACCCCCACCATCATATGTACTGTTTTTTCAGCCAGCTAAGCCAAATAAGGAGTTTTTAAATGAATTTTCTGCTCTGCTCACTCATTTCTCTGTACTTTCTCCAAATCTAATAATTGTTGGTGACTTTAATATTCATATGGACAATGATAAAATCCCTCTTTCCAGAGATTTTACCTCCTGCCTGGAAGGTTTTGGGCTTCTACAGTACATAAAATCCCCTACCCATTCTAAAGGTCATATCCTGGATTTGGTCTGTAGTTCTGGCATTACCCCCACCCATTGTAAAGCCACATTGTTTCCCCAGTCTGATCAAGTGTTTATTTCTTTTGATGCAAACATAACCGCTTCCAAAACCTGTATCTCTCATAATATCACTTTTAGGAAAATTAGTAATATTAACCTGTTTTAAGCTGTTTTTTCATCTGCCGTCCACGACCTTCCATCTATTCACAGCTCCTCAACCCCTCATGAACTCGTTTGCCATTATAATGTCAACCTTCATAACCTTCTTAACATATTTGCTCCCCTTAAACATAGAACTGTCTCATTTTCCCGTTCAGCTCCATGGTTTACCTCCGACCTGCGTCATCTTAATTCAATTCAATTCAATTCAATTTTATTTATATAGCGCCAAATCACAACAAAAGTCGCCTCAAGGCGCTTCATATCTTAAAGCTAAAGGACGCCACTCGAACGTCTATTCAAGAAAACCGGACTTACTGTACATAAAGAAGTGTACGACGATCATGTTTTGTTCTATAAGGACTGCATTGCCTCAGCCAAATCTGCTTACTAGTCTGGTTTAATTAGCTCTAATGAAGGTAACTCCAGGTCTCTCTTTTCATTGTTCAGTAAAATTACAAAACCTCCAGACTCATTCCCCTCCCACATGTATTCTGTTGATTTTTGCAACTCTCTTATCTCTTTTTTCACTTGTAAAATTTCAGATATCCACCGTCAACTTAACTCTTTAGGAGCTCCTGACTTTGAAGTAGACTTCCTGTTTCCCCCACTGTCTTCCTGTCAGTTATTTTCAAGCTTTACTCTTCCCTCCATAACTGACGTATCTAATCTTATAAAAAAATCTAAGTCATCCACCTGTCAACTTGACCCTCTCCCTACTGTGTTAGTTAAAGCCTGTCTTCCCTCGTTAGCACCAACCAGTATTATTCATTCCTCCCTGAACACTGGAATTGTTCCTGAAGCACTGAAAAAGGCTTCTGTTATCCCAATTCTCAAAAAGCCTGGTGCAGACCCCAATAACTTTGATAATCTTCGCCCTATATCAAATCTCCCCTTTATTTCAAAAATTCTTGAAAAAGTTGTCACCGCCCAGCTTCATTTACATCTCAATGACCATAATCTCTATGAACAATTTCAATCTGGTTTCCGCCCCAATCATAGCACAGAAACTGCTTTGTTAAGGATTACCAATGACCTTCTGATGGCAGCTGATTCTGGCCTCCTATCCATCCTCATCCTTCTTGATCTACGGCGGCGTTTGATACCATTTCTCACAATATTCTCCTGAACCAGTTAGCTTCGATTGGCATTAGTCATACCCCGCTTACCTGGTTTACCTCCTATCTCTCAGACCGCACTCAGTTTATCCAACTTAAATCCCATTCTTCAACTCTCTATCCTGTTTCTGCTGGTGTGCCCCAGGGTTCAATATTAGGGCCTCTTTTATTCATTACTTACATGCTCCCTCTTGGTCATATATTCCAAAAATATAATATAAATTTTCACTGTTATGTCGATGACACCCAGCTCTACATTTCTTCTAAACCCAATTCATCCCTCCCACCTACCTCCCTCTCAAACTGTCTTATTGAGATTAGATCCTGGTTCTCCTCCAATTTTCTCAAACTCAACAGTAATAAAACTGAAGTTTTACTTGTTGGTTCACCATCTGTCTTAGCCAAATCCCACAGTTTTTCCATTAACACTTCCCTCCCCTCAGGTTAAGAGTTTGGGTGTCATACTTGATAATACTCTTTCATTCCAGTCTCACATTAATTACATAACACGGTCTGCATACTTTCACTTACGTAATATTAACCGACTCCGCCCCTTCCTTACTCCCCATGCTGCTGCCATCCTTGTCCAAGGTTTTATTACGTCCCGTATTGATTACTGTAATTCCCTCTTATTTGGTCTCCCTAAAAGGTCCCTTCATAAACTCCAACTCCTTCAAAATTCTGCAGCTCGGGTCATAACTCGTACTCCGTTAAGAGCTCATATTACCCCAGTTCTTCAGCAGCTTCACTGGTTGCCCGTAGAAGCCAGGATAAACTTTAAAATCTTACTTCTTACATACAAGTGTATCCATAAATCTGCTCCTTCATATTTGTGTGACCTGCTCCATATCACCACTGTTTCCCGCCCTCTCAGATCCTCATCTGCTATTCATCTTACTGTTCCATCCCCACGTCTCATCACTATGGGGAACAGAGCTTTCAGTCGCTCTGCTCCTCGGCTCTGGAACTCTCTTCCTCCTGCACTAAGAAATATTGACTCCCTCTCCGTATTTAAGTCACAGCTCAAAACACGTCTGTTTAAACTGGTTTATTCGCTTTAGTGCTGATTTCACCTGTTGTCAAGCTCTGTTTTGTAATTTTAACTTATTTTATGTATTTTACTGTTCCTTTTATTAATTTTGTTCTTTGTAAGGTGACCTTGGGTTTCTGAAAGGAGCCCCAAATAAAATGCATTATTACTATTATTATTTATATTTACATAACAGACCTGGCATCACGTCCGTGAAACTGAAAATTCCCCTTTTCTGCTCCTATACATAAAATTTAAAAAAATCAATGCAAGCACTTCCACCTGATTTTAAACTTAGTCATGAAACATAACCTGCAACTCAACTTTCACTGTTTCTTCTTTCAGATGCAGGCTCAGTGCTTGAGAGCAAAAATTAGATTTAAAAACTTTATTCAGTCTCATTCTACATACAAACCTCATATCAAGACGTCAGCAAGTACAGTGCAGCAGAAGTATCCTGTTTTAGGATCAGATATTAATGCTTGTAGAACAATAAAATTGGTGTAAAATAGTTTACTGCCAACAGAAAAAAATATAAAATCAGAGAGATTAATAATAACTCAGTATAAAATCCAGATTGGTGTAAAAAACACAGCAAGTGCAGAAAAGATGAGAGAAGGAGAAATGTCCAGTGCATCATGGGAATCCCTCAGCAGCCTAAGCCTATAGCAGCATAACAGAGGGAGGATTCAGGGTCACCTGATCCAGCATAACTTTATGCTTTAGCAAAAAGGATGATGTCATCCTGTATTGAGTGTAGACACAGCCAAATATTTAATGCTGACACAAAGCTGACTGACTGCCATGAATAACTACATTTTAAGCAGATTAAACAGAAGCCTTTAAATTCCAGTTGCATTATTCATGTCAGTGTTTCAGTCCAGACCTCAAATGTTGACCTAGATCAAAAATTCAGAATCAACTGAATCAGTTAATGAAGAATCCATGTGCATTAAAGAAAAGAGAAGAAGAGACAGTCATGTTGATATGAATATTAGAGAAACACATCATGGAGCTGAAATATGATCCTGCTTCCTCATTTGGACTCATTCACCTCAGCTGACACGTTCAGCAGCAGACAGGTTTTTGTAGCAGTCTGTCTCACTGTGGGAGACATCTTTGGCTCTGGAACTAAACTGTATGTAACAGGTAAGAACAAACATTTATTTTCCTTCAGTTGTTTTATTGTAGAAGCTGAAAATGTGTTTAAAGTCAGTTTGTGCTGCTTCAGGCTTTACATGTTAGTTTTTCATCATTAGTAGAGAATTCATCTGCAGCCATTGTTACATAAGAAAAGCTCAATAATCTCTGAAAACATGTTGAAATCTCACTGAACAACTAAAGTTATTCTTTATTTCTGCAAATATTAGTGATGTTACAAATATTTAGGATTTGATCCTCTCAGTGATTCTGCTGGTTTTTAACACAAGATCATATTTGATGTTAAAATTAAATTAATATAGATTAACAACAAATATGGTTTCAGGAAATATTTGCTTTATGTTGAGGAACAAATATTTTTAATAGTCAAACATTCATCTATCTACTTCAAAAATGTTTTCTGGTAAAAATAAATAAAAGTATAAAAACAGATACTGATTAGAAAACTCAGAAATGATATGACAGATAAATTTAGGATGAATTTGACATCGTTAAACTCTGATATTTATTTCTGAGATGAAGTCGTGTGTGTGGATTTGTACGTGACAATAAAAAGTTAATAATACTTAAATTTTCTAAAATACTTTTCAAGACAAATTTTTATTAAATATATTTTGTCAAATAATTTTTATTTTATGACTAAAAATATCATGAAGTATATCTCATATTATTGAAAACGTTTTATTCAACATTTCAGTTTTAGTGTTTTAAAATAGTTGCTACAGTTTTTTATTTGAATAAAAACATAAATTAAAATAATCACTGCATTACTTTTCCAATTTTTACACAAAATATTTAAGAATAAATTAGTCTGAAAGACAAATATGGTCTTTATGGTAAAATATATCAAAGACAAGAAGAATGGAAATTTTATCTGCTGAATTGAATTTTGTGAAATGATATTTAATTTTATTAATAGTACAAAACAATATGAAAAAAGATGAATTTATTTTTGGACAGAAGAGGATCTCTGTTAGAACTCGTGTCTAAGGACTAATAAGAAAAATACATTTTCACTTGTATAAAGACAAATGTAAATATTTTAAAATTGGACTGAACTAAATTTCTATAAAACAATAAAAAGGAAACACATGACGAATTAAACTGAATTTAATTTGACTTTAAAATCATGCTGAGTGTTGCTCATGTGAGCCATGATGACATGAGGTGATGACTGTGTTTGATATGAAGCTGAATCCAGTGTATGTAGTGAACTTTGTGCTGATGAGTAGTTTAGTGATCAGAGTCCATGTAGTTTCCAGGATCAGACTGAATGCAGTGCAGTGCTGGAAGCTGCTGCTGACTGTGTGAATGTGTGTCTGTGCTGCTTGTTGCTGCTGTCAAACTTCAGATGAGCAGGTAGTGAAGCCCGTGGTGAGCGTGTACCCAGCAGCATCCAGAGCCCACCTGGAGGGGAACAGCTCCCTGCTGTGTGTGGCCTCAGCCATGTTTCCTCCTCTGGTCCAGTTCTCCTGGAAAAGACAGAAGAAGAACGGCGGAGAAGCGGAGGAGCTGCCCCCTGCTGAGGGAGAGCAGCTGGAGCTCAGAGAGGCAGGACGCACCATTGCCATCAGGATGGTTGATCGTGATGTTTGTGACACATACATGTACAGCTGCTGGGTGAAGCACGAGGGGGGCACAGTGGAGGCCCAAACACAACAAGGTAATGAAGGCTTGGTGACTGTGTTCAGCAGTGATTCAGCTTCATGTGGAGATGCTGTCAAAGAGAGCAGAGCAGCAGAGGACTGACATTTCTCACTGCAGCTCCAAACATTTGACTCCTTTTCTGTTTCAGAGCTTCCAGCTCTTCCACCAGTCCTGTATCTTCCTTCTCTTCCTTCTATACACGAGGTGAAGCTGCTCTGCCTGCTGTACACAGTGCTGATAGTGAAGAGTCTGGTGTACTGCTGTGGACTCTCTCTGCTGATGATGCTCACAAACAAGGGAGCGTCCACCAACTGCACACATGCTGACTGACTGTTTCCTGCTCGCCTTTTCTCACCATCAGATTTCCTCCAGTCAGCAGTCAGAAATGTAAATTAACTTCTGGTTGGTTCAATGTTTCATTACTGAGCATTTGACCTTTTCTCATTTAATCATCTTAAACTGTGTAATATAAATTTACAAAGAAACATGTTTGATGTGTTTGTAAAAGTGTAGATTCTTTATGTGAAGATTTCTTTTGTACATCTCTGCAGAAAAACTGATGCATTCAGATCCCACCATAACAAAATAACAGTGTAGTTATTTGTCTGAAGTAAAAATAAAGATTTGAATGTTAAGAATATGCTTCTCATTTCTTCTGTGATACATAACCTGTGTGACTGCAGCATTCACAGATCATAAACTTGCTCTCCTGCAGCCGACGGGCTGTGTGGGTTTCTGCTCTGCAGCCTCCACACCGTTAGCTGTGGCTTTCACTTTAATAACGCAACGACAGTTACAAGCATGAACTCTGCTTCAAGTTGTTCAGGAAGCATCTGTGTTCATGTGTGTGAGAGAAACAAAGTGTGAACTCAGAGCTGTTACACAGTTGATGTTTAGTACGATCACAAAAGACAAATACAAGATGAAGTCTGAACATTAAATCCCACAGAACTCAAGTTGAACCGTTATGATTTAAAAACACTGAAAAAGGGAATAAATTAAGACAAGATTTGTAAAAACAATTTCACAAAACACCATCAGTTCAGATGGATGTTGAGCATCTTTCCATCTTTTTCTAATAATCATAAATATGTAAAATGTTTAATCAAAATGTGTCATTGATTAATCAGCTTAATTATTCAGACTAGTGCAATTTATACAAATAATATAATTGAAATAAAACATAATTATTATAATTAAGAGCAGCACAGAGAGACAAACTCAAACAAAGAACATTCATCAATTTGATGATTTAACCAGTGCTGAATATTTATTAAGTTCACCCACGCTGTGCTGTAAATTCTGTTGATATGAATATTAAGATTTAACCCTCATAATGTCCCGATTTCCACACACCTGTGGTCCTCAGGGTCACAAATGTCCCCACTTCATTTCAGTGTTTTTAAAGTATAAATTGTCGATCAATTCAGTGTAAAAAATACATGAAATGATCAGTTATTGTGATCATTGTTTCACAACCAGAGTCGGTCGCTTTAACAGATGATCACAGACGGCTTTATGTCAAAGTTAATGTAGGAAGCTGTTTTTAAACGACTTCAAGTTTTTTACTGGCAGCAAATAATCAGGTTTTCCTTTGGGCTCAAAAATGACCCCGTCTGCTTTGACTGTTTATAAATGAAAGGTATAAAATATCATCCATCTCTGTGTTTCAAGGTTTGATTCAACTTTATTCCAACTCATTGCCTGACATGTGTCTGTATGTTGGCATGGTAGGAACAGCAGGGCATGGGTCTGAGTGAAGGCAAACCTTCATAAGGACAAAGGCGTGTCCATATTTGACACAAGTGCAGGAGGACAAATTAGAAATTCGCTGAACTTTAGTGATGCTTTTAAAGAATCTGTGATTTTAAAATCTTAGATGCAAATATAAAATCTGATGAGATTTATTCCACAGATTTGTGTTTTATGTCAGGGTAAATAATCTCTAACAAGTTAAGTGATTTACTATGAAGTGAAAAAGAGCAAATATGAAACAGATGTTGTCATGGAGGAGTGGACTCAGGCGCAGACAAACTCAGACGCTCGATGGCGAAGAATTAAGTGAAGTTTGTTACAGGAGGTTCGGTGTGACGACAACGAGTGATGAAAACAAACATGAACTAAAGGCGAGAGCCTAAAAATCGGCTCTGAGGTAAATGACTCATTTACAAGGTATCAGGTATCACAGCACGCTGTGAGACGCTGTCAGCAGCACTGAAGGAAACACTGTGAACAGTGTTGAGACCACACCAGCCTCTCCCATCCTTTTGTCTTATAGAGATCACACAGATGTTTCCAAATATTCCTACTTTTGGTAATTTGCAAATTTGACAACTATTGCTGCTAAAGGTAGCAATACCACAGATTTATTCCACCAGCGGAAGAGTCATCTACTGCTAATGAAGACAATTGTAAACATGAACGTGTTCAACGTCTCCCTGCACACCAAAGGAAACATTAAATAAACGAGCTGTGATACCTGTGACTGTTCTACGTCAGTCGGTTTGATAGTCACTGTCTAGACTTCTATTTCTGTCATTTGAGGTCAGAAGAGTTTTTTTTCTTTTCTTTTTTTTACAATTTTACATGTTATAAGCACAAACGAGTACCTTTGTAATTTCAGTTGTTTTCGTTTGTGTTGTCTACCTTGATGTCCACTTTTGTTGCTATAGTTTGTGTTTGTTAGTGTCGACCACAGAGAGAGTTTACTGTCAGGTGTTGACATTGGTGAAAAACCTCAGTGAGCAACTGATGGTTAAAAGTGGTTATAATAAAAATGTTCAATTCATTCAGATATTTCTGTATTCAAAGCAAGAAATGGTTGATGTGAATGAGTGTACCAATGTTAGACACGATATGGTTGAAACTAAAACTTGTTATTGGAGCTTATTTAAACATACCGTGATATATATCGTGTATTGTGATATAGCCAAAAAATATTGTGATATTAGATTTTCCTCATATCGCCCGGCCGTACACAGGAGCCCTCAAGCTCCCAGATTAAAGACCGCCCCGGGGCAAGTGGGGAGTGCAGACTGAAGGCCTTATTTTATTCTCTAAACTACATTTACATCTCTGTGGTGAAAACATGACACAAACACACACTACAAACTTCAGTAACAACACAAAAAACAGATATAACAAAGAGCAAAGCACTCCCCCAGGTTTTGGGGTGTTTTTTCCATATCTTTTACCGCAGGCACGCAGTAAAAGATCAAGTGCTCGGGGCCTTCAGCGGCTCTCACTTTTATTCATTTAAATTTCTAAAATGTTCCATCTTGGAAAAACAGACTTTTCAGTCTTTGTTTATCAGCATCAGTGGGTCCGACTCACTTGTATTAACACATTATCTCGTGCTACTGTCTGAATGTCATAACCTATTAAAAACCCACACAAAGCCAAACATGTGGGCATGAAAAAAATCACTTTGTTGTCCCACACAAAATATCACAAACAATGTTCGACTCATAATGTTGATGACTTGAAATATCCACAAGCTGTTTTATATAAAGGGCAATAATGTGTCATACAGTGCAGGTCAACATCATATTCTAGTGTCTATCATTTTTCCCCTGAGCTCATATTTCTATTTCAATTCAAAACACCTTAATTCCAGCTGTTTTTCAGCTAGAAGTATGTCCACAAAACACCAAACAGTATCTATAGTTTGTTTATCCCTAAAGTGCTCTGAGGAAAAAGAGAAAAAAATGAATTAAAATTAAAACTTTCATCCAAACAAAATCATTGAATCGCTGAAAATCGTCTCTTTTATTAGTGATTACAGGATATTTATGTTCTTAAATAGAATCTGTATCAAGCTAAACACTAAAAATGATTTTGTAAAACCTACTGATTACATTTTCATTTGCATTTGCATGATGCAGATAACAAATGAACTATGACTGTAGTGAACTTTGTGCTGATGAGTAGTTTAGTGATCAGAGTCCATGTAGTTTCCAGGATCAGACTGAATGCAGTGCAGTGCTGGAAGCTGCTGCTGACTGTGTGAATGTGTGTCTGTGCTGCTTGTTGCTGCTGTCAAACTTCAGATGAGCAGGTAGTGAAGCCCGTGGTGAGCGTGTACCCAGCAGCATCCACAGCCGTGTCACAAACCTGTTTTCAGCCTTTACATGTTTGTGATAGGAATCTGAAGTAAAACTGTTAAGGTACAAAATCCAGAATCAACAGTCAAACATAATCCAAGCAAAGTTGTTTGTATTTAATGAGTTGCCCATATGAATGACTACATAGTCGAGCATTATTTTACACATTTATGTAACTGAATGTATTTGATAATTGTAATAAATTGTAATTGTAAAGCAAACGTAACCCAACAACATCTGGAGTTTTGTAAATCACAGTCAGAGTGCAGAAAATGTATTTTGATGAGTCTTAAACTACACAGCGAAACCAGAGTGGCTGTAATTTAAGACTTAAGGTGAAGAATTTGTTTCTTGTTTCCTTCAGTGACACACGCTGACCTGTGTGAATCAAACTTCCTCTCTTACAGCAGACGGGCTGTGTGGGTTTCTGTTCAGCAGCCTCCACTGTCAGCTGTGGCTTTGCATTTCAACACAACAACAGCTGCAACCACCAATTCTAGATAAGAATGATTCCAGTAACGACCTGACATGTGAGAGAAACAGCTCAAGTCCTGGACTCAGAGCTGAGAAATGAACTTTAGTGGAATCAGAGGAGAGACGATGCTCAGGCTCAACACTCGACCTTCGTTCTTACCCATAATTTTCCACTGAGAAGAGCATTTACAGAAGATATTATAAAGTGTGAACGTACAGTGTGTTTGTTGTCTTCCCTAAAATAACAAAACAAAAACTGTGAACATTTGTGCATAACAACGTACAGTAGAGTCAAAATATTTATATTATATTTGTATTTATATTGGTTCCTGAAATAATAACAAACAAGTGTATATTTATTGTAAAGGTCTGTAAGAAATGTATCAACTGATATGTCTCCATGCGTGCTCAATCATCCAGGTCAGTATGAGTTGATATTAAAAAGAAAAAATGATCAGAGAAAAAATGTTTTTATTGCTAATTTCATTCAGCTGTGTGAGACACTGAAAACATAACTGTGTTTTGACATGTGGTTACTAAAATGTTTCCAGTTATTTACTGTGACGTTAAACTTAAATCAGTCAAATAGACGCTTGTTTTCTCCAAATTCATCATGTTACTAAAGACTTAACACATTTATTTTAATGCATTTTAAGCACATAAGCACCACCAGTCTTGTCTTTTGTCCAATAGGAAGTCTGAAGACTCGTTACATTTCAGCTCGTCCTTGTTTGGCCTCAGCTGCATCAGAGCGCCACTTCTCCCCAGGTTCACCAGAGGAAACACCACTGCACAAAATGCTTTTCCTCCCAGCTGCTGCTCTGTGCTGTCTGTGTTCAGGTGAGTGTTTCCAGCCAATCAGGAGACATCCAATTTTAACAAAGACCATGAAAACAACCGTGTGTGTGTGTGTGTGTGTGTGTGTGTGTGTGTGTGTGTGTGTGTGTGTGTGTGTGTGTGTGTGTGTGACTCAGGGTGATTTAACATTGACCAGGAATGTTGGAGAAAATTCCTCCTTCAGCTGAGGAGGGACTGAGGATGGAAGATTAGTATTCTGGTACCAGAAACCAGACAAATAAGTTTTTACAGCGATTCTTAACATAGATAAACTCGACAGTCAAGTTGAATCAAGTTGTAATCTTCCTCAGAAAGATGATTTCTCAATAAACAGAATGGATGTGAGCTTCAGAGAGACAAAGTTAAACCTGTTCAAGCAGCCACACACTACAGCTCCTGTTTCAAAGCTGATCATCACAATAACAAATGATCCCTGCAGCCTGAACAAAAACCAACAGATGAACAGATGTCAGACAGTGTCTGTGACAGGAAGAGAGCAGTAAACCACAGCCCAGCTTCACATGTTTCACCTCCATCTCAGAGTCACAAACATACTGAGCTCACGGACTTAATTACCACAATCAGAAGTTGCTGCAGAAATGAAACTTTTTCAGATTAATATTTCAGCAGCTGTCAGCAAGAAATCACAGACACAACAAAAGAAATCATTTATTAACTTCTGCAATAAGTAACTCTTGTAAAATGATGCAATAATAAAAATGTCTTTTGATGACAAGTTTGGAAACACTTCCTGTGGCTCAATCGCAGGACAATAAAAACTGTTTTGACTGAATATAGTTGAGGTTCGGTTTTAGTAAATGTTAGTATATTAATAAATTAAGGTGTCTCTTTATAATACCAAACATCTGGATTGCAATAAACTTTGAAGCTAATGCAGCACTACTGTTATTGATCTTGGTTGGATCACATGTCTTATTTGGAGAGGAATCTCTACAGAAGTGTTTCAATATTGGAATAGAACATTGTTTAACCTGTAATGATTGTAAAGTAGAAATAAACAGCTCTGGGATGTGGTCAAACAGCAAATTCACATCATGTGTGCAGCTGACATGTCAAACTGTGTGACGCTGTCATCATCAATGTGGACATGAACCTCTGAGGAAGGTTTGCAACGCTGTGTTCAATCTATGCCCCAAAGAATGAAAGTAAAACGAGGTTCAACCTGGTGAAAGCAAAATGAACCTTAGAAAGCAAATGAGTGAAAGTTAGTTTTTTTCTTTTGCCTATAGCAGCACGACGAACGGGGTTTAGTAACTGCTCAGATTAACTATCATTTAAATATTGATTACATATTAAACTCACATGTGCTGATTCAGTGCAGCAGCACATGTGATGTGACAGTAAAAGTGATTTGATTAAACACAACGATGAGCATTTAGACTGATTTCAGCCTCAGACATAAATGTTTGCAAAAGCTTCACGTGAAATATTTCATCTGTAAAATTATTATTGTTGTTATATTGTAACTATTGCTGTAACGAATTAACGCGGATCGCCTCGTGCGTGGGGCTGCACGGTGCTAACGCGTTAATGAGCTAACCGTGCTAACGCGTTGACGCCGTGCAGCCCCACGCACGAGGCGATCCGCGTTAACTCGTTACAGCAGATTTGCCGTCTTAATGCGGTTATGGTGGCCTCAGCCATGTTTCCTCCTCTGGTCCAGTTCTCCTGGAAAAGACAGAAGAAGAACGGCGGAGAAGCGGAGGAGCTGCCCCCTGCTGAGGGAGAGCAGCTGGAGCTCAGAGAGGCGGGACGGACAACTTCTATTGTAGTAGATTATACAGATGATCTCTACACGTACAGATACAGCTGCTATGTCAAGCATGAGGGGGAACATGGAGGGTCAACCAGAAAAAGGCCCTTAAGCCTTGGTGCCTGTTCCACTGTGAATCCCCTTAAAGACACGGACAACACACGTCTTTTGTGTTTCACTTCCAGGCTCCACAGGCCTCTCTTCCAGTCTCAGTGCAGGGTGAAGCTGCTCTGCCTGCTGTACACAGTGCTGATAGTGAAGAGTCTGGTGTACTGCTGTGGACTCTCTCTGCTGATGATGCTCACAAACAAGGGAGCGTCCACCAACTGCACACATGCTGACTGACTGTTTCCTCACACTCTCAGTAGGTGAAAATAAAAGCGATGTGTTGTGGCTCAATGTGGGGGGTTTATGGGGAGGGGGGCAAGTTTGTTTTTGGTTTTTTGTACTTACCCTGACATTCATGTTCATTTAATTCTTTACTTGGACTCAACAGTTTTCTAGTAGATGGACTCCTTTTCATTTAATATTCTAAAAGTTTTTATAAATAATAAAAATCAGCATCTGCTTCATGTTTTGTCCGTTTTAATTCACTGCAGTTCATCAGAAAATCAATAAGAGTTTTAATCAAAATTTTATTCTGCATATTTTGTCTTAGAGCTTCGGTCTCTCACATGAACGTACAAGAAGAAACAGAAGTTTCTCAAATGTAACATTTACATGTCAGCTGACAGAGGAGTTCAAATACATCTGTTTGAAATTTCATCAGTAAATAAACATTTTCATGTTTGGAGGAAACGGGTCTCTCTTGTACATGAGACATGAGTCTCAATGGGACTAAATGTATAAATAAAGGTTAAATAAACTAAAAATGATGCTCAAAATATTGATATTCTTGCACGTTTCACATGCGCTATAATCTATTATGTCACCAGGGTCAGACTAAATAATTTAATAATTTTTACAATTAGCAGAGTCAGGCGCAGAAATGTTTAAATGTGATAAATGATTATATGTTCAGAGTTGCATTTAATACTGATCCTCAACTACAACAGACTTTATTTTTTCAGTTACTATTTCATTTTTAAATTAATAAAAAGTCTGAATAATTAACCAGATCAAAGACACAATGTACTACTAACTGTTGGCTTCTGTGACTGTTTTTACAAGTGTCATTGTCTTGATTTATCCACTTCTTCAGTTAAAACTCCAGCAATGATTCTGTGAGATAATATTTAGACATTTTGTATTTTTCTTTTGTGATGAAACCAAATTAAAAGTGCATTTCATCACCCTGTATTTACACATGTATAATGATAAAGTTCAAATAAGTTCATTTGTCAGCTGTGAGTTGAGGATTTGAGCTGTTTCTCTCACAGGTGAAGAACACAGATCCTTCCTGGAATCATTCTTGAAGCAGAGTTCCTGCTTGTAACTGTCATTGTGTTATTAAAGTGAAAGCCACAGCTAACGGTGTGGAGGCTGCAGAGCAGAAACCCACACAGCCCGTCTGCTGCAGGAGAGCAAGTTTATGATATGTGAATGCTACATTCATATACGTCGTTATGCATCAAAGACTGAAACGAGAAACACGTTCATCAGAATCAAGTCTTTATTTTTACATAAAACAACTACACTGTTACACTAGGTTTCAAGCATCAACCCACATGAATGGCACAGCTGCATGATCCTGGAGTGAAGCCAAGAGGCACCATTACTTTTTCTGTAACATTTAAAGAGGAAAAGATTTTGAATGTTTGAAACCCGAAACTGAATAACTGGTTCAAACACAGATGTGCTGGACTGCTCTGCTCACTGAAAACGTCATTATTTTCTCCAAGCGCTAGATGATGTTTTTTTAAACCTGTGCTGAATCTGTACAAAACAAGTTTGTGATTGTAAGAATAAATCTCACATATTGACTATACAAGGACCCAGAACTGAGAAAGAATATATCTTTGCATTTGGATTGGTGGAAAAGGGAACAAGCCACCTTCTTGTTATACAAAGTGCAACAAATGTCATGTAAAGAAAAAAAACCTTTCCTCTTGTGTTATCAGTCAAGAAGAAAAATACACATTCCTTAAAAAAACCCAAGCAGCTCTTTACTATAATGATCATAGCACACGTATGTTCCCCATCTTTGTGCAGGGTTTTGATAGTTTGCATACCTGACTGAGAAAAAAAACAAAACCTTATACAAAAGAAAGAAGACTCCATATGAAACATTTACACTTTAAAACAACGACTGTTTTAATATTTGCATATCTATTTTATACTTTCAGGTGGTTATATTTAAGAAGGGTATAAATGATAAACATTTCTCCAAACCACCAGGCATGTCCCAGCGGGAGGTGGTCCTGGGGCAGACCCAGGATACGTTGGAGAGATTATCTCTTTCGGCTGGCCTGGGAACGCCAAGCTGGAGGAGGTGACTGGAGAGAGGGAGGTCTGGGCTTCTCTGCTTAAGCTGCTGCCCCTGCGACTCGGCCCCGAATAGGAGGAAGAAGATGGATGGATTTTACCAGCCACAACTTAATTTATATGTCTGCCTGCTCATGTGGGGAAATCTGAGTGTGAAAGATGCCAATCAGAAAGCAGTCAGCATGTGTGCAGTTGGTGGACGCTCCCTTGTTTGTGAGCATCATCAGCAGAGAGAGTCCACAGCAGTACACCAGACTCTTCACTATCAGCACTGTGTACAGCAGGCAGAGCAGCTTCACCCTGCACTGAGACTGGAGAACATAAGAGAGGAGCTCTGAAACAGAAAAGCAATAAAATGCTTTAAGAAATATCAGCCCTCAGATTTGAAAATGTCAAATTTACAAAGCTACGTCAATGACGTCCTGTCGCCAAATCTTTTTACCTTGTTGTGTTTGGGCCTCCACTGTGCCCCCCTGATGTCTCACATGACAGCTGTACATGTATGTGAAGGGATCATCCCGATTAACCACTAAAATGGAGGCACTGTGTCCCGCCTCTCTGAGCTCCAGCTGCTCTCCCTCAGCAGGGGGCAGCTCCTCCGCTTCTCCGCCGTTCTTCTTCTGTCTTTTCCAGGAGAACTGGACCAGAGGAGGAAACATGGCTGAGGCCACACACAGCAGGGAGCTGTTCCCCTCCAGGTGGGCTCTGGATGCTGCTGGGTACACGCTCACCACGGGCTTCACTACCTGCTCATCTGAAGTTTGACAGCAGCAACAAGCAGCACAGACACACATTCACACAGTCAGCAGCAGCTTCCAGCACTGCACTGCATTCAGTCTGATCCTGGAAACTACATGGACTCTGATCACTAAACTACTCATCAGCACAAAGTTCACTACATACACTGGATTCAGTCTGATCTGGAAACTACATGGAAAAACATCACATGGAAACTAAAAAACACTTTTAAAAACAGAAATACAGTTAAATGGCAACTGTGTTTGCTCGCTTTTTTTTTGTTTTTTTGAGATTTCTATAAAGTACCAGTTTGCGGAAAAACATAATTACAATTAAATTGAATGAATTCAATAAGATTTTTACATATTTAAATAACATATTTATCTTCACATAAAATTACAGGATTATGCTCAGCACCATACTTATCTAAAGATATAAAGACAAGAATGTCTTGTAATGCTTCAGCCTTCATTCAAGTTTCATTTTGCCTCTTACCTGTATTTATTTTATTTTATTTTAATAACTGTACACTCTGTTTTTGGTAACTATTGTCCATGATGTAAATAAGTTTAAAAAAAAAAGTGCTGTTTGTTTGTATTTGTGTTTTTCTGGCTGCTGTTACAACCAAATTTCCCCTTGTGGGACAAATAAAGGATGTTAGTATATAGCCTTAACTTTATCCCCCGTTTATGTTTTGCTTTCAGAGGAAAAATAAACACAAAGAAAACATTTTCATAAAAGAACACAGCACACGTGCATCTGTATTATCTGCATCACGGGTTATATAAATGTTCTTTACAGCAATGTATCCTACTAGAAAATGTTTATTATAGTTTACAACAGACATTTTGATCAATATATATTTCAGTCTCATTCCAAGAAAAAAGTGTAAATAACTATTTTAAACATTTTGTTTCAACTTTAAAAGTTAAACACTTTATTCCATGTTTGGGAAATTCTTTGTTATAGCAGCCGACATGAAATAATCCACTATGGTCACATGATTAACAATAAACAATCTGAAGAGGAAGTTTTAAATTGTGCGCTATGTCACTCTCATTAAACCCGTTTGCGTATTCTACAAAAGCTTTTCATTATTAGATTAACTTTTCTCATGTACTTTTCATTTACTATACATCCAACATGCGTGCCAATATGAATTACTTTGTGCCAATCCAATTTTCTATCAAATGTATAAAATTATAGTAATTAGCATATGCAAATTACTTTTAACATTCTTTAAAATTTTGAGACTATATACACACAATTATATTTAACCTTTAAAAAATCCTCTTAAGAACAAAGACGCTGTGGAGATTCTGAGTAAATAAGCTGAATTTTATAGATCAGGATATTCACTGTGTAGCTAAGATTGGACTTTTAGGACTCAATTTCCTGCTACACTGAATTAATTTTATTTTCTTCTTAATTCTCGATTACTTACGGAAGAACAGAAAGTATTTGAGGAAAATAAATGTTTGATCTTACCTGTTACATACAGTTTAGTTCCAGAGCCGAAGATGTCGTAATCATAGCCTCCTTCCACAGTGAGAAACACTCATACAAAAACCTGCCTGCTGTTCAATGATCAGCTGAGATGGAAGAGTCCAGATGATACCAGAATGCCATTTTTCCATCCATCCACTTTCTTGTTTTTCATGACAGCTAGGATAGGTAAATTTTTTCAATCTAATATTTATATCAACACGTCTCTTCTCCTGTTTTTAGCCATAACCAGGGATGCACTGGTTGTAAGTAAGTCCTCCTACTAGGATTAAAAACCTGGCACTATTGATCATGTGCCTTATCACATGAGCCAAGGTTTCATGTGAAACTACCTTGCCATGCGATCAAGTGATGCAAGATTTGAGTGGATGTTAAGGTGCCTGGGACAGGATCTCAAAACTGTACTGTAGGTGGCAGACTGTTGATGTTGTTGGCCACCGCCTGTGTTCAAGGATGGTCATTCACAATGGACATAGATGGTTTATTTCACTCTTTCTGCCTTCTGTGTCCAAAATGTGAACATTGGTATCCTTGAAATGCGACCTTTGTCCTTTAGATGCAGATGGACTGCTGAGTCTTGTCCTGTAGGTGTGGCTCTTCTATCGTCGTCAAAGTAAACTTTATTGTCTCTCTGCTATATACAGTACAGTATATAGAGAGACGAGACGATGAGGCTCCAGTTACAGCAGTGCAAAAGAACAACAATAAATATAGGAAGAGTAAGAATAAATATACACTTTACACTGAACACCGGTAGAGAGTTCAGGAGTCTGATGGCTGGCGGGAAAAAGCTGTCTCACAGTCTGGAGGATCTGGCCCCGATGCTGGGGTAGCATCTGCCGGACGGGAGGAGGGAGAAAAGCCCATGTGAGGGGTGTGAGGGGTCAAGCACGATGCTGAAGGCCTTGCTGATGCAGCGCTTATGGAAGGTGTAGTCGAGAGAGAGATGTTCTGATGATCATAGCAGCTGATGTGACGATCTGATGTAGCTGGCTGAGGTTGCCAACTTTTCAGTTTCTAAACCACACGGGGATGCAGGTGGTCAGAACACTCTCTATGGTGCCCCTGTAGAACATGGTGAGCGTGGGACAAGGATGGTTGGCCCGCCTTAGGCATCTCAGGAAGGGGAGGCACTACTGGGCCTTTTTGGTGATGGAGGCGGTGTTGATGGTCCAGGTAAGGTCGTCTGAGATGTGAACTCACAGGAACTTGGTGCTATTAACAGTCTCTACCGTGGAACCGTGGATGCTGAGTGGTGTATGGGTGGAGCCAGTCTTCCTGAAGTCGACAGTCATCTCCTTGGTTTTGTCCACATTCAGTGACAGGTTGCTCTCACTGCACCAGAACTCCAGCTGCTGAACCTCATCTCTGTACGCTGACTCGTCGTTGCTGCTGATGAGTCCAACCATGTTTGTGTCGTCAGCGAACTTGATGATGTGGTTAGAGCTGTGCAGGGCAGGGAAGTCGTGTTTCAGGAGGGTGAACAACAGTGGGCTGAGAACACGGCCCTGAGGAGCTCCTGGGCTCAGCCTGATGATGCGGGAGATGTTGCAAACAATTCGGACGGACTGAGGCCTCTCTGACATGAAATCCATGTGCCATGCGTTCATGAAGTGGCTGTTTGGTTTCTCCAATGTAGAGGTCTGAGCATTCCTCGCTACACTGTACAGCAAACACCACGTTGTTAAGTTTGTGTTTGGGAGTTTTGTCTTTGGGATGAACCAGTTTCTGTCTGAGTGTATGGCTGGGTCGGCAGTAAACTGGGATGTCATGCTGGGAGAAGACTCTCCTGAGTTTCGCTGATAAACCGTTTCCATGAGGAGTGAAAAACTCAGGAGTCTTCTACGAGTACGACATCCCAGTGCACTTCAAACTTAAAGAAGTCCAGTCACTTTTCTTCCCAAGCTCCCTAGATAAATTACTATAAAGGCCCCCAAATAATGAATATTTCTGAAAATGTGATTTTTCAGCTTTGGCTAAAACAACATGTTCAGTACTATATTAAGGTTTGCATTATATTTATTTGGGCGATCGTGGCTCAAAAGTTGGGAGTTCGCCTTGTAATCGGAAGGTTGCCGATTTGAGCCCCGGCTCGGACAGTCTCGGTCGTTGTGTCCTTGGGCAAGACACTTCACCCGTTGCCTACTGGTGGTGGTCAGAGGGTGACGCCAGCGTTCAGCAGCCTCGCCTCTGTCAGTGCGCCCCAGGGCTCCCCACAATGTAGCTTGTTTCATCACACCAGTGTGTGAATGGGTGGATGACTCAATGTGTAAAGCGCTTTGGGGTCCTTAGGGACTAGTAAAGCGCTATACAAATACAGGCCATTTACTGTTTATTATATTGAGTTACTGTATGACTTCAGAGGCACAACTTAGAAAATAAGAATGTTAATTTAAGAGAAATCCAAGAATTTACTTACGAATCAAAAATGTGAACAAATCTACTTTAGGCGATAACACTTAACACTTCGTGTCAGACACGCTGGGAGGGAGTGAACGCTGGTGCGTTTTAGCTGCCGCTGCTCTCTTTCTATACTTATTGCTTAGTATAGTTGCACAAGTTTGTTTTACTCTATGAACCTGTATTGTCTGCCAGGTAAAGTGTTTCTCTGCGTTACCTGTTCGGCCATATTTACTGTCAGCTATTAGCTTCAGCTGTTAGCCGCTGGGCTGTTTTTGGACAGCTGGCTTTCAGACATTATAACATCATGACTGTTAAGGTCCTCCAGATCTCCAGACTTCAGACTCTTGCTCTACTTTTAAATCATGTCTTAAAACCCATCTATTCAGAATTGCATACTCTTCATCATGACTGTCTTAGTCTATTTTTACCTTTTTTAGCCTTTATGCTTTTTTTTTTAATTTTTTGTTTACCTTATGTTTTTATTTTGTTGCACTGATGTAAGGTGACCTTGAGGACCTTTAAAGATGCCGATAAATAAAGTGTAAGCAATGAGCTCAATTCTGTCAGATCCACAGAACATCTACCATCACTTCAATATGACAAGCAATCATGGGGAAGCAAAAGCTTCATTACCAAGTGCTGCCTGTGATGTGTTTTTAAACTTGTCTTTGATCTCCCCTGAGTATCTCTTTTTATCCTACTTCAGACAATCTCACTTTTAGTACTGCCGGACAGTAGCACAGTTCTATTCTCAGTCTTTTTTCTAGATCCTTCTCCACAGCTCACACATTCTCCATTTCTTGTCTACATCCTTGTTCTTTTCTTGCAGTTTATCCACAGACTGCATTGCAGTCAAGGAACCTAGTAGAAGAAAACAGAAGACCTGAAATTATTCATCGTATCAGCTTTGCTCATTAAAAGCAGAAGTCCCTACATGGGCCACTACTACTATCTCTAAACATTTCTGCCCTATCAGTAATCTCTACATCAGTTTTCAGGCTGAATTTAATCAAATTTAGTTAAATCTTTATGGTTCGTGTTTGTCTTAGGTAAAAAGTGCATAATGGTGTATGATAACCCATGTTTTTGCTCCAAAAACGTGTGGTGTAAAACCTAAAAGTACAAAAAGAAGTTCTCCCAGCTCCACGGCCCATTGGTTGCCGCTTTGTAATATTCTAGGAGTTCAGTATTTGTTGAAGACATCTGAGAGGGAATCTTGGGCCTCAGTCAATACAGGCCCCCACCATACTAAGAAAATTGAATATGAAAAGTACCTAAGGGTTAAGATGCAAACACACATTCATCCATCCGTTTATTTTCCTCTGCTTTAACCGGGGCCGGGTTGTGGGGGCAGCAGCCCAAGCAGAGAAGCCCAGACCTTCCTCTCCCCAGCCACCTCCTCCAGCTTATCCAGGGGAACACCCAGGCGTTCCCAGTCCAGCTGAGAGATATAATCTTTCCAACATGTCCTGGGTCTGCCCCAGGACCTCCTCCCGGTGGGACAGGCCCAGAACACCTCACCCAAGAGGAGCCCAGGAGGCATCCTTGTCAGATCCCCGAAACACCTCAGCTGGCTCCTTTCGATGTGGAAGAGCAGCGGCTCTACTCTGAGCCCCACCCAAATGGCTGAACCTCTCGCCCTATCTCTAAGGGAGATGCCATTCAACCTTCGGAGGAAGCTAATTTCCACCGCTTGTATCCGCGATCTCCTTCTTTTAGCCACTACCCACAGCTCGTAACCATAGGTGAGGGCAGGGATGTAGATCGGCCAGTAAATTGAGAGCTTTGCTCTCAATCAATCAGTTTTGCCAACACACATTCCTTTCCCTATTTAGTAACACAACCAACTTGTAGCTCTAATTGAAAAAGATACGTAAGATTGTAATAGCTGCTTGAAACAACAGCAACAACAAAGAAACGGCTTTCCATTTCTGGAGCAGGACAGCCTCAGTATGGTTGTGATTGTGAAGAAATACATACACCTGGGCTGTGGTTTACTGCTCTCTTCCTGTCACAAACTCTGATTGACATCTCTGTATGCTTTGGTTTTTGCTCAGGCTGCAGGCATCATTTCTCACTGTGGGGTGCGTCCTTCCAACAGGCACAGTAATAAGTGGCCGAATGCTCAAGTTTAACTTTCTCTATCTTCAACTGGTATCTGTTCTGTTTAATCTCAACTGAAAAATCATCTTTCTGGGAATGATTAGAACTTGACTCAACTCTACCATCATCAGTATCCACGACAAGAACTAGCCTAAATGGTTCAGTATCTTTCTTCTGGTACCAGATCAAACCAGTATAGTCACATTCATCATCTCCACAGCTGAAGGAGACACTTTCTCCAACTCTCCTGGTCAATGTTAAATCCTCCTGAATCATCTGTGCTGCCATGGTAACCAGTGCTGTAGAGGCACAGACAGATAGATGAAGGTTAGTGTGACAGTGTTTGTTACAGGTTGACTTTGTTGGCTCCTGACTGGAAACACTCACCTGAACACAGACAGCACAGAGCAGCAGCTGGGAGGAAAAGCATTTTGTGCAGTGGTGTTTCCTCTGGTGAACCTGGGGAGAAGTGGCGCTCTGATGCAGCTGAGGCCAAACAAGGACGAGCTGTGAGATCAGACGGGTCTTCCCCCTCCGCTGATATGCAGCAGTTCTTCAAAGCTCCCATCAGCCCCTGCAGTCCACAGAGGAACGTACCGCTCCTGACTGACAGCTCAGCCAAAGCTGCTGTGGTTTGATCATCTTGTGTTGAATACCACAGCATGTAAACACCATCTGGGTGGCATAATTTACAAACATTTAGGTATTTACTAAAACACGAACTTGATTTTTTTTTTAATTATTACAGACCTAAAATGCTCTACTGCATCTTTTTTAATTGCGCTCAAAACTCTGTAACCAAATAAAATTCTGCTCCTCTCCACATTCCTGATTAAGCTCGATGTTTGTCTAACAACTCTCTGTAATTCCCGTGTTACACCACAGGATGATATTTCTTTGTGTTTGCTAATTTATTTAAACCACGCTTCAATTACTTGTATAACTCTACACTCATGACACCCAAAAAAGAAATCAAATCTGAATAAAGACACGATTTATCATCAAGAACTTCACATTTATGTTTATATCCACATTTACATGTTCACACATACATGCCTCACTCCTCTGACTTTAAAATCTTATTAGAAAAAGACTTCCATCCTCTGCACACTCTGTATCAACGAAGTGTTGCAGTTCAGTGAAGGCGAACAGCTGATTAAAGTCAGGAATAAGAATCCTTTTTATTGTGCTGTGGTGCATCATCAGCCTTTAACGGACACACAGCGTATAGTTGGGGATTTTAACATTCACATAGCCGATGACTCTGACCACTTTGGTTTTATCAACATCATAGATTGTTTTCATTTAACCAGCCATGTGTCACATACCAAAGGAGACACTGGCACCTGATTTTACATTGGGTTTAAGTGCAGTTAATGCCACTTGGCAACACATGTGTTACAGAATTGTGAATTAATATGATTGTCATTGTGCAAGATGATTAGATCTTTAACAAGACCTAACAACAAGAACCCACAAACATAGAATAAAAAAATTAAAAATAAATAAATAAAAAGCTCACTTACCGTTTGTAGATACAGAGCCCAAAACGGTGGTAGCTGTAGCTGTTGGTAGACCGAGAAATATACCAATCGGAAGGTTCATGGTTCAATCACTGGCTGTTCCAGGATATTTGTCATGCCCAATATCCTCGATATCTGAGCTCTCCAATGCGTATATCTGAATATAATTATGTGTGATTTTAGATAGAAAGCTCTTAAGTAGAAAAAAAGTGATTGGGTGAATGAAGCATGTTGTATAAAGAGCTTTGAGTGCTCAGGTCGAGTAGAACCGGGCTATAAGGGAACCAGTCAATTTACCAAAAATCATATTTGAACGAAAGGTGGACAAGCAAAAACAAATATGAACAGTAATGCTGAATAAAATAATCAAACTTTACACGGCAGCTACATTTTCAAAGAAACAGCAGTTGGCATGGCAACAAAATGAAGGCAGACTCACAGCTTGGCAGCCATCACAAACCACAACACAAAATTAGAGAAATTACATGGCATTTACCATTAACATAAGTTAGTGCATAATCAACAAAGACAGTTCATCACTAAGTTGCGTTGCACTTGCCTTTGTAAAGTAAAATGAAAAAGATTTCTCCTACAAAAAGCACAGACGGGTGCCCAAATTTGATGGACAGGAAACTGGTTTCGATTAAGCACAGTGGCCGCACAAAAACATAAATATAATAATATAAAGCACGCACCTTTTGTAGGTCTACATGTTAACATGCTCCAAATCAAAAAAGTACGCTGAGGGACAGACGAGCAGCTATCTTCAAAGTACAGGTGAACAAATATGCGCTGCAACATCTCACCCTATGTCCCCTGGGATAGACCCCCCCCCCACACACACACACACACACACACACACTTTAAAGCACCACTTTAGTTTTCTTTTGTCTTCCTCCGTACATATTGACCATAAATGTATCACTCCTTAAAGCCTGTTCTAGTGATTTAAACCAGAAGCCGAAATGCTGTAGGTGAGGTCAGAGGCTGGAGACATGGCTCAGAAAGCTCAACATTAAACAAATTAAACAAGCACTTTTTGAAGCTTAAATTACACCAAACAATTGACGGACAACACACATCTGCATTAATCATTTCCAAAACCCTGGAGAACAGCAAGAAGAATTTATATGCTCTCCAGGAATACAGTGACTGGTGTTTCAACACTAGTCACTAAGAAGGCCTGAGTTCCTCTTCCCCAGCCAAGAACAAGATGCTGTCTTCTAGGAGAAGTCACCCAGCATCTCCCCCAGAACAACACCACCGACTAAGGAATTTGCCAACATCCAGAGGCTCACTCACTAAGGGACTTTGTCAAGTCTCTAACTGAGAATGTGACCCAGCTCACTGAAGGGAGCTGAAAGAAACAGACTTTAGTGTACACGACCAGTTCCCCAAAGAGGTCCTGGAGCGATGCAAGCTCCTGTTCCCAGTCCAACACAGCTTCGTTCAAAAGGGCTCCTGTGCTGTTAACGCCATAGACCAGCTCTACAGACAAATTACAGTAGATAACATGGACGACGCGACAGCTCCCCAAAAATGAAGCCAAAACGTTTCTATCGAGGTCATAAACCCCGCCTCCTCCATGTTAGCGGATGGGACTGGGGTCAGATTCTAATTCTAATGATTCTAATTCCTACCGCGGCGATGTTAAATTGGGGTGAAACGTCATCATGACAGCTTTGACTGACAGCTGCAGTCACGGAGAAACTTGCGTATCTCTGTTCGGGAATAGCAGATAGAGCGTAGGCTCTGAGAGGAGGGCCAGCGTTTACGCTACGAAAACATGACCCAGTGTTTTAACCTGACAGCCTGAGGTGTTCTTCAGTAAACTGGACTACCCGACAGAAGGACCCGAGGCCGCGCTGCACTTTTTCGGTAGTGATGTGCGATACCACTGATTTCCTTTCCGATCCGATACCAAGTAATATTCAGGGTGGTATCAACGATACTGATCCGATACTGATACTTTGTACAAAAACTTATTTTATTTATTGTATCTCAAATTATAGCATCATAATGATTACAGGATTACTTGTTCTTATCACTTAATAATGCAGAGTTCATCATATAGAAATAAAAAAACTGAAGCTGTGCGCTATTTGAACAGCTTGCCTGCCTGCAGCACTAAAGGACTCCGTGAGAGACGTCTGTCTCGCCCTAGCAGCACCTGTCCCTGTCCTCCTCTTCAGTTCGTCTCAACATAGGCTCGTCATATTCTGTGATATGATTTACTCTGAGGTGTTTGACAAGGTTAGTGATGTTGCCACAACCATACATGTCAACCCTCCCGATTTTTCCAGGAGAATACTGAATTTCAGTGCCCTTCCCGAAAATCTCCCGGAGCCACCATTCTCCCGAATTTCTCCTGATTTTCCACCCGGACAACAAAATTGAAAAACCATATCGCAGAATTCATAGCGCGGCCCAGCCAATTCCGGTTTCCAACAATGGCGGCAGCGACTTAGTTTTAATATCACTCTTATTTCTCTTTCTGGGTCGCAAAAAAACTTTTAACATATTTTCAGGTGAGAATGTAGCTGTGTAAAGTTCAAATATCTGAGCCGACACATCGTCTTCAAACCCCCGCGGTCTTTCACTACTCAGGTTAAACATGATATACAAGTCACTCTGATAACTTAAAAATATTATTGTTTGGCTTTTTCAGTGTTTTATTTGTTGTGAGAATCGATTCTAGAACATAAATGATTGGTATCGGAGGAATCGATATTTCAGGATCGATCCGCACATTACTATTTTTCGGTAAGTTAAATGTGTTTGTAAACTAATCCATAACTACCTAAGCTAAGTCCTGAGACCTAGCTAGCTAAGATGAGCACTCGGCTGTCGGGGAAACTTGTTTTGTAAAGTTAGTTTAGCTAATCTGTGCAGGTGAATGGATTTACCCTGACAAAAGTGCTCAGTCACTATCATTACTGTACTTTTATCACAAGTATTATACTGTAAATGCAACAGGCTGCATCCTGCTTGAGCTCCTGTGCAGAGCTGAATATTAAATATGTGCAAACAACAGCATGTTTTCAGTCTCCACATGATTTAAGAGATAAAATTTATATTTAATTTTGTGATGGTTCTGTTGTCTTTGTGATTACAGGAGCTGCCCTCAGATTCAGACCTCAGCACCACCAGTGACAGCAGACAGATCATCCAACATGTTCACATGTTAACTGCAAAATGAACTGATGGAAACAGTGCAAAGGTTAAAGTACCACACGTGCTGTAGTGAAAGCTGCAGCTGTTTTATTGATAAAGTTAAAGACAAAAAAACAAAAGGATTACTCACCCCTGTAACTGTGTCACTGTATATCAGCATTAACAGGACCTCAGTTTGGTGTTTCAGAGAGCTGCTGATCTCAGACCTGCACAGCTTCTGTTTTAAACACTTGATGTACTCAGCTGCATGAAGAGCACGTTTGAGTTTCTCTGACACAATTAAATAAAACCTGATGAAGGTCAAAGGTCGTCACTTGTATGGTGAACTACAAACTTGTCATCTGGAATTCCTTCAGTTTTTTGCAGATAGTGTTATTTACCATGAAGTGATTCAGAGTTATTCATACCAGAGTAACCAGAGAGGTTTTTAAATATATAACTTTCTTATAACAGCTTATTCTGCTGTTGACTTTGTCGTTTATTGGACTGGATGAAGTCTGACGAGACAAAACACGTTTGCCTTTGGCAAATAAACAGCATTTTTGGCAAGTCAGCCAACAACTACATTGGCTACCATCCCATGGCAGGTTTGACCAAGCTGGTGACCAGAATGATTACCCTGTGTTGATCTGTAACGAGCAATAACCACAGTATTGTCCCAAAATGTTTGTTTTTTTTAAGTTTTGCTCATGAGCTCACAGCTTACAGCTCAGACACTGAATCACAGTTAAATTCTTACTTAAACTGGTGCATAAAAAGATAATTAACTTTCCACGACGTCACTGTTGTCAGGAAATCTAATATTTATCTTACTAATAAACAAAAATCTACACATAATCACAAAAAGTTGTTCTAAGAATAACACTCACTATATATTGAACATCACTGTTAAATGGGAACTCCATGTGTGTTCCACCATTTCATAATTAGTGAGTGATTCTGGACTCAGCCTTCATCGGCCTCCTTTGTCAGCAAATATGTTACTGTTTACTCTGCTGCCACCTGCTGCTCACAACCGCACACTGCCTCAATCTGAATTTGAATTGAATCTTCAGTACAACTCTTCTGGTCCCTGTTTATTAATTAATCTGTCATGATTGATTGTATCAAATGCTTTCTTGAGATCCAGAAATAGTCCAGCTGCATACCGTTTCTGATCTGTAGCATTTGTAATCTCCTCGATTGATTCGATTGATGCCAGTGATGTTGATCTTTTTGATCAGAGACTAATTTATATTTATCTAAGAATTTGTCTAGTCGTTTATTAAACAGTTTTTCTAGGATTTTGGAGAATTTTGGTAGTAAAGAAACAGGCCTGTAATTTGTGAAGTGGTGTCTATCCTCAGTTTTATTCAGCGGCACAACTTTAGCCATTTTAATTTTGTTTGAAACTTTTCCAGTCGGAAATGATAAGTTGCAGATGCATGTTAGTGGTTCCTTCAATGACCTTCTTGACGATTTTCATGTCAATATCATTACAATCAGTTGATGTTTTATATTTACACACATTTACATTGTCAGTTATTTCTTTTTCCTCCACTGCTGTGACGAACATCGAGTTAGGGTTCGTATCACTCAGGCTACAGATGGCAGAATTTGTTCTGCCAGATTTGGTCCAATATTTACAAATTAATGATTAAAGCTGTTGATCACATCAGCAGTGTTTTTCATTATATTGCCACTGTCAATAAAATAATGAGGATAACTTTGTTATCAGAATTATTTTTAATGATACTGTTTAAAACATCCTATATTCCCTTCATATTATGTTTATTATTTATCAGTGTTTTACTATAATACTCCTTTCTACATATGCGTATAATATTGGTCAACTTAGTTTTGTATTTTTTATATTTATTTTCATATCGTTTATTATCGTTCTTGGGTGCATTCAGTTTCTTCTGTCCTTACACGTCTGTATCTCAGTTGTTCTTCATGCTGATTTCTCTTGTAATTAGTGTCATAAACTGCAAAAACTGGTAGGTGATCACTGATATCATTAGCTAATAATCCGCTCACAATGTTGTTTTCTATATTATTAGTGAAAATATTGTCATTTTAAAGTGACACAATGAGGTGTAAGTCTGCTAGGCCTGGTCATTTTAGGACGTAAACTCAAATTGTACGCAGAGTTTAGAAATTCTGCAGTCATTTTATGCTTTTTTTGGATTCAACAAGTCAATGTTAGAATCACCACAGACAAACATAAGTTTTTGATTTGTTTTAGAGAATACATCTTCTATGAAGTCATTAAATACTTGAATACTAGATCCAGGTGTTTTTTTCTCTTTTTCCTTAGAAATTTCAATTGCTATACATTCTAAGTTCACATCATATCCCTCCAGTGCAAAGTCCAGTCCTTTCTCAGCATTTTCAAACAATAATTCCAAATGGATTTGTCAACCGATTTAAGTATTCTTTTATATTGTTGAAGCTGGCATACAGACTTGTACGGGGCGACCGTGGTTCAGGAGGTTGGGAAGGTCGCCGGTTCGATCCCTGGGCTCTCTGTCCTGGTCGTTGTGTCCTTGGGCAAGACACTTCACCTACCGCCTGCTGGTGTTGGCCAGAGGGGCCGATGGCGCGATATGGCAGCCTCGCTTCTGTCAGTCTGCCCCAGGGCAGCTGTGGCTACAACTGTAGCTGCCTCCACCAGTGTGTGAATGAATAGTGGAATTGTAAAGCGCTTTGGGTGCCTTGAAAAGCGCTGTATAAATCCACTCCATTATTATTATGCTATTAAAATGGATTATTGATCATTTGTTTTCCGTGTTGATGGTGTGTTTAAACTGTTCATCAGTGAAGTAGCAGCAGTTATTGCTGATGTTGTAGAAGAAATTATTTTCTGGGTTTAAATCTTTTTCTAAGTCGTGAACATTATTGAAATGTTGTCCGTTCCAGATGATCAGAAACAGAATTCCAAGGAGTTATATTGATATTATTGCTGGATGCAGATGAAGTTCTTTTAGACTGAGCCATGTGTTGTGTTGTGTGTCACATCACATGAATACTCATACCTCCAGTGTCAGTTGAACCTCAGTATTTGTCCAGCTCCTCCATGTTTCTGAAGTAACGTGCTTTCCTGGCCATGTCCTCATTTCATTTTGTCAGATGTTCACTCATGAAGACATCATATCCGTTCAGTTTCTTTCCTTGTTTCATCAGTGCTGTTTTGTGTTTTCTGTTAGCAGATCTCATAATGACGGCCGATTTGTCACTGTCATTTGTTCAGGGTAGAGGGTGGCAAGCCTCAGTGTTGTTGTGGTCCACTTCCACACCTATGGACCGAAGAAAGGTTCTGAAGGTTCTTTTTTTAACTTTGTACTTGACATTTTTCCAGTTTTTAACATTTTCTTCATTCTTCTTTATATGATTCTACCTGTTTTAGGTAACACGTGGCTGATGGATGTAGGTGAATACAGTAAATCATGTGATTTGTGTGAAAACTAGTGAGGGAGACCATCAAGGCCAAGCTGGGTTTCTTGGATCCAGAGAGTTGGAGAAACTTCCTTTCTCTCTTTTATCACAGCTGCCCTGTGGCAGTTGTTCTATTGACCCAGTGAGAGAGACATTGTTTGGATCGCTCATCTTAGGGTTTCTGTCTTTCGCTGTTATTGTAGATGAAAAAGAAAAAAAACACGAGTTTTTTGCATGCGCCACACAAAGAGTCGCCACTGCTAACCCTAACGTTTCCATTTGTTCAGAGAAATTGCAAGTATCCACTGTCGCTGGGACACTGGACCACTCACTTCAGATATAAATGTATCAATTGCATGCAGTGTTGTAACTGCAGTCAAGCATGTGATAGCGCTAGTGTGTACATGGAAACAGAAAGATGTTGATAAAGTATATGTAGAGGGGTTACTCACTTCTATAGCTAAGACAGGACAGTGACAGTAAACAGAAGTTGTCTAAGCTGACTGAACAGCACACTGTTAGGGTAAAACTGGAAAGCAGAGATAGGCCAACCAGTTTACAGATTTTGGGCTATTGGATGATGACGCTGTGTTGGACGAAAAGCTGCAGGAACATATGTTGAGGGATGGATTGTGTTTGTTGGATCATGTGATGCATCTGAGCTTGTGACCTCAAAAGCATCATTGCAGTAAAGTAAAATTTGTCATGGTCAAAAAAAAATGCTGCAAAATATAGTAACATTTGAGAATAGAGTATTTGTGAGTGGCAGAGCACATTTAGAAAACGAATGTGAAATGAAACTTCTGAGCTACAGAAGTTCACATCCAAGCAACTGCAAATTATTTGGGAGTTAATTAATTTACATTTTATGTTGGCAGCTGGCTAATGTTCAGCTGTAGGGATAAGCTTTTTTTCCTGAAGAAAGGATCCATTTAGAAAATTGCCATGAAACAGCTGTTATGAAACAGTGGTTTCACTTCATGAGCCTGAACTGCAGACATGTTATGGCTACAGCGAAACCAGAGCACCTGCTATTAAAGGGTAGAATACTAGGCCTGAGAGGAGGGACAATACAAAAGTAGAAAACAGACAAGATCACACGTTGGCAGATGCATAGCATTAGATACAAAAGCTTATGAGCTGGTTTTGAATGATACCGTGAAGTTAAACTTGGAGCATAAAGTTTGTTATTGTGCCTCTCAAAATAAGCCTTGAACACAGTGCACATGATGTATGGGTGTCAAGATTGTCAAGGCCCAGAGAATCAGCAGGGCGCTGATCAGTAGTTTTTGCCTTTCGCTCTCTCTTTCTTTCTCTCTTGGCCCGCGCTCTGAAGAACAAACACCTGGGCCTCATTAGTGCAGCCAGCATTTAAGCCAGGGAGTGACTGCTATTCATCGCTGGATCGTTGTGTGTGTGACTCACGTTAGCGAAGTCAAGTTCTCAGCAAAGTTACTCTCGTGTCTCACATTTTTGTACTAATGTGCACTTGCTCTGTTTATCGATTCCCTGGACCAATTCCCGTGTTTCCCGAGTGGTGAGTGTTGGAAAGACAGACTGGTCACGAGGGTGGATTAAAAGAACAGGAGCAAGTGTTTTTTTTCCCAGCTGGATTCCCTGGAGCCCCGTCCCCCATCACAACTTGTATGTAGCACTACCCCAGCAATCTTTGTATATACACCTGGTGAAGATTGTAAATAAATTCCCCTGTGTCCATCTGAGTTTTGGAGTCCTGTGCGTCAGTCTTCAAAAGTGAACTGTAACAGTAACAATCCAGCCATACCATGGACTCAGCAGACTCCGCCCAGCAGCCTGTCTTTTCTCCGGAAGTAATATTGGAACGCCGCTAGCCACGTTTACCCAAGCCCTCGCTCAGGACGTGGCAAGCCCACCCACATCACCTCCGTCTAGCTATCCAAAATTACCGGTTCCAGAACCTCCGGCATGAGAGAGGTTATATGTGAAAAACTCTGACATTAAACTGACCTGTTCCTTTTTTTTTTTTTTTTTTTTTTTTTTGCCTGTCCCGTTTGGCTCTTTTGCCATCAGAATTGTTGTCTAAAGGCAAAGAAAGATGCCCAACGGATTTACTTTACCAAACTGACCATTCCAGCCTTGCCGTAATGGTCCATTTGATTCACCTTTTATGGGGACAGGAAGAGACTGAACAGGGTGATCCGAAGGGCCAGCTCTGTTCTAGGATGCCCTCTGGACCCAGTGGAGGTGGTGAGTGACAGGAGAACGGCGGCTAAGCTGTCATCCCTGTTGGACAACGTCTCCCACCCCATGCAGCAGACTGTGACAGCACTGAGCAGCTCCTTCAGTGGGAGACTGCGGCACCCACGGTGTGGGACGGAGAGATTTCGCAGGTCTTTCCTCCCCACTGCTGTCAGACTCCATAATAAAGACTTTAACTGATCAAGCACACACATCCATACATATGCAATAACACTAAGTGCAATAATCTTTTCTGGCATCGTTGTATTTTTACTCAGTTGTATATAGCATTCGTATTCTATTTTTATCTTATTGTATATTTATTTTATTCTACTGTATATAGTATTTTATTTTATTCTATTCTGTACAGTTGTGTACTGTATTTATTCTTATTGTATTCTAATTTTTGCCTCATAACTTTTGCACTGTCCACTTCCTGCTGTGACAAAACAAATTTCCCACGTGTGGGACTAATAAAGGTTATCTTATCTTATCTTATCTTATCTTATCTTATCTTATCTTATCTTATTGTTTATTTTATTTTCACTTACTGAATACGGGACAGACTTGACTGGGGGAAAGAAGGGGAGAAAGAAAGAGGGAAAGAGAAACAGCTGAGAAGAGGGACGGGGGAGAAGGGCAAAAGACAAAAACCAACAGAACGGGCAGAGAAAAAAAATGCATATATCAATCACCTGGATCACCTGCTGAGAAAGAAAAAAGAAAGCAAGCAGAAGAGAACAAGAGTAATAGAATAAACAGCATCACAATGATATATGGGAATATGACAGTAAATACTAAATATTAAACATTATTGTGCAGCACATAAGATCAACAGAACACAGTGTGCTTTGAGGTAGGAGCCAAAAAGGGTGTAGTTTGTGGGTGTGATCACCCGTGTGTACACCTGTGAGCATGGACGCGCTTGTTTTTTTTGTTTTTTAAAAGGTTCCTTCATGTAATGATCTGCTAGAGGGTGTGGGGGGGCCACAGCCCCGTCCTCCAGGGCATGAAGCAGGTATGGAGGAGATCAAAACTCCAGACATCCAGAGGCCCCCAGAACACAAGAGACCGAGGAAGACCAACCCCCTCGTTCCTTCCACACCTGCTTCCTCGGAGCAACAATCTCTGCCTGCACCAGAAACTTTTTCGGGTGAGTTCCATAAACGTGCAGAGTTTCTGACTCAAATAACGTCACGGTTTAGACAGTTGCGGAGGACTTATGAGAGTAATGGGGCTACGATTGCCTTTTTTGGGGGGGATTGACATAAAAAAAAAAACAACAACAACATCACACTAAGCAATCTGAGCCAAGTAAAAGAAAAATAGCAACAGTACAGTAAATAATTGTGTCTACCACCCGTTTACACATTTGACTTGACAAACCTAACCTGCCATTCGAGTAGGCTTGCCCCTCTCACTGTAGTTTGCCTCAGATCATCAGGTAAGTATTCCATTAGAGAGGGCGCCGTATATCATGGCACTTTTCATTCCAGGTGTAAAGTGCCGATTATTTATAAAAGCTGTTACTTAACTCATTATAGGGTTACTTTCAGTGTATTTGTTAACATCACGCCATGATTTTATATAAGTATCAATCATTACGTTATGTTTTTTTTCATATATTTGCTCACTAGTAGAGCAGCAATATGACCAAAAATATTTATCACGATACACATTTGAAACTTTGCGATAACGATATAACTGACGATATAATTGACACGAGACAAAATACTTTACAACTCCTCAACTTTATTAGTGCAAAGAAAAACCATCAATGTATTTTCACTTAAAGAAGCAGCTGTTTTTTATGTGCATTAAAGTTATATAAAATGTAACAGTGCAAATGCAAATTCCTCGCTGACAGTTTAACCAAAAGGCATTTTCAGTGGAAATTACACGACATATCCTCAGCATAACCATGTATAATATCCACAAAACTTAAAAGAGGTCATACACACACAATACGGTAACATTATGTTGAAGCGCAGTACGTATCACTCCGCGAGGCTCCTGCCTGCACTTGCCTTCATAGAGCAAAATGAAGAAAACGTTCCCACTTTCAAATTCAAACAAATGCACAGATTTAAGTAGGAACTAAAGGCCGGCAGTGGTGGACATTAAACTGGTTTAGATGAAGCACACATAGCAGAGCAGCAACACAAAAATATACCTCAACAAAAAGAAAAACACATATCTTTTATAGATGCCAAAATGCTCCAAAATGAAATTCAACAGACAGAAGATAAGATAAAACTTTATTAATCCCTCGGGTGGGTTCCTCTGGGAAACGCAGCCATGTTTGAAGCACAGGTATGCAAATATATGCGTCAGTGTCAGAAACACTATCTTAAAAAATAAATAAATGGATGCTGTGCAGCATATAAACATTTCTTTTTTCTTTTTCTTTTAATACGTCAATTGTAGATTTCATACAAGAACAAAAGTTTGCACAGTGTTCCTGTAGCTGTTTGTGGCACAGAAGCCGTGATGAACACAGTGATCAGTGCAGCTGCCAAGAAGAAAGTGGAAATACAATTGTACAAAATGTACACAATAAAAACGTGTACATTAAATGCGTCTGCACCAAAACAGACAGGGACGGTCATGACACAGCGGTGGTCGATCAGACAAAGAGTGAGGGAAAGCACACTTGGCACAACAGACAAAGAAAGGTATACTTATGTCTCAGCAGTCATGTAAATGAATGCAAAATAATAATTCTTAAAAATGCACTTACCATTCGTAGCTCTACCTGAAAAAAATAAATGCACCAAAACAACAGAAATGTACTTGTTTTGGGCGGTGGCCGAGCAACACTCGCTCGTGCTTCGAATTTGGCATTTTGGTGCCACACATGGTCCACGGGTGAAAATAACCCTCAGAACAGCATTCATTCAATGGTGATAACAGCTAAATACCTAAAGCTCTCACTGTGGGTTGAAAGCCAAACACTAAAAGTGAGTTTTAAGGCAAACTTTAAAAATGTGCATGTGCAATAGCAGCAATTCATTAAGTGATTTAAAAACATACAATAAAATCTTTAAAATCATTCCTGAAACACACAGGAAGCCAGTTTTTATTTATGTTTATTCAAGTTTATTTCCTGAAATCTATTTGAGGTACAGTGGAACCCCGACTTACCAATACCCCTTTTAATGAAAAATTCAAGTTACGAAGGCGCTTAACAGCAATATTTCTGCCCGTGGTACGGCAAAATGCCCACATAATGAAATCCGCTGGCTCTGACTGGCTGAGCCCAGAATGCCCACAATGGCTTCCGACGGCAGAGCTGCAAGAGTTGGAGGCGATGCAGCACTCATCAGTACAGCAACAATTCAGCGAGGAGGAGGCCGTGATACCATCGGCCGATATCAAGGACATTCTCCGTGATTTTCAGAGGGTGGCCGATTTTGTCGAAAAAAATCACCCTAAAAAGAACTTCACCGCTCGTGCTGTAGAGCATTTGAGCGACGTCTGCCTCTCCCACTTCAGATCCATTTTGAAAAGTAGACAGAGACAGACGTCGTTAAATAGAGGCCAGCAACAAGCCAACCTTCAGGTGAAAGTGTGCCTTAGAAGGCGAAAAGCGATGAAAGTAGCAGTAGTGATTAGTTAAAAAACATAAAAATGCACCAAAAATAGAAAATTTTAAAAATATATAAAATAGAAAATAAAAAATATTATACAAGTTTAAAAAATATGTAAGTTTTAGTTTTAATGTTTAGAATGTTATGTACACGTACAGTGGGGCAAAAAAGTATTTAGTCAGCCACCGATTGTGCAAGTTCCCCCACATAAAATGATGACAGAGGTCAGTAATTTGCACCAGAGGTACACTTCAACTGTGAGAGACAGAATGTGAAAAAAAAAATCCATGAATTCACATGGTAGGATTTGTAAAGAATTTATTCGTAAATCAGGGTGGAAAATAAGTATTTGGTCAATAACAAAAATACAACTCAATACTTTGTAACATAACCTTTGTTGGCAATAACAGAGGTCAAACGTTTACTATAGCTCTTTACCAGGTTTGCACACACAGTAGCTGGTATTTTGGCCCATTCCTCCATGCAGATCTTCTCGAGAGCAGTGATGTTTTGGGGCTGTCGCCGAGCAACACGGACTTTCAACTCCCGCCACAGATTTTCTATGGGGTTGAGGTCTGGAGACTGGCTAGGCCACTCCAGGACTTTCAAATGCTTCTTACGGAGCCACTCCTTTGTTGCCCGGGCGGTGTGTTTTGGATCATTGTCATGTTGGAAGACCCAGCCTCGTTTCATCTTCAAAGTTCTCACTGATGGAAGGAGGTTTTGGCTCAAAATCTCATGATACATGGCCCCATTCATTCTGTCCTTAACACGGATCAGTCGTCCTGTCCCCTTGGCAGAAAAACAGCCCCATAGCATGATGTTTCCACCCCCATGCTTCACAGTAGGTATGGTGTTCTTGGGATGCAACTCCGTATTCTTCGTCCTCCAAACACGACGAGTTGAGTTTATACCAAAAAGTTCTACTTTGGTTTCATCTGACCACATGACATTCTCCCAATCCTCTGCTGTATCATCCATGTGCTCTCTGGCAAACTTCAGACGGGCCTGGACATGCACTGGCTTCAGCAGCGGAACACGTCTGGCACTGCGGGATTTGATTCCCTGCCGTTGTAGTGTGTTACTGATGGTGACCTTTGTTACTTTGGTCCCAGCTCTCTGCAGGTCATTCACCAGGTCCCCCCGTGTGGTTCTGGGATCTTTGCTCACCGTTCTCATGATCATTTTGACCCCACGGGATGAGATCTTGCGTGGAGCCCCAGATCGTGGGAGATTATCAGTGGTCTTGTATGTCTTCCATTTTCTGATGATTGCTCCCACAGTTGATTTTTTCACACCAAGCTGCTTGCCTATTGTAGATTCACTCTTCCCAGTCTGGTGCAGGTCTACAATACTTTTCCTGGTGTCCTTCGAAAGCTCTTTGGTCTTGGCCATGGCGGAGTTTGAAGTCTGACTGTTTGAGGCTGTGGACAGGTGTCTTTTATACAGATGATGAGTTCAAACAGGTGCCATTCATACAGGTAACGAGTGGGGGACAGAAAAGCGTCTTACAGAAGACGTTACAGGTCTGTGAGAGCCAGAGATTTTCCTTGTTTGAGGTGACCAAATACTTATTTTCCACCCTGATTTACGAATAAATTCTTTACAAATCCTACCATGTGGATTCATGGATTTTTTTTTCACATTCTGTCTCTCACAGTTGAAGTGTACCTCTGGTGCAAATTACTGACCTCTGTCATCATTTTAGGTGGGGGAACTTGCACAATCGGTGGCTGACTAAATACTTTTTTGCCCCACTGTACATATGTATGCATGCGTGCGTATGCTTCCTTGAGCCTCCGCCACCTCCTCCTCCACCAAGAACTTCGTCTCCAGCCAGCATCGCCTCACTCAAGAGGCGCGATGGGTGCTTCGATTTACGAAAATTTTTGTCTTACAAAAGACCCTCGGGAACGAATTCATTTCGTAATAAATTAAAATATTTCACTTAAATCACTTAATTAGTACCGGTAAGCTTAGCTACTCAAAATAGAAGTAATTCATTAAAATGGGCCCAAAATGTAGACCAATAGCACATTAAAGCTTTAAATTACAGGCAGCTAGCAAGCTCGCCCAGCCTTACTGAGGGTTTATAACAGGAAGTCTCCAACATTCTCCAAAATACAGTGCAAACATCAAAGTCTCTTTGACAGTCACGTTGGTGGATGTTAGCAGCTACTTAAGCTAGTCATGGTTAGCCACCATGTTAACGAGCCAAGCTAGCCAAAAACACGTGCTAGCCCTCTGATGCTAACTCTGAGCTTAGAAAGCTAATTTAGCTCTACTGGTTAATGACTCACCTTTCTGTTCTCGCCGGACACGCAACTAACACACCTGAGGTACACTACTGATACGTTCAACAACAGCAGGGAATTTCCAAACACGTCACTTTTCCTCCAGTGTTTTTTGTTTTTTTTTAATTGTCATCAGTTCTTTTTTCTTTGAAGACATTTTTGAAAACACATTTGCTGCATTGGTACCTGTGCCTCTCTGGTTTGAAGCAAGTTCCACATATATAGTTTTATATATTTCCATAACACTCCAACGTAGCTGGACTGGGACAAAAAAATCGGCCCGGGCATTTGGACTAGAGACCGGCCCACCAGGTATTGTCGGAAAAGCCATAAAGCTTTTGAATGAAAACAAATGCTGTTGTGACAGTGATGTACGCTGAATTGTTGGTATATATGTATCAATCTAAAGAACTTAAACCTACAGCATCCTGCCTATTCTGGTGTTCTAAACAGTACTTAGCAGAAAAGAAAAGACCGCTTGGTCAAGTTAACTTACCGAACTATCTACAACACATGTTGGAAATTAAGACAGAGACGTCTAGAGGTGAGACATGGTCATTATTGAATATTAAAATCAATAAATGACAGATTTAGTTATATTTTCATAAAGTCTTTTTTACCACATCAATAAACAACATAGCAGCACAATTTTTTTTAATACCAACCTTTAAAAAGTGAAAGGAGACAGAAAGAAAGGTGAGGAAAAAAATAACATTTAACCCTCCTGCCATCCTTTAAAAAACTCACACCCATCACCCTAGGGACCATTCTCAGCCACGCCATAAAAAGACCATATATCCATATTTTATTCCACTTTAAATTAGCCAACCTTGTAAAACTACTTCTCCCTGAAATATTCATGTAAAGTTTTAATTATATTTTCGTTGTTTTAACCCTTCAAATCCCAGTGTTATTACATGAGCGCCCTGTGTTATAAGCCCCAAAAACCAAAAAACGAAACTAAATATTTCCACAAAAAACCAGTTGAAGTAATATGTGATTGTCATTATAAGTAGGCCTTTAGATGGACCAAAGATTGGCACCAACATACATTTTGACCTGCCATTATTTTTTTTGCATTTTTTTTGCAATTTAAAAATTAAAACTTCAAGGCCCTGAGTCTTCATTGACATCCAAGAAAAGAAGAAAAAATAAAATCATATGATGATAATTTGGGGTTGAAAAATAGCGTTTATAATGGAAGTCAATGGGCAGAAAATGGTCCCCAGGGTGATGGGTGTGGGGATTTCTGCTGCTCAGCCATTTTAGGCTGGTTTAAGGAATTCACACTGGAATATTAACATTGACAGGTTAAAAACTATCCTGTGGCAAGTTTGGTTATATTCCACTGAACACAGTGGAAATGGCAGCCATTTAACACATAGCAGTGGCACAAAAAGGTCCCAAGAAGGCAGGAAGGTTAATTGACTTTTTGATGGCAGTGTACACACAGTACAGGTAAAAGAAAGTGAAAGGACAGAGAAGGGTGACAAAGAATGGCACTTTATGGACTTGCTCGAGTGATCACAGTACTGTTATCTTTATTCCACAAAAATAGCTGAATCACATACAGCAGTATTTACGTTAGGGTGACCATATTTTCATTTCCAAAAATGAGGACACTGGGCCCAGTCACGAAAAACTTTAATACTGCTTGCTTAAAGAAAACGTTAACATATTTAAATGATGCCTTCTCTGTGGGGTTAATGAATGGCAAAAAAAATTGTCATACAGGCTTTTACAAGTCAACACGTGAAAAAATAAAATAAAATACTATAGGATGGTTGGTCAACCAAACTTATGTTGAGGAACTTAAAAAGTTGTTTGGTCTAAAGAACCTCTTAAACAAACAAACAATGTATGATTAGACCCTGAACACAGGACAAAGGAACAAAGATTAGATGAATATTAAAATCTATTAAGGACAGATTGTGATTGAATTGTATCAGAAACTATTAACTCACTGCATCAATAAAAAGTCACCTACAGCACTTCCACAGCAGCAACACTGAACATATGTTATCACATGGAAACTTTTAAGAAGTGAAACGACAGCAAAGGGTGACAAAGAATGGCACGTGACGATGACAGGACGCTTATGTTTACTGTAGAAAAATGGTTGAGTCATATTGTATGTAGTACTTAGTTAAAATGAACAGACTTCCAAAAATCACTGACAGCATCTGAAACGAAACAATGACAGATTAAGGCTGTAAGAAAACATCTTTATAAATGCCTAATACTCCGATCCCATATTTATTCTATCTGCTGTCTTATGCATTAAAAACAGGTTCAGATGGAAACATTGTGAGCATTTTCTGAATACTTGACTTGTTTGAAGTAAAGGTAGATACAAACCTATTCATTTGACTGTACTTTAGGTAATAAAGTTGAATTTAATCTTAACTGATACATAATTAGGAATGTTTTGATCTTTTTTATTTCACCTAACCAGGTTACAAAAGCAGCTTTCTCAGCAGGTCACTCTTCTCAGCTACCCTGTCAACGACCATGTCGGGAGTCCAACGACCATGTCCAATGTCCTTTTGCCATCAGCATAAAGATCTCCAGCCTGTTTGCAGACAGACCCCTTCTGAATCTGCTTTTAATGAACTTGAGTGCAGAGAAAGTTCTTTCACAGGCAGCCTGAGTGAGGGAGAGGGTCAACAGGTACTTGTGTGCCAGCCCACGGAGACGACAGGCATCAGACAGCATGTTGAGTATTTGATAGCATCACAGTGGGCAGTTTTTGCAAAAATCACATCTTTTGGTCACCATTTCACCTTCTTCGTCCCGTTCTTCAGATCTTTCCTGCTCCGGTCCTATACATGTGATGTCTTAAGCCTTTCCCACTGTCCAGCAAAACTTTTCAGTTCTCACTGAAAGTTATTTACTGAAGCCCTGCTGTCAAATTTGAGGAGACATGTGCTCAGGTTTTGAAGAGCATGACTAGGAAGAGAAACTGTTCTGCCCTGGCTAAACTTCCTGGGGTCCAACCATGCCAAATCTGCGAGAAGAGCTGTGACAAATCGTTTGTGCATTGTTTCTATAACTGTGTCCAGGATGGTGTCGTGCACTTTCACCATATGATTTCTCAGCATTGATTTGCTTCAGTCATCTCTCCGGCCTTTTCTCTTCTTGGCCCTCTTTTCAGGTAGTTCAGCCTCCACTTCCATGTCTGCGTTGTCCTCACTCTCCTCGAGTTTCCGATTTGTCTGTTTCACAAATGTGTCTGCAGCTGACTTCACAGTTGGGAAGTCCCGGGCGATGCTTTTGAGGCTATCTTGTGTGGCAGTGTGGGGTAGCATAACGTAAGCAGCAAGAAAGGTGATAAGTAAACAGCATCAGCAGACTATAAAGGTTCTTTTAAGTATACTTCTACAAAAAAAATCAACCTGGTAGGCAAAAAAAATCCCACCTGCTTTATACAGGACTTTACCCACACCTGACCTCGTTAGTCAGACCAAACAATACAATTCCAAACAAAGAACAGGAACAAGATTATGCATGAAATTGACAAACTCACTTACTCAGCTAAATGGTTTGAGAAGTAAAACACTGCATACAATACAACTCAATGACCTCATGACCCTATATAAACAGGAAGTACTGGGGCTTCCCATATACAGTGGGGCAAAAAAGTATTTAGTCAGCCACCGATTGTGCAAGTTCCCCCACCTAAAATGATGACAGAGGTCAGTAATTTGCACCAGAGGTACACTTCAACTGTGAGAGACAGAATGTGAAAAAAAAAAATCCATGAATCCACATGGTAGGATTTGTAAAGAATTTATTCGTAAATCAGGGTGGAAAATAAGTATTTGGTCACCTCAAACAAGGAAAATCTCTGGCTCTCACAGACCTGTAACGTCTTCTGTAAGAAGCTTTTCTGTCCCCCACTCGTTACCTGTATGAATGGCACCTGTTTGAACTCATCATCTGTATGAAAGACACCTGTCCACAGCCTCAAACAGTCAGACTCCAAACTCCGCCATGGCCAAGACCAAAGAGCTTTCGAAGGACACCAGGAAAAGTATTGTAGACCTGCACCAGACTGGGAAGAGTGAATCTACAATAGGCAAGCAGCTTGGTGTGAAAAAATCAACTGTGGGAGCAATCATCAGAAAATGGAAGACATACAAGACCACTGATAATCTCCCTCGATCTGGGGCTCCACGCAAGATCTCATCCCGTGGGGTCAAAATGATCATGAGAACGGTGAGCAAAGATCCCAGAACCACACGGGGGGACCTGGTGAATGACCTGCAGAGAGCTGGGACCAAAGTAACAAAGGTCACCATCAGTAACACACTACAACGGCAGGGAATCAAATCCCGCAGTGCCAGACGTGTTCCGCTGCTGAAGCCAGTGCATGTCCAGGCCCGTCTGAAGTTTGCCAGAGAGCACATGGATGATACAGCAGAGGATTGGGAGAATGTCATGTGGTCAGATGAAACCAAAGTAGAACTTTTTGGTATAAACTCAACTCGTCGTGTTTGGAGGAAGAAGAATACTGAGTTGCATCCCAAGAACACCATACCTACTGTGAAGCATGGGGGTGGAAACATCATGCTATGGGGCTGTTTTTCTGCCAAGGGGACAGGACGACTGATCCGTGTTAAGGACAGAATGAATGGGGCCATGTATCGTGAGATTTTGAGCCAAAACCTCCTTCCATCAGTGAGAACTTTGAAGATGAAACGAGGCTGGGTCTTCCAACATGACAATGATCCAAAACACACCGCCCGGGCAACAAAGGAGTGGCTCCGTAAGAAGCATTTGAAAGTCCTGGAGTGGCCTAGCCAGTCTCCAGACCTCAACCCCATAGAAAATCTGTGGCGGGAGTTGAAAGTCCATGTTGCTCGGCGACAGCCCCAAAACATCACTGCTCTCGAGAAGATCTGCATGGAGGAATGGGCCAAAATAGCAGCTACTGTGTGTGCAAACCTGGTAAAGACCTATAGTAAACGTTTGACCTCTGTTATTGCCAACAAAGGTTATGTTACAAAGTATTGAGTTGTATTTTTGTTATTGACCAAATACTTATTTTCCACCCTGATTTACGAATAAATTCTTTACAAATCCTACCATGTGGATTCATGGATTTTTTTTTCACATTCTGTCTCTCACAGTTGAAGTGTACCTCTGGTGCAAATTACTGACCTCTGTCATCATTTTAGGTGGGGGAACTTGCACAATCGGTGGCTGACTAAATACTTTTTTGCCCCACTGTACCTGTCTTAAATATATGACCTGAATAAATGGACAAACATGGTAAGCATAACCAAAGCAACATAAAGAAACATAATTTACCAGACATTTGCCTGTAAACAGAAGAAAATTCAAATGACCTGATGGTCAGTAGTGTTTGCTTTAAAAAACATGCATGGATGTAACAGATGTAACTACTGCTACCACAAACAAACCCGGGAGAGTGTGTTAAGCAAAGTTACACCAGCAATGTCTAAATTAAAGTATTATGGCTGACTGTAAGTGGTAAATGAGTTCATGCCAAACCACTTTGTCACAGGCACCATGCGATGGGCAGAGAATGTCCTTCGCTCAAACACTAAGAAATGTCTGTGTGTTAACACAGTTTCGTGCTTCTTTAAAACCCCGTGCTCTGGCACAAACAGCTAGGTTTTCTTTTTCAATCTTTTCAGCGTGAGCACTGCATCAGTGAAGAGGCATCACCTGGTTTTCCAAAGTGTCCAAAGATATTTTGCAGGACATCATACTGGATGTCCATCATAATGGACCGAGGCGTCTGTGTCTCGTCTCTTCTTGGGTTTGTTTCTCCCACAGATTAACCCTGTGATAAGACTCCTTCATGAACACAGCTATGTCATTAAGTAAATTAAAGAGTGATCCACTTTCAACAACACTTTGTGTTGTGTCAGCAAGCACAAGATTAAGTTTGTCTGCATAGCACAACAGAGGTGTGGCGTGTACTGGCCTCTGGTGGTGGTGAGGCCGGTCTGGTGAGCACGGCGATCTCAAGCGTGGCGCACGCCTCGCTCGCCAGTTCCACTCGAGCAGGCTCCCCTGGCACGGGGACCTCCAGCTCCTTGCGCGGCCCATCCGTCACCGCCGTCGCTCCCCGCTGGAGCAGCCCATCGCGCGACTCCTCCCTCGCTACTACTTCCTCCGTTGCTACTACTCCCTCCGTTGCTACTACTCCCTCCGCCGCCACTCCCGGCTCGAGCAGCCCCTCACACAGCTCCTCCTCCTCCTCCAGCCGGCGCAGACCCTCGCGCGCCTCGTCTGCCGCCTCCTCCACCGCTTCACTGTCCTCGGGACACACCTGTGGGGGTGGCGCCCAGGCCCAGAGCAGCGCCGCCAGCTCCCCAATCCTTTCCAGGTGGCGCTCGGACTGGTCCTGCAGCTCTTCCTGCTGGCGACGCACCTCCGCCGCCTGCTCCCGCTGGGCGGCCGCCATTTCGACCACCATTTGGGCCAGCTCCTCCATTCCCTGGCTCCGATACGGACCCGCCGTGCTGTCTCCTGGGTTTCGGCACCAATGTGGCGAGAATAAGGCACGGTGGGACCACGGAGTATCATTCGGAGCCATCTTTATTTACATCTCACCACAACAATCACCAAACCCCTGAGTCCCCGTGTTTTTAACTAGGCGGGCGTGATTAAGGACGCCGTGCAGGTGCGTCCGCCCTCCCTGCATGGCACCGCAGACCACGCCCCACCACAGCAAGTTTACAAAGTGCTGCCTGTGGATGCATCGCACCTCGCTATGGAGACAAGCCTCTCCTGCACGGCCTCAGTAACATACCTGATGATTACTGAACACGGATCATAACCTGTGATGTTTTGGGTTGTGTCTGGCTGAACAGAGAACCTGCCAGCTTTCTGGACGTCACTGTTGATGCTCTCTTGAATGAGATGGCCGAGTGCATCAGTCACTGAGTTGACAGTCATTGTGGAAAGTAGGGTGATGAGACACCTTCTACCTCTTCATCCACTGGACTCATGCAACTTCTTGCTTTTCTCATTGCAGTCATTCAAATGTTCTCCAAGGCACTTATCATACTTGCCTAATAACACAATCAGAACGTTACCATGATCGATGGTGTTCTCACCCCACGTGTGCAGCCTCGTTCTCCACATGCCCATAGCTGAGTCCCCTCTTCCCAAGTACTTGGACCACATCCACTATACGCTCCAAAACTCGCCGTCTCGAGTCACTCGTGCTCTGTGAGCTGACAACTGACTGCCAGCAAACAAGCTGCTGATGTTACACTTTGAGCACCTTAAGAAAGAAGCTTCAGCGCAGGTCTGGTGTGTAGTGCTCTTTTCATGTCAGTCCGCCCTGCAAATCCCCGACGCACAAAGCAGAAGAATAAACGTCAATAAAAAGTCAGCACAATGAAAATAAACTTGGTTTATAACTGACCCGGATAGACTGCAGGTCATAACTTCTGACCTGAAGTTCCTCCGCCCCTGGAACCGCCCCGGGTCTCTCTTCCTCCTGCCTCCCCTTTCTCTCATCCACCTGCTGGCCTCCACCACTTGCTAATGTTACTGAATCTGTGGAAGCTCCACCACAGACACCACCAAACAGTTGAGTTATCTTTACATATTTGGCAGCGTCTGCCTGAAGGGCTTGTTTCCTTTTGGCACTCATTTTTTTCTGCACCTTCTTTCTGTTTTTTCTTCTCCGTTTTCTTTGGTTTGTCTCTGATGAGATTGCTTTCAGAGCCGTTGCCCAAACGAGAGGGGGGGGTGCATCCGACCTCCTCGGCTGTAATTGGTCCAGCTCAGAGTCGATCATGAACAACTGGCCAATCCACCGCCTTTCATCGTTTATGCCGTTACAAAAACGCGGCCTGTCCAGCTGTGCACTCCAACACACTCTTACTGCCTCTGCAAGTTCAGTTATCAGTTACCACAATAATTAAAAACAGTTCAAGTTGGACTGTTTGTTAAAAGTAACTATAATGTTTTAATACATTAATGTTATCGGTTCAGTTTTTCCATCTGCATCCAGGTCGCTGAATGAAAGATTTTAACCTCCTGAGTAAGTCAGTGAATCATTAAGACAGTTTTTGAGATTCTTCACTCAGTGTGTTTAAAATCTTTCTTGGTCTCACATTATAATTTCTTTATTTTGACTTTTTTTATTTTCTTTCTAAATTATCAGCTTTTTTCCAAACGTGTTAAATTGTTTTGTTAATTTAAACATGTTGCTAACACCACTGCAGCTTTTTGTTACTTCCACACGCAGCTTCCTCCTGTCTTCCACAATTCTCTTTTTGTACTTCCAGTGATTCACCACAGGATGGCGCTCCATCTCTTTGCTTCTCTCTTTCAAACCGAGGCAGACGTTTTTATTTGTGTGAGAAGTTGTCAGATTTATAGTAAACAGGAAATACTTTGTTGCCATGGATTCAGTGAGTCAAACTGGTGCAGCGGTGTGACGTATACCTTGGAGTGTGATACAGCCTGACACTGTATCACTGTCTGAAAAAGTATCTTAATCCTTGATTAAGGTTGTTATTTATGAAAACATGCTCATCTTTTAAAATGTAAGGCTCGCCTATCATCGGCTCTTCTATTCAGGTCTTTAAGTTAGAAATTCCAGTTAGTCGGATGTTTTTGAAGCTGTCCTTGGTTATATGTGGACAACTCTGACATTAACTGGCCTGTTCCTCCAGCTGGAGTCTTTCCTGGGTTCATGTTGTGTTTTGTCTAATGCCATATTCATGCAGCCTTGCTGGAAGTCAGTTATGTACGTCAGAAATCCCAGATTACATCTGATTACAAACACTGGGAACACAAATCTTAAACACTTGTTTGGTTTAAATAAATGTGTAGTTTGAATATTTCAGCTAAATCTTCTGCTTTGTTATGTTATGAAATTAAATTTAGGAAAAATTAATATAACTCCTACAACTGTTTACAACTTGCATAGTTCCCATTTCTGTATAGCTGTATATCCCAGATTCTGTAAAGTTATTTATTTCATATTCTGTATAGTTTTTCATATTTATATCCTGTTCATAGCCTGTACATAGCTTGTACTCACTACAGCCTGTACATACTTATAGTTATAGAATATTCACAACATACTTCATACCGTGTACATTATAACATACCATAATAGACCCATTTCTGTAATATACTCACATATCTATATTATTGCTAATATATATTGTAATATATCTATATCACTAAAGCACTTCTGGATGGATGCAAACTGCATTTCGTTGCCCTGTACCTGTGCATGTGCAATGACAATAAAGTTGAATTCTATTCTATTCTATTCTATTCTATTCTATTAAATGTCTTGTCTTAATGTTGGTTTAAAATGGAGCACTGTAACAAAAAATAATTTCCCCCAGGGATCAATAAAGTATTCTGATTCTGATTCTGATTCTGATTAAAATGGCACATACTCTATCCACTTACCTCCATCCCTCCATCCACAGACAACAATAAGAATTTATGGTTATGGTTGGTAATGCAGTGTGTTGTTACAGCCACAAGAGGGCAGCAACCTTAAGGTTTTATCTTTAGCAGCAACATTTATATAGATGATATTTTATTAAAGGTAAATGTTATTCATGTTATATTGACGGTATTGTAAAAAGCAGGCAGAATTATAAAGAATAATAAATTAAATCTAACAAAAAACTAGACGTGGAAAATGCAAAGATAAACAAGAATCCTGCAGTTTGAGGCAGTGTGAGGTTTTGACCAGCAGGGGGCAGCAGAGTAAAAGGCAGGAGGAGCTGCTGTTAAACAAAGGTTGGCTCAAATCATGAAATAGTGTTGCATGCGGTGGGTTGTGTATTTTATAGTGATATCCGGTACACAGTGAGTGTTTCTGTAGCACTTTGAAGTCCTCAGCGTATCCCAGAGTATCTGCACCTGTGTGTTTTCCTCACCTGTGTCCACTTGCCTTAATTAGACCCGTGCGTATTTATGGTGCTGCCTCCACTTTGTTTCTTGGCGTGTCTGTGAGCCTCTTCTGTGGTCTTTGTGTGTCATGGATTTAGTAAACAGGTTTGCTGTTTTTATTCTGGGTCTTCTCTAAGATGCTGTTAAAAAGCTCACCACCCTCCAAAACACCTTCACAGGTAGGTCTTCTGGGCCAGTGGCTTTTCCCCACCTCTCACTCGATCCTCTGCGCTTCCTGATTTTCTAACTGTCATCCTCTCATTTCTACATTCATCACATCCCCAGAGTACTCCTTCCATCTTCACACTCCTTTCACTTGTTAGCACATTATCATCTCCATCCTTAATCACTTCTGTCCTTTCCTGCTTAGTCGATCATTACAAGTCATTTTCTCCTCCTTTGGTATCAGCCTGAAATACAGCTTACTGGGCTTTTTGCTTTGTCACCTCTTTGTCGTACACTTAAGCTCCCAGTACTTCCACTTTCTTCAGCTTCCTGAATATCCCACTTTTTTTGCTGACCCAAATACCTTCCTGCACTGCCTCATTCCACCACCAAGTCTCCTTGTATTTCCCGATACACCAAACACTTTCTTGGCCGTTTCCTCAGCACTTCCAGTCATCTGCTAAGTCCTTCCTACCACCCAGAGCCTGTCTCAGCTCCTCCCAAACTGTGTGCGGCATTCTTGGCTCTGCATTCACTCACTTCCTCCCACAGACTTCCATCTGATGCCCCCTAGCTGCATTCTCGTTAAATCTAACACTCTTGGCCATCATCCAGTGTTCCTCCCTCCTCTTGAAGTACAGGTTCACCAACAACCTTTTCACCTGCTCATCACCTGTGTCCCCTTCCCTGACACGTCCACTGAAGTCTGCTTCAAAAAGCTGGTTTAAATGTACCTCTGAGGACATCAAATACAGCAACAGGCTGTAATGAAGCAATAAACAGCCGATGCAGCTGTTCCTCGTGACATCTTTAACAGCTAAACATCTGGCGCGCCTGTTGCCTCAGTTTCTGTGTTTCTGCTTCTTTCACCTCATTTTTGATGGGAGGGTCTAAGATATGAGGAGAGAAATAAAGGATGTACACCTGAGAAATGAGACCTGGAGATGGTTGAAGCACATTCTTTCATTTTGTGAATTTAAAAAGAAATAAATAAATAGTTTCTTCATAGGTCTTGACCATGGAGCCCATAATCTGTTCTTTATATTTCAGTTTCATAGATGTTATTTTGATGTTGTCTTTCCCAGAATTAATTTAGATGACATCAAAACAGAGAAAATAAAAAATCACATCAAAGTAAAATGAATAAATATAATAACAGTATATTTGCTGTGCTAAATTCTTGTTTCTCATTTTAGTTGCTTTGTTTATAATTTTTCAAAATAGTTGTTTAAATATGTTTTGTTTTTGTTTAAAATTCCTTCTCTTAGGTTAGTTTTCCTTTCAAATTTTATTTTATTCTTTAATGATATTGTAATTGTTTTTATTTTATCAAACTTGATTCATTTAATACATTTTCTATTAGCAGATTACTTTTTTTTTTTTTTTTTTTTAGTCTTTTAATCTAGTTTTAAATCTTTCTATTACATGTCGTGTTTTGCTTTTGCATTCGGAGCTCGTGATCGTTTTCTTCGTTCTGTTGTTTGTTTGTTTATTCAATCCAGGTTTTCTTTCGATAAACATTGTTTTTCTTGTTTGTTTTCATGACTTCATCACGGGATAAGAGCGGGTTTCCCGGAACTTTGTTCCTTTACATCACTTACAGTCACGACCACCCTCTTACCATTCACAAAAAGTACACGTCCGCTGAGTAAAATAGTTCCCATATTTTGCACATCTTCTTGCTGAATTTAAAGTAAAACTAATACTACAATCAAGCTTTTATGGCAGAAATGCACTAAAGGTTATTTTCTAAAGGGTCAGCAGCACATCGATAGGTCCCGTTTGTTTACTACGTAGTTCGCATTTGGCGGGAAGATTGTAGTGCCGGCGGATGAAGATATAAAAGCCGGAGTATTTAATGTGTGTGAAGCAGCTGATGGCTGAGTTTCACGCTGAGACGGCAGAGCAGCTGGGCGACACTGAGGGACCGTTATAGCGTCTGTTCTCGAGAAACTGAGGATTATTTAAGACTGACAGGCTCTGCTGGACAAAGCCCGCTATAAGTTTACTCGTTACTCGCTTGAACATTTGGACCTTTTTCACGTTTTCACCTTAACTGTTGGAGAAAAACGGTAAGTTTATGTCTGAAGCTTTCTGGATGCTTTTCTTTGCTGTCGTTTAACTTTTCGCTTAGTCAGTTTAAAATGTGTGCCGAATTTATCGCTGATGTTCGTTCTTCGCATTTTGACCGTTTTTCCTTTGATGCGTGACTCTGAATAAATGATTCAACGTTATTAAACTAGCGTCGCGCATTTTGACAGCTGAGTTTCGCATATCTGCAGAAGTTCTCGCCTGTCTGGAGACTTTACTCATACTGAAGCTCTGTGTTTAACTCTGCTCTGCAACCTTTACTTATGTCTTTTAACCGCATATTCTGTTCTTATTTTTTGATAAAATTACTACTTTTAAAGCTGTTACGCATGTTAAATCCCGAGTTTTAATACATTTGAGTGAGTGTATCTGCACTGCAGATGTGTGTAGTGCTGTTTACTGATGAAGGATCTTTGCTTTCTATTATGTAAACTCGGACTTTAATCCAAAGAAAGCTAAACTAGCTGTTTTTTGAATGGAGTCTGGCATGCTTAACTGATTCTCCTGCACTGTTGTAATATCAGATGGTTTTTGATGTTGTGGTCATGTGCTTGGCTCAGGCTGACCTCCTGTTGTGTTTCTCAGGCCGCCGTCATGCCGCCGGTGTTGAACAGCACAAACTACGATTATGACTACGACGTGGTCCAGCCCTACTTCTTCCTGAATGGTGAAGAGGAAGACTTCTACCCTCCTCCACGCAGCCAGCTCCTGCCGGCTCCCAGCGAAGACATCTGGAAGAAGTTCGAGCTGCTGCCTACACCTCCCTTGTCCCCCAGCCGGAGACCCTCCCTGTCTGCCGCCGACCACTTGGAGGCGGTGTCTGACCTCTTGGACGATGACCACAGCTCCTCTGCAGCATTTCTGCAGTCCTTCATCATCCAGGATTGCATGTGGAGCAGCAGCTTCGCCGCCGCCACAGAGCTGGAGAAGGTGGTGTCAGAGAGGCTGGCCTCGCTGCGGGCCCGCCGGGACTCCTGCAACACTAAGACCATCACAGACAGAACAGCTGACGAGCAGGTGGGCGGGTCTCAGGTGAGCGCTGGGTACCTGCAGGACTTCCACACCTCGGTGACAGACTGCATTGACCCCTCTGTGGTGTTCCTGGGTGAGAAGCAGATGGATGATGGTGTGGCGATGGAGGTGGGGTCTGAGCTGAGACTGGACTCGCCACCACCCAGCAGCAGTGACAGCGAATCAGGTGAGTTTTATTTTGAAAAGCCAGCTCTTTAATCCTGAGTATCAGAGTCACTGAACTCTGAATTCTGCTTTTCTCCGACCTTTCCTTCACTTCTCATTTACCCTCTGAGACCAGTGGTTAGAAACAAAGAAGCATCAGGTAGGATCCACTTGCATTTTGGGAAATGTAGTAACCCAGTGATTTTCAGAGCATCTCAAAATACTGCATCTATTGATATCCAACACTACTGTGGTGTGGCCATCCTTTAATTACAGCGTCTGGGAACAGCCTATCACCAAGCAGGCAAATATCCTGCAGGCTGTGTGAGGATTTTCATAACAGAAGTAGAAACGACAGACTTTTCCTAAAGTAGTGAAATTATTTTTAATTTATTAGACTTACAAATATTAGATGCTGCAAACATTGTGACATCCTGCACGCGCGCGCGCACACACACACACACAGGTCAGATCTCTGAGTCAGGGAGCCTAAACAAGGCGGGGCTCAACAGGCTCAGGTGCGTTGGGGTCCAATCAGCTGACATAAGTGAACTCCTTAAAATCAGTAGCTGGTTTTCTTCTTGCGGTCAGTACTTTTACATCACAGGAAGTGCAGAGGACAGTCAAATGATGTGGGGGCTCTCAGTGAAGCCGTACCTGTCATCCCAGATCAGACCAGCTGTTCAGAAAGCTTCACCACAGGGCTCTTTCTGTTCCTCATACGTCACCATTATTTTGACGCTATAGTTACTGTGGATAGTAGTACACTAAAACGTAACCTTGGTCTGAATTAAGCTGTGGATTAAAATATCCACCAGTACTGTCAGTGTCAGCAGACATCTGAGAAATGTTTTCATTGGCCGGTAAATGTCTGAAAACTATGGAAAATATGGAAGCGAGGAGTTCAAGGAGGGCACGTTTTCTGTCTCGCTCTGCTGCTTTCACTCGTTTTCTGTCCCTGTTCAGTCACTCGTCCATCAGCAGGACGGTGGTTTTGGCTCAGACCGCGATCACTTTTATTTACACCAGAATGTTTTTCCTTGTTTTTTCTCAGAAGAGGAAGATGATGAAGAGGAAGAGGAAGAGATCGATGTGGTGACAGTGGACAGGAGAAAGTCATCTCGACGGTCCCACACCTCCCCTCTGGTCCTGAAACGCTCTCATGTCAACATCCACCAACACAACTACGCTGCCCAGCAACCCCCTGAGAAACGTGTGAAGGCGGAGAGCAGCAGCGCGGCACCGAGGCAGAGCGGCGGGCGCCGGTGCTGGAGCCCGAAATCGGAGGGCGAGGACAACGACAAGCGCAGGACTCACAACGTGCTGGAGAGGCAGCGGAGAAACGAGCTGAAGATGAGCTTCATGGTTCTGAGGGACGAGGTCCCAGCGGTGGCCAACAATGAAAAAGCGGCGAAGGTGGTGATCCTGAAGAAGGCGGCGGAGTTCATCATGGAGGTCAGAGAGCAGGAGAGGAAGCTGTTGGCAAAGAAAGATGAACTGAGGAAGAGGAGCAGAGAGCTGAAGCAGAGGCTGCAGCAGCTCAGGACTTCACATTAACATCTGCTCAGTCGTTCTAGTTTCTTCACTTCAGGTTTTAAAGCTAAAATAATGACCGACGTCACCTGAATGCAGCACGCTGCCCGTGGGGCTCGCTGCTCGTCTGTAATCAGGTTTTCTGTTTTTTATTTATTTTTGTTTTTATTGACTATTTTAATTTAAAGTAGTTTTTCAAACATTCCAGTTTATGAGGCGACAATGTGAATAAATATGTGTCATAACTTTAATTTACAGCTGATGATGAACAATAATTTAATTCACTATTTAATCCGTTCACTCCCTAAAGCTTTTGTATTTGTGATTGTGTATTTTTAATTTCAGAGTTCATTTTTATATATATATATTGTTTTTGTTCAAAAGCTTTTTTTGCACTAAAAGTACATCAGAAGTGTTTTCATCCCTTCAGAATAAAAGCCCTTCACATGTTGGAGCTTCTCTTGATCTCAAAGTGTCTGCTTTGTTTCTGCAAACCTCCCTGTTTGTTTGTAAGTCCCAGAATTCATGTGGTGGTGTGAAACGTGCCTCAGGCAGCCGCTGGATCCCCCTAGAAGGATCAGCTTAAACCCACAGTGACGTTACCCCACAGTCACTGATAAACTTCCAAGTTTCAGTGGAAGTGTTTTCAGCTTCTTGTAACATCTGAGGGTGGAATCGCCAAGTTGGTTCCTTAGAGACAAATTCAGCCTCTTGAAAATGATCCAGCGCATATTCCTGTGGGTCATTTTCATGGCATTTCCTCTGTATTCTGGCCTGAGCTGTTTCTTTTCAGTCATTACTCAACATTTCGGCTGCGTCATCGGAGAACATCCGGCCCAGCGGAGCAGCGCGCTGAGGCTGTCGTGGTGCTGCGCGATTTCCACACTGAACACGGGGTGAAAGTTCAAACCAAATCAGCTGCTCTGCATTTACCAGCCGCATCACTTTAAGAGGGTCAAAGGTCAACCGGCATGGCTTTGACTGAACAGTATCTATATACACATAACTCCCTACTCTAGTAGTTAAATAATCTTTTGACTGAATAGCTGTCAAAGTTAATTTAACTCAGGACCACAGAACGTAACAATCAAACACACCCGAGTTAGTCACATAATTCAGTGTAAGTTCAGGCCAATCACGTTCACACAAAGCTGTCAAACATACAGCTGATCTCAGAAAGCAGCAGGCTGTACACTTACGTAATCAAATATATCCTGATCATGTGTCATACAGCCTGGACTCAGCAAAAAAACTGTATTGATTGAACACAGAGGTGGTAAATGTGTCCATATGCTGAGTCACGAATGTTCCCACCTGGAAGTGTTCGTTCTTCACTCCACAGAGAATTTACAGGGAACTGTAGGGAACGCAACACGATATGAAATTCAGTTTGTGACTTATGCTCAGATCAGTCAGGCAGGGTTTGTGTTCGGCTCGCTCGTCAGATCTGGTTTTAAAGGATTGAAGTTGTTACAATGAAACAAGCTGGAGGCGACAAACAAGCTTCACTGAAACAGGCTGGTGTCACAGTCATTTATTTTTACTGTTGAATGTGATATAAATGAGTGATGTAAGTAAAACAACCTAAAATCTGAGGTTTCTGAGGCAGAACAGGATAGTGTGTTTTTGAAATATACGCTCAAAATGAATGAGACCAATAAAGCAAATATTTTTTTAATCAATAATCAGAATCAGCATATTTAATCCCTGAGGAAATGATGTGGGTTACAGTTGCTCAGTATAAATAACAGAAACACAGACATTTAAGACATTTAAGTAATAGCACAATATATACAAATCGCTCAACAATAAAATAAAATTAGGATTAACAGGTGATTATAAATAAATATCAAGAAAGCTGACAGGATAATCGCAGAGTAGAAAGAGTGTGTGCAAAAGGGTGTAACTACTGCAGTGTTTGCGCTGTGTTAGAGGGAGATGGCGTTGGGCAGGAATGGTTTCCTGTGTCGTGGTGATATTTGGTCACCTGAGTTTCTCGCTGAACGAGCCACCGTGTCATGGAGTGGGTGGGAGGTGTTATCCAACATTGTCTTTATGACACCACCTTGAGGGAGTCCAGCTCCATCCCCACAACATTGCTGGCCTTACGGATCAGTTTATCGAGTCTGTTGGCATCTGCGACCCTCAGCCTGCTCGCCCAGCATGCAACAGCGTAGAGGATCGCACTGGCCACAACAGACTCATAGAAAATCCTCAGCATTGTCCGGCAGATGTTGAAGGACCTCAGTCACCTCAGAAAATAGAGACGACTCTGGCCCTTCCTGTAAAGTGCTGTGGTGTTTTTAGCCCAGTCCAGTTTATTGTCAATGTGTACTCCAAGGTATTTATATTAATCCACAACGTCCACACTGACCCCCTGGATTGAAACAGGGGTCAAGTGTTTCCTGGTCTTCCTGAAGTCCACGATCAGTTCCTTGGTCTTTGCCACGTTGAGCTGCAGATGATTCTGCTCACACCACGTGACAAAGGAGTCGACCACAGCCCGGTACTCTGTCTCATCATCCCTGCTGATGCATCCAACCACCGCAGAGTCATCAGAAAACTTCTGAAGATGGCAGGTCTCTGTGCAGTGGCTGAAGTCTGTGGTGTAGAGGGTGAAGAGGAAGGGGGAGAGGCGGTCCCTTGTGCCTCTGTGTTGCTGATCACCTTGTCAGACACATAACATTGAAGACGCATGTATTGTGGTCTTCCTGTCAGGTAATCAACGATCTAGGACCCCAGAGAAGCATCCACCTGCATCGCTGTTAGCTTATCACCCAGGAGGGTCGGCCTGATGCGGTTGAAAGCACTGGAAAAGTAAAAACCATGACCCTCACAGTGCTCGCTGGTCCAGGTGGGTGTAGACACGATTGAGCAGAGAGATGATGACGTCCTCACTTCCCAGACGGGGCTGGTAATCAAACTGAAGCAGATCCTGATGTGGCAACAGTGCTATATGGAGAGGGAGGGAGCGACAGTGGTGTGGCTCAGGCTGACAGGTGAGGTTGTGGGTGTGTGAGCATTCACTGAAAAACAAATTCAACTCGTCGGCTCTATCCTCACCTGAATCCAGTGGTGGTCTTCATGCCACTCAATAAAGGCACATGAGTCAAATTCAGCCTTCATATGGTTGGACTCATCAGCAGCAACGACGTGGGAGTTCACATCTCAGACAACCTCACCTGGACCACCAACACCGCCTGCATCACCAAAAAGGCCCAGCAGCACCTCCACTTCCTGGGACACCTGAAGCAGCCAACCCTCCTCCCATCCTCACCATGTTCTACAGGAGCACCATGGAGAGCGTTCTGACCAGCTGCATCTCCGTGTGGTTCAGAAACTGCAATGTTGGTGATCTCAGCAAACTACAACGAATTGTTAAAGCAGCTGCCAAGATCACTGGAACATCTCTCCCTCTGCTGCAGGACATCTTCCACAACTGCTGCATCAGTAAGGCCTCCGGCGTCATGCTTGACCCCTCACACCCCTCACATGGACTCTGTTCCCTCTGGCAGACCCTACCGCAGCATCGGGGCCAGATCCTCCAGGCTGCGGTTTAGCTTTTTCCCCCAAGCCATCAGACTCCTGAACTCACTGCCGCCCCCTCGCAAACATGGGTTCTCTGAAAAGACGTTCTGAATATGACTTTTGCAGGGAAAATAAAGGTATCTTTTGATATTCTTCTGACTTTTATTTCACTCATCTGTTTCTGATATTTAATCACTGATAAAGAGTCTGGGCGCCGGCCGTGAACTTTCCTTGTTGCGTCTAGAGTTCAGGCATGCAAGAAACAAAAGAAAAGAACCACTTTGATAACAGCATCAGGACAGGATCCTCTCTCATTCTTTCCATGAATAAAAAACTAATTTCTGAGTCGCAGTGACTCAGGCTGATTCACGGGAACAGTCCAGACTGCTGAGTCATGCTGAAAACCTGCAGATCGTCCAGGACGGTCAGCAGTGACTGAGGGGTGACGAGTTTCCGGTTTCTGCTGCTCCAGAGCTTTGTTTCCCACTTTTTCCACGTTTCTATTACCTCAGCGCTCATGTTTCTGATTAATTCTCAGTTTGAATTTGAAATCTGCATTAAGAATATTTTAGAAGAAGGCACAAACAAGCAGCCGCTAAGGGACAAGGAGCTTTGAGAGATGGAAAGGACTTTGAAGACGTCTCAGCGACACTAAGACGATTCTTGTTCGTCCACACAGAGAGACATATGAGACTCTTTGTGAACCTCCAGGTGTCCAAACCACCGTGGACAGCTGAGTGTTGCTCTGAGGTTCCAAACAGAGAAGCCTGTGGACCCACAGCCTCTGAGTGACTGACTGTAAGGTGCCAGGAAGAAAATCCACATGAAGATAAAGAATGGGCTCTCGGGTGTCCACTGGGCTTTTAAATGCCTCCCACAGCAACCATAAATGAGTCCAGTGTGTCCTTGAATAAATCATGAGGTGTTTCATGGACTCCTAAATCTCCTCATAAAAACATATAGTGGGCTCTTAGGTCTGTGGTAGTCAAGCGTGCAGTGGGTAATCAGATGTCCCCATGCAGACTTGTTGGGATTGTCATGTTTCCATTTATGTCTTTTAAGGATCTTTCAGGAGGTGACAATAGACCCTCTGCTGTCAAACGAGCCATTTGAAAAGCACATACAGGGAATATCATGTGTCCACCTAAAGACATTAGAGGCTCCGAGGTACCCACACAGGCAAAATGCCAAGAGGAAGTGGGGACGTGTACTCAAGGGAATTTCTGCATATTCTTGTTTGTACAGGGCATCCAGGTGCTCTCATTTTCCTCTTGAGGGGAATTTGGGAACGAATAAACACTATAAAAGCTCCATAAAAGACTGAGACAAATTCCTGTGACCACTGAGGCGATGGCAGGACTCCCACCTGCTGCTCATAAATCAGGAGCTGCACTTTCCTTGCGATAAACACAGTTGGAGGTCTCCCTGAAAAGCAGAGAGACTCCTTTGGCGTATCTTTTCCTCTGAAAACACACAGTGTTGAAATACTCCTGCTGAGCAGCTTCATCCAGACTGTTTGACACCAAATGATGTTTTAATTTCTGCTGAGTTACAGTCGGGACAAAGCTGGAAGCTGTGAATCTCATCAGGTAGGCAGAAGGCACGGATCAGGTGGCAAATCTGCCAGACTGGTGTTTGTTCGCGCTCTCTGACAGGAAGCTCGCAGTCACATGATCTGAGCTCTCAGGGTGACAAACAGCAGATCAAAGAGAATTCACAAACCATCGGGGGTGTGGTACATGTTGCTGTTACTTTGGCCATGTTGTCAGCAGAGTGGGATCTAGTTTGTGGTGATTACATGTTGATACAAAAAGCCCCTTAAAAACATATTTGTGTGTAACTCTGTTGTTGTGTTAAAGTGCTGCACTGTACCAAAGACAAACACGTGAGCTCAGTGAACCTTCCTGCATGGATGCAGGTTCAGTGACTGCCGGTGCTGTTCCCACTTCCTGCTGCAGAAACTGCAGTTGAACTGCATAATTTGAGATATTCAAATAAAAGCAGAAAACAGTTTCCTGGGACTCCCCTTGGAGAGATTTGCATAGACTTACCAGAAATTTCCATTTTTAATAATTGGTTTAAGTTCCATCCTTTGCATTTTATCCTGATTTTCTGGAGTCCAAAGCTCATAACTCATAACAGGCAGGAGTTTCTACACGTTCAGGGTTTTTGTACATTTAATAACTGAAAACTGTAGAAAAATCTTAGACAGGTGTTTGCTGGATACAGTAACTCGAAGTGTGCACAAAGAGACAGTTTAACTGTCATTGAAAGAGAATAAAACTATGACACACCTGTTACAATCATCCAGCGTCAGTCATTATTTGTCAGAGGTTCCACCGTGTGGACGCGTCTTTGAAACGCTAAGCTGCTGCTGCTGCTTTGGATTCAAACACAAACACTCAAAGAAGGATTAAATAGGGATGCTTGCATGTGATGTAAGGAAAATGTAAGGAATTCATTTTTGAGTTTGATTACTTAAAAGCAAACGAACAAAAAAGTATCAAGTAATGTGTGACACAGATGTTTACAGATGCTTGCTTAGAGCTTTGCACTGATATAAGAGTTAAAGTTCTGTTGTAAACATCTTTATTTATGTTTTCCCTTTTTTTTCCTGTTAACTTTGAAATGTATTGTTTGCTACAAGATTTAAATGTAGATTTTAGGATTCGTTGTCATTTGCGCTGAAGCACTGCCGAGTATGAGGCTTTGTTTTTGGAGCAGATGGTAAAAAGAGACGCAGAGAAACGCAGAGTTTTCATTTATTCAGCATTTATTGTTGCAGGCTGTAGAGGATCGTGCAGCTGAGTTTTCTCACTTTTTCCAGGTGAAGCAAACAGCAGCTTCCCCTGAAGCTGTTCAACTGCTCACAACATTAACATGCAAATGAGCTCACGTGTAATTTCCACAGAAAACACAGCAGCTTTACGTCCGGTCAGAGCTGGTTTACCAGCCTGCAGGGCAGAATTAACCAGCAGGTCTTTATTAACATTTCTGTGCAAAACCTGAGAAAGCAGGGGTAAAATCTTCTGTTCTCCAGGGCAAATGAGGCCAAACCTAAGAAACAACACCATCTTACAGATGATGATGATGAAAAAAGAGAGGGTTTCCTTTAAACCTCATACCTGTCTTACCCGTCATTAGACATTTAAATGTTTGCTGCAGTATAAACTGTAAAAGCCTTTACAGCCACCTTCTTATTTCACGTCTTCATCCACCATCAGTGTCAGTTCTCCACTAGTTTGGTTTATGAGTGACTCTGATGACTCAAGCAGAACTTGTTCTCATCCTGAAAAAGTCCAAATCTGTTGACTTGTCGTATTATGCACAAATTGTCCTTTGACATTGGAGCATTTATGGATCTGCTTTAGCAACACAGGATGCTCAAAGATAGCTTTCCACTTTGAAAACCAACAAGTTCTGGATTAGACTGGAGGGCTGGCAGTGGAGTGTACTTACCAGTGTTTGCTTTGTGTTGGCAGCTCTGTATTTGATTACTTTGTTACTTTGTAATGCATTACAAAGCAACAAAGTAACGTGTTAATGTAATTACTTTACATTTTTAGCAACACAGTAATGTGATGCGTTACTGTAATAATTGAGTAATTACATTACAGTTACAATCCACTTTCATTACAAAGGTCCACATGGGCTACAATCAGCTGATTTCAGCTCAGGTGCAGGAGGAGGAATATGGTGGAAACAGCTGTTAGTCAGTGGAGAGTTGACTTTTATTTTATTGCATGAAAGGTAAGGAGCACGATGGTAAAATGCAAAATGCACCCAGAAGAGTTGCAAACAGCTGCATCTGCTGCTAACACAACTTCAGCTCTTTGTGTTCACAAACAGCATGCTAATGCTAAGCTAGCCAAGCTCCCAGAGTGATGTTAAAGCTGAGTGCATGCTGAGCCCACCCAGCAGCCAGAGCCTGGACTTCAGCAGGTAACAAACTGATGAGCGGTCAGTTTATAGACAGCGTGGTGATGGCTTTAAAGTCTCTTTGTGCTGGATTTCATGTTTGCTTTGTGTTCATACCTAAATACTAGGGGTGCAACGATACTCGTAACGATATTGAACCGTTCGATACATCTTTTGGTTCGGTACGCATATGTATCGAACAATACAACATTTTTAATTTATTTTATCAACTTTCCTTCTGACGATGCCGTCTGTGTTGAACTGAACTGTGAATTTTGTGTATTGTTGCACGTGTGTCCTCACAGGATAGGGATTTGTGTTGGCGTGTGTAGCCTCAGGTTTATATTGTTAAATGGTAATTTTGTTACAATGCATTTCTGGTCATTTTACTGAGCAAAGAGTTATGTAACAAGTAGTGTAATTAATTACTTTCTTTGAGTAATTAAGTAACATACTGCATTACTTTTAAGAAAAGTAACAAGTAATGTATACTACATTACTTTTCTTGAGCAACAACCCAACACTGATGCTTACATATGTTGAGCTCTGTGGTTTGATCTTTGGCTTTCACTTACTGTTTGGTTACGTTTAGTCACTAAAAGTTTTGGTTTAGAAAAGGTCATAGGTCAGGATGATCTTCTCGTTCCCTTCGTAGCAGTAAGCCCGCTCGCTGACTAATGTCGGACTTAGAAGTGACAGTTTTGTCTTTCTGTTATCATAATGCTATGTGTCATAACCTGATGTGTCAGGTTCAGTTTTGACAAATCACATGAGAGCAGGTGGCCAAAGGATGTTTTGTGTGTAAAATGTTTGACAAACTGAACAAAAATGGGCTGAAAGCACACCGAAGCTGAAACACTGACGTGCCCCCTGAGCTCCCCCTCTTTCTGTAGCTCAAAAACCAGTCAGGTGACCTTACAGCACACCTCCACAGGTGTTCATCTCTCTTTGTCAGGACTGTGAGTGACTGACGTCTTCTCCTCAGTAAGTTGTCTTGCACCTGCTGCTTATGGCTATATCATTTTATTTTTGTGCAAACTGTGGTGACCTGATAACTGCGCCTTTATTGAGCAGATCTAATCAACCGTATCAGCAGCTCGAGTTTCAGTCTTGTGGTTTAGGCACATCTGAAGCTTTTTTCTGGGTTTTTCTCTATAAATAAACAAAAAGTTCAGCTTTGAAAAGCACCTGTAGTGATGACACTGAGCTTTCACACCCTTCAACCTTCCCACCCATCCTGCCGAGCTCCCATGGGACACCGAGATGGCCTCCCCCCAAACACCCCCCTGCGCCCCCTCTCAGTGCGTCTGCAGCAGGGTTTTCCCTTGCGCAGAGCTGCTCCCCACGCTGAGCGGAAAAACTGTCTGTCTGCAGACCACCACAGAAAAACCTGCCGACCACAGCGCGGCGTGCTCACTGTTGGGTTTCCACAGACGTACAATTGTTTTAATGACACAAAGGATTTTCTGTTGTGGTGGGTTCGTTACTACGGGAAGAAAAGCATCCAGAGTTCAGCTGGTTCAGTCATTAATTTAAAATCAAGTGAAAAATAGAAACTAAGTTCACTTCTTGCAAAGACAATTTAAGACTGTAAGACTGTCTGAGGTTTGAAGGGAAACAAACTGCCGTGTGACGTCTCTGCAGATGATTTATAGTCATTTTTACAACAAGAAATTATTCTTAGCACAAAAATTCAACTCAGCAACTCTAGAAATGTGAGAAAAGCTCCATGCAGACAAAGATGCAAGCATGCAGACTGAAATAAATGCTTGATTTTTGGGGCGATGATGTTTTTGGAATGAAAGTTGTACCGTAAAATTAAGTTAAAATATAAGAAACCATTAGAAAAGGATCATATTTTACACACGTCAACAAAAAGTGACGCCCGTCAGGCTCAACAACACCCCAAGCTCCTAAAACAGAGGGAAACAGCACCACGAGCACCTCCTGACGAGGCCCGATTACTTTTTGTGGCCTCAAAGAAAAAGAAACTGAGGATGATGCAGGAAAAAATAAAACAAGAGAAGAACCAGAAATTATAAATGAAACCATGTGAGTGACACAACCTGCAGTACCTCTAATGACCACCGGTGGCAGGTAAGCAAGACAGTCGCTACCAGCTCGCAGGTTCAAGCTTTTGTACTTAAACTTCATCCATATTTCTATAAACCATTCATATTTATTTATGGTCATTAAATCATGAACATATTTTATATATATATAGTAAGTAGTTAAACATCTCTCATTTATTCAAGTATCTTTGCAACATAAATATATTATATGCATATATGGTTATACTGCTGTGTAGCAGCTGTGCGACATTGTCAGTATTGTGTGTTGTTGTTATTCTGTTGCATGAACTACGGTGGCCCTGAGAGGCCAAACAGACTGCAACAAACACCAGCAATAAGAAAAACACTGCAAAAGCACACAAAACACAACGGAAATAGAAAAAACTGATTTCCAAAAGCACAGGGGAAGTGTTTCTGGGGAGACAATAACCCGACGGACCAGTTGCAGGGACCCAAAACATGGTAGGCGTGTTTTATCATCATTCATATAATACTGATGACGGATTGTTAGGCTAATAGTTAGGCTAACACACTTACCTCTCATCTTTTCTTTCCTCACAAAACCACTTCTGTTCAGCGTCTCCCAGCACAGTTCTTAGCATATTTTGCTTCCTGCAACTGGTCTGCAACTTTTTTCTATTCCCGTTGTGTTTTGTGTGTTTTTGCAGCGTTTTTCTTTTTGCTGGTGTTTTCTTAAGTTGCAGTGCGTTTGGCCTCTCAGGGCCACTGTAATGAACACACTGAAAGCAAAGAAATAACTGCAGCCCAGTTCCTTGTATGTGTGAACATAACTGGTCAATAAAGCTGATTCTGACAAAACTGTCACATTAAATCAAACAAGAAGCACAATCAGAAGAAACAATTTTAACAACAGCACTGGGAGAGTTTCCTGCTGCATGTCCTGCATCACATCATCACACAGCATGGACACGAGAAAAAACAAAGTGTCAAAACTCTTCCAAAACAAAGAAGAAAATATCTGAGGGGAAATTTCCCTTCAAAGCAACAATCATAATGGAAACAAAATCTGGGGCCAAAGAAAGACACGGGTGAGTAAATCTGGAAGGTAAATGTGTCAGAAATCAGCATGTGAGTAAAAGCGTGAGTCATCGGTGTCTCCCCTTCACCTCCCTCAGCTCTTCACGCTTCATCGTTCAGACTGAGCAACTTTCCACAAGAACACTTCTGCAAAATCAGCTGAAGGAGCAGCCCTCTGTGTTTCTGTTAAACTGCCTTTCACCACAGGCCAGCTCGCTTTGAAGGACTCGCGCTGTGTATTTATGAAAGCAAAAACAAGACTTTCACTGCACTCGGAGTGGGAAGATGGTCTCAGAATTGCTTTTGTCTGGAAGTTCCCACTTTCAGAACCATTAGACAAAAAGGCGTAAAAACGACTGCGGTTAAAAGGTTTGCGCAAATAAACATCAGAGAGGCGTGAGCGCGCAGGCCGGGTTACTCTGACCGACGCCACAACATCTGTTTATGAGCATTTCAAATCTGCGCGTTAAAAATAAACCGAGCGGAATCCCCGAACATTCAAAGAAAGTATTTTCATAAAATTGTGCTGAAGAACTTTTTTACTTAGCGGGAATGTTCGTGCATGCAGCAGAGCAGCAACGCCGCAGTGATGCTGCATGTGAGGCGTGTTCAGCATCCACGCTCCCTGAGCTCTGACTGATCCTGTGGGCTTCACAGCATTTCTGTCGTATTAATAGTGCCCACTGATACAGTGAAGAAGAGTTTCCATTGATGTTCATCATGTTTTGTGTCGTCATATGCAGCTATATGATCAACAAAGATGATTTTGCTGGATTAGCAGAGACGGGAGCTTCATGATCCGGGCTTTCCCTTCTGGAATCATAACAGGAATAATAAACTGATGCCACAGTGAACATGGACAGCTCTGGACTCGCTCGCTCACTACAAACCAGAGCAGTCTGCAGATGTGCTTTAGTAATGCTTCCAGGATCGCTGGGGCTAATGGCCGAATGAAGTTCAAGGACTCACAATGAGGCAGGAGGGAAAGGAGGGAGTCCTAAACTTCTTTGGAGCATCCATACACAGTTTTGTGTCTGTGCCACTCCTGAGTTCAGAGCCGGTCCAGTTCTTGTTTTTCTTTGGGAGGAGCAGCCATAAGCAGCAGGACTGGAGTCTGTCCCAAAGCTCAGTGACCATCATTCACACTCTCCAAGGTCCATCTTCAGAATAATTTATCATCACTTCTGCAGCTGCCTGATGGAGCAGCCAGGCTCTCAGCTGCACATCAGGATGTTTTCAGTCCAGCTGAAGGTCTTTCAGAAAACACTGTGAGAGGGAACTTTTGGACTATGTTACCGAAACCTTAATCTGGAGTTTCAGCTGTATTTCCATGCACTGTGCACAGTAGATGGAATGATCCACTTTACTCTGGTGTGAAAAGTGAAAAAGAAACTGAAAGGCACATTTCAGTAAACAGCAGCAGCTCAGTTATCTGGAAGGCAGTAACCTAAAAATACACCCTTGTTTCCTGAGCTTCAAACACACCACCTTGTGTTTTTCTGAGAAGCTTCACCTGCTGTGGTTTCTTACATCAGCTCAGGTTATTTATTGACTTCTAGTCTCTCTTGAGACGACTGACAGCAGCCATTCGTCTTCAAGCTGACAGAGATGGTGACACTGTGCACGGCCACGTCTCGTACAGCCGTCCCTTCATCCCAGAACCAGAGAAAACACAGATCCCAGAACAATAAATGTTAATGGGCTCCAACAATGCACCTGCTGATATACATGTAAAGAGGACCATTAAACTAATGAGTCAGAACAGTCGGCTTGGAGCTGACGGCCACAATAGGGAAGTCGGAGACGGCCCAGTCTGGCTGCTAAATGTGGAACAGCTTCACTGCTGCACAAAATGCAGTATTTTTACATTAATGTGTCACTGTGACTAAACTACATGTTTATTCTTGGGGCAGGATTTGCTGACCTAGCAAAGTGGGAAAAAAACTCGAGCGATTCAGCCCAAACCAAACTCCGTGATAATGAAGACGGAAAAATAACTAAATATAAGGACACTGACTGAAACTCGGAGTAAAAATAACAGCACCACAGAACATGAGCCCCAGCCTCCAGCTCCAACTTCTGAGGTGGACATTTTTTGTTTTGTGGCTGCAAAGGCAAATAAAGACAAAGAACCTTGAAGCTTCAACGCCACAAAACCAAACAGAGAACCATCGGGCTGCCAAGCTTCAGTTTAACCAACGCAGGCGGCTGTAGCTGCTAACTGCACCCCTGAACTGGACACGCGTTTGTGCTGTTGGAGATTTTAATGAGCCATGTGACCAATAATATGGCTGCTGTGAGTTTAATGGGAATAACAGGCCGGCCAAGACGTCTGAGCTCCAGCTTCTCTGAGTGAAATTCAATTTTTTATTAATTTAATTACCGTCTTTATAGTCAGTGCTAACAATGCTAATGAGCGTTAGCATGCTTTCAGCTCAGTTGGCCAAAATGTTCAGGTTGAGGCCCAAAATCAATGAGTGATGCCGCAGTAATCACGTCCATCTTTTGTATACAGTACGTGCAAAAACGATTTTATTATTGCGATCTTTTCCTGTGAAGCTCATCGGTTTTGTAGACCTCGCTGCTCTGGACCCACAAAAGTACAGGAACAAAGGAGGGATGCAGGTGTTTGGGAGATTTAATGAAAACCACTTCATGCAGCAGAGCTTTGAATCCTGTTCACAGTGTTACTGGTGTGTTTTGCAGGAGGCACTGGTGAACTGTGGGCCAGTAACAGTTAGCTGTAAATTGTGAGTCAGGACGTTAAGATGAAAAGAAAACAGTCGTGTTAGTGTTTGCAGTATCTTATCACACAGCTGCCGTCTGGTTAACCCACAAAACTAAAAGTAACACTCCCCACCTGACAGATCGAACTGCTGAGCTGATAAGCCTTCACGTGTCCCCTGTTTACCCACGATGCCGTGCGGTTTTATCACTCAAACGATGGAGCGGTTTCCTTTTTCACTCCAACATCAATCCCACCGACCTGCAGGAAGGAACTCCTAACACGGGCAGCAGGTGTGCTGTGTCACAGTGAAGTTTAATGAATGCACACGAGCGGTTTCAGGGACAGAGATGGTTGTTGAATAAAATAAGTTCCTCGAGTAGAAAGCTCACGTTCCTCATGTTGTTGGAAATAGATTGTTCGAGTTCTCTTACATGGAAAAACCAGAACATCACTTCCTTATTTCCTCACTTCAGCCCTTCCTTAATAACTAGAAGGATGCACATCGGGATCCAAAAATAATTTGTTCATAGAAATGAATCAAATCAGAATCCAGCGATAGTGACACCTCACAAGAACAACGTCCTGGGTTTGGATCGTTCAGCCTGTTTGCAGGTTCTCTCCAGGTTCTCTCCAGGTTCTCTCTGGGTTCTCCGGCCTCTATAGTCCAAAGATAAGTATGATTGGTTAACAGGTGTTTCCAATCTGGCTGCAGGTGTGAATCATTTTGCCTTTGGTTTTAACCCTGCAACCACCGGTCCAGGTGTACGTTACCTTTTATTAACAGACAAATACAGGTTACATGTTACAAAGGAGCCAAATCAACAGTAAGTGTTTGCATCCTGTTAAAGCAGAGTGCTAGCGTGGCTCCTTCACAGCTCCACGCTGTATAAAATCATTCACACACAGTGTTTTGAAGCAGGTGATCACCATTTGCCTGTTTTGTCCAGTACAACTTCTGGCCCAGGTGTTATGAAGTATCTGACTAGATTTTTCCACTTCACTCATTTAAAACACTAAATTTCCGCCGCTTATCATTTTTATTTTTCACGCCTCCACTGACATTACAAGCGTGCCTTACCTTTTCTGTGTTGCTTTCGTGTGGTTTGGCTCTTCCCGCGGTTCGTGCGGATCCTGATATTGATGCTGTTTTGCATGTTTTTTGCAAAAATGGAGATTTTCCAACAAAAGAGCAAAAAACCGAAGCGTGAAGAGTCTGAAGTTGCTTCTTTAATTTTTTATTTTTATTGATTATGTGGATCATGAGAGCTAAAAAGAAAAGGTTGGATATGATTATTGATGATGTATCTGGTTTCTTAGATTCTACACGTTTTTAAAATGCCTAAAATCATCACATTCCTGTAATAAAGATGAAGAGCAGCGCTGATGGAGACTGCAGCGACTCCACAGCAGTGGGAGCTGCTCCACCTGCGTGAGCGTTTTATTATCTGTGAGGCTGATAATACAAACCACTCTCGGGCTTATTTTTAACTGCCACAGCTGAAGGAAATCGTGCCTGATGTGATAATAATAGTTGACCTAAAAGGAGTCAGGAAAGGGAAATATCCCCGAGGTTTGACTTTATCTCAGTGGAAAGTGAGTTACAGCCTCCATCTGCCCCTGCAGGCCGCCGTGAACTGATCAGAGATTTCTTTTTCCATTTTAACTGTCATGAAGTTATTTTACAGGAAGTGACCACGATCTTCTGTCCCTGCACGGGGAACCGGTCTGCAGCGTCGGGTCCAGGTTCTGTCGCCCCTGAACGCACAGATCAGTCATCTGGTTTACTGCAGTACACGTGCTGCATTGTTTCTATAGCTTGATGTTGTCATCTTTAAATTAAGCAGTAGTGGGTGTCTCCCACCTGACTCCCTCAGAGTCAGCTGACTGGTTGACGTGTGTCCCGTGGTTCTGGCGGTTAGAGGCCACACAGAAACATTAACGAGAGTTTGGTTGTTTCATGTGTCAGAGCACTTGTTGATCCCTTCAGCAGGACATGGGCGTGCTCTCTCCTCCTTCTACAAACGCTTCATAAAAAGTGTCTTTGATCTGCGATGAGACACATCAAACACGCAGGAAGTCTTTCTTTCTGAAACACACACACGCTCACAACCCACGCACTTTATCTAATCTTTACACTCTCACTATAAAGATAAGATTTCATTCAAATATCTCAGTCAAGATAACATGCATTCCTCTCCCGCCCACGTCCCTCTCTGAACACATTAGCAGCAGTCTGAAATCCAGTGAGGCGTGGAAGTGCCCCCTACAGGCTGCACTGCTCATTACTGTAGCTGTAAACGACTCGTGATTAAACAGAATCAGGTCGAGCGGTTTGGAGACAAAGTTAGAGACACACTGAGACGGTTTGACATGTGCAGAGCAGGGACCGAGGATACACCGGACACAGGATGATGAAGATGGAGCTGCCAGCAGATACAGGCGCAAATATCAATAGTAGCAGTCCAGATACTGGTATCAGATCAATACCAGCACAAGAAGTTTCTTTCTTCTCAGTTCAGTATGGAGCCCACTGATTTATGTTAAACCTTTTTTCTTTTTAATGACACAAAAACCTCAAACAAGCACTGTGGAAAACATCTGACCCTTTTTGTGTCGACTGTCACGTCTGTTTTATTTAAAGCCTATGTCACATTCAGACTACAGCAGCTGATCCAAAGTGCTTTACAGACACATTTGCATAAAAAACACATTTCCCAAAAATCCAGCCTCAATATCAGAAATTACAAATTGGTCATGATTCAGCCCAGACATCCCGACACGCTGCTCTCCCACATACGCCGCCTTCATAGGGTCAAAGTATTGGTTTGGTCCCTGTGTTACTTGGTATCAGCTGGCAAACAGCTGGAGAAGACAAAGACCTCAGAGGAGGGTCACAGAGGGGTGGTGCAGCAGAGGAGGAGGTGTGTGTGTGTGTGTGTGTGTGTGTGTGTGTGTGTGTGTGTGTGTGTGCGCGTGTGTGTGTGCATGTGTGTGTGTGTGTGTGTGTGTGTGTGTGTGTGTGTGTGTGTGTGTGTGTGTGCAGAATGTTTACAAACCACGTCATCATTTTGTGGTCATTGTGGTTTGATATGACAAAAACATGTGGCTGGTTTGTTTTCTTGTGTGATTAAAATGTGTCAGTGTTGTTATGTTGCTCTACAAAACAGGTGTGTTGTGCTGACGGAGTTCTTCACCTCCTTTTAGCTGATCCTGTGCTCCTGCTCGCTCCCAGTGAAGAGCCTCTGCCATCTCCAGCTCGGCCGCCTCCAAACCGTCAGAGCAGGTCTCACTAACGTCATATAAACCTTCTCTTTTACTCTTGTTGCTGTCCTACTGCCACACGTCCCCCTTACACTCATCTCCACCTGCTCCACCCTGCCTGCACCCTCTTCTTCACCTCTCTGTCCATTGCTTTGAATATTTGACCCCAGGAATTTAAACTCATCCACCTTTACTAGCTCTGATCCTTACAGCTTCACCGTTGCACTCGTCTCCCTCTCATTGACACACATCTTACGTCTGCTGTCTGTAAAAGAAAGGAAGAGAGCTCCTTTTCCATCAGGAGACCAGCTATCAAACAGATGGACAGACACCAGAGGAGGACACAGAGACTGGGGAACCAGCTGAGAAGTTTTAATCTATGAAACCAGCCTGAGAATTCTAAAAAACCAAAGTCATGTAATAACTATACGGCGCCAACTGGCAGTCCACAGTATAACTCCTCCTAACTCCTCCTCAACATCCCACAACAGTTCCATAAACGGAGCTTTTATATTTGGTTTGAAATCATAACATTTGAACACATATATACATACAGATATAACATCTGTGTTTAGTGTAAAGCTGCTGCTGGGATTTTATTTCTAACACCGAGCAGTTGGGACTTCTGCACCCTGCGGGGAAAAGAGCGGAACCAAAGTCCGACAGTATCACCGTCGGAACCTCAGAGTGTGACATCTGCCGGATGTAAACAATGAAAGCGTTAGCATCTAGCGTTAGCTCGAAGACCTGAGAACTAAAAACAGGAAAATGTTTCCGTGTTTGTATCTCTGATGGAATATTTCAGCTGTTGAAGTAGAAATGTCCTCTCCTGAGTGTGCGACAGAGTTTAAGAAGGAGAGGATAACGGAAACCGCAGAGGGAGAGCTGGATGAGCGCAGACTGCTGGACATCACCTGGAAACCCGACATAAAGCCGCACAGCACAGGTGAGTCTCACATGAAGCTGACTCATTCTCATCACAGCTCTGCGTTGGATTAAAGTCCAGGAAAACAGATACAAAAGCCATGAGCTCATCTCACAGAGGTGACGACACTGTCAGGGGAAAGTGATGTCAGCTGGACAAAGACAGCCGTGACAGCATGAATGTTTTTAGCAGTCTGTCTGATGTCATTCATTGTTGTTTGTCTGTGTGACGCGTGTTTATGTTTGCTTCAGTCAGGATCTGTTCAGTCAGAGAAACAGTCCCTGTGAGCCGGAACTTAAATTTCAGCTCTGCGGCTTTATTCGTTTATTATTGTCCACGACTGTCCGCGTACACATGCGCAGTCAGAGCTCGATGGAGCGGAACAGGAACACGTGATGTTTTCATACAGCATGGAAATGTTATTGGAAGGAGGAGGCGGGTTACAAAGCAGCTTGCAGAGAAAGCAGCAAACCTTTACCATTTAAAGGCTTCAGTTCTGGCTCGTTGCAGCTGAAGTCATCACATGTTTAGAACAGTTTCTGCTCAACCATCTCGCTGCCTTAAAAACGTTTGATACGAAGTTTGAACACCGAAAATAATTACTGGAAAATCTTTATTTTTGGTTTTGTTTTGTTTTTCCACCCACTGTCAGGCCCTTTGTCCACACAAACATGAATATTCCGCTCACACTGGTGTGGTTCACAGCCAAGTGTGAAGCCACGTCGCTCAGGTCGCGGCTCTCGGCGTGCAGCGCCCTCTCCTGGTCAGGGAGCCACAGCATTTTCTCAATCGAGACCTGCTCTATTTTATTTTGCTTCTTTGTTTTTTCTGTGTAACTGAAATCTGTTCTTTTGTCTAATTTTGAGACATTTAGCTTTGTCGTATTTTTTCCAGTTATTACTGTTACTCGTTGCCTTCTACAACAAAGACATTTTCCATCGTTTATTCGAAGTGTTAGTACATAAAATAAGAAATTGCTTTTATAATTATTTTAGATTAATTTATTACATTTTTAAAAATATTGTTGTGCCTCCAGACGTCTCACAGCAGCATGTCTGTAAGGAGGAGGAGGAGGTTCTCCCTGAGCAGCAGCTCTGTGACCAGGAGAGGAGCTCCAGTGTGGGCCAGGAGGAACCAGAAGCTCCACAGATTAAAGAGGAACAGGAGGAACTGTGCAGCAGTCAGCAGGGAGAGCAGCTGGGATTGGAGGAGGAGACAGATACCTTCACACTGGTTTTGGAAAAAAATACCATGCAGTGTGAGGGAGACATCAGACATCAGTGCAGACCGTTGGATGTCATCTGGAAACCTGAAATCAAGTTACACAGAATAGGTGTGTGAAGCTGAGGTGGTCCTAATGAAGCGAGTGTGTCTTACATGTGTAGGAGCACAGGGTGAGGAGTACGAACTAAGGCTACGTCCACACGGCAGGTCTTAATGCTCAATTCCGATTTTTAAATCAAATCTGATTTTTCTGTCTGCTTGTTCAAACTACAAATAAAATGCGACAGCAAACGCGCTCTAGTGTGAACGCTCAAAGCAGCCGCATGCGCAAAAGAAGACGTCACACACAACGCGCTCTGTTTACACCCAGAGTAAACAGTATTGTTTGACTGATGGCCCTTAATATTACGTTTCCCAATTTTGCTTTAAGTCATAAAGTTGTTGTGTTATTTACATTTGGCCTAATAATGATCCTTATTGCTGTTTCAGAGGAGCGCTGCTTCAAAGGATAGCTGCAGATTTCTGTCACAATCTGCAGATTATACAGAACAAAGAAAATGTTCACGTTTCTCCAACGTTGTCTTCCCAACAGTTTCACTGGATGGACAGGAAGTGTTCACGATGTCTGTGTGATGCTTCTTCTGCCTCATAAACAACAGATTCTATCACGACAGTGAAAAAAATGTGTGATGATGATTTTATGACAACATAGAAAATTCATTTCTATCCTTACTGATGATCTGAGTCAAAGCAGGAATCAACTGTCACAAAGTGCCAGCAGCATCATTACAGTGTAACAATGGTGACACAGCTTTATCTGCAGTGATGCAGCACAATATCAGCAGAGGCTGTTTTCAATGGAAATATTTAAGTAAAAGTATAAAATAAGTGCATAAAGCTTCAGTTTCACAGTAACTAAAGTACCTTAACCTTTGTGACTCCACAGAGCTTCACTGTTGTCACACAATCAAACTGAAACTGATTTTCCAAGCAGATGTTGGGTCGAGCGAGCGCTCCAGCGACGCTCGGTGGAGCCGCTTCTTGCTGCTCTCTGCGGCATGTCTGCGCTTGTGGCCGATGTTGGGAAGGGAAGACAGGGAATGTAAATACAGGATGATATGTCTGTGTCACTGATATGGTGACAGTTATCACACCAAAACCTGTACCGATATTATTTAATGGTGCAGGCAAAGCTGCGTCGGCCTGTTCTAATAACAGACCTCAGTGTGAGGAGCTGAGACAGGACAAAGTAACCAGACTGTAAATAACAGGAAACACTTTCACATTAAAAATAAATAAGCCAGTGATGGAAACACGCGTTCTATGTTTTTAGCCTAATGTTTGGGTCTCTGTACACTGAGGTGTCCAGTTTATCAGTACGTGCATCAGCAGACAGCTGAAGCCAGCGTCTCACTGCGCTAACAGCTGGCTCAAGTTAGCGCGTCTCTGATTTTAACGTTTATGAAAAGATAAATGTTTTTATGATGTTACAAAACTCCTCAGGAAGTTGCAAGGAAGAATGATTCAAGGAGGTTAAATTAGGGCAAAACAAAATATTTTTATTAATACCTGGAAAAAAGACCCTAAACTACTCCATGTACAAAAGGGCTCTCCTCACCCTGAGCTGAAGGACTCTGTCAGCCTTCAGCAGCTGTTTCTCAGGTGCATCCAAATAATCTGACATTTCATCTCTAATCACAATTAGATTCTAGAATATTTTTACTTTTCCTGTAATCACACTACAAACCTTTCTGTGTCCCTCCAGACGTCTCACAGCAGTACGTCTGTAAAGAGGAGGAGGAGGAGGTTCTCCCTGAGCAGCAGCTCTGTGACCAGGAGAGGAGCTCCAGTGTGGAGCAGGAGGAACCAGAACCTCCACAGATTAAAGAGGAGCAGGAGGAACTGTGCAGCAGTCAGCAGGGAGAGCAGCTGGGACTGAAGGAGGAGACGGATACCTTCATGGTGACTCTTACTTACGGTGAAAGCGACCACAGTGAATCAGAACCAATCAGTGAGCAGCTCCTCTCTCACAGCTCTCAAGAAACTGAGAGCCGAGATCGGGAAGGGAGCGGGAATGTTGAGTCAGGAAAGAGTATCAAGCTAAGAGGGAAGAAACAGTTCAGAAACAGAGGTCACAGTGATGTGGATAACTGCAACACTGTTGCAGGTAAAAAGCCAGTAAAATGCGCTTTCTGCGGAAAGGTTTTCAAACACAAGTCGCAGATGGAGCGACATCACAGGATCCACACGGGCGAGAGGCCGTACTCCTGCACAACGTGTGGGAAAGGGTTCAGCCAAAGCAGCAATCTGACCGTCCACATGAGAACGCACACCGGCGAGAAGCCGTACTCCTGCAAAACTTGCGGGAAACATTTCACCTGCAGCTACAGTTTGTTGGTCCACATGAGAATCCACACAGGTGAGAAGCCGTATTCCTGCGAGGCGTGCGGGAAGCATTTCAACAGTAGCTTCAACCTCAAAGTCCACACGAACACCCACGCGGGCGAGAGGCCGTATTCCTGCAAACTGTGCGAGAAAACCTTCAGTCAGCCGAGTAACCTGAACGTCCACATGAGAACTCACACAGGTGAGAAGCCGTGCCTTTGCAACACCTGTGGGAAAAGATTCACAGACTTATCGGCGCTGAAAAACCACATGACCGTCCACACAGGGGAGAAACTTTATACCTGCCAAACCTGTGGGAAAAGTCTCAGCTCTAGGAAAGGCCTGATGGTCCACATAAGAACCCACACAGGTGAGAGGCCGTACGTCTGCAACACCTGCGGGAAAAGGTTTACCGAACTGACGGCGCTGAAGAAGCACGTGATGATCCACACGGGCGAGAAGCCGTACATCTGTAACACCTGTGGAAAAGGTTTCATCCAGAACATCCATTTGCTGTATCACATGCGGACACACACAGGTGAGAAGCCTTACTCCTGCAGCACCTGCGAGAAACGATTTAAAGACCCATCCAAGCTGAAAATTCACACAAGGACTCACAGAGGTCGGAAACAAAGCCCGGAAGCACCTGTGGGGGAGAATTACCCGGCAGACCAGGCCCGATAAACGTCTGGATTTAAACATCTGTTTGTGATGTGTGAGCTCGCCGTCACACAGAGAGCATCGGAAACTGTACAGCAGGCGTGTGTGAGATATCCCACAGTAAGGCTGCTGTGAGCCTCTGTTATTCTGTTACCTGTGTTTATTCCACTGTTTAGGTTATTTTGCTGTGTACTGTAGCTTTGCCTGTTAGGAGTCACCACATTTCAGTCTCCGTCACCTGCATGTTCTTGGCTCCTCCCACCTGACAGGCCCACCTTTAACATTGTTGGGGTCGTTACTCCAAAAATCCAGTATGCTGTCTGCACGTCCTCGCTTATTTAAAAGTCCCTGAAGAAAGTCGCACTTTACATCATTGCTGCATTACTTAGAGACACCTGTGGTGCAAGCAGCGCTGTATCTGTATGTGATACCACACCTCCAGTTTCTCCACAGAGACACATTTCAGCTCCTGTCTCCGTCCATCAGCGCGCTCGGAGCAAACGGCCCACCTGCTGCTGACGTGACACCGCTGCTGCTCACTAATCTTCACTCTTCTTTCCCAGAACTTCTTCTGTGGTCACCTTTATTCCTTGGTGCTTCCTGCGGCTCTGCTCCATGTCATCAATATGCTTTATAAGTTTATTAGATCTCACCACAGCGTGCGGCCTGCAGTGAACGCTCAGCACTTAGAAGCCGTGGCATTCATGCAGAACGTCTTCATGTTTCCTGGGAACGTTTAAAATTTGAAGGTTTTTATAAGAGATTTGTTTCAGTGTTTGAGATCAGTGCATGACTTTAGCTGCAAGGAGTAAATGTCTGAATGTTTAATTCAAATATACAATTTAAACATTTTATTAAACTATTAAACTGTTTGGTGCAAGTGAAGTAATGTTTGTCGCTATAGTTACAGCATTCTCCTCCCTCCACACGGAGCAAAATTAACGAGTTGTGTTTGAGAAAAAAAACTTTTAATCAGGAGCAGGTTCGACCATGACTGTAGATAACATGGACGACGCAACAGCTCCCCAGAAATGAAGCCAAAACGTCTCTATCGCCCCCTGGTGTCTGGCTGCAGTATAGGTCATAAACCCCGCCTACTCCATGTTAGCGGATGGGACTGGGGTCAGACTAAAATAGATTAATTCCCCTTAGATAATTTTTTTTCCAAAGTTTCTTTCTTTTGTTTTCAATAGTTCTCATCACGCTGATTGATGTCCGAGGGGTCTCCTTTCCCATGAGTTTGATTCTAATTCCTACCGCCATTGTGTTAAATTGGGGTGAAACATCATCATAACAGCTTTGACTGACAGCTGCAGTCACGGAGAAACTTGCGTATCTCTGTTCGCGAATAGCAGATAGAGCGTAGGCTCTGCGAGGAGGGCCAGAGTTTACGCTACGAAAACACGACCCAGTGTTTTAACCTGACAGCCTGAGGTGTTCTTCAGTAAACTGGACTACCCGACAGAAGGACCCGAGGCCCTGCTGCACCTTTTCGGTAAGTTAAACGTGTTTGTAAGCTAATGCGTAACTACTGTCCTTAGCTCGGTCCTGAGACCTAGCTAAGATGAGCACTCGGCTGTCAGGGTTCGTTTAGCTAATCTGTGCAGGTGAATGAATTTACCCTGACTAAAGAAATCAAGCTGCTCAGTCACTAATTATCATTACTATACTTTTATTACAAGTATTATACTGTAAAAGCAACAGGCTGCATCCTGCTACAGCTCCTGTGCAGAGCTGAATATTAAATATGTGCAAACAACAGCATGTTTTCAGTCTCTTGCCACATCTGTAAAGACAGTAACAATTTTTTAAAAGCTTGTACTTCAGTAGCTCCTCATTACTCAGGAACTATGGATTAAAGTACTGTAGTGTACTGTAATACTGAAAAAATGTAAGAGAAGAGCTTCAGATCCTGAGTGTGTGAGGACAGAAGAATCAGCTTTATTTCAATTTTGAGAGATAAACTTTATATCTGAGTTGGATGGTTCTGTTGTCTTTGTGATTACAGGAGCTGCCCTCAGATTCAGACCTCAGCACCACCAGTGACAGCAGACAGATCATCCAACATGTTCACGTGTTAACTGCAAAATGAACTGATGGAAACAGTGCAAAGGTTAAAGTACCACACTGTTTTATTGATAAAGTTAAAGACAAAAAAACAAAAGGATTACTCACCCCTGTAACTGTGTCACTGTATATCAGCATTAACAGGACCTCAGTTTGGTGTTTCAGAGAGCTGCTGATCTCAGACCTGCACAGCTTCTGTTTTAAACACTTCATGTACTCAGCTGCATGAAGAGCACGTTTGAGTTTCTCTGACACAATTAAATAAAACCTGATGAAGGTCAAAGGTCGTCACTTGTATGTTGAACTACAAACTTGTGATCTGGAATTCTTTCAGTGTTTTGCAGATAGTGTTATTTACCATAAAGTGATTCAGAGAGGATCATGTGTTTTTAAATATACAACTTTCTACAGGACTGAATATAATATCTTTATGTAAAAGTCCGGAGCCTCTGGGGAGTATCTGAGTATTTATAACATTACACAAACCAAAGGTCCCCATCACAGTGTTCATGAATCTATGAATCATGTATCTATGAAGCGCCTTGAGGCGACTTATGTTGTGATTTGGCGCTATATGAATAAAATTGAATTGAATTGAATGAAATGCTGGGTTTATCCATCTCGTGGGGCGGGCCTACGGAGGAGTGCTGAAGATTTCCCTGTGAGGGAGCTGCTGGTGAAGATCAGCAGCAGCCGTTCTTCTCTGCGTGAGTAGCTTAATGTTGTTCGTGTGTAATTTACGTTGAGTAGGCTAACCACGTTATTACATTAATGCATGTAAGGTGAACTAGCAAACACCGTGGTAGTTACATGCAGCTGTTTTCTTGTTTGATGGCAGATACTCCCTTCACCCTGCCCAAAAAGGCTAAAATGACCAAAGAAGAAGAGGGAAACAGCTAAACATGAGAGCTCTCATGTTTAACACACACTTTATCCATAAACAGAGGTTTTTGGATAAAGTGTGTGGTTTTTTTTCCATTGTTTAAGCACTGCTTCCAGCCAAGAGTGATGCCATATATCCCCTATAGCTGCAGAAAAGGCTAACATTGTTATCTTTTTACAAAAAAACCAGCTGAACATGAGGTTTTTGGACCAATTTTGTGTTCTCCATTCTTTAAGCACCGGTTTGAGCACCGTTTAAGCACCGGCACCGTTTCAAAAGTACCGGTTTGGTACTGGTATCAGATAAAACCTAAACGATACCCATCCCTAGTAAAAACCAAGGAGGAACCTACCCGGGGGATTAATAAAGTTTTATTTTATCTAATTTACTCTAATAACTTTAATCTCAGCCAAACCGGTTTACTCACGAATAAATAAAACACTGAAAAAAGCCCAACAATAACATTTTTAGGTTGTCTAAGTGACTTATATATTACGTTTAACCTGAGTAGCGAAAGTCCACGGTGATCTGAAAATGATGTGCCGGGAGTTGTGCCGTTCTCGAGCTCTCGGCTCGCTATCGAGCTGGTGGGTAACAGACGTCTCCGAAAACGTCGAAGCACTTATGCAAATATGCGAAATCTTGATAAACCGAGCAGATATTTCAAGTTTACACGCCCACGTTCTCGCCTGAAAATATGTTAAAAGTTTATTTTGTTACCCAGAAAGATTAGTATGAGTAATTTTAAAACTTAGTAGAGGCCGCCATTGTTGGAAACTGGAGTTTGGCTGGGCTGCGCTATGAATTCTGGGATATGGTGGGCCACGAAGGACACACCCGACCCATCCTTCAAATTTGGGGAAAAGGAGGACGCATTTGTCGGCTGCATTCGGAGGAATGCAGCCTTCGGCACGTCGCTGTGAAGTAATCTGTCTACAAATGCGTCCTCAGGAGGACGCAGCCCATGAATTTGGACACGAGCTTTTGGCTTCATTTTTGCACAATGGGAGGAGGCGGTGTCGCGTCGTCCATCTTTTATACAGTCATTGGTCCCGACTTTAGAAGGACGTCGTCATCCAGCGAACACAAAGGTCAAACCTGCTGCTTAGTGCGCCCCCCCTGTGGTCTGATGAGTGACGCTGAAACCTTTGATTAGTTAACTGCTGTGTGGACGCTCCCACTCAGGACTTGATGATGACATGAGAGACAGACGCATCATTCTTAAAAATGTAAAAAGTTTATTTTGCCAACACAGACATCATTTCAAACACTTAATGCCATACAGTCCCTGAAACGGCAGCGCTAACATACAAAGCAAAACAAGAAGCTCAAAGTTTCCAGTCAGCCGGCCCAAAGTAAAGTCCTCCTCGGTTTCCCTCGTACCTCATCCTCCTCATCATCATCATCACAGTGGTTCTTTGGTTGGCCGATACCCGCTCTCAGCCCCTCCCCTCCCCCCGACAGTTTTGTGTTAGAGGATTTCAAACCTCAACAATGTTTCAGTCTAAGCTTAACAAATGAAAGATAAATTGAGCTGAGTGTAAAGAACATACATGAAACCACAGAGAACTATTTGAAACGGTGTGTTTGGTTAAACCAGGGGACCAAATGAGGAATTAAAGCTTTTCCACCAAAGAAACTTCAACGTACCATCAAATAATTAGAACAACTCAGCACAGTCATAAAACAAGAAAACGAGAACACTGAAAAGGCCTCAGATTTACCATCAGGCTGAAACATCTCAGCTCGATGAAACTCTTCTGTAATGTTTGAGATGGCTAAACCAGTTTTGGCTGTGACGTTTTGCACCGCTGACCTCACCTCACTGCAGACATCAACAAACTACATTTCATTAAAGTTAAGAAATAAAAGTGTGAGTTGTGCAGAGCAGGACTCCACACACGGCCGTGGTGACGGGTTGGTTTTCCTGCCTGTTGGTTTGGTTTGATAAAGATTTTGGAAACAACAGCAGCAGCGGTTCAAGACCCTAAAAACATACTAATGCTCATTTTATAAATGTGAGGGGGAAAAACATTCTCAGAAGAGGACAATAAAATCTGCCTCTCCAGGAGTTTCAGATGGTTTCCATAATGTTTGGATCTTGTTCCGCTGGTGTGAGAGGACTGGTGGAGAAAATAGATCCTCAAAATAACCACAGAGGGTTTTTTTTTTCTTTGAGGAACGACAGCCGAGGAGTTCGATCAGATAAAAGCTGTCTTGGGTTCTTAAAAAAAATTGTGATGGAAAAGAGGCCAAAGTGGTGATTGAACCACCAAAACACTTAAACAGATGGACGCTGACTGATCTGTGCTGCTTTGAAGGCGACCGACTCGCATTCACGTCACTGAGCGTTACAGACGACCTGCTGAGCGCTCGCTCCGCAGGCTTGGAGATTTTAGTCGTGTGGTCGACTTTTTTAAGCCCTCTGACATCAAACTGCTGCGACCTCACTTTTGATTGTTTCTGTTTTATGAATGAGACCCAATCAGCTGCAGGCAGACCTCCAGGTTTTCCATGCGTCTGAAATTTTACCCACATGGCTGTCCATCATCATCATCATCGCCACTGGTGAACTTTCCTGTTTACTTCTGTTTCCTGCATTTACAACGTGAAGTCTAAAAGGCCAGAGTGACACTCTGTTCACTGGCTTTTCTTACTTTCCTAGCTTCTTTGTAAACTTTGCTAGTGACAGAGGTTTGGATGCGACATCATCATCAGGATGCTTTTAGGCTGGAACAAACACCTCCACCAGAGGGCGCCGATATGTTTTCTGCATGTGTGACTTTCTGTAAATTTGCAATAACCAGCAAAAGAGATTTAAGACATTAAGTCAGCTGTACTACTGCTAATGCCCACCAGGTGGCCTGTAAACCACACATGACGTGAATGCGAGTCGAGTTCATATTTAACCAATTGTTCTTGGTTTATGTCCTTTTTTCCCTTTTTTTAAAAAAAATTCTTAACAACAAAAACAGCTTTTTTTCAAAATGACAGTTTAAAACAATAATCACAGAAATATTAGATAAAGGTTTGTTCAGTAGTTCTTTTGAAATTCGGACCAAACACTGTGACCTCCCTGCAGCCTTCCAGTTTCATGTCGGGTTAATTTTGCTGCAGCATGTTTTTGATCTGCTTGGAGGTAGTCTCATCGTTCAGATGTTTGGTCGTGTACCTGCAGGGGTGAAAGGGTGGAGCTCGTTTAAAGCCTGTTTGGCTGTGCTGGTGGTTTCGATGTGTTTGTGCGGCGAGTACACACCTGAGAGCGTTCAGTAAACCCTCCACGCTGCTGGGCGGCTGCTCCTTCAGCACTCGGATGCACCCTTTCATCTGAAAAGCACCAAAAACCAAACGTTGATTGATCCCTGCAGACACAGGCTGAGGTTTCATGCTCAGCAGATTCGTGGGAAACGACAACGGGGGTGATTTTCTTAAACTGTGAGGAGATCATTGCAGAAGTGTGCAGGGTTATTTGTAAAATTTAAAAAAGTTATGTGTGCTAACTTACATCTATATTGGAGGTCTTAACGAAGGCTCCAGCTGGGTGAACGTGGTCGTACAGGATGATGACGCCGACCATCACGCGGAGGCAGAATAACACGGTCTCCTCGCTCGCAAAGCGACTGCGATACTCCCTGCGCACAAACACACACAGTCATGAATCTGCTTCATGACAGAGAAACGGTGATCGTGGTGTGTTCAGGGACACGTCAGGACTTACGGTGTGTCCAGCATCACTTTACACACGCTGGCCATCGTGCTCAGGCAGTCTGTCGTGTTTTCGATCGGCACCTCCGGATGCTGAGCAACAAAAATCAGAATCAGTTTATCAAACTGTGTTTTCACAGTCGGTGCTGAGGCTGCCCTCTGCTGGTGGGTTATAAAAACAAAAACCAGCATACAGTTCTGTGTATTAAAAAAACTGCAAATAAAAAAGTCCTGAAGTACACAGACTGAATCTCATACTGAGCCTCTGCAGCTTTATTCTTCTGTTTTAGCTCCTCAGCCTTTAAGCCAGCTTTCACCTGATTGGCCGGCTGTTTGAACTGTTGTAGGTGGGTGGAGGCCTCAGTATGCACTCTCACCATATGACATCATGCAGATGAACTGTGTTGGGAGCAGTTTGCAGCTCGTACACAGACCTCGTTATTAGAGACTGAGATCATGTGTAATGTGAGCATCCAGGAACAGGAGACTCAGACAGGAAGTAGAGAAAAGTTCCCTCAGGTAACATTTCAGGGCGGTACTGAAGGATGTAAAAAACCTCCAGCAGTGAAGACATAGAAACCCTGAATCAGAAGTGAAAGTGTGCAGGAACTTACATCTGAGACAAACTTCGACGTGGCGTCGCTTAGCGTCTTCAGCATCGGCGTGGCGCTGGCGTAAAACAGAGACATCCGATTGGCCAGCTCGTTGTTGACTTCACTGCCTGCTTCAGACTGAAAAATTGGCAGTTTGTAAGTTTATAAAGTGAATTTAAATCAATGTAGACGTGAGATTTGTAAGTTTGCAGAGACCTGTGAGGTGAAGCTTCTGTTCTCTGAGACATTTACAGCCTGGGCTGCAGCCATCTTTTATATACAGGCCGTCATTTTACAGCATTCATGTGGTTTTTTATTCTCGTTCAATCATTGCGACATATTTTAGATTTTCAGATGCATTTTGGAGCTGTTTGCTTACAGACAGGTTGTTGATTCGCATGCGGCTGATGGTGCGACGGTAGTAGCTGAAGTCATTCTGAATGGCGGGGTTGGTCATCTGGAGCAATCAGAAAAGGAGATGAAGAACATGAAGAGGAGGATGAGCAGTGAATAACAGAGACGAAGAGCAGAGGAGGAGGAGGGGGAGCGGACCTTGAGCTCGTCGAAGCGTAGCGTGAAGTGCAGGATGTGGGCGAACTGCCGGGCCAGAGCCTGCTTCTGCTCCAGGTGCTGAGTGGGAGTGGAGCTGGAGCTGGTGAGGACGTCCAGGAGACACTGCAGGCTGGTCTCTGTGGGACGCGGTAGAAAGCACCTCTTTGATCAGGCCGAACAGTGTGAACGTTAGCTGCTAACATCCCTGAAACGTTTCTGCATCTGTGTGTGTGTGTGTGTGTGCGTGCGTGTGTGCGTGCGTGTGTGTGTGCGTGCGTGTGTGCGTGCGTGCGTGTGTGTGTGCGTGAGTGTGTGTGTGTGTGCGTGCGTGCGTGCGTGCGTGAGTGTGTGTGTGCGTGCGTGAGTGTGTGTGTGTGTGTGTGTGTGGTTATGAAACCAAATACATACAGAGGAGCAGCACAAACAGAAAAAGGTTATTAAAGAAGGTTATGCTTCTTCCTGCTCCTTTTGAACATTGTTATTTATTTATGTTTGTTTTGTTTCTAATATTCAAACGTGCTGAAGCTGAAGCAGCCGTCTGTGGTTCTTACCGAGCTTCTGGGAGAACTCATAGAAGGTTTTGAGTTTTATAACCAGAGGAACGACAGCAGACCAGGCCTTCTCCTGCACGCCCTCCACACTGGGATTCTGGATCGCCTGCACACACACACACACACACACACACACACTGTTGTTATTGTTCTTTCCTGCACGTTTCTCTGCTTTTTCACGTTGGCTGTGACCCAATCAGCTGCTTCCTGTGTCACTGTTTGACAGGGAGCGGCTGTTTGCTGCAGTGATCGCCCTCTGGTGGACGGCTCTCGCCACTTCCTGCTGACGGCGTTTACATTTATGGCTCAGCGAGTGAAAAGCACGCTCGCACTGAAACATTTGTTCCTGTTTTCTCTCGGATCGCTGACAGCACAGTCTGGCTCATGAACGCAGAAACATTTTTCTTAATCATTACCTGAAATTACTCCGCGGCTTCCTTTGTGTGGTTTTCATTCCTTTTACTTTTTAAACTTTCATTCTCATACTACAGACAGTTTTACAAAGATGTAAACAATAAAAACTGAACCTCCTGAAGCGGCGTCTTCTCATTGCTTTGTTTATGACTGTTTCCTGAATCTGATCAAATTACTTTGATGTTTGTGGTCGCTTTCATCATGTGACCTGTACAGATCAATCTGCTTTATCAGAGGAAAGTCGAACTCAGAGTAGAGACCTCATCTTCCTCATAATCATCATATTTATAACTTGTATTCTCATAATTCAAATATCACAGATTCTCGGGCAGATCTGCGTCTGCCATCATCAAAGTTTGCTTTTATTGATCCTCCTCACACTGAAACATCTTTACACAGATCTGCATTTATCGACCTCTGTGACTCGTCACTGCATCCACCCTGTAAACAGTCGACTATCAAGGATGAAAATACCAAACTAAGACTGTTCACGATCTTTTTCCTGCTGGAAAGTTAAAGAGCTCCAGCAGAGGGTGCGTTTACGTCCCGACGTCAGCAACTTTTATTTTGGAACTTTGTTCATGGAAGACTGGATCTGATAAAAATCTCAAACCCAGACTGCAGCCCGAGTTTGTTTTTCCTCCTCTGTTGAAGCTTCGGTGACGAGAAACAAAAAGCTGGCGTGTCCACGGTGGCGTGAGGAACCGGAGCGCTCGAAGAGCGACCCGTACAGGCCAGCGGCGAAGCCGTAAACGCTTCATGGAGTCTGCACGCAGATTATTTTGGATGCATGTGAGATCACGGCGATATCCACAGGAAGTGGAAATCACACCAAATCTAAAAAGAGGTTTTGATGCCTGTGTGCTCCGAGCTCTCGCTCTTTCACCTGATATGCTTTTGCATCACGTTTCTTCTCACTGCTGGAAGTGAGAAATCTTTTTTCCTGCACGATAACAGGAAGAACACTGACGCCGTTTCCTGTGACATCACTCTCACGCACAGCGCTGTAATCATAACGGCCCGCGCACACGCATGTCTTCGTCTGTGTGCTCAGTCTCACCTGTCGTATCTCCTCTCCTGCCCCTTTGTACGACTGCAGGTCCTCCAGGATGACCTGAGCCTCCGTCAGTACCTGGTTCACCTTCTCCCACACGTCCGTCTCCGACTGTGAGGGCTGAGCGTCTGAAACACAAGATCAGGGTCAAAGGTCGAACTGTCTCAGGTGGACAGCTTATTTGAATGTTTCCTGACGTCACAGATCTGCACATGTGCGTCAGACTGTGGCGTTTAACCTGTTTACTAACCCAACCCGTTAACAAGAACTCGTTAATAAGATTTTTATGTGTAAAAACATGTAATAGGAACATTTTTGTTGAACTTTGGCCTGAAAACAAAAAGCAGCACGTTGTTAATGTTGGTGACCACAAACCCAGACGGGGCAGTGAAACGCTGCATCAGCAACAACGAGCTTTGATTCTGAAACACAGTCACACAAATCACTGAGCTTTTCTACACAGTCTGAATCCTTTCACTGAAGCCCCCCCACACCCACACCCACCCACCCGGTGACATAAAGAAACTCGAAAGCTTCATGTTGACAAAGACTTTCTGTATTTACTGTTTACTAAGTGAAAGGTGAGCTTAAAGAAAAGGTCTGAACAGCCTGACGTGAACACAGGTCTGTGTGTGTGTGTGTGTGTGTGTGTGTGTGTGTGTGTCTCACTCTCAAAGTCCAGGAAGAAGTTTCCACCGTTGTTGTCGATGTCTCTGGTTAATACCTTGATCAGGTTCCCCATGCTGTAAAAACAATCACGGCGTCAGCGAACAGATTCGGAGCTGCACACGTGCGATTCAAAGAGATGCAGCCGTGCTGCAGCATGATGAAACATTCAAACCGACACACTGAAGTATTCAAACACAACGACACAGGTATCGATGCATCACTGAGATTCTTTTCAAACCAGCGCACAGCTCAGTCTGTAACATGCTGGTAAGATCTTTAGCTTCATTTTCCATTTGGTGGCAAAGGAAGAAGAAGAGGTCAAAGCTACTGGATGCTGTGCTTCAAAAGTAAGTTTAAGAGTCCTACACCCTTTAACGTGAAACACTGACGATACCTGATCCAAGCCAGGATATTGGTTCATGTTTCACATTTCCACCTGTGGTTTTTCTGTGTTTGCAGGCCTGCGTTTCCTCAGTGCGTCGAGAGTTTCACGTTCTGTCTCTCAGACTCGGAGAGGAGCCCTCCGAACTCTGTCACACCCAATCTGGGATGAATCAGAGCTTCCATTATGAAACTGCTGGAGTTCTGGTGCAGCGTGTCCCTACCAGCTTGGCTTTATTTCACAGTTTTGTAATTTATGGGGTGTTCCACAATATCTGTCAGAGCTTATGAAACCTCCAGTGTGGGGTAAGTAGAAAACTTAAGCACTGTTCAGCGGCTTTACCTGGAAACATAAACAGAAATCCTCCCGGCGTCTGAGAACTGACCCTTTAAATGGATCAGAGCTGCCTGAGTCACCAGATCAACACCAAACACAGAATGTGAGCACAGATTTAACAGTGTGAGATCAGGATTTCTTCACGTCTCTTAGATGTAGTGAGACTTTTAATTGCTTGGAAGAAACACCGGCAGAGAGCAGTGGGTGCATCTTCACCTGTTATCAGAGCTATCAGCTGGATGCTGCTACAGCCGCAGCCTTTACATGCAGCACTGAATAAGAAGACAGAACAGGATACGCGCGTTTCACGGTCAGAATAAAGACACGATGTGTTCGCACAATCGAAACCACTCACTGTGCGCACACTCACTGTAACAGAGGTGAAAACACTGATTTCACAGTGAAAATTCAGCCTCACACATTAAACACTGATGTTCAGCAGACAGAGACGAGTCACAGAGGAAAACATGGCCGAACAAAAAGACGGTTAAATAAAGAAATGCAATTAAACCAGGAAACTGGTGAACCACTTCAGGTTGGGGTTAGCTAGAATTTTAGCCACATGCTAACCCTAAACCAAGAAAATAGAGCTGGTTATTCTTCAGATGAGGAGTCAAACAGACACTTTGGCCTCTGATGTCAGATTCCCACTTGGTAGTATGGAGGGGTGAATGTGAACGTAGCCATAAACCTATACCTGGTGGATGCTAACAGGTCTGTGCTAAAAGGAGCAGCTATGAAGATTAGCATCGATGCAAACATTCAGCAAAAGATCACTCTGGATGTTTGAGTCCACCAGGACTGAAGTCTGAGTCCGGAACAACGATCTTTATCCAGAAGAAGAAGAACACATGGCCCGACCTCAGTTCAGTTCAGTTTTATTTATACAAATACCAAATCACAACAACAGTCGCATCAAGGAGAGGAGCTTTATACTGTAAGCTAGACCCTACACTAATAACTACAGAGAAAAACCCAACAATCATATGACCCCCTATGAGCAGCACTTTGGCGACAGTGGGAAGGAAAAACTCCCTTTTAACAGGAAGAAACCTCCGGCAGAACCAGGCTCAGGGAGGGGCGGGGCCATCTGCTGTGACCAGTTGGGGCAGGGCCGGTGTCCTGCAGGTTTTAGATCTCACCTTGGGTCAACACACCTGAATCACATGATTAGTTCGTTACCAGGCCTCTGGAGAACTTCAGGACATGGTGAGGAGCTAATTTAGCCATTTAAATCAGCTGTGTTGGATCAAGGACATCTAAAACCTGCAGGGACACCGGCCCTCGAGGCCTGGAGTTGCCCACTCCTGGGTTGGGCTGAGAGAAGGAAGACAGGATAAAGACCTCAACATCACGGAGCCAGTCTGGATTACTTAAAGCACAGGTGTCGAACTCCAGGCCTCGAGGGCCGGTGTCCTGCAGGTTTTAGATGTGGCCTTGATCCAACACAGCTGATTTAAATGCCTCCTCAACATGTCTTGAAGTTCTCCAGAGGCCTGGTAATGAACTAATCATTTGATTCAGGTGTGTTGACCCAGGATGAGCTCTAAACCCTGCATGACACCGGCCCTCGAGGCCTGGAGTTCGACACCCCTGACTTAAAGAGACACAAGGTCAGCTATAAACTGTATATAAAAGATGCCCATGCCCACTGTGATTGACTGATTTCAGAGTCCATGACATTAACAGTAATCAGCAGGTATCTGTGCGATGCACACGTGCAGTCTATGGATGCAGCCTGCTAACCAAGCTAGTTCACCTTAGCTTGACCCTCTCGTCCAAATATGGATACTCGGGGCTTCATTAAAACCACAGCAGCAGACAAAACATCACCGCTAAGGCTTCAAAATGTGAACTCCAACCAACAATGTGTAACGCCGGCCACATCCATCCTTTATTTACAGTCTCTCACTGAGACACAAGCTAACGTGGAGTGAAATCAGTTTTTACTCCACTGCTGCTGTTTAAAAAGAAGGACGTCACTTTGTTTGTTCACTATACATCAGTCAGAGACTCTGGGACACATTTTCTGTAATTTCAGTGTTTTTAACCGTCTCACATGTCTGACAGGCCCAGCTGACAGGCAGCATTCATGCTGAGCATTCAGATTTACTGCTGCTGATGTCACACCACATGTGAAACAAGCTGCAGGTTTTGGTTCTCTGTTCAGATGAACGACATCTGATGTTCTTGTCCAGGAGCGACAGCCTCACTGGCTGCTGGAGTTTTTAGTTTGAGTATCTGCAGAGCTGCTGCACGATTTCACTGCTGTTCCTAATAAAGTGTCTGGTGAGTGCATGTCTCCATTAGGTGGAAGTGGAACCTAAATTCTACCTGAGAGGAAACACAACAAACGGACAGTGGGTGACACAGAGTGGGTTTTACTGGAGAAACGGTGCGTTTGTGTGAAATCTGCTGCAGAGGAAACTGAAGCTTTCTGTCAGACTTTAAGTTTCAGCTGCAAACCAATTCAAACTGAAAGAAAACGTTTGCTTGCGTTGCGTTTGCGGGCTGCAAGCTGAACTGGAAGCAGCGCCTGCTTGTTGAAAACAGTCAAAAGAGGAAGTGATGAAGTCTCTGAAAGTTTGGCCTAAATTTAAAAACAGAGGAAGTAACGCAGACCGAGCAGCTCGGGTCAGGTAAGAAAGACACTGGGTGAAAATAAGAAGTCCAAGCTGCACCGATAACACATACCCAAACCAAAACATCTATTCTGAGTTCGACAGAAAACCTCTTAATGTTTCATCAAGCTCACATTTAGCTGCAGAGGAAGTTTCCACAGCGCTCACATGAAACTCTGAGCATTTACGTGAACTGCTCCTCTAATCCTTGGCGATTTCCTCTTTATCTGCGGCACAGCTTCAGTCGCTTAAAGCCTGCCCGTGTAGTAAATGGCCTGTATTTATATAGCGCTTTTCTAGTCCCTAAGGACCCCAAAGCGCTTTACATATCCAGTCATCCACCCATTCACACACTGGTGTGCAAAGTTCAAGTTCATTTCAGCACATTCTTGTAAACTTTCTCTGCAATCACCTCTTATTATAACACCTTTGAAGCCGTCTCCTGATCTACAAGTGTGACGGAGCACAAAGCAGCCGACACAGGAGAAAAACCTCACCTACACTGATGTGCTAAACCTCACATTCTCACTGAAGTCTTTCTGCAGAGTCCCAGCTGGTAAATGTACTGATCTGCTGACAGATAGACCAGAATAATACACGTGATACATTTATAAAAGTCTTTTCTTTATTTATCCTCAATCTGAGTCTGCTGCTCTGTTAATCTCTGAGAATATTCACAAGCTGTAAAGATATCCTCGATCATGTGTCGTGCTGTGCAGAAATAAATGAGATGTCAGAGTGTGAAGCTGCTTCTCTCTGCTTGGTGTCAAACTAAAGTTCCTCTTATGCTGAATGAACTGCGGCGGGTATCAGTGATTAAGTTGAATATAAAAACCAGTCAGACGTCCTGTTTTACTTCTTTAAAGTGCTAATAACGGAGTTTTCTGTTCGGTGTTTGGTCAGTTGGGAGCTAAGTGGGTGTTTAAAGCAGCTGAGCTAAAATTAACAAATCTTCCCCGCCATTAATAACTAACCCGCTGAAATGTGATGTTGTTTTAAGGAACATGTGGTTTGCAGAAAATTCTTTATGAGGAACCGTTCATCCCGACAGTTTGAAGCAGATTCGTTAGAAATGAGTGTGCGCTTCATTTTCCCCGCCAGGTCTTTACTTCAGACTCAGAGCAGGAAACTGAGCCTGTGATGTGGGGGAAACATCACTTTCTTTCAACCAACCACCAGCGCAGACGAGTCGCCGCCCAAACAAGCTGGACAGGGCGTTCTGAGTGTTGCATCCAACCAAATCTGATTAAGATCCTACACTCAGCAACACCGAAGCTCAGACTTGGTATTCTCTCAGTGCATTAACCTCACTGCAGTTACATTAGTGGTCAGATAATCTCACTAAAGCCTCCCACAACACAAACACAGTCCAGCAGTGAAGTTCAGGAACTCGGGTCAGCTGAGGTGAAGCTAAGTTTTGGTATCAGGCGGAAAAGTTTTAACATGAGAGTCTCACTGCTGGAGCCTCCAGTGGGCATTAGAGGAATTGCGGCACGTGGCACAGAAGAACCAGTCAACAAAAACAAAACTTGACATTAAGACGTTCCAAACTGACACGTTTCACAAAATTAGCAGCTTGACCCTGATGTAGACTTTGGTAATCCTGCACAGGTTTCAGGCTCCAAGTCTGTTTGGAGCAGGTGAATAAAGCTAACACGGGGCCAAAACAGCTCAAACTCTGAGAGAAACCTTTTCAGAGCATGTGGATGTGAACCACAAACAGCGAGACTGCTGGATGTTAGAGGATGGAGGAGTTATACAAGGATGGAGGCACAGAGGCTGTTTGTGCTGATGTGAGGACAGTCTGAGGCTCTGGTTTGGCCTGAGGTACCAAAAACACTCTTTTACAGATTTTACACATTTACCATCAGAGAAAAGCATCAAACCCTTGAATCCTGACATTCAACGAGTTAAACTGAGAAAATGTTTTTCTCCTGAAAGCTTCACGACTAATTTACACTGTGCTGATAGTACCACTGTACTCGAGTATATCACTGCCTGCATTTATCTGTCAGTTACTGTTTGCCAGCACGAAGCTCTGCCACCATCAGTCCGTGCAGCAGCCACACCGAGCTGTGATCACCTGTCGGTGACTCTCAGCTGACATGAAACACAGGAGAGCAGAAATATTCAGGCAGAAGAGAACGAAATGACGACGACTCAAATGTCGAAGCATTTGCAATAAAACGCATCTGAGGTCTCAAAGTTCAGCGTCGCTGTGCACCAACTTATTTTTGCTTGGTGGTGATTCTAATTATACTTAAGTGAAACAGCTCGAACTTCCTCCAAACTCTGCTGATGTGCACATAAACCAGATTGTTCTGGTTAAAAATGTAGTTGTTTGTGTTTGCTGCGTGAGATGTTCCTCCCTGCTGGAGATTTGATCCAACATTCACTGTGAGATGGCTTCATTTAAAACGACTCAGAAAACATCATCTTACCCGCTTAAAGCAGCCGAGTTACACCAGTTGGTTTATTCAGTGTGCAGAACTGAAGTGACGTTAAAAGATATCCCAAAATAAAAGAGCTCGGCTTCAGACTACTCTAGGTCGGCACATTTTATTTCAAAATGTGCCGACCTGTGAGTTACGTCGACTTAATGTAGAGAACAACGGCTAAAGAGCTCCGAGTTAAAGACTTTACACTAAATAAAGGCCGAGTTTGTGTCTCCTCCCAGGATTGAGCGGGACATCAGTCCGTGAGGTGAAGGTGTTAACCGCTGGACCGCAGAGGCACGACAAGTCATACAAATCATGTCTAAATATTAGACACTGGTATCAACTAATGCACTTCACATCACCTAAAACCAAACACTGAGAAGTTGGCTTTACTTAAAACATCAGTAATGTCAGCATCATTGAGTCATAGTTACTTATATTTACTTAAGTACTTAAGGGTCGAAAGTTACATCTGCTTAATATAGAATCAGTTAATATGACTTTCGTTTTTACAGCTAACGAAGAAACTCAAACACTGAATACAAGTAAACCTCAAACGTTTGTATATTTTAAGTTTAAAGCAGTTTATTAAACTTTATTTCAGGACATTTTCTAATAAAATAAACTCACTGCCTCAAAAACTGACTTAAGCTCACTTTTAGAGGTGCGAGTTAAACTAGCAGGTTAGTAAATTTAGGAGAACATAAGTTGAAGCTCATCAGCTGGGACACTTTACACAGATAAGAGAGTTTATATCGTTTCATAATCTGCAGCTGGTGTTTTGGTGAAGATCAGTGGATTGAACGTGTCTGCTGTTTGATGGTTGTCAGGTTTTACGCCCGTGTTTGATAAATGAAGCTCAAACACAGCTTTAAACAGTAAGAGTTTAACTGGATTCCATCAGGATCCATAAACAGTGATGTGCAGCTGACACGGAGCTGCTGTGCAGTAAACACGGAGTCGGCCATGATGATGCTGACAGTTTCACTCATCAGTGCGCGCTTCTCCTTTCTCCTCCGCACTTTCAGCGGAGACTCTGCTCCTCTTTCAGGGAGTCTCAGAGCTGTGAGCCCGCTTCAGGAGCTTCGTCTGCTGCGTCAAACTGTGATCACAGAGCTCCTCGCGCCGCCCGACAGTCGGGCTGACCGGAAGCAGCGCGTGCCAGCGGCTCCGGCTCTGTCTGCGTAAAAACGCGTAACCGAGCGGCTCGTTCCCCGCGGCACACACACGCCGCTTCGCCCGGAGCGCCACGGAGCTCCAGATTGGCGCTGAGGCGCATTTGAGCCGTGATCCGCGGACAGAGGCGCTGCGGCTGCAGGAAGAGGAACTTTTTACCCTGCGGAGTTTTTCTCGGAGTCTGCAGATTGCAGGACCTGACATGTCTGATCTGAGACCAGGATCCACCCAGAGCACTGGTCGCCCCCCTCCTCCCTGCAAATCCACCACCACCCTCCCTCTCCCCACAACACGGCCCCCCTCTGCCCTCCTCACCTTCACTGATAGCTGATCGATAGCTGCGGATCGATGCCGTGCGTCCGGGCTCCGGTGTGTCCGCGGTGGTCCAGGTGTCTCCCGGCGGTCCGCCTTCTCTACATGCTGCGCGAGTGTGAACCCGGAAAACAACCGCGCGGCACTCCGTTAACTATAAAAGGAGTGATTTCCTCAGGAGGAACTGAGCGAGCAGCCAATCAGCGAGCCGTGACGGCAGCAACTGCAGCTGCAACCTCACGGTCGACCGACGGAGGCAACCCGAGCTCCGGTGCAACTAAAACACAAAAGCAGAGCCTCGAGGCACGAGTCTGCGCACTGCTGCAGTCTCACAAACACCAGGCATCACCAGAAAGTAGCTCCACGGGTTTTATATCACAACCATCGTCACGGAGACGTCACAGCAGAGTTATAACAACTCCAGGCTGTCCGAAGAAATCATAAAAACATCGTTTCCGTCAGTCAGCCGCGTGTTTGTGTCTCTGCTGCGCACACGAAACACTCTGCATCCATCACTCCACAAAACTTATAAAACACACAGTAACTACAGACTCGTTTATGGCATCATGTGTTTTAATCTCTGTGCTCTGATTGGTAAATTCTTGGTCAGTATTTTATTATTTTATTCTATTTTATCTTATTTTATTCTATTGTTTTTCTTCATCTTTGCTGCTCTCAACTTTGAAATGTCCACTTCCCACGCGTGGGACTAATAAAGGTTTATCTTGTCTCAATAAGAAGTCTCATTTACAATATCACAGCTGTCCTGAATATAAGCAGGCAACAAGACGCTGATGCTGAAATCTGTCCACAAATTTCGACTGACTGTTCGGTGTGTTTGAATCTTTAATGTGTGTTCATAGCCTGACCACGGATCCACCAATCAGAGCATAAACAGATGAAACGTAAGAAAGAACACGTTACAAAAAGTCTAGAGGAACTATATAAGCGATAAGTTCACAGCGTGGAGGTCTTGGTTGGTGGTGTCTGTGTGGCCTGTTCCCCTCCCACACTGCAGAGACGTGCTTGTTAGCTCAGCTGGTGAGCTGTGCAGGGTGTAGCTCGCCTTCTGCCTGTGACAGCTGGGATGGACCGATGGACGCTACATGTCAAAAAGCTCCACAAGAATCTAAGTTCATCTTTAAATAGCACAACAAGGCACCGTGGGCGGTGTGGTGAAGCAACTTTTTCATAATATTCCATAAACTGTATTTGAAAACTATTCACTTGGTATGTTTTTGCAAATCAAAAGTTTGCAATTTGAATCATTTTCAACTGTAACGTCCGTTTTCTTTTCTTAACCACGATTCCAGTTCCAGGGTCACGATTAGCTGGAGCCTCATAGGCTGACAGCTGGGTAACACCTGGATGCTCATTTTCACCTAAATATCATATAACCACATGCTGTGTCACATGATCCACTTTAAATGACTCTCTTTGCTTTGTGTCTCATTTAGTTTTATCCTAATTTAAACCTCATCCTCCTCTCAGTCGTCTGTAGCCTCTGCAGGACTTTACACTCATTCTCCTTAAACAGCAGACATTTTGCACTGTAATGCATAACAGTGACCACAGCTGACGGGCGATAAAGTGTCAGCACAGATGCCTTTTCTTTCAGTTTCACACAGTGACACAGAAATGTTCACACTTGTTGCCTTTTTAAAGTTTGGGGTGAGCTGGTGGACCCAGACTGAGAGGCAGAGGAGGAAGTTGCAAGCAAGAGGTGGCAGACGAGGAGGAAGAAGAGGAGCAGGATGAAGAAAAACACTGTTCGAACATGTTCTTGTTGATTAATGAGACTGAGTAGGGCAAAGAGTTCAACCCACTCAGATCCTCTGTGGTCACGATAATGAAGAAGAAAAATAGCTCATGAAAAGCAGAAAAAGCCGGAAGACTCAAGAGTGTCAATTCAGTTCTGTTCAGTTTAATTCAGCTTGATTGAATTTTATTTGTGTAACACCAAATCACAGCAGCAATTGCTTCAATGCACTTTATATTGTAAGTTAAGACCTTATAATAATAGAGAACAAGCCCCAGAGATCACATGACATCATATGAGCAAGAGTTTGGCAACAGTGGGAAGGAAAAAACCCTTTTAAAAGGAAGTAATCCCCAGCACAACACGGCTCAGGGAGGGGCGGTCATCTGCCATGACAGACATAATTCAGTACTTTGTATGTGAGGAGCAGGATTTTAAATTCTGGATTTAACAGGAAGCCAAAGCAGGATAAATCTGCTCTCTCTTTCTAGTCCCTGTCAGGACTCTTGCTGCAGCATTTTGGATTAGCTGAAGGCTTTTCAGGGAGTTTTTAGGACATCCTGATAATAATGAATTACAGTCGTCCAGCCTGGAAGTAATAAATGCATGAACTAGTTTTTCAGCGTCACTCTGAGACAGGATATTTCTAACTTTAGAGATGTTGCACAAATGGAAGAACGCAGTCTTACATATTTGTTTAATATGTGTGTTGAAGGACATGTCCTGGTCAAAAATGACTCCAAGGTTCCTCACAGTGTTACTGGAGGCCAAGGTAATGCCATCCAGAGTAAGAATCTGCTTAGATACCATATATCTAAGATTTTCAGGGCCGAGTACAATAACCTCAGTTTGATCTGAATTAAGAAGCAGAAAGTTAGCGGCCATCCAGGTCTTTATGTCTTTAAGACATTCCTGCAGTTTAACTCATTGGTGTGTGTTATCTGGCTTCATGGACAGATAGAGCTGGGTGTCATCAGCATAGCAGTGTAAATGTATGCTATGTCTTCTAATGATGCTGCCTAAGGGAAGCATGTATAATGTAAACAGAATTGGTCCTAGCACTGAACCCTGTGGAACTCCATAATTAACCTCAGTGTGTGAAGAGGACTCTCCATTTACATGCACAAACTGGAGTCTATTAGATAGATATGATACAAACCACTGCAGTGCAGTACCTGTAATACCTACAGCATGCTCTCAGTCTGTTCTCTGCTGAGTGAGTCTTCTCAGCAGTGACCCTCAGAGGCTGAAAAATAAAACACCAACACCAGCGGCTCCAGCAGGGACTTCCATGTTCAAATTTTACAGCAGAAATAAGCGTGTTCACAGCCTGATACTTTTCTTTGTCTTTATAGATCATTTTCTCCTTCATAACATCTACACAAGTGTCATAATTTTTATAACACAACTGTTTAAATTGCATTAAGGCTTAAAGTTTGTGCTTTTAGGGGTGTGTCTGTTTCCTTTTTATGATCTGAATTCTTTGCTTGATTTTAGTTGTTTGAGATTTGAGCTTGTTTCAAAGTCTGAAGAGAGCAGGTGTGAGCTTCCTCCTCACTTTTCAAATAAAAAGCTACGTTTTTCTGTTTCTAAAGATGTAAGAGTTTCAGATTCTTCTTTTATTAACTCCCAATTTTAATTGTTTAATGATTTTTCTAAATATGTCCAGTTTATTTATCCTCTATACGTCGCTTCATTAGCTTGATTTGCGAAGTCATAGTTTTACCTCAGCTCATAATTGTGCCTTCATTTTTGGAAGGAAGTAAAAAATACAGATGCAGGGCAGAGATAAGAAAAGTCAGCAGTGCTATTTTTATTGATGTGTGTTGACCCGTAGTGATAACAGTGTAATAGAATAAAGTTTAAACATGACAGTGTAATATATTAGTGAAGGTCACATTTTTATTTGAGTGTCAGCCTTTATTTTCTGATTGCTTTTTAAATACTTTTATATAATTGTTATTAGTCATTATTCTGACTAGTATTGGTTTAAAATGTGGAACTAACTTTTTCTCATCCTTTAGAGGAAGGTGAGTGAACATGTCCAGTTTGTGTGCACAGCAGCAGGATTTTGATGTTAATTCCTTGAACTCTGTCGCAAAATTTCTTCTTGAAAGCACAACGGAAACATTTCAGTGGCTGACTTCACTGTGTTCAAACCACGGAAACAAAGACTTGAGTGAACTTCAGTGTGAAAATAACCGTTTTATGTGCAGCAGGTGCTCCTGCGGTTTGAGGAGCCGCCGACACCCCGGAGCTCTGCTGCCCTCTGTTGCCCCCTGCTGCTCAGGACCGGCATCACTGCATCCGTGAGGTCAGACGCTGTACTCTGTCTTTACCTCTTATAACTTTGTACTTTATAGCTCACAATCATTCTTGCTTTTATTTTGTAGATTATGGCAAAAATGAAAAGCGAATCCTTAATTTCCATCCTCAGAACTTTGGGTGGGTTTAAAACATTTTATTATCTTTAAATATATATACATAGAGACTATGCCCCAATACTCTTAAAAACTACATTTCCCAAGTTACCCCCAATCCCGGAAACGCGTCATCACTTGCGACCTTGTCTTCTTCACTTGGTTTTCTAACAGGCGGAGAGGACGAGCATGGCGAATAAAGATCCCGGGGTGAGTGTTTGTGAGTCTCCCGTTTAAACTCGGCTTTAAAGGGAAGTTTTCTGCCTTCAGCTCAGGTTCAACCGCTCCGGGTTTCCCGCGCTTTGCACGCACCTGGGTGACATTTTAAAAGCTTTTAGGTCTGACACGTGAGTCTGATGTAAGCAGGTTTACACTCGAAACCATGTCAGCCAGGTTCCATCCAGCCTGACGGCACTAATGAGGCACAGGTGAGGCCGTGAGAGCCACTCGATGCCGGTTAGCTAGCTTTACACTCAGGTAGAGAGTGGGAGTCGAACATGACGCCGGGGTCCCTTTAAAACTCTCTCAATTATGAAATAATTGAGTTAACACATGTATACGCATTAGAAGTAAATTCACTGAAAATATTGCAAGTTTCTAGAAGCAGTTACTTAATTCTGCGCATGCGTAACACACTCAGGTGCATCAGGCGTACAGACAGGTGAGTCTGCAGGCCCTGATGTTACACAGGCTAATTAACCCGCAGCTAGCGCATCAAACCAAAGAAGCTGCTTCTCTTTAAGTCGAGTTATGTTTTGTGCTTTTTGCATGAGCCGAGTTTAAACTTAGTCCTTAAAGTTCAGACAGGTGATCAGACGTGTCCAGCCTTGTGTTATTAGCATCCTTGTTGCTTTTTTAAAACAGTTTATTTTTAGAGAGAATCTGAGCGTCCTCTAACGAGGTTTCTGTGGCGGGTACATGCAGGCCTTGTAGATATACAGGGAGGGGGGTTGACCACTCGGAGTCAAGGTCACTGAGTTTTAACCATGAGTGTCCTGCGTGAGCGAGCACGGGGAGATTTACTGAAATCCTTGTGTTTCAGGGTTTTCTGCAGCAGCTGCGGCAGATCGCAGGCAGGATGTCTTCAGGACCTCGGGGCGCAGGACTCGGCTTGAAGCTGCTGATTGGTGCTGGAGCTCTGGCTTACACAGTGAAGGAAGCCACATACACAGGTAACCCCCAGTCACTGTGAAAGCATGAATATTCAGCACAGCTGGGGCTCTGATCCCTGACACTCTCACTCTCCTGGAGTAATCTGTCATATTTAGTGTGACAGTTCTTTAGAGACCTTTTATCAAAGCGTGTCTGTGGTACAGGCTCGAAGCTCGATTCTGTCCTTCATTGATACAAAACACGGGATTGCCTGCAGCTGCTCTGCAAGTTTCCAGCTTTGATTAAGGAAAAGTGGAGTTGGGCTGCAGTTGTTACCCAGCCAGACACAGACGGAGGATGATGTAAATTCTGCGTCTAAAGGTGGTCGGCTCAGGCTTGTGAAACAAGAAGTGATTAAATACGTACAAAGTATTTACTCACTAAATGGTTTTTAGCAGGCAGCCACACAGTCTGCTCCACCTGCAAGCACTGGTGCTAACAGCCTGTTTTTTATTATATGAAAAACTTTTAATGTTTAAAGCTCAGCAGGATGGAAATGGGCCTTTCCTGTATCTGTGGAAGCTTCAGGCTGATGGTGGTAAAAGAGAAAATCCACAGCTTTGTGCTTGTATTAGTTTTCATCTTGTTTCACGAACTACAATCTAAAACATCTTCACTGTTTAATTAAAGTCTTTCATGTTCAGATCCATGTTTTATATTTTTATTAGAGCAGCTTAGCTGGAGTCCCAGTTCGCAGGCCTCGGTGCTCCTCAGCTGTCTGTAAGAAGCTGTTTTACCTTCACTTAAAGCCAACTTCTGTGCGTCAGCTGACCACGTTTACAGTAAGGTCTCTATGACATCATCAAGGTCCAAGAGCAGGAAAAAACTGCGTGAAACTGAGTATTTAGAGCAGTCTGAGCTTTAGACTCAGGTAGGGCTGTGCGATATGACCAAAGTCTCATATCCCGATAAAAGACATTTATCGTCCTGACAACGATATAAATCACAAAAATGTAACATTTTCTGTAAACTCTGTGAATCTCGGGCAGCTCGACTTGTGTGAAGTGTTTCCAGCTGGGCGTCGTGTAGCTGGAGTCGAGTGTTTTAACCGGTGCATGAAACATTTTTAGACAGAAGTCGTAACGGCCGCCGTTTTCTTTCAAAGTTTGAGTCTAAGGTTTATTCTTTAGCACCTGGCGGCTCTTTGTTGCTTCTCCTCCGTAAACACTCTGCATCTTTCACGTGATTCAGTTTATTCTGAAAAGTCTCAACAGGATCTTGAGCTTTATTGTGAAAGGTTTACGTGGAAAACAAACAAGCGGACAGCGGAGCCACTTGATGGTGTTACCGTCGTCGTTGCTAACGACAACGTATAAAAACAGGCGCTTGTCCGTCCGTAGTGTGGTTATATTAAATATAAGAGAAAGAGAGAACTTTAAGAAATGAATGTAGCCACTGCAGTGACGTAGTTTATTTTACGACACCACGAAACAAAAGAGCGTGATAAGAAACGACGTTTTTATATCGTCATCTGATATATATGGTTATATCCAACAGCTCTACTCTCAGGTGTTACTGACCACATGTTAAACTTTGGTCACGTTAACGTGAACGTCCACCTCTGGACCAGGTGAAGGTATCAGAAGTTTGTTTTAATCTCGGTGTAACAGGCTGAAGTGTCAGCAGCGATGTCATTCGCATCGTTGCTGTGACGTTCACACAGCAGAGAGGTCTGTGCTGACAGATCTGTTTGTGGTTCATGTTCCTGAGTGGGAGCTTCAGGCCGGTGGAAACGGCTCCGTCAGTTTAGCAGAAACTGAAGAACAGAGCTCAGGGTTCAGTCTGAGGTTGGTCTCCTGTGTGCAGTGGAAGGAGGTCAGAGGGCCATCGTCTTCAACCGGATCGGAGGGATGCAGATGGACACGGTGCTCGCCGAGGGACTCCACTTCAGGTACGAGTCCACACCCACACTGTTACCATAGCAACCAGCTCGTACTGACTGACAGGTGACTGATGCTGCGTGTTGGCTCATATTAATGGGCGTGGCTGTTTGGAGGTGTGGGCGGGACTGTAAAACAGTCAGAAAGTGTTTTAATTCTCTGTTTCACTGCTCCGTGTGCTCTGTTTCTAAATCTTTATCAGCGGCTCCTCGATACATCTCAGGCTCTCTAATCTCATTTTCTAAATTTGACCTTTTCTGAGTTGATTTATGAAAATAGTTTTTTCCTTTTGGAGTTTAACGGATCAGTGTTGGTTAGGCAGCAGGCTTTTCAGGGCCAAACAGTCGTCCGACTTTCTTCCTTTCCATGAAACGGCACTAAAAGAAGTCCTGCAGAGTAGATGGACATGAACATGAAGGTGCAGCCCCCAACACCTGAGGATTCCAGCATTAGTTTAATAAAAACGATTTACGGATGCAGAAAAAACAGATCAGCAAACTAACTGATGTGATTCTGTGTCTGTCTTCAGGATGCCCTGGTTTCAGTATCCCATCATCTATGACATCAGAGCCAGACCCAGAAAGATCTCCTCTCTCACTGGAAGCAAAGGTCAGACGCCTCCGTCGTATAACTGAAGACCGTCTGTGGACGTGTTTGGTTTTAGAGGAAAACGAGTCCAGTTTTGAGTCCTGCAGCCTCGAGGACACATCAGGTTGTCCTCCAAGTCTTAGATTAAGCTTTTAATCATTAAGTGTCAGTAAAGCTGCTTCTCAGCATTGTTGGAAACTCCACAGGTGCAGCTTCATGTTTTCATGTGTTTACAGACACTTCACTGTTTTCATATAACAGCTGGTTGGTTTCAGATAATCAATGAAACAGTAGATCGATATGTTCAGTCAACAGTTTGGAGACTTGGAATAAGCCTATAAACTATAAGAACATACCCACAGATGGCCCCAGTACGTTACTGGGGCCATCTGTGGGTTATTTCACATAAAAACAAAGCTGGTTTAGCTCGCTGACGAATCCGAGGTGTGAATGGAGCCTGTGCAAAATCATGAGCTTCAAACAAGTGCAGTCGTGTGAAGCTCAGCAGAGATACGGCTGGTTAGTCAGCAGCTGTCACAGATGTTCAGCTTCTGACTGGTTCTGTCTCAGACCTGCAGATGGTCAACGTCTCCCTGCGAGTTCTGTCCCGGCCGCTGGCGTCCAACCTGCCCGTCCTCTACCAGCACCTGGGACAGGACTACGACGAGCGCGTGCTGCCCTCCATCGTCAACGAGGTGCTGAAGAGCGTGGTGGCCAAGTTCAACGCATCGCAGCTCATCACGCAGAGAGCGCAGGTACGAACACGCCCCCAGAGCGGCGCGCTTAGTTTGAATCTGTTTAACCCTTTAAGACCTGCCATAGAACCAAGTCAGTCATCTTTATATTCTTACATGCTGTGGAGCCATTTGTGGGAGCATTTCAAGTTGCTTTACATCAATACAACCGTTACAGCCCAAATTTTAATAATATGTCTGCATTAAGTCCACAGTAACTACAAAAATTGCAAAAAAGTGCAATAAACTACAAAAAACTTGAAAATCATTTGTTCTTTTTACATATATTTCTAGTTAGAGAAATTTAAGAGGCTTATCCCTCAAAACTGTAAATACAAAAAAGTTTCCAACCACAGAAAGTTTATTTTGAGTGTCTGCATAGTTTTATTTTTGAAATACACCAAGTTTTACATACTGCAGGAAAAACAAATAATTATTATAATTATAAACCAGCACGTGCATCAAAAGAAACTATTTCCAGCTCTGCGTCACAGAAACGACACAGAAAAGCATGAAGTCAAACACGAGTTTTAAAAACACCAGTTTAGGCTCAGAAGACCCGGAAGGTAAAAAACTACATTTTCCGCGAAATGACGTCACTTCGGGTTTCGGGCAGGTCATGGCGGACGTGCGATCGTTCCAACGTAGGAAGTGTTTTGAACAGCTGATCGGCAAAGTGTGTTTCTGGAATATTCTGTTTTTGTTGCTGCAAGTGCTTTTTATGCTGTTTTTGCAAAGCTTTATGTGGAAGGAAACTGTGACCGAGCACAAGCTGATGGCATCAGATGTAAGTACAACTCCTCCAGTTTCATGTGCAAAAACAATTATTGCGCTAGCTCACGTGGTTCCGGTTCTACAGGGATTTAAAAATAGTTACGCAAAACGGAGCGTGCTGCTCTGCCCGGCTTTAAAGGGTTAATCACGTGTGGTGATGTGGGGTCACACACAGACGCACCTGAGGAGGATCTCAGTCCAAAAAACAAAATTATATTATGGAAGCTGTTACATCACATTATTTCTCTGTGGGTCGCCTGTGCCTCTTCGTCTGATAACCCAAAGCTGGGCTGCAGTTCAGTGCGGTGGTTGTTCCAGAGGTCCTTAGACCTCCGAGGTGAGGCACCCCGACTGTTCCCCGATCAGATACCTGAACCAGCTCAGCTCGTGGAGGTGCAGCTCCACTCTGAGCTCCCCTGGGTGTAAGCTCCTTAGAGTGTCTGAGAGCTCAGCTCAGACGCCCTGTGGAGGAAGCTTATTTTGGCTGTTTGTGTCTGCGACCTCGGCCTTTCAGCCGGGGTCATGACCTCAGGGGAGGCTTGGATCCTGGTGCCACTGGTAACCTGAAAGCTTCACTGTCTGGTTCAAGCTCTGTGCACCATTACGCTCTGGTGCTACACTGTGACACTGACCATGAGCAACACTGTGGGAACGACTCACCCTATCCACAGCTGTGGAGTGTTCCTGCAGGGACCAGTCAGAAGTCCTGACTGGTCCCTGCAGCTCGACATAAATTGAATATTTCAGAGTTCTTGATGATCACTGTTAGTGATCTGACACTGAGGTCTGTCTGACTCCGTCTCCTGCAGGTTTCCATGCTGATCCGCAGGGAGCTGTTTGAGCGGGCCAAAGACTTCAACATCATCCTGGACGACGTGGCCATCACCGAGCTCAGCTTCAGCCGCGAGTACACGGCCGCCGTGGAGGCCAAACAAGTCGGTGAGTGAAGAGTTGCTCAGTCTTTGTCCTGCAGCCACATCGGGCTGAATTTCTGACCCCGGGGACTCGATTACTGCGTCCACCTGACGGCTGGTTTTTCATCAGCGTGTGGAGAATGAAATGATTTCAGTTTATTGGAGACTCACTGTGACCTAAAGCTAAATATGTACATTACCCAGATTAAACCAGAGTGGTGAGCTTATAAAAACAGTCACGTAAAAGGTCGCTGGCCTGCTGGGTGAACGATTGTTGTTTGTTCCTCTTCAGCCCAGCAGGAGGCGCAGCGAGCTCAGTTCTATGTGGAGAAGGCCAAACAGGACCAGAGGCAGAAGATCATCCAGGCCGAAGGAGAAGCTCAGGCCGCCAAGATGGTGAGCTCCGCTTTGGAGGGACATGTCTTTAAGATGAATCACTTTTTTAGATCAAAAAAACAAATGAAATCCACAGAGTCACAGTGTGTGCCACAGCAGCCCCTCCAGACCGCCGTCTGAGACTCAAACGTTTGGTTCGTTATAACATTCAGAGCTGAAAAACCTTTCAGATAAAATTATTGAGCCTAATGCTGTCGTTATAATTACCGGATGAAAATAAACACGTTTCTAGCAGAGAGGAGCTGCAGGAGTCGCTTTTTCAAGAAGCTCGTTCATTAAACGTCAGCAGGTGACGTGTTCGTAGAGGAGGCCTCCGGCTGTGGCAGGTTCAACAAAACCTCAAACCCAAGTCAGAGATTACAGCTTCTCCCTGGTAACGCAGACTGACAGATCTGACCAATCAGCGGGCGATTAGAGATATCTGAGGAATATTAACAGGACACGAGAGCAGCAATCAGCACCTCTGAGCTCAGAAGTTCACGTTAATCACTCGTTTGTAGGTTTATCACAGAGAAACTTCAGTACATGTAACGTCTGTCACGTCACTGAAAGCAGCATAAAACACATCAGGGACTGAGCATGCTCACTGTAACCTCATTTATGACAACGCATCACACTTATTAGCTCATCAGGTAATGTGGCTCTTCCAGCCCGGGCTGTGGGTCCGGCAGCGTCACCCACACGTTCGTGTTTCCTCGTTTCAGCCTCTGATCAGAGACGTGAATCTTTGTGCTGGTGGTGCTTTCAGCTGCTTCTTATCCCAGTCAGGTCCCCACAGTGGGCAGCTCCTCCGGAGTTTGCCTTCCTGACACAGCCCCAGTGGGGTGCGTCTCCTCCTGGGATCAAACCAGGAATCTTAGACTTGCAGATCTCAGGCGTGAGGAAGCTGAGACTGAGTCCATGTAAAGCCTCAGACGACCTCTGAGCAGCAGTTTGGATGGCAGTGTGAGAGCAGCTGTTTCCAGCTGTTGTTTTTGTTAAACATCTGCAGTCATTCAGCGCTTTCAAGGATTTTTACGAGTTGGTATCCAAAAACAAAGCGAGTGTGCTTCAGTAAAATCCAGCGCTTGTTGCTCTGTGAACTCGCTCACCTCAGCCTGTGAGAACCAGAAACACCTCAAACAAACACTTCATCCAAAAATGTGCTAATTGTTTTCTCTGCACGTCAACGTCCGTGCGAAGCCGAGCGGCGACACGCCCGCAGCGTCGATCCCGCTCGTCGTTGGAGCGCTGGGAGTGGCTCGCTCGGCCCGCCGCTCGCTCTCCTGCAGGTGCGTAGCGCTCACTAACAGCCTGTTTCTGTCTGCCGCAGCTGGGCGAGGCCGTGACCAAGAATCCAGGTTACCTGAAACTCAGGAAGATCCGGGCGGCGCAGAACATCGCCAAGACGGTAGGAACCACGACCCGCACCATGTTCGTCTGTTTGACACGTCTTAACCCTCAAAGCCTGAAACAGAATCCCACAAATAAACACAGTCGCAGTTCTCCTCTGTGTACTGTCCCTTTAAAAACGCACAAACAAGCACAAACCCCCGTCCCAGACTCCACCCTGCTGACACTGAAGCAGGGGAGAGGAGCACCAATGCAAACAAGGCGCCTTTTGTGTGAGTCGAACGAAACCTCAGCAGAGCCGAGAGTCGTGCGCCGCCGATGAACTCGTCACATCACGATTCTCTTTAAACCAACAGGTTTAAATGTAAACTCGTCAGGTTTCTCAGTCGGACCCTCCTGTGACTCCTCGTGGTGGAGAATAAACAAAGTGAGCGGAGGTGAAAGGCGAGAGGAAATGTTTGACGCAGTGATGCTGCTGTGCTGCATCGTGCATTTACCATCAGCTGTAAAAGAGGGGAGGTGTTGTGACCCGCTGGGGGGTGGGAGCGGGTGGGTTGGCGTGGAAACATAAGTTTCTCGAGAACGAGGTGACGTAGGATTTTGAAATTCACACCAAAGGTGGAGCTGACATCAAGGTCAAAGGTCAAGTCAAACCTTGTGTGTGTCTCCTAGGAGACTGCAGGGTCGCTGATAGGATGATTAAAACGATTGTTTCAAGACGTTTCCTGTGACACTCGAGCGTCACTTCTACTGTGGACACCACAGAGGCAGAGCTGGCCTCCTCTAAAGGGTGGATGCACGGGTGGTGTCTCTCACAAACCGAACACACCTGTTTCCCTTCTTTTTCTCGGTTGTTTGTTTTGTGAATCTTTTGTGTGTTCGGTCCTTTCAGGGTCACTTTGTGCTCGTCTTTCAGTCTTCGATAGTTTGAAACGCTCAGCAGTCATTGGTTGTCAGCTGTGGAGCTCGTCGTGCTCGGCGAGAACAGTCACAGATATTTGTTCTATTCATTAATCACCGGACGTTTGGTTTGAGTTCGACCGTGTTGAGCTGCCATGTGTGATCCAGACCACCAGGTGGCGCCAAGAGAGCAGGAATGTAACAGAAAGCAGGACTGAAACAAAAGGCTCAGACTGTAAACTGTCCTTTTTGTCCTCAGCCCTGACCTTTGACCTCCACTCACGCATCAGCCCACAGCAGGAAATGTCGAGCATTAATTCTGGATTTAAATTAAATGTTTGAACGTTTTAAAAGAACGCAGATGAGGTGGAAGAGGCCGAAACGATGATGAGCAGCAACAGAAGAGAAACGTGGCTTCATCGAGGCTTTAAAGTTGACTTTGCATCAAAATCACGGGGAAAACGTCGGGTACTTAAAGTGACGAGCAGGAAAAACAAACCCTCGTGAAGCAGAGTGATGCACTCACACAAAATACAGTCAAATCGTTGATGAAGCAAACATGTTAAACAGGTCGCTCAGAGGAATGAAAGCACAAAGATGTTTCAAAGAGTTTGATGGAGCCGCTCCGCCCCCCTTCAGACACAGGTGAACCTCAGCAGCCAATCAGAGCAGAGAGCAGGTTGATGAGGATGATGAAAACACAGATATGTTTGAGTTTTTATTCCGATGTCAGCCGCAAACGTCTACCCAGCGTCCCACCTGCACCGGCCTCATCCATCAGCTCTCTGCTCAGCAGATGCTGCTGCTTGTCTCACAGTGCAGCTAAAAATGGAGCCGTACACTGCAGCAGCCACTTGAAACCTTTTTCTTCCTGTTTTACTTTCACACATTTTGACCAAGATCTGCAAGTTTTACTTACATGTATAAATGTTAAGGAGCTTTACAATTTGGAAAAGCTAAACAAACTGAACAGCAGTTGGTGACGGTGGGATGGAAGAACCTTTTAACAGGAAGAGACTCGCAGCAGAGTCAGGTGATGTGTACAGACCCACAGCAGCATAACTAAGGGAGGATTCAGGGTCACCTGGTCCAGCCCTAACTATATGCTTTAGCAAAAAGGAAAGTTTGAAGCCTAATCTTGAAAGTAGAGATAGTGTCTGTCTCCTGAATCCAAACTGGAAGCTGGTTCCACAGAAGAGGGGCCTGAAAACTGAAGGCTCTGCCTCCCATTCTACTTTTAAATACTCTAGGAACAACAAGTAGGCCTGCGGAGCAAGAGCGAAGTGCTCTAATAGGGTGATATGGTACTACAAGGTCATTGAGATAAGATGGGGCCTGATTATTTGAGATTTTGTGACGAGGAGGATTTAAAATTGCGGTGAAGAGAAGTTGATGTGGGTGAAATCTCTCTGGCTCTGCTCCATGTCGGTGCGCTCGCCGTCGCTGTGGCGTTTGCAGCTTCATTCAGACTGACTGCCCAAATCTATCAGAGCTAATGTGATGGTGATAATTAGCAGTGACTGAGACACCGTGCGAGTGTTTGTCTCCACCAGAGGATCACTGATGACGCTCATTCATCAGCAGCTCTGAGCGCCTTTTCCATGGCGGCGTGATCGCTCTCACGCGGCAGGAACGTCATCGGGCCCGGGCGTTCGGCTGGCGTCATGCGCCTCCTACATGGATGGCGAGCGTGCTCGGCAGCTCTCGCTCTGCTGTGAATCAGCTCAGTGTTGAGACTCGGACAGTGTTCCCATTGTGCTCGGTCAGGCCCGCAGGCTGCCTCCCACCTGTGTTTTCTCTCTGCTCACTCTGTGTTTGACCTGCAGGTGGCGCAGTCCCAAAACAAAGTGTACCTGAACGCCGACAGCCTGGTGCTCAACCTGCAGGACAGCAAAAGCTTCAAGTAAGTTCACCTTTTTCACTGGACCAATGAGGTCAAAGCTCTCGGTTACTCAGTGCCGTCTGAACACAGACGGTCCGATGAAGCATGACCCAGTCACAGAGACGCCAGCTGAGTGTGGCCACGTTTGAAACCTTTAAGTTTAACTTGTAGTCCTGCGTCGAAGCCCCGACGCAGTCTGCGCTGTTTTCTGCGGTCGCATGTTGACCTGACAGGAGTCGATGCTGGAAGAGTCTAAACTCTGGAGTTGCTACAATAATGAGGAAGCTGCATAAACAACTGCACATTAATATTTACAGCATCAGTAAAGAGTGTCTGACTCGCACGTATATACTTTTTTTGTACTTGATTTAGTTTTAGTGTTTGATGTCTCAGCCTGTGGTGTTTTAATGAGTAATTGTGAGGTCAACATTGTGAGCTTTTTATGTAAACCTGCTGACAGAGTCTGGCACCAGTGCCCAGCCCCTAGTTTACACAGATGGGATCTCAAAGTCCGATTAAAACCCACAAACGTGACATTGTTTTTGTTTCGTGCACGTTGTGGGGTCTGCCGCGCTTCAGGCCTGGATTTACGGGTCTTTACGAGGTCAATCGGAGGTGTTTTTGGAGTGCACACCTGCACAATAACCACGATGTTGGCGTGCTGTCCACGGAGCGTTTGTAACGTTTGACTCTTTGTGTCTTCCAGTTTGTCGCTCTCGAAGAAGTAAGAAGCTGCTTCTCATCATTCCTTCAGTTCTGCTTCTGCAGAAAGAAAACCCCTCCGGTCTTCTCCCGTCTTCTCCCCGCCGGCCCTGTTTACCTCCCACAGCAGGTTTATCGGTGATCCACTTCGTTTCCATGACACCGAGCCTGACTTTCATATCTGATAATGTAACATTTACAGACGTTTTTCTCCTTTTTGTAGAATCAGGAAAAGCTTTTTATTTGTGTGAAGTAGTTCCTCTCTGATGCAGCCTTCTGCTTTTCGGAGCTTTCGAACTTCCTCTCATGAACACTTTTCATTAGCACAGCTTAATTTATGCGTGACCTGTCGTACAGCGCAGTGCTCAAAGTAACAGTTTGACGTGTCGCTCTGAACTTTTCAAACACTATCAGAACGTTTTTCTGTTACTTTGTCAGAAAACTCAAACAAACAAACTCTGGTCTCCGGCGTTAAAGCCGCCCTTTGCGTCTGACGTGTGATCGTAAATGCAGGCGTGTTGCCGTCAGACTGCAGGAGGACGATAGAAGGAGTCCACCTGTCCGTGCTGACGCAGTCCGACAGGGAGCAGGTGAGCGCTTCGGCCTGGCGCTGCCTCGCGTGAAGACTCTGAGTCCAGAGGCTTCCTGGACGCCGTCGGCAGGTCAGCTGCGGTGAGTCGGCGCTCGCAGCAGCTTTTGTTTTGTAACACTTCAATAAGCGTCTCATTCAACATAAAACCTCAAACCCTGCTGAGTCACCGTCGTTAATGCCAGCCAGTATTTGTCAGTGCGCCTCTAACACACCGCAGTTTGTTTGTATGAACGGATCCATGTTTGAGCACTTACACAATTTATACTGAATAAATATGAAGTTCTTTGGAGACTTGCTGCATTCACATGTTTTTATTCACTCTCCTTCTGCTCCACTGGTGGATGTTACACACAGTGAGGTGACCACAGGCCCAGTGTGACAGGAACACTGGTTATTTTGAACTGTGACGCATGCAGAGCTAAAAGACGGAGCTCTTGATGCTCCTTAGTGCTGACGGTCTTATTCAAAGGACTTTGCTCCACTTAGCACAGCGAGCCATGAACGTCTGTGTAATCTGTAATCTTAGAGAAATTCCTTCTCAGGTGTTTAAGATTTGGAGAATCGAGGACCAATGAGAGCAAAGCTGCAGCAACACAGTTGATTTCACAGGTTTGATTAAAGTACTTGGAGGCGTTTACAGTGATGTGACCAAACTAAGCACTGCTTCCTCACCCTCCTCCTGAGAGGGTGAGGAAGCAGCCGAAAGTCAAACATGTTAACTGAACATCAGAAAGTGTGAACGCCTATAAAAGCAAAGGTTTGGGCAGGTTGCAGATGTGGAACGTTGGGCTGTTTGGTAACACAGTGACACAATACATCAGGAGTGGATTTCCCAACGAGTTCACCCCAGGGTCAGACCCACAGTCCTCAGAGAAACCACTACAAACCCAAGAGCGCCAGACTCACAGGCCTCTGTCAGCATGTCAAAGGTTAAAGTTCATGGAAAAGACTGAAAGCACAGCTTAGGTTTGAAAGCTGCATCTGAGCCAACCACAAGACTTCTGGAACGATGTCCTTTAGACAGACGAGACCAAAGTGGACGATGCACAAACACCTCAGTGAGCACGGTGGAGGAGGGTTTGGGCTTGTTTTGCAGTCCCTGAGTGGACAAATGAGATCGTGAGGCCGTCTGTCCCTCAGCTGAAGCTGGGACCACAACAGGACGATGATCCGAGCACAGCAGCAGATCTCCACCAGCGAAAGAAAAGAAGCTGCTGCTGCAGCAATAGTTCAGAGTTCACCGTGCACAAACACACACCTGCAAACCTCAATGAGCTGAATCAGAGCGGCAAAACCATCACTGCTGCACAGCGTGAAAAACATGACTGTACATGTTATCATGTCAACATGAAGTCTGAGAAAATATGAAAGATATGCAAAGAGACGAGAACGAGGAACCGCAGGGCCGAGACGCATGCAAGTGAAAATGACCTCATGACGCAGATCGAAGTGTTTCCGTATCAGTCGGCTCGTGAAAACGTGGCACCATCGATTGATACGACATCAAACTGATGTGAGACGTTTGGAGGGGAGCTGAATCGGACCTGCTGACGGCTCAAAGACGACCCAGACGTGATGCTTGGGGTCGGGAGCTGCTGGGTAAAATCCCATTTTGATAACTGAATTGTGTAAAATATGATAAACCTGCTGTGTGTCACTGCAGATTGCGAGGTCACCTTGAGTCTGATTTCTTGCATGTAAATGCGACTTTAAAGCCAGTTTCCTGCGTCTGAATCAACACGTTTGACAGCTCGTTAATATTCATGCAGACACGCCGTCGTCTGACTTACAAACAGCTACGCCTTCAATATCTGATGCTAGTTTCTCTAAAAGTACTCCGTCTAGTTTCATTTGAACAGTTTAATGTCAGAGGCTGCGTGGAGGGCGTTCCAACACTTTCATTTAAAATGGCATTAGAGACAAACGTAGGGTTCATCGATAAAACAGAAAACTGAAGCAGTTAAGCTCAGCAGGCACCGTACAGCTGATCTTTCACTGGGCACAAACGGGAGCCTATAAAACGATGCTAATAGACTCGTCAGTGTGACAGCTGTGCCATGATTACAGCTGTGACTTGAGTTAAATTAATGAAAGCGAGCTGATGTTGCTGATGCTCGTGTGGCTGCAGCCCTGCAGGGTTCAACCTGCACAGCAGTCAGCAGGCTTACCTGTGACCAGGTGCCCCGATCACGGATCGTATGACAGCTCATGGAGCATAAATATCACATCAGGAGGGCAAAATAAAGAAGTTGTTCCTGAAGACAAAGACCTCAAACACAAGCCCGGGGGCACAGGAGGCCGGGGGGGCTCATGTTTAGGACTGTACTGCCTGCACTTGGATCAGTTTTACAGTCTTACTGTCACACAGCACCAGAGCAGCTCCAACCTTTGAAGGAAGTTTATGAATAAAGGAGGTGTTGGTTTTTTATTGTTCATATTCATTTAAAAACAGAACATTTCCTGTTTTTTGTTATTTTTCTTTTCATTTTCTTGTAAATTGTTTTTATTTTTGATGAATTAACAGAGAAAGTGTTTCAGAGCCCAGAGAGCCACACTCCCGGCTTTATTATTTACTAAAGCAGAATTTCTTTATGATGAAGGAAAACGATGCGTCAGTTTGTTGGGTTGTTCAATGTAGGAAACAAAGAGACGACAGCAGTGTGGCTCAGCTCTGCTGCTCCGGCTCGCTGCAGATAGAACTGGGTTTTGTGTGATGCTCTACAGTCTTTACAGTCCACAGCGCCACAGTGATCCACTCGATCCTCCAGAGATTTGATCGGTCAGTATGTAACCACCTTTGCAACCTTTAAGCTGTAACCTGAAGTTAGCTCGCTAAGCCCCCAATCCTGCTGGGGAGCAGACAGAAGGTCACCATTAGGAGAGAGGTGGGCTTTTCCAGAGGAGCTGGGAGAGCGACAGCTGCTGTTCATTGTGAACGAGCCCACTGAGCTCCAAGGACTAAATAAGAGACCATCTGCACCGCGGGGGGGGGGCGTCTCAGAAAGACTCAAAGTGATGCAAATGTCCTCTGACACGCCGCGAGTGACGGGACCTCTTCCAGCACAGACACGGGCTCCAAACAACAGCCTGGAGGTTAATTATTTACCCACAAACAGGAGAACACCTCCAACCACCAACTGCTCCCCCCGCCTCACAGCAGCGCTGCTGCGAGAGGCAAAGTCTTCCTGACCTTTTGACCTTTAAATGTTAACAGACTGCAAAACGAGCAGAAATGCGGCTGCAGCTCAGTAATCAACACTTATTCTCTTTAGCAGCTCATAATGCTGACGCTTCGAGGCCTTCGGCTAATTTCGTCATCACATTTGTCCCTGGAGCCCCCCCCTCCCCTTCCTCTGTTCCACGGGGGCCACAGCACAAAAAACAAAGCAGAGGAGCAGAGATAAGATGGCTGCCGAGTTATTTATAGCTGCAAGCGAAGAGAGGCTGCAGCGCAGGCCGAGCTGCTGCAATGCAACCTGAAATCTGCAAGCAGGGAGGACGGGGGAGGGAGGAGAGCCGGGGGAGGGAGGAGAGCCGGGGGAGGGAGGTGGTGGTGGAGTCTATTGTGTGAGTGACACAAAGCGAGCTGCCTCCCTCCATGTTGTGTGAGGCTGCTGTTCTTCTACATGAGGAGGAGGAGGAGGAGGAAGGGGGCAGATTTAAATCTCAGAGGGGATTTTTTTTCCACTCAGGGAGGGAGGAGGGGGAGGGATTGGGGAGGGTGAATATTCATGGAGGGTTTGGAAGAAGAAAAAAAAGGGGGCCGGGAGATGGAGGGAGCACGTGATTGGCTGCCACTCCCCGCCCCCTCACACCTCACAGCAAGCCTTTCAGCCAGCCAATCAGGAGCTGCTGCTGTGTTTGAAAGATGCCAGAGAGAAGAAGAGGAGGAGGAGGAGTTTAAAAAAAAAAGATAAATGTGCTGCCGGAGTGGATGTGCAGCGGCTGCAGTTTGTAAAAACAGAAACCTGTTTTCTAAATTTGGTGTTTTTCCACTCAGGAAGCGCGCTGCGAGTTTACCCTGCCGCGGGCTCTTGGCTCATGCGCCTTCACCATATGGTCGCCTCTCTTCCACACATGGGAGGCACTGCTCCAGATTCATCAGAACATCTCCCCGTCCTCTTTGAACTGCTTAATAAAGTTTATTCTGCTGTGAATGTCTGCACAGAGCGTGGAGTGTCGGAACGAGGCGATTTATCCCCCTGTGAGCCGTGGGTTCTCGTTAATCATGTGATCAATTAAAGGTGGTGTCAGGGAAATAAGTCTTTATTAGCCCCTGGTGGCAGCTGTGGGGAACTGCAGCCTCATCTTTTTATACCCGTCTTTGATCTGAAGCACTGATTTAAATCTCACTGCGTGTACTTTAAAGTGTATCAGTGTATACTGCTCACGCGTGAATTCCAAAATAAAAGCATACAAGGATCAAATAAAAGCACGGACTGTTTCGTGCAGAGCCGAGACCTGAGGCTGTGTCAGTGTGTCTGTCCTTCGCCGTCCTTCCCGTCGTGTCCTGTCTGCTCAGCTTCCTGCAGCAGTGAAACGCAGCTCGCTCGCCCTGACCTCGTTTCTTTGCTCCAGATCATCAGCGCGTTTTAATCTTCCGCTCCTGCTTGATCTGCCGTGCATGATTGCAAATTTGCTATTAAGACTGAAGGGAGGAGGAGGGGTGAGGAAAGGACTGGAGGGTGAGGATTTAGGGGAGGGGGGTGAGGGTGCAGCTTTGGTGAGAGAGTGATATCACACACATGCTAACATGCTCACGACTCCACCTCCTCCACCTCCTCCACCCTTCCTGCGTCTCTGCCTCCACCCACACGTCCTGTTTCCACGGCGCAAAAACAAGGACGGATTACCGTTCATCTGCTCCATTGCCATGGAAACACTGACCTCACACCGTGGTGACCAGCAATCTGGGCTGGTCGCCATGGCGATTTGCCGCCCGGTGCTGTGCCGTTGCCGGAGCGAGTGGACAGGCGGCGTCTGCAGCTCTCTGCAGTGTCCAGATAGATGATTTACTGTGATGTGACCAGCAGAGGGAGCTCAAGATGAAGACAAATAAACTACAGTCAGAGGCAGAAAAGCGATGACATTTCTGACTGGTGTTCATGGACGGTCTCTTTGACTGTTTATTGTCCCTGAAGACGTCAAATATGTAACTGTCATCACTGTGTTAGCCGCGTCCTCCTGGCTGCAAGTTATAAGTTAGCAATGCTTTGCTTCCCTCGGCAAAATGTCCCTGCTGGGACTTAAAAAAGTACGTAATCTTGACAGATTTAGGCAGTTTTTACGAGCTCTGAAGCCACTGCAGAAGTAAAAGGCTAACATCAGGCTTTAAAAACAGAGTCGTACGACCGCGGCTCTCAGGTGAACATTCGGCAGTATACTGATATACACCACTGATGCCTGCTGTAGGACAAAGAGTGAGGAAGAGTTTTGTGCTCTGGGTACTCGTAGTGTACCACATATAGTACACTATATGTGTATATTAACTTTATACACTCAGAATAACAAATCAAGTACAGAAACGACTACATCCTCAGGAAAAACCTGTCCTGAGACACGTGGAGGCTAATCGTGTTAAGCTAACTCTTCGTTCACACAGTGCACGATTCTCTGGAATGACACTTTTTATGCTGCACCTCAGAAATCCTAGTTTGCACTTTGCTACGTCTTATTAGTTTTAAAAATAGTGCAAAATGACATGTTGTATATGCTAATGTTTGATTTGTAATAAAATTGTAATTCAAAGGAAAGTCAGCTAAACTAGCGTAGCTAAACGCTAACTGTGCCAATGTGAAGGGTTCCCCGTCTTTCTGAATTAGCATCACTGATGTCTGTCTGTGGTTCGTGTCCGAGTTTGGATTCTGTTAGTTACCTGTTACCTGTTACATACAACAGGTTAGCTTTAAAATGTTTTTGTAAGAAGCTGTCATACCTCATTGTTCCAAAAACAATAATAAAATGAGTTAACTGAACTAACCCTAGATGGATGATATGAGGTCAAACTTGTAAAGGAGCACAGGTTTATCTTATCCATACCACTGCACTTGTCACTCTGTTTGGTGAGTGTATGAGTGCACATTCATCTGAGTGATCAGATACTTCTTGCAGAAAAAGCTCTGTGGGAGTTGTGCACATTTTTTCTACCTTCAGGTTTTATGAAAGATTTTGTTGCTCAGTGATGATTGAACCAACAGGGTTTGGTGCCAATTAAAGCCACTGAAGAGCTCCAAGCTTGAGTCATAAAACAAATGAATGAAACCTTGACTCAGTAAATCATAACTCTGCTGCAAAAGGCTAAAAATACTTTTTTCAAAGATGTTTTATGAGATTCATTAAAAAATGAATTCTGGCATCACTACCCAAAGCTGTAACTACGAGCAATCTCTTCTCATAACTCTGTTATCAGCTGGAAGTCTTCACTGTTTCCTTTTCTGAGTCGAATGTTCTCTGTCTTTACTCTAAATGGATCACTGAGTCACTTACGTCCTAATCCACCCCAAACTATAAGATTTTATTAGCAATGCCCAATACATTATTTCACCAGAATTCTCTGAAGTTTATGGAGAATAAAAAGCAAAAGTTTGGACCTCCTGGCATCTTCAGTGGACTTAAATAGCTCCCGTTGCTGTGCCATCCTCGGCACTGCAGTCGTGTAGCTGCTGTTATGGAGGAGAGGCGTCTTTATGTGCCACACGACAACAATACGGCAGCGATATCAGAGCGAGCTGCAGGGACGTGTTGCGGCGATGACGACAGTGTTTGCTGAGCATGAAGGAGAGTCAGTTTCCCAGAGGCCTCTGCTGTTGCTACCAACTGATTTTACACACAAACCCTCCTCCAGAGAGACCGCTAACGACTGAGTTATTGTTTTTACACTTCTTATATACGGATGGATAACCTTCTCTGAACTCTGAGTTACTACGGGGAATTATTCCGAAAACACCAGAAATGGAAGAATGGGTAACTTCCTCCAAAACGTCGGAAACCTTTTTGTCCTGGTGTCATCTGATGCCATCACATGGCGTCTGCAGTACTGGCTTTTCAGCGACCTTCCACCAGGACATTGGAGGGACACCATGAGATCATTTTGGAAGATTTAAAGATGGCAGTGAGGCCTGCTGTGATCTTTGGTCTGGAGACGATTACACTGACAGAGAGACAGGAGGCCTGAAAACTATTTGCTTAAGTTTCGTCTATCTGTCTTTTCCAATCCTCAATCTTTGGTTTTCATTCTTCTTCAGACTTCATTATTTTTCAACCCTTTTCGTGAGTCTGAAGCACCAAAAACCAAAACTGGCGTTTTCATTAATCTTTTCCATCTGATTATAAGGAAGCTGAAGGAGGTCAAAGGTCACACACCCTGAGAATACCCTAAGCCTCTCCCCTGCTGAGAGCTGGGCTTCATCGGGATCAGGCCCCGTCAGCCGCCCTTCTGCCGGTGTTAATGTGCCGTCCTCCTGTTGAATCCGAGCTCTGCTGTAATTTGCTGATCTGATTGAGCTAATTAACCTGCTTCTCTTTCCTGCTCCCTGATGCCGGGGAAATCCGCGGGGACGATCAGGAGCCGATGTCCCAGTTCAGAGACGCCGGCTCCCCCGTCACGCATGTCTGCTCCCTTTTTGTTCCGCAGCTCCTGAATTATGTGTGTTTGACACGTAAACGAGCCCTGTGATTGCTTTTACTCACGCAGCGCCTTCCCCGTCACGGCTCGGAGTGTAACTCAAACGCTGGTTTTCTCCTGTCAGACTAATGACTGCAGGCTGCTGCTTTAACTGCTGCTTTGATGCTTCCTCTTTGTGCCTCAGCTTCAGTCTGCACTTCAACTGATCGATGTCTTTTATATGCCTAATACTCTAATGACCATATAATTTGACTTGGTTTGCTGTGGATTGATGACACTCGATCCCTTTCTGCTTTGTCCTGTTTCTGGCTGTGCCTTTATCGTGTTGTTGTTACGCTTTCCTGTCATTATCAAAGTGTTGGTTTCCCTTAAAGTTCTCAGAACTAGAACAGGTCAAGTTGTTCTCTGTAAGAGCAAAAGATTACTGAGCCGACAGGATGAAGAAGCCCTACTGCAGAGCCTCAGAACAATCATCTGAAAATTAGCCAGCAGCTGAAGGAGATGCTCCTCTAACTACAGGACGCCACCACTACTTCTTTATTATATATAAATCATAGAATTTAAACGAGTCCCTAACGGCTTACAAGGTTCATGATGATCGAAGACACAGGAAATGCTGATGAAAACAGACATTCTTGTATAAACGTCCTCTTAAGAGATACTCAAAACGACCAAAAACAGTGAACTGTTTCTGTTAAGAAAGTCGTGTCGTGAGAAAGAAAGTAGACTCCCTCAGCGTGAAAGCAAATCCTCAGGTCCTCACGAGGTTCTAAACTCATTTAAACCCAGCCTGAAAGGAACAATCCACCCAGCTTCAGCTGACCATCGTGGTGTGCATCATCTTTCACCATCCATCGGTTTTCTTCCAGTTATCCAGCTCAGAGTTGTGGTGCAGCTGAACCCTCGCCAGCTTTCATGCAGAAAGAGTTGGGGACGTGTTTCCATGTTGGAGCTGTGACGTTTGTGTTTCACTGGTAGTTGTAAAAAAAAAAAAAGTAGCTAGACATGGCCATTCATATACAGGGAGTCACAACACAACAGCTACAGTACAGAGTCCAAGTTTTACTGATCTGCACTGCTGCCATCTTGTTTTATGAAGTCGGAGTTGGTGGTTTTTCTCTGGCTTGAAGCTTCTTCCAGCTGAATATTCAAACCCAACGTTTATCCATCCATGCATCTTCTTCCGCTTTATCCAAAGCTGGGCCGCGGGGGCAGCAGCCCAAGCAGAGAGGCCCAGACCTCCCTCTCCCCAGCCACCTCCTCCAGCTTATCCGGGGAAGCACCAAGCCGTTCCCAGGCCAGCCGAGAGATATAATCTCTCCAGCGTGTCCTGGGTCTGCCCCGGGCCTCCTCCCGGTGGAAGGTGCCCAGAACACCTCACCCAGGAAGCATCCTTGTCAGATGCCCGAACCACCTCAGCCGGATCCTTTCGATGTGGAGGAGCAGCAGCTCTACTCTGAGCCCCTCCCAGACTTCTCACCCTGTCTCCCTAAGAGACAAAGTACACAAGCACACGCAGTCCAGTCCCAACTTTTATTTTTATTTATTTATTTAACCTTTAAGATTAACGTCTCTTTTTCGAGAGAGACATGGCCACGAGTGTGCGCCGTTACAAAGTTTCAACAAAACACATAAAACAAATATAAGTCCAGCTGAATAATAGTCAGACTCTGCAGTTACAGAAGTTTTCATCAGAGCTCTGACAAAAGCATTCAGCTTTAATTTGCTCTGAAGGTGACACCGTGAAACAACCTCGCTGTTCTACAAAGCGCTGAAATTTCCTGGGTACTCTAAAGACGACCAGCGACAGGGCCTCACATCACTGCAGCTGTTTGAAGGTATTAAGAGTTTACAAAGATGAGAAGGAAGTTTACCCAACATGGCTTTGCACAGCCAAGAAACCAGATTATAAAGTACACATTAACACGTACGGGACAACAAGTTTGATATGAAGTGTAAAGAGCAGAGTCCAGACAGCGAGAGGAGGACGCAGCGCAAACAAACAATGAAACAGGAACATTTAAGAACAAATTCTTTCATTAAAAATCACAAAAATCAGTTTTAATTGAACACGGAGAACATGCAGACTACACACCGACAGGCCTCAGCTGGTGGAACTGATCCCTGTCGCTCAGCCTTTACTGTTTCTTTGTATTTATTTTCCAACACTGAAACATAAAATGCCTGAACATCAAATTCCCTCAGTCCTGTCAGAGCAGCGCTTTGTTTACTGCAGCTGTTTTTATCTTGTTTGAAACGCAGAGAGATGCTTTGAGTGGCTTATTTTGCTCATGAAACTCAATCACACGAGACAGGAAACGAGGACATCTGACCTCCGATCAGCAGCGAGCTGCAGCCTGAGTGAAACCGACGAGCCGCAAACTCACTTTTCATTTCTGCTCTTCGGGCTGACGCAGCAGCCTGAAGCCGAGGAGGCAGGAGTGCGACTGCGACCTCTTTGTTTTTGTTGTCACGCGTAGTAATCGCGGTAGTTACTGATCTGCAGCCTGTTCAGACAGCTGTACACACTCTGCTGCAAAGACTCGGAATTTGAGGAGGAAAAACTTCATCATCCAGTCTCAAAAATGTTGTAATTCTCATTTATAAAAATAAAAGTACAAAGACCTTCCTTTGGTCGCAGCTGCAGTCTTTCTAACGGCCAGCAGGGGGCAAACATAAATCTAACTGTAGAAGTCTAACGTAGCCTCCCGCTCCTTTAGCTATGACATCAGTAAACACTCTCTGGATGAGTTTATGATCTCATCACAAGCTGATGATGCCATTTAGAGGCATTCAGAGCTGTGGATGAGTTGGAGTCACCACCACACGAGTGTTTCTGACGAGGCGATGAGAACGATCAGTTTCCAGGCCATCATTCGTTTCCCAGCCTTCTCCTGTGCTGATGATGTGTAATGTGAAGCTGTGCTGAGCCTCAGCATCCTCGCAGCCTATAGGCTGTCCTGTAAACACACCTTCGCAGACTCGCCCACAAATCTGTGTGTTAAATGTTTTGTTTTCATTATGGTGTCATCGACTCATCATCAGATTGTGATTTGTCATTCCTCCGAACCTCCGAGGTTTTCGTCATACACGGCGCCCACAGATGAGCGTGTAATCCTTCTGCTGTTCTGTGATGTGTTCAGCGGCGTGCGGGAAACGTCGCCTCCAGGTTCAGTGCAACCTGAAGCGCTTCTTCTTTCCTTTGTTTTCTTATTTGTGATTGTGTTTTCCTCTGATGTTCTTCTTCATTTTCCCCAACAAGCACAGACGGAGGCCGTTGAGGTGGGAGGCGATGGTTTCAGGTGCATCAGAAACCAGCAGGAACCTGCTGTGGGTTTTCCGGCTCAACGCTCGCTCTGCATTTCCGCCTCTGAAACTCCACAAACTGCTCTCGAGTCAGACCACCACCTCACGCTCTGAAAGCTTAAAATGGTTCATAAATTGAAGTCTGCAGCTTTGTTTTTCTATGACTGAGTCACATATGTTACCAAATATTAACTGAAACCCACTGTGGCTTTGAGTGAAACTGGCTGCTGTCTGCAGCTGCTTTAAAAGCGTTTTATCTTATGATAAGGATTTTATTCTTACACTTGCTCGTTAGCAGGTACGGTATCTGCGTCTACATGACGCACATGACTAAACAAGTTTGCTGGCATTCGTCTGTCACTTGCATTAAAATGTATGGCTGTAATGCTAATACCGAGGCTGAGTGACATCATGGTGTCCATGCTTCGTGTGCAGGCTTGCAGGGGAACATAAACATTGTTACACACACCGTGAATACTGCGTAGCCCTCCAAAGGCCTCTGATGGTCGTGAAGCCTGTGAGGGGCTTTGCACGCGCTCTAAATGCTTTTTGATGTCTTTTGGTTAGCGTAGCATAGATTGTTTTTAGCTAATCTATGCTAAAAAGCGTACAGGCCCATCTCACTACCACAGTATTTGAGTCCCTGTGTCAGGTACGGCAGCGTCTTTGACTTGAACGTCACTTTCGTCCTCAGTTTTTTAACCATGAACACAAACGTCAGGTGAGTAATAACTAATAACCGTGAGAGGAGCACTAACAGGACAACAAATGTGCTCCTGCATCTCACACTGAGGACACCACCTGTGAGTTTGTAGGTTGGAGGTTGGACTTGTTGGTCTAGAGCAAACCCTCGGCGGGACTTTGGATGTGAGTCTCTGGTGCCAGAGTCCTTGGCTTTACAGAAGCAGAGGATCAGAAGAGTAGCTGACCAGCGTTAACACATTTCCAGGAAATGCTGTGTCCCTGAGCTCACCGCTAATGTTTGCTCTCGGGATTCATTCTGTACAGAACTATGCTGAACCCCTTCCAGCTGGCAGAGAGCAGTAACATTACAGGCAGACCAGAGTTCACAGCGGCCAGATAACCGCCGGCCAATGAGCTCTCTGCCTTTACCGCAGGTGCTGAAAAAGAAATGCAGAATAAAGGTGAGACCTGAACCCTTCCCCCCTTTGTTTGCTGGTGGGCTTTAGGACCCAGCTAAAACAATGGAGGCTCTTCAGTTCGCTGCCTTTGAGACTCAGGAAATGCGTCTCAGATTACCTCCTCCCCCCTTGACCACCCTTCCTGGACTGCATGTGCTTGTTTACTTGCATGTTTGTCATTGTGAACCATTCTGACTGTTAGATTGTGTTTGTGCTCACTCTAAAGGACTGTTTAAGGGTAAAGACTTTAAGTTGTGGTTCAGCATTTAGCTGTGATGGTTGGGAATCAGATAAGGGGTCATTATGTCAGTGAGAGTCCTCGTAAAGACGGTGTCCAGGCGTGCGTGTTTGTGCAGTCGGACACGAGGAGAGGGCTGAATCGATTGATAAGCTCAGTGAGGTCGAGCTGCAGCAGCACTCGGTCCCTTTGCTCTAAATTAAATTCATTTTTTATTGATTTGATGGATTTAGGTCAAACTTAGGAATCAAACCACCTCAAGGTTTAAGCTGACATTAGTGGTTCAGAGTGAAATATGTAAGGCCTACCAGCAAGCACTGGTAACCAGGAAAGATTATTAATCCCAACCAGTTGGAAAGTTTCTACAAGCTGCTAAAACTGCGGCACGTTTGCTCTGGTCACAGAAGACAAGCCATGCAGACCCCTGGTGACCACAGTGATAGGTTCAGTGCCACAGACCCTCTTGTGAACATTTTCACTTACCAGCAGGTTGCAACCACTCACCAACTAGTTGGGGAATACATATTTTTCCCTAGTAACTGATGGTTACCGGGGGAAACGGACTAAGCAACTAATGGAAGGACTTTTCCTAAAATGCTGCAGAAATTCATGACATCAAAAAGTGTTGGTTCCCCTCAGACGTTTCTCCTCTGGCCTCCTGCAGATTAAATAGTCCAGCTAATTTAAAGAATGAAAATATTTTTTTCAGCAGACTGTAAATCTGTTTGTTTCTTCTTTAGAGCTGAAAATGTTCACATCAGAATTTGTAGAGCCTCAAGTGGACATAAGAGGAACTGCAGCATTGACCTAGTTTTGGATCGATGGGTGATGCTTGAGATTAGCATATAGTACCGCCTCCAACAGCTTCTACAACATTAGGTTTGATGGTCCTCAGCAAAATGTAAAAACTCGTCCACTAATGAGGCCGAGGCTCATTGATACAACGTCTGCACTGCTCTGTGCTCTCCTCCTGTTGGTCCACAGTCCTGCTGTGATCGAGTCACTGAAAAGTCGTCTCACTGAGTAAAAACTAAACCTGCACCAACATGCAAAGGTCAGGAGATGACTCCATCCATGTGCAGATAATAAAGTGCTGACAGCTGGACACACATGACACAGAGCTGCTGCATGTTCAGTAAAAACACCACACGCCAAGTCGTAATCTGTCTGCTCATGCTAAGCCGGCCGTTAGAGATTACATTCCTGTGACAGGGAAAGAAAAGGTTTTAAAGTCTTTAGCAGGCGGTTTCTCCCTAAAAGCTCATGAACATGTAGTCACTGCGCTGTTTTTAGAGCCGGCTCAGACGGTGAGTCTGCTGCTGTCACTTTCACTCGTCTGCTTCACCGTCAGGCTTCAGCAGTCACACGCACTGTTTTCATCTTTCTGTTTTAGATTTAATGTGGAGAGAAAAACAGGAAGTGTGCAGACTGAGCTCGGCCGGCCGACATGTTTCAGAGCCTGCTGCTCTCACTCGCTCAGCACAAACGCACCAGCTCTTCCTCATTCTTCACATTTCCGCCCCGAAGCCAGCAAACGACAAATATTTGTTTTTATTCTGAGCTGGAAGACGCTGAACGCAGCCGGGCCGCTGCTGGGACATGTCTGTTTATTCATAGCAAGAAAAAAAATATTCACAGGTTGTTTTGTCTGAAAATGGAGGGAGGAGGGGTGAAGGGTGACTCAGGCTTCCTGGTAATTTTATTTTTAGCTTTTTTTTAACCGTAAACTGAGACAGTGCACACATGTAGCAGCAGTTCTCTCAGTAAGGTTCCCAACACAAAGGTTACAACAGAGGAGGGTTGGAGACGAGCTGAACAACAATCATGACTTTTTCTTAGATAGTTTTCAAAGACTTCAGAAGGACAAAGAGTGAAATGAGTCTAATATACATAAACCAGGTGACCCTGTAGCTCAAGCTGAGCGTGTTAGTGTTGTGTTTGGATAACTAAATGAGGCTCTCGGGCACCTTTTTCGCACCTCCGAACTTTACAAGCATAATTAGCTGGTCTTTAACCTGCCGGCTCCCAAATACAAAGTATGTTTGATGTCCAAGCAGCAGCATCTCGGGCTGGAAGCTCTGCCTGTACAGAAGTGCCAAAACCTGCAGTTCCTCTAATGTCCACTGGAGGCTGGTTTCCAAACGAGTCAGTCCCCACAGACGCTCATGTTAAAATGTCAAACTTTACAGCAAAAATAAACATGTTTACAGCCTGATGCAGAGAATAGTTACAGCTACTGTTCACCATTATAACGTCTGCACAGGGAGCGAATGTGTTATTAATGTTTTTTTGGATCATTTAAAGGCTCAAAATGACGACAGTCCGCAGGCCGCAGGGGGTGTGGCTGCTTTGCTCAGTATGTTGTAGCTGCTAGCTGTCTGCTAGCTTCACCTCAGCTAACTGGAGTCCCTGAACTGGACCTCTGGACCGTGTTTGTGCTGTTGGACAATTTTTAATGCAATTATCTGACCAATAATATGGTTGCTATGTGGACAGTTGTCTAGGAGACAATTTAAACCAAGTCTAAATGGTCTCTAAGCAGCAATCTGTGTCTGTCTGTTGCATCCATTCCGTCTATGGGTGCACCTTGATAACTAGCTGATTATTTAATACTCCACCCTCCTCCACAACACCACGGTGGCCAAAACGCTGCCGCTGAGTCCAGAAACCATTAAAGATCGCCACGATACACACGTACATCTTTTATATACAGTCTAAGGAGATGTCAGGTTACACTGAAGCTAGAATGGTGCAGCTGAGAGTGATGGAGTCAGTGTTGGTGAGTGGGTGTCAGAGTGTGAACTGGAGTATTTCCTGCTCTGTGCTTCATGTAAGAAATGTGAAAACTGAAATCAGGCTGTGTTTTCCTCCAGATGTGGACTTTTACTCCCTTTGGATGTGGAACATCTTCATTTTGTGTACACAGATGTGTGTTTGTGCAGTCTGATGATAACTCACATTGATGTTCATGAAAATAAGGAAAGTAACAGATTAAATGTCGCGACTTTTAACAAACTACGACTCAGAGCGCAGACTGCTGCTGAATAATCCCCGCTGACAGTAACCCTGCCAACAGGTCGCCCTGGTCTCTGTTTCCGTTCCTGTAAAGTGTTCTCGTTGCTTTCTGCTTAGTTTCCGACTCTCATTGGTTCCAACTGACAGCGCCAACCTTTAAAAACACCTCGTTAATATCCAGCTGGATACACAGAGTGGGACTGTGTTTGTTTATACATACATATATATTTAAATATACGGGGGCCATGTTGTTTTACCTTAATTAGATAGCAGACAGTCGAGCCCCCCCCCCCCCCCCCCCCCCCCCCCAAGCCCCTGCAGCCCCTCAGGGAGAAGCGGGTGTAGTTAATGGTTGGATGGATGGATGGATGGATGGCAGCCAGCAGAGAGCTGAAGGGAAGAGAGCGGACGAGATGAAAGCCTTAAAAACAAAGTCTTTAAAAATCTGCACGTATAGAAAATAATCATTAAGGATGGGCTGCTTTCAGTCCCTTCGAGAAAATGACGTTTGTTTTTAGTTTTTTAAAGTGTTTGTTGTGTTCGTGTTTCTCAGGACTCAGCCCCTTCACTCGCCCTTCATCACCTCCTCCTCCTCCTCCTCCTGTTTCTGCTGCAGTCAGGGCTCCATGTATGGTCTGAGGGGAACTTTTCAAGCCTCCAGCCACCAGAAAACCTCCAGCAGGGAGTGACTCTGTTTCCCTCCAAGTCTCAGAGGGCGAGCCCTGTATTTTTAGAGACGCAGACTTACTGGCTGTTATGAAAGAGGGCGTGTGTGTGTGTGTGTGTGTGTTTTCCCTGTCTGACTGTGATAGATGGATCATCATGTCTCTTCATGTTTGCTCGAGCCTCTCGGCTGAATCAGCTGCTGAAACTGAGAAAATCTGCACAGAGAGTCTGAAGCTTCTGGTTTTCCAGCAGCACGCTCCCTGAGCCGTCACCGTAAAGTTTTTGTGCTTCACATGAGTGCTTCCTTTCGTTTTCCTTCACCAAACTGCGTGCAGAAATCTCACAGCTGAAGTTACAGGTTGCTTTTGTATTCGGCATGATCATAAATAATCTCTGACTCTCTGTGCATCCCCTGCCTGCTCTCTTTGTTCTTCTCTTGCTTCTGCTTTTGATATTCTGTTTCTTCTTTCACTGATGTGACAGCAGGGAAATTCCCCAAACTGGAGATACGAGATTTTCCCCTGAGAATAACAATACTACAGTGCAGTGCGGAGGATTTTCTCAGAGTAACAATCAGTGTGAAAGTATCGCAGCCGCAGTACTGGAGCTTACTGGTGTGAAGAGCAGTGAATCAATGAAGAACTTTTACTTAAAGAGGAGCCTGTTGTGTTTGAATGGTCGATGTTCATATTAAGCACAGAAGGGCTTCAAATGAGGTCAGTGTTTGAACAGCTGATCCCCGCGAGCCCACAGCTTAGCAGTAGAATACAGACTGTATTTAAAGGATGGCCGTGCCCACTGTGACGCCAGTACTCTGAATGTTGAAGCCTTAACAGCACCTTGGTGGTTTTCTGGAACCACAAGTGGCCATATTTGGACAAGAGATAATGATCAACTAATGCTAACTGTTAGCAGGTGGCTTCCATACAGAGACACAGATACCTGTTATTTAGGGCTCAGTAACATCCAAAAGCCAACAGTGGAGCTCAGACTCGTTGGTCTGTTAGTATAATTAACCACACAGCAGCCACATTACTGCTCCGATCATTTTAACAGGAAGCACAAACGCAGTCCAGAGGTCCAGTTCAAGCACTCCAGTTAGCTTAGGTGAAGCCTAGCGGACAGCTAGCAGCTACAGCCACCTGTCAGTCAAAGAGGCCACACCCCTAATAATGCAAATCAGCTGCTATAGTCATTAAAAATAACAATAAGAGTTTCCTGTGTGCAAGTGTAACAAAGAGGGAAATTAGCTTTAGAGACTGAGCGTTTCTCCGTAGCAGACTGTAAACACGGTTGTTTGGGACTGACTCACTGAGCCTCGTGTGGACATTGGAGGAACTGCAACTTGTAGCCTCCGTTTCTTCCCTGGTGGTGGATGCTTGTTTTGAGCGCTTAGTTTCACATATTTTCTTCTGCTCATATGTTTGTATGATGTCACTGATGCCTGCAGAACAAAGATGCCTTAAAGTGAGGCTGAAACTAATCGAAAAGGACTTCAGTTAGAGGGGATGCACCAAGGCCCAGGACGAGATAAATGAGGTTGACTTTGAACTGCAAAACTACTAGAATGGAACTGGTAGGATGAATAGGTGAACAGGCCCAAGGGCCAAAGAGCTTCTTGCACTTACAGTGGGAACAGAAACAACGTTTCAGTTTAGCTGAAATTTCAAAAAGTCCTCAGAAACACATCACACGTTTGCACACTCATTCAGTCACAGTTAAACTCTGCAAATAATGTGAAACACCTCTGTGTGGACTGGCTGAGAAGTGGATCTGAAATCGTGTTTTTCAGCTGCAGGTTCACAAGAAGCAGCTTTCATTTCCTCAAATTAAACCGGCAGCTGATCAAATCGCTTCATTGCTCGACCCCTCCTGTAATATGCAAATGAAGAGTTTTATTTAGACTATTAGCAGGAAAACAAAAAAACACCTGGAGGATGTTCTGGCTTTGACACTCAAACATCTTCTAGGACAGTTACACCACCAAGCTCATCAGCACCAACACGAATACGTTAAAAATCATCAGCTGAAAACCTCTAACGTCCCTCTGAAGACCGAAGGGTTTCCTGCAGAGTCCGGTCAGCCTGACCTCACAACAGGATAACAGGCAGGTGTTAGAATGACTGCTGCTTATGTACGCAGCTCAGAGTCATGTGACTTTTCCAGAACAATGTCACTGAGTTATAAAAGAAAATGAAAGTGAGGCTTGTTGCAGATGGGAGACGTTTGCCTTACAAGTCGTAGTGTTTGGTGTGTCACACCAGTCTGCAGTACTGGCTTAAACCACCCGACCCATCACATGTAGAACACTGTAAAGGGCCCAGTGGGGTCATATTTAAATCAGTAGTGTGGAAGGATCTATTTTAACCAACGGTTGTTTTTCCTAAACTAACTCACCTTCCAGCAGCTGAAGCAGGGCTCTCAAAGTGCAGTCAGTGGACCAGTGGTGACCATTTGTGGAAAACACCTGACCCAAAGACCAACCGGCCCGGTGACTTCTTTGCTGAAGTTCCTGTTGACTCTCTGGCTTCAATATTCCTGGTTTTAGTTGCAACGTGGGAATTTAAATTGGAGGCACCAAGTAATGTAATGCCAGAGTAACTATATTAATAGTTAACTATAAATAGCACACAGTTTAAAATGACCAACTTTAGAGACAATCTTCTCTTTTACCAACACCCGAGGGCGTCCACACAGCAAGTGAGTGATGGTTGGTCACTAGTGGACATTTCATGCTTCACCCTAGAGTAACCCACTTATTTATAAATAATCAGTAGCATTCTCTGCTCTCATTGGTTGTTGCTTCAATCTCTCAAAGTTGAGAAAGTTTATCTGGGGACCGCCCACTTCAGTTATTGCTAATGTTTGTTGCTTGAACTCGGTGATTCTGCGGTCTTTGGTCATTACGTGAATCTCTTCCTTTGCAGACACCTGATTAAAATGTTCAGTGAGTGCATTTTCCCTCCGCGGCTCTTTATCATACCCCAGCTGCAGGACTCACACTGTCCCGCTGCGATGCATATGCCACTGAAAATAGTTCCCTCCTTTTTTCTCCTTTTTTGAAATGTGCATCAGTGACATGTTTTAATGGCTGACTATAAGTGGAAGTGAAAGTCAAAACTGAGTGTGGAGCAAACTAATCAGCATTTAGAATCAAACTGAAACAAAACTCCTACACCAAACAACCTAACCACACTTTCCTGGCAGACAATCTGTAGTTCCACCGACAACCCTCCATCCTCCCACTGCAGCCGTATAAAACTCAACCTTTAAATCTCAGCATCCGATATCGTCGTGAACACTGAAAGCACTGACGCTAAAGATTGTATCTCTGTGTCACCCGTGCAGTTCAAAACACTTGACACCCTGAGATGGTCTGATAATGATTTATTCGGTGCACAGTAATGTTTTCTTCTTGTCTGACACTCTGGGTGCTTTCCATCTCTAACCAGCAGCTGTGCATCGTGTGAAAGCACCATCGGCAGGAATGTGACTGTCTCCATTTGATTCTTCATCACGAGTTTTTCCTGATATTAGCTCATGTTTCTTTTTTGTCTTATGTGAAGCTTTCCTTTGTGACGGTAAAAGGCGGCAGGATTTGATCCTCAGCCTGCCGCTCTGCAGCTTTAAAGCATCATTTTGTCAAATCCTCTTATTCACTTCCTGGCTGAGAGTTCAGATTGATACGGCGCTTAAACATGAAGCTTCAGAACCAGCTGGCTGTAGCTTTATAACTCGGAATAAAACAGAACACAAAACAAGCTATAGCACAAATGACCTTTGACCTTCAGTAAATCAACTGCAAATGTTAACAAAACATCTTATCTATGTTTCTAAAAACATGACTTTGAGCTGCAGCTTGCAGAAGATTCACCGTCTGTTTGTCAGATGAATAATAAAGTTTAACAGGAATTAAACAAGGCAAAAAACCAGAAATGAGTTTGTGTTTTGCACTTCCTGTTCCTCATCTTAAAGTCAGTCAGTTACTGAACAGCTCTTAGTGAGTGTCTAAAATAATGCCTGTGGTTAACACGAGCTCTCAGTATTTTCACTTTTTGTTCTCCATCATTGAAAATGTGAGTAAAAACATCACACGTGAACTAATAAGCAGCTAAATAAGACCCCAGAGCCTGTGAGTGGGATTTGAAGCTTAGGGGCAGTGAAGTCATACGTCGTGTGGCCTAAGTTAGCATTTTACTTCCTCCAGTGCATTTGTGCTTAAACCAAAAATGGTGCCAGTGTCCAGAGACTGTACTTTCTGTGGAAAACCCAGAGCCAGTGGAAAAATCCTGTTTTCTGTTGAAGAAAACGGAGCAGTCTAACTTCAGGATTGGCCTAAAAAAATAAAGGGCTGCAGTCCAGCAGTGCCTGAGGCAGCTAGTTTCTGAGGTATGCTACAATGAAAGGCGAGGATCAAGAAACTTTAAAAAGTAACAATTTTGTTGGAAATATATTTAAACACTCGATGACCATTTCAGGGCGATGAGGGTCTGAAGTCTAACCTGGGAAAGACCAACGTTCACACGAGCAATTAATCTTCATTAACCTCACGACAGAATAATCATGTCCACAGTTACACAGATGATACATGACTATACGTTTCTGCACAAAGACGGCAGACTACAGTCTTTACAGGGGGAGGCAGAGCCTTCGGTTTTGAGTGGAACCAGCTCCCAGTTTGGATTCAGGACACAGACACCATCACTAAAATTGGGATTAAAAAAGGTGACTGTTTTTGTGATTTGGTGCAATATAAATAAAACTGAATTCAATTTTATTAAATTGGATCAGCTGACCCTGAATCCTCCCTTAGTTGTGGTGCAACAGGTGTAGGCTGCTGGGGGACTCCCATGATGCACTGGGTGTTTCTTCTTCACTAATATGTGTTAATAACCTCTCTGCATTTAATCATTTGTCGTCTTCCTCCCTTCGCCAGTCGCAGCAGATGGCCCCGCCCCTCCCTGAGCCTGGCTCTCCAGGAGGTTTCTTCCTGTTAAAAGGGAGTTTTTCCTTCCCACTGTTGCCAAAATGCTGCTCATAGGGGGTCATATGATTGTTGGGGTTATCTCTGTTTTCGTTGTATTACTCTAAATGGTAAATGGCCTGTATTTGTATAGCGGTTTACACTACATTCAGTCACACACTGGTGATGGCAGCTACATTGTAGCCACAGCCACCCTGGGGCGCACTGACGGAGGCGAGGCTGCCGGACACTGGCGCCACCGGGCCCTCTGACCACCACCAGTAGGCAACGGGTGAAGTGTCTCGCCCAAGGACACATTTACATTACAATATAAAGTGTCTTGACATGATTTGGAGTTATTTAAATAAAACTGAACTGGATTCAATTGAATTGAACTGACAGCTGAATAGATCAGCACAACCTTTTAAAACTTAACAAAGACAAAAGTTCATGTTCTTGGCTCTAAACACAGACATGAGCTGCTCACTTATAAAACTGGATGAACGAGCTGACCGTTCGCTGGGTTTGAGTATTGAAGCCTGCACTGATTTCAGCTCTGCTGCAAAGTTATCAGCTAAAATAAAAAAAGAAGAACATATCGCTGCAGCTGAGCTACACTGGCTTCCAGCTCCCGACAGATCCGACTGTAAAATAGTCCCAAACTGCCGAGGTTATGATTGACACACTGCTCGTTACTTAGCCTTCATCCTTCTGCTCCTGTTGTTTCCGGGTGTTTTCTTTCCTTCCAGATTTTTATTTAACTTTCATATTTTCTGTATTAGATGTGTTTGTCTGTTTGCTGTGACTGTGGTTTTCTTGTGCATGTGTGGCTTTGGCGCCCTTTAACAGACTAACTGCTGTTTACTCAGTGTGTTGTCATCATGTGATTCACAGCTGAAATTCTTCAATTTTCTGTTCTGATTTCGGTAAAAACTGCAGTTTGAGACGATGTTCTGTATCATTTCTGTTAAATTGAGCAATCAAACAGAAATTAAACCGTGTATCTGCGTCCCTCTGAGTGATAAATGAGTTCATTTCTGTGGAAAAACCTGAAACCAGATCAGAGTCCGGATCCTTGCTGCTCCATTCCGGGCTTTCGTTCCTCCCGCTCAGCCTGTTTACGGCCTGCGTGCTGCCGCCATTTCAGGAGCTGCAGAGGCCTTTCTGTCATGGAAGAACAAAAGCAGCTCTGTCTTTGTCTGCAGCTTCACCTCCACATGCGGCCTTTACACCTACAGCCTGCGGCCGCTCTCACGGCCGCCCTGCAAACGCTCACAAACACAGGCAGACGCGGAGCTGCAGCTTTTAAACCAAAAAGCGACCATGTGTCTGCACATTCACGAGTGGAAAGGTCAGCTGGAAACACAAACACTCAGCATGTGTCTGCGAGCACGATGCACCCACCCCACAGACTTTTATTCTGAAAAATACAATATTTTCCAGAAGGACAGCTCAGATTACGTCTGCTGTTCATGGAGACACCTCAGATGTGCCAAACCTCATGAAAATATTTAGTTTAACTTCAAATTCACGTTCCCTCTTAAAGATCATGTTTAGGGGTCACAGTTTGCACATCTGTGATGCACCTCAGGTCATTCCCAACATCTTTACTGTCTCGATCAGAAACTGATAAAAAGATTTTCCTTTTAAATCTTTGCTTTGATGTTAGTGGAGATATATTTGTGTTCCAGGACTCGCCGGTAGGAGGTTGATAAGGTTTTTAGTGCTTCTCTGCTACGGTCCTATAATGTAACTCCCACATGGAGTTTGTCCAGAACTCTATTAAAGTAGAAAATTTACTTCCTGTCATGTTTTCAAACCTGAATCCAGATGAAATTACGAGAGGAAAAAAAGGTCTTTACTTGTGTGGTATGGAAATGCCTTCAACTCCCCCACCACACACACACACACACACACACACACACACACACACACACACACATAAAGGCCGTCCCATATCAAAGGAGTGTTTGATGTTGGTCTGTGTGGGCCTGTTTGGGGGGTTGGGAGGGGACAGACAGACGAAAGCAGATGAGGAGTCGCGGGGCGGGGAGCGGGGAGGGCTGGTTCATGCATCGTAAACAGCAGGAATACCAAACCTACACTGCTGCCTCACTCTGAATGGGAACAGTGTACATTAACACACACATGCTTTAGAAACAGCGCAACAAAATAAGGAAGCGCTTCAGTGCTGTTGGCGACACCTGCAGGCTGCACCTGGTATTACACCTTCCCTCTATAGTCAGTGTGTTTTATTGGCTGTGTCCAGTATTTTCTCTGTTATTGTTTTTAGTTTGCAGACAGTTTTTCCACCAAACAGTAACAGTGCTGGTTGTGGTGCCTCCGACATCCACAACCCTGAGTTCGATAAGCAGCTAAGAAAATGACGATTTAAGCCTCAGAGCTGTGTGCTGCTGAAGGAGGTTTATCTCCCTCCCTAAAGTCAAATTTCTCAGAGTGATGAGACGTCAGTGAAACAGAATTTTATACAGCAGCAAATCACTACAGCGGCCATTCAGGGTGCTTCATACTGTAACGTAGAAGTTCTCTCTATACTTCAACCATATAGAGGGAACAATTAAACAACCCCCTTTGAGAAAGCACTTGGCAACAGTGGGAAGGAAAAACTCTACTTTTCAACAGGAAGAAGCCTCCGACAGAGCCGGGCTCAGGGAGGAGCGTCCATCTGCCACGGCCGGTTGAGGGTGAGAGAAGGTTTATTGAGGTAGTTTCAGGCTGAACTCAGTTTTCAGGGCTTCAAAGGTGCTTCAGTAATCTGGGACTGTGGGAGCTCCTGCACTGATCGTGACACCGACCAGCTTGTGTGATGTCACGCTGCTGTTCACAGTGACCATAAACTGCCAGTAAAACTGTCCAACATGCCACAGCAGTACCTTCATCTCAGCAACATCTTCATTTAATGTCTAAGTCGTCGCCTAGCGGGAAACGCACATGTAATTATAATCAGATCTTCTCGTGTCTTGATGATGGGATGCTAATTAAGCTCGCGCTCCTTCTATTTTTTCCCGGTTTTCCTTCCTTGCGTTAAATTGATTCCACCTACAGAGCTGTTCCCATCTCAATTACCAGCTCTTCCAGTTTTATTGATTTTCCACAGTCTCTTCAAAGTCCTGATATTTATGTACTAAATGTGAAATCACTTCATCCTAAAGCTAATTGTCTACACAACTGCGACAGAAAAGTCAGCTTTATTCTCAACGTGTTGCTGCAACATGTTTTTGGAACCTGGGACTGGACTTCCCGGCTGATCCGCACCTCCAGCTGTGCTGCTGATATTTGACCGTCCAGTCCAGTAAAGGGATTTTTAAAATGTATTTTATCTCACATGCACAAACATCAGTTTTGATCATTTCTAACAGCTTCAGAAGCACAAAGCTGGCGTTTGTTGGAGAATTTTAACTAATGAAATTGTAGCTTTCACTTAAGAAGATTCCACTGACATGAATCCTGTCTCAGCTCTACAGATTTGTACTTTTTCAGTACAAATATCAGATTTTTCTGACCTGATTATGAAAACAGTATTTATTTAATATCACATCATATTGATGAAAGGCAGAAAATGTTCTCATGGAAAAAGTGATTTGATTATAAAAATGATAATAATCATAGTTATAATAAACTGAAGTTTATTTGACAGTGGATGTGTCAGCATGGAGAAAGTAGGTTATTATATTTTTACTAGTTTCATTTGCTCAGTTGAACCAGTTTGTTTGATGAGTGACATTTATCTGTAGGGCTCCTCAGCTTCACTGCTGGTGTCACAGGTTCAATTCCTGCTGAACACACCAATCCCCACCAACAAAGAACAATAAAACTGCCTAATCAAACATGCAGAGCTTCCTGCTGTGGTGACGGAGCAGCTGAAACAGGAAAATGTGAGATTATTGGCAGGAGTTGACAAATCTCGCTGATGTTTCAGACTGTGAGTGTTTGCTCTTTTTCAGGATGGTCGTTTAAACCGGATCTCGTCTGTGTTTTTCTGGACTGCGGCGTTTTGATGCCTTGTTTCCACCTTATATCAGAGCTGGGAAGTGGAAATGCTTTAACGCTGGGTGAGAATTGGTGTGAGTTTGTTCAGGTTGAGGCTTGAGGCTGAGGACCTCGATGGTATTCAGTCGTCACACAGTTAGTGGCTGAATAATAATGAGTTTTCATGAAGCAGGCTTCAAACATCCATATTCCCCTCAGGATGGACCGAGATCACTCTGGTTATGCTCTGACTTAAACGCACCATCAGCAGCTCAGCCAAACTGCCTGTTGATGATTATCGGACCGATTGAGCCTGATGGAGATGAACAAATATAATGTATTTGATTATTTTTAATGGTGGACGAGAGGAAGAAAAGACTTGATGAGATGGTGGAACGTTTGTAATCGTCTGGAAAGCATGAACATCTGGACCAAAGTGTTTAAATCTGTTGAGGAAACTTTGAGATTTTTCATGGATGTTGATATAAAGACTGGTGCACCAGTGCAAACGTCTGGTTTCACAGAAGTATTCCTCTGGGGATCATGAACACCTGTACCAAATGTTGCTCCCACAGAGTGAATAAACTGCAAACTTTAACGTACGGGTCACACTAGAGTCAGAAAAGTCAGAGGGCCACCGTGTCTTTGAAACTCATCCCACAGGTGGGTACAGTTTCCTCTGCGGTGGGGTGGGCTGCCCTGGGTCCTGTGGGGCTTGGCAGTGCTGCTACCGTAGGCCCCGGTCTGGATGGGCCTGGGCTCCCTTGCCTTGGTGGGTACCAGAGGACGGGGGTGCCTACTGGCATCCTCCCCTCCCTCCTTTTCCTCCCCATCCCCGGCTGCCTCCCTCTTCCCGCTCCACCACACTCACCCACACAGGTAGGGCCTTGGGGTGCGGGTGTGTCACCAGGGTGCAGGGGAGACATTCCCCCCCCCCCCCCTGTCCCCTTCTGGCCACCTGTGCCTCAATTTTATCTCACAACTTAGACATCCACATTACTTACACTCTCATAACACACACATATATATAGGGCCTTGAGGGTGGGCACATTAACGGCGTCCAGTGGACGGTCTGTGTACTCAAACCTACCTCTGGCGCCGGTGCCCACCTCTCAATTTTAAATCCATGTAGACATTGAGGGTTCTCGGGAGGGGCCGTGCTAACACCTGCTGCTCTCTGGCAGCAGCACCATGCTATCCCTTGTTTTAAATGCACTTTAGAACAACACGCAGCAACACTACACATGAGCGGGAGGAGGGAGGTATGGGGTCTTCACACACCCCCGTTCTCTGCTAGCCATCGGGGCGGGGGGCTGGGAGGAGATGTTGGCTGTCCGATTGGCCTCCCTGCTGCTGCGGAGCCTGGGACGGTCTGCTTGCCTCCACCCCGGGGGGAAGGGTAACACCTCTTGGGTCTAGGTTCTGTTTCCCCCTCTGGGGGCGAGGGTACCTGGACCTGGGGTATAGAGTATGTTTGGGGAGTGTGATTGTGTGAACATGTCCATGTATGTCAATCCTTACGTTGGGTGAGTGCTGAGTGTTTGTATATGTGTGCATGAGGGTGGGAATGCATGTTTGTGTCTGTGTGTGCCTGTTTGTCTGTGTCTATATGTCAGGTCGGGTCTTAGTCTCCACCTCTCTGGGAACTCCCAGGCCCTCCAAGGCCTATCTCCCCTCCCCACACTCCCTGCCAGTGACTGATGCCCTCAGGGGTCGGTGCATTGGTGGTTCTTGGTGTCTGGGGCTGGGCACTCAGGTATGTACCAGCTCACTCCCGGTGGCTACCTGGCAGGGCCTGGCGCCTGTTGCTTGGTCAGGCCTCCTCTGGGGTGCGGGGGGCCCTCAGGCCTCCGGCCTCTGGGCCTGCAGCTCGGTTCACTCTGGCACAGCTGGCTGCCAGCAGTGCCGGCGGGCACGCCGGTGCAGCCCCCTCTAGCTTCTGCTCGGTGGCTACTGGGTGACGCCTCGTCTGGGGATCCTCAGCCCTTCCCATGAGGGTGGCACGGATGCCCCTCCGGTGGTCCTCCTTGGGCTCTCGCACTCTGAGGCCTCTGGATGTCTGGGGCCTGGATCTCCTCCATGCCTGCTTCATGCCCTGGGGGACGGGGCTATGGCTCGCTACATCCTCTTGCAGACCATTACATGTGGAAACCATTTGAATACAAGCGCGCTGATCCACACAGGTGTGCACACGGGTGTTCACTGCTCATAGACTTAAATTACACCTTTCTTGGCTGCTACTTCAAAGCACATCGGTCCTGCGTGCTGCACAACAACATTGAATATTTAGTATTTACTGCTGTTTACACTTAGCTAGATTAATGCGATGGTGTTGTGTTTAGCATGTTGCTTTGTTTTTTTTGCTTGTTTTCTATTCTTTCTCTCTCTACAGGTGATCCAGGAGATTTTTTTTCTCCCCCCCTTTCTCACTGTCCCTCTCCCCTTCTGTTTTTCTTTTCCTTCCTCTTTCTTTCTCCCTTTCCTATCCCTCACTCATGTCTGTCCCGTCTGTAACAACTGAAAATAAAATAAAATAAATAATAAAAACAAAGGTCGATCAAATGGACCAATACGGCAATGCCACGATGATCCATTTGGCAAAATAAATCCATTGGGTATCCTTGTTGGTCTTCAGACAACAATTCTGACGGCTAAAGAACCAAATGGGACAGGCAAAAAAAAAATTTTTTTAAATCCCACAGGACCATGAACATCTTTACCAAACTTCATCCAAATCTTGTAGACAGATGCTGCGATCGTTCACTGCATTTTTGTACCAGCCTGGTTGCGTTCATAGGATTCATCCTGTGGTACGAATGAACACCAAGGCAAATGTCAGGGGATCACATAGTACTTGGGGTACATCCTCTGGGGGTCAGGAATGTCTGGACCACAGCTTGTCCTTCTGCAGGACCGTAGTCATACTGCTGAGGACATTCAAAACTGTGACGTAAAAGTTTGACACCTTCCAAAGTAAGTGAAATCCATCCTCTGGGGACCATAGATATCTGTACTAATCGATCTTGTAGAGGTTATAAAATGTTTACAAGCTCATGGCATTTTCACTAGAAAGTAAAAACTATGTCTGGCTGGAGACACCGAGGGAAGGTTCAGCTAATCACATGATGTTTGGATCAATCTGGTAATCATGAAGGTTTCCAAACAAAGCAGACAAGCTTCAGTGGGAAAGTGGAAACTCTGATTTGGGGGGATGAGAGTAAAGTCAACAATTACAGCTTTTTAATATTTCATGTCAAAGACTAGCTCTGGAAGAAGTCCATGTCACAGCGTTTCATAAGAGCAACAAAATAAATAAAAATCTGAGAGCAGTTTTCGGGAAAAATGACAGAAATTGTGAAATGAAGTCAGGAAGGATGTGCATTAAATGCAGTGGCTGCAGGGGGAGGGGCCCAGGGCCGTGGGGCCATACAACCTGTCTCTTTAAGAGTTTCGTCTTCCAACCAACCAAATGTTTTCATCGGCTCACAACATACCCGAGGACCTCAACGCTCGCTCTGGTGTACTCAGAGGTCAGCGATGTCACTCGGAGCGAGGCCACGAAGAGTCTTAGAAGTAATCAGGAAAATCTTAAATCCTTTTCTGAAGGAGGAGCTGCTCTGACGAGCTGCTGCCGCTGAGGTTTTATTCAGAGTGCTTCTGCAGGGAGCATCTAAAATTAAAACACGAAATCCATGATTCCCTTTATTTTCTGTGCTGTTGCTATGAAATGAGACACCAGTGCTCCCAGTTACTGATAACCACAATGAAAACTAAACAGATACACAAACATCAGAAAGAAGAAACAAACTGTAACAAACAAAAGTAAAAGAAAGTATTTAAAGTAAAAATACTGAGAAAGAAAAAGACGTGTAATTAAATCATGTAATTAAATGGCCCTTTAGCTGTGTTTGTGGCTCTTTAGTTAAACTCATTTTTATGTGTTTTTATGGTCATCACATATATTTATATCACGTCCAGAGTATTTCTGCACTTTATAACCAGCAGAGGGCAGCAGAGTACATCAGTAGTGTGCATTCATGCTCCTGCTGAGCTGATGTCACAATAAGGTACTGAACTTTAATCACGTGACAGCTGAACGAAAACTTTAAAGATAAACAATATAAGGAGCGAATTTATAAGAATAATAAAAGTACGACTGAGGAGAGGATAAAAAAACAGAGTCTCGCTTTAGCAAACTAAATATATAAGTTTATAAAAATAAAAAAGTGTGATTTCAGTGTAACATAAAAATGTTTGTCTCTTACAGCAGGTAAAGGTCACAGGCATGAAAGATCAAAGTGACAGAAGTCATTCAGAGCGACTGATTGGCTGTTTAAACTGTAAATATAAACACAAGGAGAAAAAACTTATTAAAAACAGACAAAATAATGTAAATATGACTTTTGTACATGTTTTTCAGCACATTTATCAAAAGAAGAGAAAGTACAAACATTTAACAATCACGTTTGATAATTGTTAAAGTTTCATTAATAATGCATAAAATAAATACAAAGACTTTATTATAGTTTTACTGGTTTTGCATCAGGAGGATTAAACATGTATTACACGTGGTTTTAATCACACAGTCTGAAACAATGATCGTTCAGCTTAAACAGTTTTAAACTTTTGGAGCTGATCAGGTGGAGAAGTGGAGTCAGTGCTGCAGCTTCCTCAAACAGCTGTTTGCTGTTTACTGATGTGTGTCTGTCTGCTGCCAGCAGATGGAGGCAGAGACTTTAACATGAGTGACACACACAGCAGCGATGGAGCACATGCTGAACACAGAGACATGGACACAGGGACGTGGAGACAGAGAGGTGGACGCAGGGACGTGGACGCAGGGACGTGGACACAGGGACATGGAGACAGAGACGTAGACACAGGGACGTGGACGCAGGGACATGGAGACAGAGACGTGGACGCAGGGACGTGGGCACAGGGACATGAACACAGGGACGTGGAGACAGAGAGGTGGACGCAGGGACGTGGACGCAGGGACGTGGACACAGGGACATGGAGACAGAGACGTAGACACAGGGACGTGGACACAGGGACATGGAGACAGAGAGGTGGACGCAGGGACGTGGACGCAGGGACATGGAGACAGAGAAGTGGACGCAGGGACGTGGACACAGGGACATGGAGACGGGGACGTAGACACAGGGACGTGGACACAGGGAGATGGAGACAGAGAGGTGGACGCAGGGACGTGGACGCAGGGACGTGGACACAGGGACATGGACACAGAGACGTGGAGACAGGGACGTAGACACAGGGACGTGGACACAGTGACATGAACACAGGGACGTGGACACAGAGACGTGGACACAGAGACATGGAGACAGAGACGTGGACACAGGGATGTGGACACAGTGACGTGGACACAGAGACATGGAGACAGGGACGTAGACACAGGGATGTGGACACAGTGACGTAGACACAGTGACGTAGACACAGGGACGTGGAGACAGAGATGTGGATACAGGGACATGGAGACAGAGAAGTGGATGCAGGGATGTGGACACGGAGACATGGAGACAGGGACGTGGACACAGGGACGTAGACACAGAGACATGAACACAGGGACGTGGACACAGGGACATGGACACAGAGACGTGGACACAGAGACATGGAGACAGAGACGTGGACACAGGGATGTGGACACAGGGACGTGGACACAGAGACATGGAGACAGGGATGTAGACACAGGGATGTGGACACAGTGACGTAGACACAGTGACGTAGACACAGTGACGTGGACACAGGGACGTGAACACAGGGACATGGAGACACGGACATGGAGACAGAGATGTGGACACAGGGACGTGGAGACAGAGATGTGGATACAGGGACGTGGACACAGGGAAATGTACACAGGGACGTAGACACAGCGACGTGGACACAGAGACATGGACACAGGGACATGGAGACAGAGAAGTGGATGCAGGGATGTGGACACAGGGACGTGGACAAAGGGACGTGGACAAAGGGACATGGAGACAGAGAGGTGGACGCAGGGACGTGGACACAGGGACATGGAGACAGAGATGTGGACACATGGACATGGAGACAGGGACATGAATACAGGGACGTGGACACAGGGACATGTAGACAGGGACATGAACACAGGGACGTGGACAAGGGGACGTGGACACAGGAATGTGAACACAGGGACATGGAGACAGAGACGTGGACACAGGGACGTGGACACAGGGACGTGGAGACAGAGAGGTGGACACAGGGACGTGGACACAGGGATGTGGAGACAGAGACGTGGACACAGGGACGTGGACACAGGGATGTGAACACAGGGACATGGAGACAGAGACGTGGACACGGGGACGTGGACACAGGGATGTGGAGAGAGGGACATGGACACAGGGACGTGAACACAGGGAGGTGGACACAGAGACATAGACACAGGGATGTGGACACAGGGACGTGGACACAGAAACGTGGACACAGGGACGTGGACACAAAGACGTGGACACAGAGACATGAACACAGGGACGTGGACACAGGGACGTGGACACAGAGACATGGACACAGGGATGTGGACACAGGGCAGAGTGGGAACAACTCCAACAACAATGACGCTGTGATCACAGGACACACGGAGGAAAAACACATCAAAGTTTAACATGTAAAGTTTTCCAAATGTCTCACATGTAACAGAACATGTGTGTGAAACAGCTGACAGGTGTTCTGATTTTAATGACACAGTTACCTTATAAATATCATCGTTAGTTTCTTTGACAGAAGTCATAAATTTAATGTAAATTCTTAATATAATGTTAAAAATGCAATTAAATAAATACAAAATGATATAAAATGTATTCAATTTAAAATGCAAACTTCACTAACATATGGAACAATAAAAATACGATGTTACAAAAATCAGCTTTTTATATGAAATATATAACTGATTCCAATACTTCAGGTTACTAATGAAAAAGATTTCAAAAACACAAATTTAGTTCTTTAAAAGTCCCTGAAATGTGTTGGAAACATGGAATATAAAAAAAAACTTGTGAAATATGTGAAAATAACAAGTTTATATGATAAAGTTTATGGATTTACTGTTTCCCTCGAAATAAAAAAGAAGATTTAGTGTGAAAACATAAAAACATGGATGACATACACAACAATAAAATGTCATCATTACATGTGATCAGTGATCACATGTAGATTTTTAGATGTTATAAATAAGATTGTTAACGTTTTAAGAATATATATATGACTTATTTATACTTATTCTGTCATCAGAATAAGAAAATCATAATAATGATTAATACACATAATCATTGGGGGCGTCTGTGGTTCAGGGGGGTTGGGAAGCTCGATCCCTGGGCTCTCTGTCCTGGTCGTTGTGTCCGTGGGCAAGACACTTCACCTACTGCCTACTGGTGTTGGCCAGAGGGGCCGATGGCGCGATATGGCAGCCTGGCTTCTGTCAGTCTGCCCCAGGGCAGCTGTGGCTACAACTGTAGCTGCCTCCACCAGTGTGTGAATGTGAGAGTGAATGAATAGTGGCATTGTGGGTTGAGAGTCTAGAAAAGCGCTATATAAATGCAATCATTATTATTATTATTAGTAGTAGTAGTAGTAGTAGTATTGTTATTATTATTATTATAACACAGTTTTACACCTGGCCCACTGTAACATTGAAACCACGGGACTGGACACGCCCACTTTAACTAAATCTGGTGTTTTTTGTTTTCTAGCTGCTGGTGAAGTTTTGTTTACATCACTCATGTTTGTAAACAGCTGATTTGTGTTTATTTAAAGACAAAAATCTGTTTTTATTGTTTGACTTCCAACATGATTCATCATCTTAATATGAATACACACACACACCAGCTGATGACATCATAACGTGTGTGTGTGTGTGTGTGTGTGTGTGTGTGTGTGTGTGTGTGTGTGTGTGTCCATCTGCCTGCTGCGGGACTCTTCAGAGATCAATAATTAAACACAGCTAATGGGCTGTGCGCTGCAGTCCGGGACATCTGTCTGCCTCTGTGTGTGAGCGCACTGAGCATGCTCAGTTCAGCTGCATTATGACGAGGTCAGGACCTCAGTTTAACCTGCTGACCTCCAAAAGGAGAGGCAATCAGCTCAGGTCCAGTTTAAACCCCACGCAGTCCCAGTACGAGTGACACAGTGAGGCTGTTTTTGTTACTTCTTCTAAAATCATACAGAAGATGCTCTGAAACAGGAAGCAGGCTGAAATGTATGCACATGTACACACACACATACAGCCGGACAGCAGGTCCAGATAAATAAATGAGTTAGAAGATCACAGGAAACATGGTGAGAAATACATACGATCCCCGTCACAGTCACAAATACTATAAATGGAAATAAAAGTTTCAATCGCTGACTCAGATCTAAAGGCGCAGAAGGGCAGGAGGCTGCTGGAAATGGGACAGTAATTCAAGAAAATCTCCAGGAAGTCAGACAGATGTTATCTTCCAACGTAAACAGGAAACTCACTATCAGAAAGATTTCATAAATGTAAAGAAGTCCCCGTGTTACAGACCACCGTAGTGTTCGTTAATACAGACTGAAGAAATGATCAAACTGGTTGCTTCGGGCTTAAAATGAGAGCGTTACTCTGAGTTACTCTGAGTTACTCTGAGTTACTCTGAGTTTATAATAAATGACCGAGCTCTCATTGAGAGACAGATTATAATCCTAATCCTGTGTAAACACAGTCGTCAACCACTGCAGGGCTCTTAGTCGCTAAAAGCTGTCTCACAAACACTGGAGACGCATCAGCTCCACAAACGAACGTCAGCATTAAAAGTTCAGCATTAAAAGTTCAGCGTTCATGAATGAGAACAAACTTCTCAGCGCGCGGACAGAAAGTGGAAATGATTCAGTAAAAGTAAATAAAAGCTTCTCGTACGAGCTCGTTCTGACGCGTGCAGGTTAGTTTCCAGTTCATCCCGCACCGTACGGACGCGAGTCGCGTTTTAACATACGGATGCTCGTTATTTAACGTCTCGCTTTAGGCCTCACTCTGACTGAAGCTTCACTGCAACATAAAAAGTACAATCTCTTAAGTGCGATCACGTTCAGCTTCACATTTCATTGTTTTATTTACATCAAATTTAAACTCAGGGGCAAAATATACAACAGAGTGAAACAGAGCAGCTCTCTCTCTCTGTGCAGGATTTCAAATAAATTTCTACACAAGCCCAAAACGTCTGAAACAGACGCCTGAGACGGGCGCGAGCTGTCCCTGTGCTCGCTGTTACACATGTGACCTGTCTGTCCCCGTAGGTCTGACACTTTGGTTTAGTGGAGTCCTCATGAATCATAGTCTTAGTTTCACTCATCAGCACCAACAGCTCAGGGACTAAAGTTAGCAGAGGTGAAGCCTAGCAGACAGCAAGCACCTGCAGTAGCCTGTGTTACCATTCACCTGTCAGTCAAAGAGGCCACGCCCCTAATAATGCAAACTTGGAGCCAAGTTAAACAGGTGAGGCATAAAAACATCACCTGTTCTTTTTTGCATCAGGCCGTAAACGTGTTTATTTGAGCTGCGCTCTGACTCCCGGCTGTGTTTGGACGTTGCTGCTTAGTTTGCACGTAATTAAGACTCATTATTGGACGCCATGTTTGCCAAACTCCTGCAGCAGCTACCTCAGGCCGTCACAGGCTGAGCCTCACTGCCAGTTGGTCCCAGTGGCTGCTTGTGGGACTGCAGCACAGTGGTCCCTCTGCAGCTGCACGTTACTCAGATAAGATAAGATAAACCTTTATTAGGATTGTCCAGTATATGCAGGATGTGCACAATCTATGCTTCCCTCACTACACAGGAAGCACTGACACCTTTTCAGGGGCTTGGATTAAAGTATCAGGTGTCTTTATGCTTCTGACCTGTGAGTCAGTCAAAGTGCTGCAAAACAGGAAACGCAGGCCTGAATTTCTCAGTTGTGAAGCTAATATTTGTTTAGTGGAAATGGAATGTAATCACCGGGCAGAACAGTGTTTGTGTTGGTGCGTTTCTCTCACAGTTAACCTGTTGCTCAACAAATGGCGAGCTAAATTTGGCGTGCCATTGGTGCTGCCGCTCAGGTCGGTTTGAGACGTTGCAGACGGGGAACAGAGTTCATTATTCTCACTGCAGCCTGAACAGGAAGTTACACTCGAGCCTCTTCCTGTTTCAAACCTAATTTTCATTTCTTCACTTTTACTTTGTAGGACGCGGCGCAGCTCTGTCAGGCGCGTTTTTATGTGTCCATTCAGGCATTTCCTGCTCCGCAGCTCCCTCAGACTTTCCCTGACCTCACAGGGAGCTGTTAGTCGGGACTTTTCCCTCTTTATCTGCTCACTGTTATCAGCTGGCTGTCTGAGGAAATCCCCTCTGTACCTGCCGCAGCTTTGAGTTTCCCTGAAAACATATTCAGGCTTTTTGCTGTGAACCTTTTAAAGTGAGAGAAGAGGATTTTGACTTTGCTGGTTCGATTCGTAGAAAATTCCCTCGTTCTGCCTTTGCCGTCCACCTAAACCTGGGCTCAGCTGCTCCGCAGGGCCACAGAGCAGACTGCACTTTACTTACGGACGGTTATAATGTAGAAGTGAGATTCCAGGATCATCAAAGCTTCACATTTATAGTGCTGAACTTGGCGTTTTGATGCTAATTGTGCTGTAAACACTGAATAAAGTCGTACTTAGCAGCTGGTATATCAGCTGCTAACAGTGTTTATTTATTTGGAAAGCCAGGAGCGACTCAGTGCTCAGTGTAAAACTGTATTTTATTTAAGGTGGACAGGACACATTATTTACACTGAACACGGGTCAGAGGCTCACTCTCCTCTGCAGGTTTACAGGCAGAGCACATCAGTGACTCACAGCGACGCCGACAGCGTGTCTGATTATCAGGAACTGTTTTGGGACAAAGAGCTCAGAGGCGTTTCCCTCCTTTGTTTGTGGGCGGAGCCTTCCAGGTATGTGCTGCTCACCTTCTTCACTGTGAGCAGATTATCTGGATTTACCAACAACGACAAAGTTCTGCATCAGAAACTGTGATAAACGAACAGAAGTGCTTCAGATATCAGACTATTTTTATTTACTCGCAACAGTAACTAAACAGCTCTGAGTCTGCTTATTATTATTATTATTATTATTATTATTATTATTATTATTATTATTACCTCTATTTAACCTGAAAGTCCCTCTGAGAAGCAGCAGAATGAACTCAAAACATCCCAAAATGCTGCAAATGCAACATAAAAGATCAAATCCATGACACAATATACAAAAGTCATAACTTAAAACATTACTGACATCAACATGTGTCCTTCACTGGATTCCTTATTGGCTTTTACATTCACGGGTCTGAGCATCAAGTGCTCAGTGATGTGAGCAGGGAACCAGCAGGAGTTCATCAAAAGTCGTGGGACCAAATCAGGATGATGCCGGGGCCGAGCCGGCGAGTGGCCACAGTCACCGACTCAACCAAGCCTCCACAAACTGATGATTTAAGAACACAGGTATCAGTGTCTGACTAATAGCACTGCTCTTCATGCTAATACAACAGCTGGATTCTGCCTGTGTGGACATATATCTGCTGTTATCCCCACGTTCACAAGTCTGACAGTCCGTGTCCAGACTCAGAGCTGGTCTGAGTTCAGTGTTTCATTTAAAGTCCTTTTATTCAAGATTTATTTGCTCCCCGTCTCATGTGATGGGCTCAGTTTCACTGGTGATGGCAGCTGTCCTGGTCACTCATATAAAACCAAAGAGAAAAGTCATAAAATCACCAAAATTAGAGGAACGCATCCTGTGACAATGATGAATAATCATGAGTCATAAAATCACGCCCTCAGTTACAAACGATCATCTTAAGCCTTTGTTGCGTTCGTCCAGTCTGTGAGCCTTAAAGCGTCTGTGGTGAAACTGAGGCTTTAACCACAGTGGTCCTGTTCTGCTTCTCCCCACGTGACCTGAACGCACCGTCGGCCCCGCAGCGGCTCTGGGAACCTCGGCGCAGACCTCCCCGCTCACATGCATGAGTAGCTGCTGCTCGGCTCCACAACGGCGCTACAGTTCATCAGTAATTGTGCAGAGAAGGGCGCATTATCTTTTCCCATCATTCCCACTCAGTAACTGGGCCTTTCAGCTGGGAGATAAAGGCTTGTTGTGTCACTGGGAGAGGAGCAGATTCACTACACAAGCTGACACTGATGGGTTCCTCCAGGAAGGTCTCAGAGCTGAACACGGATTCATCGTCATACGCTTTGATTTCAGACACGGGACGGACAAACAGAACCTCGTGCACCTTCACAGCAGAACCAACATGTCTACTCCATAAAGCAGTGGATGATGTCATGGTGGTTATGTCCATCTTTTACATACAGTCTGATCAGAACGGGACTTTGGTGGTCGTGCAGCTTTACGTCTTTTATCTGAAAAACTGGTTTAATATAAAATCAGCCGGAAAAAACACTCATGGTAAAGACTGTATATAAAAGATGGATGCAGCCACTGTCACTTGGTATTTTTAAGCCTCAACATGAGCATTCAGGCTGCCTCCTGACCTCTGGTGTCAGGTTCGACGGTGCCCCGACCGGCGACCTGTGTGTGTGTGAGGACTCTGTTTTTGTCTCCGTTGTAGTTGTTACGCGGTTGCGTAGCAACGGGAGATGTCCGACCCGGAAGTGCCACCACTCTGAGTGGTCCCACCTGCAACTGATTCCTCGCCAGCTGCTGCCAATCATCCACCATTGTGACAGAGCTATTTAATGGTGTGGCTGAGTGACAGACAGCGCTGGAGTATTCCACCAAGCCGGGTAGTGACTCGAATTCAGCGAGTGTTAGACAAACGTTTGATAGCGGAGGGAGGCTAACCGCATCTGTTTGCCTTTTTTCCGGGCTACGAGTGAGACAGAGATACGAGAGGAGAGACGTCACTGTTCACGAAAGTCGTATGGACACACGAGGGGAGCACGGAAGGGACTTAGCACTATGGATTACTTTGGATTGGCTTCACTGTAAATAAAGACACTGTTCAACCTTAACGAGCGATCCGCGTCTGGGTTCTCTTACTCACCACCCCCGTAACATCTGGTCACAGTTAGCGAGCAGTTCCTGGCTGTTGATAGGTGAAAGCAGTCACAAAGACGAGTACACTGCTGAAACACAAACATATCATGACATCACCTGGTACAACTTTTACTTTGAAACTACAGGCCTCCATTTCCTGTGTTTGCATGTAAGTAGCATCTTTCATGCAAACTATAGTCTGTGGGGACAGACTCACTGCTGAGCCTCTGGTGGACTTTAGAGGAACTAAAGGTTTTTTAGCCACACACACACACACACACACACACACACACACACACACACACACACACACACACACGGGGGGGTTGTGAAAGGGACATTAACTGTAAATTGTGGTTGCAGTTCCCTCCTCTACCACTAGATGTCAGTAAGGAGACATTTTCCTGCGTTTCTAGTGCAAATTTCCAGTTTCTACCTGTTGCCTGTTTCAGGTAGATGGAGTTCTGAAGAAGACTTCTTTGTGTGACGCCTCTGAGCAGAGGCAGCGCTCCCAGCCCCCGTCCCTGCCCGGTCTCCACCTCCCCCGGCTCTCCCACCAGCAGCCCCCAGCAGGGGTTTGGACCAAACACCTCCTATTGTTATGAGCAGAGCCACAGACCCGCCTCACAGTCCTCACACTGGTCCTCTTTTAATGCTAATGCATCCAGCACAAAGGCAGGTAATGCCTTAATATGAGTGTAAATGGGTCACGTCAGACTGGGAGTGCACGTGTTAAAGAGGGAAAGGAGCATTTGTAGAAGTGAGGCTGCTTTTCTGTCTTTTTAAATTTTAAGTCTATATTTAACATCTCTAACAACAAGCTTTACTCTTTAAAGGGACAGTTTGAGGAGAAGCCGTGAGAACAGTGTGTGGATCGCTCTTAAATCAAGATTTAATTACAGCTTCACAGTTTTGTGATTCCTCGAGGACTTCTGCGTGATGCCTTTTAACGTGGATATTCATCTATTTTGTGGAAAGTCACACTAATACAAAATAAAGCAGTCTGCCCCTTTTTAGACTGAACGTGTGATAAACTCTGCCCTAAATAACCTTATAGGAAATACAAGGTAGTTTCATCGCCGTACGACCTCAGCTGTTTATTCCTGGGAGATTACAGCAGCTCTGCTGTGGAAGGAGAGCATGTTTCTGCTTCCAGTGTCTGCAGAGGGAGCTGCGTGAGGTGTAATAAATACCTTCGAGTGATATTTCCTGAGTCAACATTAGTTGAGGCTAAAGGCACGAAAAGAAAAAAAAAACAGTTGGTGCGATACCATCAAGCCCCGGTCTTAAAAAGGAAGAACACACTCTTTGTTGTGCAGCGAGTCCTCTGTAATTTCCTGCTAATGAATAAAAACAATAAGGGCAGTGCAGGGCTGACCACACGCTCTCACCTCAGCTTCCCTTCAGCAGCTGCTCTGCGGCTCCTGATTGGACGGTTTTCAGTTTAAGCCCAGCCTTTGTTACAAAGTGACTTTTCAAATTCACCAAAATCTGGGGAAACAACCTCAATTCCAACTCGAGCTTTCACTTAAACTCCACCTTTGATGTGATAATGAGCCAACAAACTGAGCAGCAGTAATTAAAGAAAAGCTGCTTTCACACATGCGCCGCAGCCGCGAGCTGCTGTGGACGGAGGCGCTCCTCCGGCTCCCACGAGCGCTCCAATCAGCCAGCGTCAAAACCACACCGAGCGTCTCCAGCAGTGTGAAGCAGACTATTTCCTGCTGCATGCTACATGTGAGAAAGGATAACTCTGAACAATGACTTGACCTGATTCTTCCACCGACGTCTGGAGTTCATGTGTGAAAAAGGCTGAAGATAAAAAACAGACTCTGTAAACAGGAAGTAATGATGTTACGTGATGCTCTTCATCACTTCCAGCAGAGGCTCTGACGGGGCCTTCACCAATCAGAGGTCCAGACAATGCATTCCCATCCAGACAGTCTGTGGTTGGAGGCTGGAGGTGTGGAGGTGGATGAAGCTGCAGGTTTTCAGGCTGGAGATGATCCTCTTGTGCTTTCAGCTTTATGCTGCGGGTTAGAGTTAAGCACTAAAATAACTTGGTTAGTGTTAGAGTAACATCATAGGCCCGGGCTAAAACACGCACAGTAACACGGCGAGACTGACTCGTGTCTGTAACGCAGTAACGCCGAGCATCATGCACCAAAGGACACCTTGTGCATAGATGAGCCACACCAGCAGTTTTGATATGAGTGGAGTGGGCTGGGCCGCTGAGGGTCTGTGGAGCTCGCGTGTTTGCTGATGGGGATGTTGGTATTTTTGCAGGTGAGTCATTCACCATTTTTCAGGACAATCTGTCCAACGCCGGCGAGAGACTCCAGCTTCTTCCCTGCTGGTGTGTCTGAAAATCAAAATATTTGACACAAATTCTGGAAAAAAGAAATCCTGCTTCTCTCTGACTCGTACTTTTGGATTTAACATGAAATGATCTGAGTCACCAGTAAAGCACTGAGGGTTTGGGCTCGCTGGCGTTTAAGCCACACGGTGAAAAAGCAGAGTTTCACAAACAACATGGCGTCCTTCTGTTATCAGATTTCCTTCTGATGATGTCATTTAGGTAACATTTCCAGATGAAGGTGTAGATATGAATGTAGAGATGTTTAAGCATGTGAAAAGGAAACCAGCAAGAAGTGAATCACATCTCCTGTGTGATAAACGTCTTAATGTAGTTGGTCTGCAGAAGCGTTATCTGTCAGCAGCTACACCTTACAACAACAACAACAACAACAACAACCGCAAACTTTATTTATATAGCACATTTAAAAACCAGTGGTGAAGTAAGATGAAGTAACAGGGAGGACGAAGGCTGTGGCAAAGTACCAGCATGGAGGTTAACTGGCATTAAAACACAGAAGCAAAAGAAATGCATATAAAAGCATAAAAGAACAATATGTGTAAAGGATAAAACAGTCAAAAACTTTAAAAATTATTAAAAGTAGTTAAGAACAGATCGAAGATAGAAATAAGCATTAAACTAACAAACATGCACTAACTGGTAGAAAAGGCGAGGCTAACTAGGTGGGTTTTTAACCGCGATTTGAAGGATTGAATAGAATCAGATGCAGGTCGGCAAGGACGGGTGATAGAGACACGTCGCCCGGTACCAGTGAGGAGACGAGCAGCTGCGCTCTGAACAATTTGCAGCCTATGGAGACGAGTCGGGTTAAGACCAAAGTAAAAGGAGTTTCAATAATCCAACCTAGACGTGGAGAAACTTTTCCAGGTCTTTATGCAGGACTTAATGTCTGGCTTTGCTAATAAGACGCAAGATCTCCTGACTGATAAACTCTAACTTCTTAATGTAGTTGGTCTGCAGAAGCGTTATCTGTCAGCAGCTACACCTTATTCACATCTGTGAGCCTGACAAGACACTTCTTACATTTAGAGGCCACATTAGTGTTGAGTGTTGCTGCCTTGCACTGAGGCACTGTGGAAGCAGAAGTGTTTCCTTGGTGAAGGAGGAGGAGAGCTGTTGAAGGAGTAGAGGAGGAGCTGAGGAGGAGCAGCAGGGCCTGCCAGCCCCTCATTGTCTCAGCTTGTTCTTACAAAGAGAATTCCTGCAGTAAACGTGGAGCCCCGGGCTACGGCCTCGTAAAGCTGCAGAGCGAAGGCCGAGCCTCTGTGAGATGCACACACAGAACACGCCTCACATGCAGCGTAACTGTTAAACATCAGGACTCGCGGAGCCGACCACAAACTGCAGGCGCTAACATCCAGCAGGTTCACGCCCATCAACCAAAGAGAAAACAGTGAGAAGCAGTAATAAGCTGTGGAGTGTGCCAGTTGTGGTTATTTTCATAAGTCGGTTACTAAAGCTGAAGGTGTCTCTCCTCCCACACAGGAAGTGATGAGTTTAACACTTCAGGTTCATTCAGGATGCAGAGCAGCGAGCAGCACGGAGGACGGGCCGAGAGGCTGCACCGTGTAACCGCGGTTATTGTGAGCCGCGTGCTCCTCTACGAACCGGAGTGAAAATGGAGCTGGAAGCAGCTTCAGTCGGATTCTGGTTTTCCAGGATTCTCACACGCCGACACGCTGCGTCTGCAGCTGCAAACATGCATCTGTTTTTATTTTAAACAGTTGGCTGTTTGCAACAAAAAGCATTCACGCAGTAGAAGCAGTGACGGCGCGTCAAACCCAGCTCAGCGTCACACACGCAATCATAACAGATTCATGAAGCAATAAAACAACAAGTTAGTTAAGAACAAACGTTTGGCTCAGCTTGAAAATTAAAGTGACAAAAAGAAGTAAAAGTGTCATAAAAAAAGAAAGTTCTCATTAATTCCCAGGAAAAGGTTACAAATCTGAGTCGTGTCATCTCCACAGTAGAGCCCTGCTCTGTGTGCTCATCCACACAGTTACTCTTTAAAATACTGCTGTGTTTACTACGCTCTTTACAGTACGAGCGTCCTCTCTGAAGTACGAGGCGTTTGTTGTGACTCAGAGCTCCAAGCTTTGAAAGTGAAAAAGACTGAAGAGATTATTTTTGACCCAAACAATGTTGGTGTTTGTGTCCTGTGGTCACAACCATCCAGCTGTGTACCTGCAGTCCTGCAAACATCTGAGTGGCTCACGACTGTGACACCCACAGCGAAGAGGATTTCCTACTCAGACTGAATCTGAATGGACCGCAGTATGTTTGTGTTATTGGTCTGTTTTAGAGTCTGATCGGGAAACATCAGGGAACATCAGGGAACCTTTGTTTGTCACTAAGTTAAGATACTCGGTTCAAACATGATCGTACAGTCTGGGGTCGCTGGTGTGTTTTTAAAGAGGGAATCCCGTATGATCAACAGACTAATCTGTCTATCTGTATGAAGCGAGTGACAGAGATCATAAAGTCATTATGAAAGAGTTTAATGAGCTCATATCTCCGCTGAGAATATGTTTCCTCACAGACGTCTGAACAATCAGCAGCCAGACATGTTTGGGGATCTTCTACACGGACCCTGTACGTCCATCCTTCAGTCCACTGTTTGCTCGTCACCTTATTCTCAAATGAAAGACTTCAGTCTGACTCGTTTCAGCGTAAACACAGTTGAACCTTCAGGATCCGGCGTCCAGACGAGGTTGGCGAGCTCTTTGGTGTGGTGCCGGTCGGTCCGTCCCCTTCATCGTCCGCGGGGAGAGTCTGATATTTCCACCACCAAAGGCAGGATCTAACAGGCTGAACAATTCTTTTATCTCTCGGGCCACCAGGCTGTTAAATATTAATGAACACTCAGCTCACGATGTGTTTCCCTCGTAGCCGAACACATGCTCACTTTTACAGTTTATTGTTGGTGGATGTGAGCAAGCTTCATGGATTATTTAATGTTTTTTGAATGTTTTATGGACTTTAGTCTGTGTGCTCAGATCTTTGTATGTTTAATATTTGACCTGGCTTTGAAGCGGCGCGCTCCTGTTCAGTTTGTTTCCTCGCTGGTAACTGACAGGTCAGTGAATCAGTGTGCAGCTCGCCGTCGCTCTGCATCATGAAGCGAATGAAAGAGCGGCGTTACTGCAAGGATGAGAAAGCCCCTCGGGGCCGAGCATGTGTGCTGTAGTGCAGCCGATATCAACAGGTAATTTGAAGCTCAGCTGTAAACCAAACCTACCCTGAGTGCGGGACTCCCGTTAACCCTTCGTGTCCACGGGAGCTTCCAGAACCATTTGAGGTGCTCGCCTAATAAAGGAAACAGAGTCTAAATGAAGTTCTTCTACTTCCAAAACCTCCCGGGGGGTCGATACTTCCTAGGGGTTTGGGAACTTAGGGACCCGATTTTTAGTTCCTCCAGCTGTTTCTCACTGAATTACAGAGCTCATTATTTAACGTTTCCACACAGATTAGGCAGATTAAATTCATACTTCCTGGTCCCTGGAGGAAGTTCCTGCAGTTAATGTTTCTGATTGGAGGAGAACTGCAGTGTTTTTCCTGCAGTTGTAATCCAACCAAGTTTATTTCTTTAGTCCAGTGTGCCGTTAATGAAGGTGGACCGCACATGCAGGCGCGTTTCCACAGCTGAAGAAATGATTCCCCCTTTTCTTCTTTGTCCCCACTGCTGGTGACCGCTCACAAAGGTCAGTTTTAGGGTCTTTTTAAGGTCTTACTATTTTAGAAAGGTCAGCATAAAAAGGATCTGTGAGCGACGAGGTTGAATCACACCAACACATCAGTCCGGTAACAACGACCACTGAAGTGTGAACTCTTAAAAATGAAGAACCAAAACATTTTACTGAGCATGTTTGCAAAAGACTGAAAGCTTGTCCATCCATCCATCGTCTCATTCACTTCTCCTATCCAGGGTCGTTGGGGGGCTGGAGTCCATCCCAGTTACCATAGTTATGCAGGTCACCAGTTTATTTTCAGCAGTGTCACAAGGAATTCCCTCAAATTGCTAAAAGGTATCGACCACACGTGGAAATAATGTAGGGAGAAAATAAAGAGGCGGAATCAGGATTAAACAACCAACAACAACAACAACAAGAGGCTGACGTATCAGTGAAATGTCACAAAACTTCAAAGTTCCCATTAGACAAAAGAGACTCAGCTGTGACATCCACACCAGACCGCTTCATTAAGGGACGAACACTATCACTTTTGTTGTATTTGCACTGAGCTTCTCACAGCATCAGCAGCCCTGTTTCTGCAGCTTCACTTTTATTCTGACATTTGTTTGATTTTTTCTTGGTCTCTGTTGTTTCATCTTCATGTTCCACCTGAAACGTGTTTAAAATGATCCCGATTCACAAACATGAGAACAAACTGTCCGGTGTGCAGGGTTAGTTATTGTTATTAAATCCTTTGTGTAGATGAGGCCGTGCACACAGGGTCAACCGCTCACACTGAACTGATTTTTGCCCCTTTTTTAAAAATTGTTTGTGCAAAGACGTGAAAGAAAGAAAGACTGCACAATGTGCTCTGCACAAAGGGAGCCTCCAACACCTCGAGGTGATAATCACTTATCTCTCTGCCCTCCATTGTCTCTGCTCCATGTAATGTCATACGTCAGGCATAATGTCCTTGTCGGGGTAATCGATAAAGAGAGAGACAGAGAGAGCGGGAGAGCGAAAGAGGCGATGGTGAACGGGGAAATCAAGCTGTGGGCGAGCGAGAAGGATGGCAGAGTCATGTGACCCTGTGGAGAGCGAGGGGAAAGCTTTCATTGGCTACTGGTTACTAAAGATGACAAGCGGATGCAGAGAATCATCCTTTATCAGTGTCAGTGAGACATTTAGAAGAAGCACTCAGAGTAACATGTGACTGGGACTCCGTGTTCATTACTGCGCCGCCGCGACGGCCTCGGCTCGGCTGCTGAACACCAGATGTTGAACCTGCTGCAGAGATTTGCTCCCGTTCACACTGACTCTGTGTTTACTTTTCATTCATTCAGGTTTCACTTTATTTTGGCTTCAGCGCGCGAATCAGCTTCCATCCAGGCTGTCGCTCGTATGAATTAGGCGGTAACTGTTGCTGTTCACGGAGCGTGACCTAATAACCCTCATAGGCCTGTCACTGTTCGTGCCCTCAGCACTTCCTCTTGTGCCAGATCAGGCAGTGCTGATTCTATATTTGTCGTGTTTCACAATTCAAAACGAGCACTCACATGCACACGTGCAGGTATGGCAACGATTAAAGGAGCAGCTCGAGTTATTCAACCAAAATAAATCCACAATGAAAGCAAGAGTGGAAACAGAGTTCATGAGCAGTCAGAAGAAAAAGAAAGTACCCAAGGTTCACAAGAAATACATAAGACACGAGGAAAATCATCTGCATCTAAAATTATACGAGCACAACTTAAACTGAACACACAGATTCGTCATAATGGAACCAAAACTAATGCACGAGTTCATTCATTTAGAGATGTGTGACAACAAAAGTCCCAAAGTGCTTACAAAGTGAAAGTTGTGTGAGAACCACTGAGTCCACCTCATGGCTTGTAGAAGCTCTGTTAGCAGGAGTGAAGGTTTCTGTGTGGCCGTCATGTCGCTGTGGACGATCTCTGGTCGTCTTCACAGCGCAGCTTCAGGCCATCGAGGTTTGCAGCGTTCATTTCTGCACAGCACTCAGCTTCAGTCTGCACTTGATTCCTGTTTTAGACATTCTTAGATCTGCTGCTGGTTTCTACCAAGCTTTAAACGGCCTTGGCTGTAAACGGTGTTGGAAGGTTACTTTTCAAATGTATTCCACTACAGATTACAGATTACAGATTACATGCCCCAAAATGTATTTTGTAACATATACATTACTCAATGACAGTAACGTATTCTGAATACTTTGGATTACTTAATATATTACCATGCTTTTTACAGCTACATGAATGTGCTATTGCTGTGATTTATGACTATTACTGAAGGTTACTCTCCACACCAACACCAACTAGATGTTTAAATCTTAATATAAATGAGTAACAGTAGGTGGACATTAGGTAAGGCTGCACTTTTTGCAGCGATCTCGTATAGAAACTATTCCTCGCTTATATATAACAGGTCAGCGGCTCCGAACCGTAGTAAAGGGACCTCTGGCTGATACGTCGGGTTCGTGTCGGGCTCGTAGCTGAAAACTAGCTTTACTTTGTTGTCTGGGTCAACTTTGCTAGCAGAGACAGAGAGAGGCGTTGAAAGGCTGCTGCAACAGAACTTATTGTTTCGGAGGAAAACACGAACACAGCGTACAGTCGAGTCTTAATAGCTTACTTACAACTGGGCTCGTCAGGCTCTCTGTTTGGCTGCAGTGGTTATTATTATATTTACATGCTTCCAGCTCCTGTTTCTGCTCCGTGACAGCTCCTACTTTTCCTTGTTCTCACTCCCTCGCTCACAGACGGGTCCATTCTCCCTGCAGCACATGCTTTAGGCCTGTAACACTCTGCCCGTTGCCTTCATATTAAAGCATGTTTTGAATATTAATTTTAAAAAACATTTCTTCACGTCCTTATGCGGGCCGCAAATAGGGGAGACACGGGCATTAGAGCCTCTTAATGCGTGTCTGTTTGGGTTTCCACCTGCGTGGAATTACCAAAAACAGAGAGGCCATAGCCCAACATATGAAACAGGAAAAGACCGCAATCCATTTATTTCAGCAAAGTAACTGTATTCTGATTACCACCTTTTGAAACGGTAACTGTAACAGAATACAGTTACTCATATTTTGTATTTTAAATACGTAACGGTGGTACATGTACTCCATTACTCCCCGACAGTGGCTGTAAAGCAGGAGTCAACTCAGTGTCTGTAAGATGACCCAGTGCTCGCTCCTTCACCAGCGTGCTGCAGTCGTTCTGAGGCGCTGAGCATTATAGACAAACGTCTCCTCTTTGGTCTCGTCTGTGCTGAGGACATTAGACCGGAGGTCTTTGCTCAGTGGCAGCTCTGCAGACAAACCACGCTCTTCTATCTTTTTCTGATTAATGATAAGCATAATTATTTTCTAATTACGGCTTCGCAAACTTTAACCTTTAATCAGGTAATGATTAGATATTTCTATGTTGCTTATAAAGGCTAAAGGTGCTACAGGTATTAAAGGTTTACTACTTTGCTTCATAAACAAATAGCTGTAAACGCAGCGCTGCCGTCAGTTGAGGATGAACCAGGTTCTGATTGGACGTTTTTCAGGAAAGCACTCTTTTTGTAAATGAACTGTTTTCAGCTCCGTGTGTCCTGGATTGTGCTGCCGAGTCAACCTGGAGTCTGTCTATGGGCTAAATAAACACGGCTGAACACAAACCTGCGCGTTACATTCAGCTCGTGCTGAAAAAGGCCGAACGTGACTCAGTGTTGCTTCAGAGGAAGTCACGGTCAGACGAGCTGTGAGCACTTCCTCTTGTGCCAGAAAGCGCGGGTCAAACACATCCATGTCTCACTGCTGCCTGTTGCCACATGTTTCACAGAGCGCGCAGCTCAAACGTTTTACATCCCATTAAATGTTAAACATGCTTGATGTGATATTTGACCATTAGGGGGCCAAACAGGCGGAGACACATGCAGCTGTGCTCTGTCTGCCTACAGTAGACACACTGCAGGCATCTGGTGGTCAGAAGTATATAGACACCTTTGCTTTACAGTGTGTTTCAGGTAATTAGTGATTCTTAACTGTGCGTGCATGTGCGTGTGTGTGTGTGTGTGCGTGTGTGTGTGTGTGTGTGTGTGTGCGTGCGTGCGTGCGTGCGTGCGTGCGTGTGTGCGTGCGTGCGTGCGTGCGCGCGCGTGTGCGTGGATGGCTGTCTGTCTCTGGTGACCTGTCCGGGCTGGTTCCACCTCCTGACCTCCTCCCTGCTGACACTGATTCAGACTCCTCCCTCCATCAGACTTCGGCCGTCCCTCAGAATGACTGACACTCAGCCTTCCTCTGAGACGCTTCAGTGAACAGTAGATGGATCAGCTGATGAGCTGGTGCATCCTCAGGTCCTGCGTCTGGGATTTTTCCATCTTCTCTAGTTCTTATGTTCTCCTCTTGTTCGGGTTCCTCAGATTAAGGACCCGGTGCGTGACGTGCTCAGATCTCTTTGGAGATCACCTGGTTGGTGCAAAAATACTTTTAATGTTGTCTTTGATATTTTTCACAGATACAAACTAAAGAGAACAAATAACAAGCTTCTGTGACAGGCTGCTGGTAACAGAGTGTCTGCTCATACAGCTACAGGCTGTTTCTTTGCTGAGTTGTGTGTCATGGGCAGAGACAGCAGCGGTTCATGACTTTGGAGACTTTCGTATGCTTGAATGATTTATAGGTCAAGTGGCGTTCCTCTGAAAATGGACAGGAACATGGACTGAGTGGAAAATGTTCTTCTTCTTCATCATCAGCACTGCTTTATTATTTGTCTGATATGGATTCAAATCCACCAATAAAAGTCTTCATGGAGTCTCAGTGTGTTCTCGTCCCGGGAAGTCAAACGATGTCACTTTGTTGTTTTTTACTTGCTTTGACTTTTTGACCTTTTGACTTTATGAACTCACAACACCAAAATCCTGCAGAGGATCGTTTTTCTTTACCTCAAATATTAACTTGTACCTTCAAAATCACAGTGTAGTAACTGCTTCCATCAGATTTTATAGCAGTGCATTCTCTCTATTAAATAAATACCAAGGAAAGGTGGACATCAGTTTAGTGTGCCAACGTTTAGATAAACCTTTTTCTTTAAACTTTGAAGTTGAGAGTTTTTTGAGAGAAAAAAATAAAGTGTAATAGAAAATGTATAAAACTGGTTTATCAGCCAAAAACTGAAAGTATTCAAGGTTCGAGATAAAAATCAAACTGTCAGAGGAGTCCTCGCTGTGGGGGAGGAGCGGACACAAAGAGCTTCACACTAACCTGATCAAAAACCGCAGGTTTAAGAGAAACTGCTCTCAGTGCAGATTACACTGAAGCTGAAACAACAACTGGATGTTGGAAATGTCAGAAAAGCCTCTGTGAGCTTCGCACTCTCAGATTCATCTGAACTTCTTCTGCTGCGTCCACCTCACTGCGTCGCTGCGACAGGTTCAGACATGTCGGCTGCCCAGGAATGAAATGTAGTTCCATTAAGCAAAGCAGCTAAATATGCTACATTTAGCTTTAAGTCTTAACACAGTTTAAACAGAAGAGTTATATAAAAAATAAACTCCGTACAGTTGTTTTAAAAGTTTACATTTACTATAGAGACCAAAACAGTTTTTGTACCAGGCTGTAAACATGTTTATTCCAGCTGCACATTTGGATGTTTTAACTATGGGGACGGACTCACTGCTGGAGCCTCGAGTGGCCGTTAAAGGAACTGCAGGTTCTGGGACTCGATAACTTCATGGAAACAAGATTATTTTATGTTAGTAATATGAAAATATCCCCAATATAAAAGAAACATTCACATAAATTCTATATAACAAGTCGACATATTCCCAGTTGGTATGACCCGCAGTTTAATACTGTAGCAATGACTGGATTGTTTTCTTTTTAGAGCTCAGTAAAGATGATCTGCACTCTAAACTAAAGTTTCTGTCTCTGCGTTTGAATTTAAAGTCGCGTCTGAAATGTTTTTAAACGTATAACTGGACATTTTTCATATGATAATTGTTACAGCCTGAAGCGGTTTCCCACCACACACACTGGGAGTGTATCAGAAGACGCAGCTGTCCGTGAACAGGCTGAGTTATTGTCTGCGTCCGCTGCTGATTTGCATCAGTGACCAGTTTATGTGACTGCACTCGCTGCTGCGGGGTGACGATAATCATGTAGCAGCGGCTGCTTCAGTGAATAAAGTGAGACGGCGTGTGCTTCGTGTAGTTTTCATTTCTGAAATCTAAAATTTACACTGAACTCCAGTGTTAGCGTGGAGCTATTCTGGCATCAAATCCCTGAACCTTACAAACTGTGAGCGGCGGCATGCTCAGCTGTGTTATGGCAAAGGAGGACCAGCTGACACCCAGCATGGTCCGACCAACCTGAGAACCAAAGTGTGTTATTGGACTAAGTAAAGCCTAAGTATACAAATACAGGCTATTTACCATTTATTTATCACTGAATTAAACTAAACTAACAGCAGTCTTTCTTCTGCTTCTCCTGAACATTAAGTACCTGTCTCAGCTGATATTGATCTTCTGTGATTCAAATTCAGATCTGTGGTTAATCAAGTTATCTACAACCAATTGACACGCCGCAAACTCAGAGCTTTGGAGGCCAGACGCAGCTGACCGCTCTGCACGGCCGTTAATCCAACGGATTTGTTTGGTACTCGGAGATGGACCGACGGACGGGTTCTGGTGCACCAAATCAGTACTGAATCTGACTGACCAACTCTGTTACTCTTTTCTGCTTATAATTGATTAATTGTGTTACTTTGTTTACTTTAAGAAAACATTTCGGGCTTCTTTCAGTTTCCAATGTGTCGAACACACAGAAGTTTAGAAGACATCATCAGTCTTGTCTGCAGTTGGTGAGCCTGATGCAGGCAGTAATGCACATCTACGAGCCACGTGCATGTTTGATTTGTCAACTCTACATTTACAAAGTTTCTTCTTTTCTGGAAACCGAGCCTGGTTTTATGATTTTAATAGTCAATGTTTTATTGGGGTGTAGTTCATGTTTTAAGAAAAAGAGGACATCTTTAAAAGAAGTTCAAACCTGATGGAAATACGTCATCTCTGCTAGTTTCTGTGCTAACACAGCTGATGGTTTTGACTCTACAGTAGGATGCTGAAGTCACATGATGAATAAATGATGGACGTAGCCATCGTGATGTCACCTGTTAGTTTGTAAAGACTGAAGCTGAGCCCACTGACCATCATCATCTTATCTTAAGAAGATGTCACATTAGAGGGATACTGGATGCTTATACGCTAGCGACTTGTCGATCACACCCAGCTTTACTGTCCTTCTGGGAACTAATGGACTTTGATTAGAGTTGAAACACACGAGTGAGACCACAAGCTGTTGATGATAGCGTTTACTGAGGTCACACGGCGCTCTCGATTCGACACATAGGATGATTTTTTTCACTTGTTTTAAACTATAATAGTTCCTGCGAATGATCTGTGTCTTCAGAATCATCAGGAACTTTTCTTGGGAACTTTTTTACTTTGCTGTTGTGTTTTACATCTGGTGTTACCATGGAAACCAGATTTAATGCAGCCTAAGCCCGAAAATACAGACATTTACCTGCAAGGTTAAAATTCGGACATAGCTTCGGGTTCTGAAAAGTACTTTTTTCTTATATAATGGCCAACAGGGGGCGACTCCTCTGGATGGTTTAGTTGTCTTTGACACATTGACCTTTGGCTCTCCCAATCTATAACCTCATTAAAGACTTTCCTGGTGGCTCTATGGTCGCAATCAATACCTTATAGTGTTCCTTTTTAAATAACGATCTCTGTTAGTCAAATATGACAATGACTCGGGGTACGAGCATGTGACTTAAAACTCCTGGCAGTATCAAGTTTCTCGTCTGGTTTCAACACCAAGACGCTTCTGGACGATTCAGTAAGGGATGGCTCATCACATTAGCTACATCCATCATCTTTACTCAGTATATGAATGTAATGCACAGTATAAAAGTTGGGCTTTAATGCACAAGTTCAAAATCAACACATAAACAGGTCGACGCGCTGCAGGTGCATGTCAGCAAATTCATATTTTCCACACACTCAAAACGTGGTTAGATGGATGCAGCAGGGAGACAGAGTTTGGTTCTGTTGAAGGATCACCGCCTCCATCTGCTCTCTCTGATACCTGTTTAAATATTTTATAATACAGCCTAATGAAACATGAAGAGCCCGGCTTTTCCAAACAATTAAGCATAATGAGTGTCTCTCAGAGATCGTGGCGCTAAAACTAAAAGGCAACAACTGGGAAATCAAACATGTCAAAGACAGAACTGAAACTCTACACTGATGGAAGCACAGTCCGGATCCAGCATCCGGGCCCGCTCTTTACCGCCAGCCGACTGAGCCTAGTTTCGAATTGACGGACGTCGGCGGTAACCAATCAGCGCCTGCCGTGCGCCAAAGCCGTGTTTATTCCACTTAACCGACCAATCCGAGCCGTCCTCTGCGGCCAAGTGCGTCATCAGAGTAGAATGTGAATGTGGGCTGCCTGTTACCGGAGCACACTTTGCTCCCATCCCCCATCAACACTGAGCAATGGCGGCTACCCTTTTTTGCGTGCCGCTTTGTCCTTCTCAGTTCAGCTTGTAAAAGCCATGTGTACAAAAGTCGGTAAGGAAAATACGTGTTTGCCCTTGTGTTTCATAAGAATGCGCGTCAGTTCATGAGCACATTATAATTATTTTCCGCACTTCTCTCATCGCATGTCTTTTATGTCGCACTGCTTTTTTTCCCTCCTCCACGGCGGGGCATTTCTCTGTGGGTCCTAACAATGGAGGCGGAGGAAATGAGCCACCAGCACTGTTCACTGCACCCGCTCACTGAGCCCGAACAGCCCGAATCACGGCGTCAGAGCCGGCTGTGTGTGTGTTGTTCGACGGGCACTGTGTTTATTTGTGTCTCGACCTTGGCGCACGAATTTATGGGCTGTTATGTAAAAAAAAAAAAAAAGCCCTCAAGAGTGTCAAGTGCGCACATACAGGGATGAGTTTCAAACATGGACGTCGGGAAGGGGCGGGGCGACGAAGAGCTGCGATGTGACATGGCGGCGCCGCTCCACATTTACACTCTGAGCGCCTTGTATCTGACTGATGTTGTTCACATGGAGCTTGAGATGTGACACTAACTTTTGGGGAGAAAAGCCCGATTTAATCCGTAATAACATCCGTGTCGTCCACGTTTCCCTCCCAAACACTTCGCCTCTATTCCCCCGTCGCGGCGGTGGGCGGGAGAAACCGTCTGAAGTCGCCGCTTGACTCGTCCAGACGCACATCAATCAATCAAAGTGACACTACGTCAACCGAAGCGCTCTCGATTCGACATATTTACTGCGTAACTCGACGGAAACTCGATTTTCTTGCGCTCACGGTGCTGTGGAGCTGCCACGGTTCCGGCTCCGGTCCGTTTTGTGGGCTTTTATCGACTCTGATTATTGTTTTAGGGGAGAAAGGGACGGTTGCAGCGATAGAATAGGAGGGGGCGTGGCCTTTGGGTTAAGAAATCCTATCCATTGTTACTCTACGCGCTAGGAGAACACCTCTGCCGAGCCTCTGGCCAATCAGAGACCACCGACCTCATGAAGACCCCGCCCACAAGCCTATATTAAAGGCTCGGCCGTCAGAAGCATTGGCCACTGGCACAATATAATACTGATTGATCCGCTAACCGAGACGAGGGGATTTACTTTATTCAACCTTTCATTTCAGCCGTCCTTTATTTTATTCTACTAAACAATGGCAGACACACAGGTCGACTCCGGCTCGGATATCTCTGCCAAGGTAAGCCCCCGCAAACCTCCATTCGCGGGGCCGTGTCTCCGCGGAGCCCCCTTACAAGAATAAAGCTCTCCAGGCTCTAACCTACATTTAAAACCTCTCCGTCGTCGCTTCGCGCTCGCTCGGACTCTGTGGAGTCTGAGGTGGAGAAGAAAAGTCGGTGTTCGCGTCTTTCCCCCTGAACTCTGTGTGTAGAGGGAAGTGGGGGGTCTCGGCACCGCATCACGGGCAGCGTTAAAGCGCCGCGGCTCATTGTCCGGAGCGTCCCGGTCTGCGCGGGTCTTTGTTTCTGCCAGCAGCTCGGTGCTCCACGCGCACATCCAAGCGGGACCCGGACACCGAGCAGCTCCGGTCCCCCGGCTCGCTCCCCGCGGGGTTTTCGGGCTCGTTGTGAGCGCCGGGGCGCCGCGCACATCTATCCTGCATCTCGGGCTCTTAACGCGTATAGATCGAGGGGAGGTTCCGTTCCCGGTGCAGGGACTCGGTCGGGTCGCATTACCGGGAGCGGTGACGGAGTGAGCGGCCGGTGGATGCGTGGACGCGGACCTCCAGCCCGGGGTTTGCTCCGTTTGAATGGAGGACAGCGCGTCAGGCGGTGCGTAGTCCTCCGCTGAACTTTCGGTTCTGCACTTTTCCTCCCGCCTTTTTTATTTCTTATTTCCGTGAGCCCGTTTGTTAACGCCACCGATCTGCCTGCACCGTCTGACCCCGTTTGTTTACCGACTCCGGAAGGTCGGCGGCCGCCGCTGCTCCAGCCTCAGCTGCTCCGGTCTCCGCTCCCGGAGCGCGTGAGCGGCTGTGAGCGCGGGGCTTCCGCTTTGCTTTGGTGTTTTCGGGGCTTGTTTGCAGGGCGCGCTTCGGTCTCAGGGGAAACTTTTCTTTCTTTTTTTGTAATGCAGCCACTTCTTTCTGTGTGTGTGTGTGTGTGTGTGTGTGTGTGTGCGTGTGTGAGCGCGCGTGGCCGGGCTGTGGAGGTGTGATGTGACGTTGCTGGTTTTCCCCTCTTTCTGCGGGTTTTTCCTCCGTTTAAACGTTTGAGCTGCTTTTGTTGTGAAAACGCGAGTTTTTGTGCGCGTGGACTTTGGATCAGATCGGGTAAAAGTTTAATCGCCCCCGCGGGGGGAGTTGTGGCTCCGCGGACCGCGATCATCCCGGGAATCAGAGCAGCAGCGAGCCCGATAATTCTGAGCGATTGTAACAAATGTCCATTTGGAGGAGGTGGTGAAGGTGTCGAGGGGAAAAGTTGGACAGGCATTAGCGCGGGTAATCCGGGGAGCCTGTTCACTATTTTTAGTTGTGGAGCGTTTTTACGCACAGGCGCGTTTTTACGCGCAGCGCGCGGCCAGGCTGCTCTCCTCCTGCCGCTTAACAGCTTAATGGATTTCAACCAATAAGATTATGGAGAGCAATTAATCAATAACAGCCTACGTGTGGATGCGTGAGGCGCGCGTGTGGCGGGGATAATAGGCTATGAGGGAACAAAACGAGGAAGAGAAGCGGCGTTAGTGCGCGCTGAGCTCGAGCACGGAGGCGGAAGGTGCCGTGTCTTCGCTCGCCTGCCATGTGTCGTCTTCTATTGTCCTTTCCTGCCTCCGTTACAACGAGCAGTAGCAGCAGCGTGCATCGCGCTCTCTCCGCCGCCTCCTCCTCCTCCATCACCGACCCCTCCTCCTGCTCCCTCCCTGCTCCTGCGCCCTCCTGTGTTATTTTAAACGGGGTGCATCCTGGGTATTGCAGTGCCTCTCCCGGGCGTGTCTCGTGACATATGGCGGCGACAGCGGCCCATAGAAGACTACAATACCCAGAATGCCCCGCGGGCCACATCAAAGTATCAGATTACAACACATTAGAGGGGATGGAGTGGGAGGAGAGGGAAGAGGTGGGGGGAGGATCTGCGGAGACCAATATGGTGTTTAAATAGGAAGGCAGAAAAACGTGCAGCTCCCAGCAAGCACTGGGACGCTGCTAAGTAGGCCAGTAGGTAGAAGGGCAGGTAGCGGTGGGCGGAGTCTAAACCCAGCAGCGCGTTTTGCTGGGCAGATGAGCAGGTTCAGTTTCTGATGTTTGCTTCTGTTTGTTTCCAGGACCTGAAAGAGAAGAAGCTGGTGGAGGAGAAGGAGAACGGCAAAGACGCCGCCACCAATGGGAAGGTGAGCGCCATCGCCGCCGCCGCAGCAGCTCTCTGCACAGAGTCGGACATTTTTAACCATTTTTGTATTTTCCAGGAGAATGAGGAGAACGGTGAGCCCGAGGTAGATGACGAGGAGGACGAGGAGGTGGACGAGGAAGAAGAGGAAGATGATGGAGAAGGTAGCTTGAAGGCTTATTTGCCTTTTAAAAAAAAAAAAAAATAAAGAACTCTTGTTAGTCTTTCTCACCTTTCAACTTCTGTCCTGTAGGTGATGAGGAAGATGAGGAGGAGGACGACGACGAGATTGAGGGTGGCACAAAACGGGCAGCTGAGGATGACGAGGACGACGACGAGGTGAGGCAGCGGCGCTTAAACGCCCTTAAATCGAGCGTCGCCGTGACACCCAGCAGGCGCCGGTCTAACCCGCCACCGTCTTCTCTTCTTTCAGGACGACGTCGAAACCAAGAAGCAGAAAACCGACGATGACGATTGATGCGTTTCCCCCGCGCCATCCTGCTGAACCACTTCCTGATTCTTCACCTCTGACCATTTTTCTATGTCGCAGGTGGAGGGGCTGGAGGACTGATTTAAAGGAAAAAATAATAATAATAAAAAAAATCCAACATGGTCATTAGCAAGTAGAGTTCAACAAACACCCGCCACGCCCACACCCACCCGAGCTCCCCTCGACGCTGCGAGACAAATTTTCTAGAGGAACCCGCCACCGCATCGACGACGCAGAAATCCGGCTTCTCTTCAGCAACAACACAAAAGGAGAATTTGTTTGTATTTTTATTTACATTTTATATTTTTGTACATATTGTTAGGAGAGGGGAGGGGGGCAGTTTCTCTCTCGGCAGCGATCCCGTCAGACCAAATCGGTGCTTCTCTAACGAAAGATTTTACTTGGTTGACCATGTTACGATATCTCAACAGATCTTAGAAAAACGTGTAAAAAAATAAAATGAATAAAAACATGAAAGACAACCTCTTAAGCCGTTGAACTCAGAGCATTCCAGTAAATTTAATGTATGTACTTTAGCTGTACCATAACTAGTTTGTTTGTATGGGAGGGTAAGGCCAAAGAAAAGAGCCTCTTTTCTTTTTCCTTTCTTTTGGTTTTTTTCTTTTGGTTTTGTTTTTGTCAGCGACTTTTTGTTTTATGACGGCCTGTTTTGATGTATGTGCAAAGTTTGTTGTTTGACAATAAACCGGACTTTTATTTTGTGAGTTGTACTTTGTATCTCTGCCCCTTTTTATTTGTGCTTTGCTCTCCTGTGAGGAAGAGGAAGCAGTGCAGGTAAACCTGAGGTCTGCTTTTACTTTAGGGTCACAACAGCGAGGAGGTGGGTCCAGCACATCTTATTGGACATTTTACACTCATTACATCCATATAATTCATATTACATAAAAGTTAAGGTTTGGTACTAAAATAAACTGGCGGTTCCAAAAGACTAAATGTGGTTTATTTCTTTTGGATTTTTCTCTTCTTTTTGTCTATATTGCAAACATGCAAACAGAAGCAGTTCTGATAATTGAAAGTTAGAAGAATAACATAATGTGTCACATAAATAAGGGTTTCTGCATGAATTTAAAGTCTTAACATTAAAATAAAGCATATTAAGGTCTGAGAAGCTGATCTGTATTCTAATAAATTTCCTCCGTTTGTAGAGGTTGTGTTTAAGGTCCGTGGGAAAAATCATTGCCAATAAGTTTAATTTTGTAAGTTAGTCTGTTAGTAAATTTATTTGGACCAATGTCCAGGTAAGTGCACTTCTACAATTTCAAGTTCTTTGGTTTGAAAATGTAAAAAGTGCAGAAAAAGAGTAAAAAGTTGGAGAAATTCCTGATTCAGGATCTTCCAGTGAGGCGGTGGAAAACTGCACAATAAGAAGTGAGAGCTTAAGCTCAAAGTCGTGTTTTCAGATTCAGTGTTTTGTCTAAAATCCAAAGATTCTCTTCATACTGCTGAGCAGTTTTTTATATTTAAGGTCTTAATGCATCATTTAAACACGACGGGTCCTCAACTTCATGTTTTTAAAGCTTCATATAATTCATAGAACAGTTTGGGGACCTGATGAATACAAGAACAAGCAGCACACTCACTCACAGCTTCAAATATTTAATCACTGCTTGCACAATGAATGTGTCGTCTGTGAAAGTCCAGTTTAAATCTTTCTCTGGTTTTATTCAGACACAGAAATCTGCATCGTTGAAAGTTGGTGCTCCTAAAGAAATAAGAAAGTCATATTTCAGCTTTGCGGCTGATTAGCAGAACATTTTGTGGCAGAAAAGGTAAAATATTATGAATCTGTTATCAAAGGAAGCAGACAGAGCTCCTCTAATGATCCGGGCTACAGAGTTTCCCAGTTTATGGAAAAGACAACATTCCTGCTGAGCGTGGAAAATCAAAACTTGTTATTCTTCCTTCAATTTATCAAACTGCTCCCTAAAACAGCTCAGTGATATTTGCACACGTAACAGAAACCCGACACTTTTCAATATTCATTAGACAACATTAAAAACATGAACATGAATACAACAGCACCCCTAGAGGCGAGCTCTGGTACTGCACGGTTTATAAGGCTTTTAAAAAGCTGCACTTCCTGTTCCACATCCAGCAAACAGAATATACAAATTCACATTAAAAAGAAAACAAACTCATTCTGACTCATCATCCAAATCTCACACAAACCTAACAAAAAGTTCTTCAGACATTTCTGAGCTTTTTGTGTTATATTTGTGGGTTTTCTTGCTTTAACAAGGCTGCAGTTAACATGTCCTCAGATGTTGCTGTGAGCTCTTCCCATTCTCAGAACTTTAGATTAACCATTTATGGTGTTAGTCTGAATTTTCACTAAATGAGTTACAGCACAAGCTGATTTCTAATCCTCTGCTCAGATTTTACTCTTGCAGTCTGCCCTCCGTGCATTTAGCTCCTGATGTGAACCCAGATGAGTCGCATGGAAACATCATAAACTCTGATATGATGCGCTTCCTTAGACAGTCTTTAGTCATCTTCATTTTAAAGTTTGATACATTTATTTTACAGCATCAGCCGAGCAGAAAGGGAATCACGTTTGTGTCAAAGCCTGTGAAAAAATATTAATAACCACCAAAACGACAACATGAATGGACCAGCTTGTATAATGAGTGCTTGTAATTTTCACACTTCTGTCAATATTTGGGTATTTAGGGGTATTTGAAATCGAGCAAAGGGCCAGAGCACGTCTCCCAGGCTTTCTCTCACAGCTGTTAATGAAGCTGCTGCTGTGTGTTTGATCATATGAGTTTCTCTTTACAGGAAGGATCAAGAAGGAGAGGACTCTGAGACGTCAGCTTGCATCTACTGCATCTACGTTCTTTCACATCTCCAGCTCCAGATACCAACTCAGCCCAAACCAGCTGTAGAGTGTGAAGTCTTAGTTTAAACATGGAGGTCAAAATGATCTAAGACGGCCTAAAATGAACCAGAAGATGTAGAAATGTTTATTAAAATTATGATTACTTCTTTGATTCTTGTTTTTTTGTTTTGGATGTTACAGATTTTTCCAGATTCACATCCTCACCACAGACTGTATTTAAAAGATGGCCGTCACCAGTTAGTACAAGTAACCTCACAGCGGTAATATGATTGGTCAGATCATTGAATTAAACAGGCTCCAACAGCATAAACATGGTGCAGAGGTCTAGTTCAGGTGAAGCTAGCCGACAGCTAGCAGCTCCAGCCACCTGTGTCACCATCCACCTGTCAGTCAAATAGGCCACACCCCTAATAATGGTGAAAAAGTTTTTTTATGAGGCTGTAAACATGTCTACTTCTGCTCTAATATTAAAACGGTAAACATAGAAGTCTATGGAGCCTCTGGTGGACATTACAGGAACTGCAGCTTTTTGACACTTAGATTTGTTGGACTGCAGGTATAAAAACTTTTAGGAAGGAGAACAGGCTCCAGTCCACCGGGCACAGACTGCTACACACAGCGCTGCAGTGGAAGCACATTTTCTCATGTGTGCTGATGCTGTCAGTATATGAAGCTGATAGCACTCGTGTACCTGTGCACAGCAGCTGCAGCTGTCTGCCGTCAGTGTGTTACAGCGAGTCGAACATGACGGAGCCTGAAGGACGGAGGAGGATCTGATCTGTGTTCAGTCATGTCGGCCGCAGCCTGCAGTGCAGAGATCCACACAGGAATGTCGAAAACACAGCGAGTGGCTTCATTACACCCACAGGATCACAGAAACCATGGCAACCTGTGTGTGTGTAGGGGGGGGCACGGACAGGTGAGCTCCACAGGTGTGAATCATTAGCAGTGTTTAAGGGTGTTCCTTAATTTTTGTGTTTAAGTAAAATGTCTTATAAAATCAGTGAATTTTTAAAAATCCGTTACAAAAACACATTGTTCACTATTTGCTTTATGAAGACATGTTTTAGAAATATTTATTATTCATGAATTCTATTTTTGACATATGTAAGTTATCATTTTTATTATATTTATAGGTGTTAGGGCTGCACATTTTTACATTTCATATATTTTTCGCACTCTCGCTGCACTTTATTCTTCTTTATCATATTATATTAAAACTTTATTTTCTTGTAAATTGTGACATTTTTTAAATTCCCTTAAATTTTCCATAAATGATAATCATGACTTTTTTACTCTATTCTACTCTATTTAGTTTGATTTTATTTTCTTTACTCCAGCGCCCCCTTCAGGAGAACAGCCCCTGCGTTCAGCGTAGATGACCTTAAATAGAATTAGTTGTAAATATCTGAGACTGCGCGTCTTTAAGGACCGCAGTAAACACCAGTCACACCAGTGAGGCTGGTCCCAGTCGTCCTGCAGGTCGGTGAGAGTCAGCGGCTCTCTAACCGGATCAAGTCTGTGAGCTGAAAACCTGAAATCTCTTCTTACCTCAGCAGGTGGTCTGACGCAGCAGAGCAGCAGCACCCCCGCAGCTCTCAGATGGTTCGTCCCACACAGGAGCAGAGCAGAGGGAACGGCCCACCTCTGCAGCAGGGAGGGGGGAGGACAGGAAGCTGTGAGGAGGTTACGCACTTTTACCTGAATGTGTCAGACACGGAATTACACTGAAATAAGTGTTTCGGGTGGTTTTCTTTTACTTTTTAAAAAAACACTTTAAACTGTGAAGTGACGGCGGCCGGGGGGCTGCTGCAGGGCGACAGATGCTGGAGGAGAGATAAGACGAGATCACAGGCGGAAATATTTAACCTCCTGTTTATCCAGCAGTGCAGGAAGCCGTCAGATTATTCAAGTAGTAATACCGCAAAGTACAAGTACTCCTTCTGTGCAAACCCTGCCCAGAGATGAATTTTCTTAATTATAGATTGTTAATATTCTCATTTGAATAATTCTTAGCTGATTATTTGATTTGTAAAAAATGAAAAATGAGAAAAATTCTCGTCAAGGTCAAAAATCCAAAATTATTTCCAAGAAAAGAGAAAAATATTTGAATTAAAATGTTATGAAATATTTATTCATGTTGTAGTTAAAGCTGTAGTAGGATGATTAGGAGGTCACATTAAATGTAGTGTCGTCTGCTGCCTTCTGTCAGAAGCTCTAAATCAGTAAAGAAGTAAAGCTTCTGCAAGCAGCTCAAACTGTTTTCCTCCAAAACTTCAAACTTTGTTTTGCTGCCTGATGATGCATCACAGCTGCAGCTGCAGCTGCTGCAGCTGGAGCCGGTCTGCATGCACAGTGGTTCCCAACACATGGGTCGGAGCCCTCAGTAGGGTCACCTGACGAATGTGGAGGTTGTTTTATGAGAGGAAAGAAGACAAAAAGCTGCCATGGTCTTTTTTCTGAGATTTTTATTTTGCATTTAAAGAGTGTTTGAAAATAAGAAGCTGTTATGGAGCTCCAGAATATTCTTGAACACCCATCCATTCATTTTATTTTTATTTTCATCTTCTTTAGGAATAAAAATCAGTCTTCAGGATGTTCAACACAATGTCTTAAATTTCTGTTGAGTTCTTTTAGATTCATTTTTATGATACCTACTGTAATTCAGCTATATTGGTTGATGAATTTTCTAACTCTTTTATTTCAACATGCGCCTCGATTTTAAACACTGTGGCTCCATTAAGGGCTAAACGCTTCAAGCCCACTTACCAACCATGGCTGAATGAATCCACTCGCACCCTCAGGCGTGAACGTCGCCGAGCCGAGAGGAAATGGAAAAGACGAACTTCAAGTGTCCCTGGAAATCCTGCATAACTGCCGGTCAAAATATCAGAAGACTGACAAAACTGCAAAAGCTTCTTATTGTTGAACTTATTGCTAACAACAGTCACAAGCCTCAAGTTCTGTTTAAAATCTTTAATTCAGTTATTAATCCCTGAGGGATGCCTCCCCGGCTCTCTGTGAAGAATTCTTACATTACTTTATAGATAAAATTTCAGCACTGAGGGCACCATATCTACCAGCAGTTAACCAAACCCCAGTTTCTGAATGCTCTGGGGTTTTTCAATAGTTTGAGCCCGTACCTTTTTCGACTCTGAAAGAAATAATTGATCCTATGAGAAGCTCTAATACGCTTCCTTCCCGCATTATTAAGGAAGCTCTGACTACTATCGATCCCTCTATCTTACTTCTAACGAACTCTTCACTGTCATCAGGCTGTGCTCCGACTGCCTTCAAACACACAACCGTACAACCTGTAATCAAGAAAAGCAACGCTGACCCCAACAGTCCTTCAACCTACAGGCCGATCTCTTCCTTTCATGTCTAAAATTTTAGAAAAAATAGTTCACCAGCAACTTCAGTCCTTAGAGACACATGGTGTCAGTGACAAATTTCAATCTGAATTCAAACCGTCACAGAACCGAGACAGCCTTATTGAGTTTTTAATGATCTCCTCCCAGCTGCCGATTTTGGGCGCCCTGTGGCTCTAGTCTTATTAGATCAAACTTCTGCTTTCGATACGCTGGACCATAATATTCTCCTAACAAGGCTAGAACATGTAGTTGGCCTTGAAGGTAATGTTCTATCATGGTTTAAATCGTATCTATCAGACAGATCCTTCTCTGTCACCATGGGGAAATACTTTTCCTCTTCTGCCCCTGTTGATTGTGGTGTGCCTCAGGGGTCCGTATTAAGCCCCACTCTGTTCTCCCTGTACATGCTACCCTTGGGACTCATCTTTAAAAAACATAACATCTCCTATCACTACTATGCAGATGATATCCAAATTTACTTTCCTCTAAATTTGGATGCTTCGTCTCGGCTCTCGCATTTGTTCGACTGTCTGCGGGAGGTTAAAGACCGACTATCCCAGAACTCGCTTATCTTAAATGAAAGCAAAACAGAAATGATTGTTTTTGATAGCCACGTTCCCCTGGGCCAGCTAACTGATACAATGGGGTCTTTTGCCAGCCACCTTTCTCATTCTGCCAGAAACCTCAGAGAGCTCATGGATAGTTCTTTTAAATGAAACAAGCAGGTATCCACTGTGCTAAAAAAAACAGCTTCCATCAATTACGCCAAATTTCCACATAAAGAACTCGAAAAACGTATCCATCCCTTCATCACTTCTAGACTATTGCAACTCTCCTTACCTGGGCCTCCAACTCTCCCTCCTTCAGCACCTGCAGTCAGTCCAAAATGCGGCAGCACGCCTCTTAACCGGCACCAGAAGGCATGAGCACATCACCCCTGTCCTCGCTAACCTACACTGGCTTCCCATCAAATATCGCATTGATTTAAAAATCCTTCTGCTCCCTTTTAAAATGTAAATAAATAATAAATAAATAACCCGGCCCTTAGCTACTTAACTGATGTCCTAAATCCAACTGCTCCTAATGCAACCAAGGTCTCGTTTAAAAACCTGAGGTGACCTTGCATTTACCATCATTGCCCCTAGACTGGAATGATCTCCCAGTCAAAATCCGTACTTCAGAATCAGTTCAATCGTTCAAATCCTGTTTAAAAACACACTTGTTTAACTTAACTTTTGAAACGAGTTAGTTTGACTTTCATTCAGCCTGCACTACACCATATAAATGCAATTTTAAGTATAATTGTACTATTTCTTCTTTGTTCTGTCTGCATTGCAGTTTTATTGTGTAGCACTTTGATGTACACTAGTCTTTTAAATGTGCCATATAAATAAACTTTGACTTGACTTATGATGATATAAAGCTGAGCTGTGATTTCTGATGCTGAGTGATGCTGATTGGTTGAGCACTCTCACTCATTCTGCGTTTTTACAGATGTTGTTCAGGGTCAAACAGGTTCCAAACCAGCTCAAGTATCTCTGTGAATCCTCTAAAACTGAGGAAAAGAGCTTCAGTGCTTCCTTCATTCCCTCCTTTAGGATACATGGAAGCTTCCCTACTGCTGCATCTTTCATCTTGTGCCAAAAGGTGCTAACATGCAGAAATGACTTCAAATTAAAACTGAAATTTGTTGTTTCTGAAACTCATTCAGGGACCTACAAGTGTGTGTGTGTGTGTGTGTGTGTGTGTGTGTGTGTGTGTGTGTGTGTGTGTGTGTGTGTTGTTCACAGATGAGTCCTGACTTGACATCAGATCTCAGCTGCAGGCTGAAAACATGAAGTCTGACCGTCTATGGGTTACAAACATCAGCTCCCTGCTGATTGGCTCTCCACACTCCCGCCTGACCATAAACTATCCAATCAGATCTGTGCATGAGGAATTTGAACTGCAGGTTCACCTCGTTTTATTTGGAGGTTATGCTGCTTTTAGCCAATCAGAGAGCAGCATGGGCATTTACTTTCATTCACTTTGATTCATTGAAATACTACAAAAGTACTGAAGTACTACAACTATTACAGTACTGTGATCACTACAGTTATTACTGCTGCAGCAGCTCAGCTATGAATCAGCTGATGCTTCTCTGTATAAGTAATCAGGTCTTTAAGTGTGTTTGGTGTTTTTTGTGTCTGCAGTTTTTAACCTTTCTCATGAGTCATGTGATCAACATGACTTCTTTAACCAGGTACAGAGTATTCGGATACTTTACTTATGTAAAAGTATCACTGAAGCAGCATGAAAATACTTGTGTAAGAGTCCTGACAGCTCTCAGGCTCTGTTTTCTCATCTTTCCTTTTTTATTTTGTCTCATCCGGATCCTCCCCTTCCTGCCTTTGTGATCCCGCTCGTCCATCTAATATCTAAATCTGCACGTTTACCTGTAACTATCTGTCGCCCATCTTTTACTCACTTCAGTTCAGTTCGAGGCAACTGTCCCAACCATGAAAGCAAAGAAGCCGTCCTCATCTCTAACCTGAGTTTTACCTGCAGCCTGAATTACAAAGGAAAAAAAATCCTGTGATTTATTTTCCACATTGCTTTAGTTCAGCTATCAGGCCAAGAGGTCACCTGACAGGTTATCAGCCCTATAAGTCAACCCAGGGTTTATCAATCCAGCTAGGAAAGAGGCGGGGCCTGCAGCATCCGACCAATCAGAAACATGAACAGGTCTGAGTGACTGATTTTAACAATGAGCATAAAATTGGAATATTAGAGAATTATAAAGATGTTAAATATGTGATACAGCCTGAAAGTAACACAGCTGCACTGAGTGCTGTATTATATATGATATTTAAATAAATCCAGTTAAAGCAACAAAGAAAGGCTGTAAATAAAGAAACCAGCTGAGTGTGTCGCTAGCATCACGACTCTGTCATTCAGCTCCGAACATGCACCTGGTCCCAGGAGACCGGTCTAGCTCTAGATTCAGGCTTCATTTAGTTTTAGTCTCAGGTTAAATTTGAACATTAACAGAAAGTAGATTTTAGAATTAAAGTCTTTGTTTAAAGCTTAAACTTTTACTTCCAGACAAGCGTAAAATGTCTAAAACAAAAAGAGTGGATCAAACTCGATGAGTCAACCTGCTGTTAGAGGCTCGGATGCAGGAAGATCTGATTCTAGCTGTTTATTCTGCGTTAATGAGTCAGCTGTAACCCCGACAGGGTTAAACAATAAAGAACTAAAGTCAGAATTCAAACCAGTGAGCAGGCTTGCTCAGAGAGTTTAAATAAAGCCAACGACCAGAAGCCTCGAGGTCCCTGTTTCAGGATTATCTCGCAGTGTGACGCTTCACAGAAGGATGGAGGAACTTAAAGTAGTTTGCATGAGAAAGGCGAAGATTAAAGACACTGAGGCTCATCAGGGAGAGACGACGACTTCAGTCACACTGCACAAAACACACCGTCTTAAAATCTGCACGCTCGGGTCTGAGAGCTCTTCCTGCAAGAATGAATGGATTTCCAGGGACCTGATTGGTCAGTGCTTTTGTTTATATTGATCTCTAATATTAAACATAGCCGGACCTGGAGCAGAGCAGGTCTGCAGGATAGGTTACCATGGCGATGTACCCTGGATTAAACCTGAAGTTGCCTCAATCAGCCCCAAACCCTGAGCACACACAGACCTCTGCTCCGACATCTCTGTCCATTCTGCAGACGACACTGAGGGTATCAGAAGCTTTCTGGTTTCTGGTCTCACTGACCAATCAGGTCTCAGCAGGCTTTGGGTGCATGCAGGTAAACTGTCTGTGTGCAGAGCAAAGTTACTGTTTCGGTTTCAAACTTCAGCTGCAGAGACTGGCAGATGGAAACAGGACCTGTAAACTGTTCAGTGTCATCAGACGAGCTGATGGGTTTCTAGGAACAAACCCTGTGAGAGGTGAGTGTGTTTAAACTATTTTACCTTTGCAATGAGACACAAAGGTGGAGGAGACACACCCTTGGACTGTAGGTGGAGATGAACTGAGTTTTAACTGTTTCACAAACTGTTGGCACGCTTTGGGCTGTTTTTACAGATTTATTCACACAAACAGGCGAGTCCAGAGAAAGCAGAAAACAAGAAGACGAAACAGAAAAAGATCGTCACACACGGCGGCTCCACGTTCAGCCTCCTGCTGCACAGAAACACTGAAGCATCGTCTTAAATCCACCAGCCCAGCAGGAAATCTGAAAACTGAAATATTCAAGCATCTAAAAGGTTTTTCAGTAAATACACAGATCCCACGTCTGCAGCTACAACCTGTTTGTTGAGTTAGTTAATTTGAGTTAATCCCTTAAATTACCAGTGAGCCTCTGTAAACAACACGCACTAGTTTGGCTGGTTAGTTTTGTTATTCCTCCCTGTGATCATTTCACTGTTTAATGGAGACCAGTTTGCATCACGATGTGGTCTCTGTGTAAACCAGCTCTGCAGTCACATCATTTCTGTGCAGCTGGATTTATGTCTTCTGTGTTTTTAATCTTTTCTTTCTTCAGACACAGTTTGACCGACGTCCACGCTGCACAGCAGAAAGTCTGCAGAGCTCAGAAGAACTCCACCGTTTCACTTTGTGTTCTTCGGCAGACTTCAGACCTCGATGAAGGCCACAGGCTGAGACGCGTCGGTCTCAGTGAAACTGTTCAGTCCACCTGAACAGGATCAGCAGGTGTGATAAATACACAGTTTCCATGTTATTGTGAATAATATCACAGCACATTCCTGAGAAACAGACGCTGATTTATGTTCCAGCTGCTTGTTCTGCAAGATTTCATCGTTCTTACAGGCACTCACTACTCGGCGTGATGAGGATGATGGGAAGTTGTGTGAAATAGACTCTGGTCACTTCATTAGGTACACCTTGTTGGCCCTGGGTTGGACCTGTTTTGCCTTCAGAGCTGCTTTAATTCTCATCACTCAGCAACAACAAGGAGCTCAAACATTCCTCACAGATTGTGGTCATGCGACATCATCATGACATCATCACACCAGCATCCATGATTTGAATCTCTCGTTCCCCTGGCTGTGAAGGCTGTTTGGGTGCAGAGATCAGCGTCATGACCAAGAAACCGGCCTGAGATGATGTGAACTGTGGTGTGTTTTCCTGCTGGAAGCATCAACGATGGCAAACTGTAGTCACAAAGGGACACGATCAGCAACAATGCTCAGCTGGTACTGAGAAGTGTGCTAAAAAATCCCCCATGATGTTACATCGTTGCCTGAAACACTGGTACAAGCACGATGCATCCATGTTTTCATGTTTACAACAAATTTAAAGAAAACCGTCTGAATGTTGCAGCAGGAATCAAAATGAGGCATCGTGGTTGCAGCTGTACGCTGGCCTGTGTGAGCTGTAGACAAACTCAGAGATGTTTGTGTGTGAAAATCCAATCAGATCAGCCTGTCTGCTAAAAACACCACATTCAAAGTCACTTAAATCACATTTCTTCTTTCTTCTGCTCAGTTTGAACTTCAGCAGGTCGTCCTGACTGTGTCTTTATCACGTGGCAGATTAGACATTTGTATTAATGAGCAGTTCAGTGTGTATCTAACATGATGGTCTTTAATTTAACTGCACTTTGCACTCCCAGTCACACACTTTAACACTCTGAGTTCCTCCAAAATATTTGAATTTGACACTGATGAAGGAACAAAGGATGAAAACCCGCCTGATGTCACTGAAACTTGTTGTTGATTAAAGTATTATAGTTTCAGTTCATGTGTGTTTTGGTGCGATTCAATACTGTGTGAGTACGCTGTGATACAGAATTCACTCAAACTTACCTTTAAGGTTTTTAAAAACCGTTTTATAAGATGAGTTGAGCTCTGTGAGAGTAACTGTCATTTTATTGTTTTTGCATAAAAATGTTTGAAAGCACATTAAATGCAGGGAGAATGTTTCAGAATGTCATTTTGCAAAGAGATGAAGGAAAGGATGAATTTGTACATGAAGTTTGGTTTCTTGAGGCAAAACTGAAGGTTTGAAACTGATTCATTCAGGAGGATTATCGTTAATTATCCTTCTGATTTTCCTCAAACTCAATCTGAGCCTCCTGAATTCAGCTCATATTCACAACAGCGAGTCCAACACAGAGACTCAGTGTTGTTTCTGACCAGTGTTTCATTTTAAATCAGAAATATAAAGAAATATTCCAAATATTTGACACCAGAGGGAGAAATTTAAGGATAAAAGTGATAAATATCCACCACATAGTCCATGTGTTTCATAATCTGTTTTTAAGAATTGGTCTGGGTTCTTATAATTTTGATGGTTCACACTGATATTCACACTTACTCTTAATCTATGGTGCTTTTTGTGTATAAGCAGTTCAAAGTTATATTGAAGAGCAAAGAAAATGATTTAAGTTACAGTTTAAATATCTTTTAAATTCATCTGTGACGTAACACTTTTTGATTTCAGGGTTAGTTTGAGTTTAAACCTTTAAACCGTCTCTTGCTCTCTTACGTGGACTGTGCTCTTGGTTCTTCCTCTGCAGGCTGCCTCCTCCTGCCTCTCAGCTCCACTCATTCTTGGAGCGTTGCTGCCCCCATGTGTCCAAACTCTGAGTTACATGTTGTTTCCTCTGCAGCAGGTCTGACCCTTAAATAAAACTGGAAAAACTCTAAGCTGCCGCACATTTCATCATTCTGAAAGTAAAATGTTTCTCTTAAATCAAATGATCATTTTCAAAAAGTCTGAAAAAGTGCAACAGGAAGTGATGCTTCTTCAAAGGTTTAGGTTGGATTATAAGGGACATACAGCACATCTGAACTGATAACAGCGACTACTGCACATGCTCAGTAACTGCCGTGGGACAATTAAAGGAATTATGTCATTTATCATCCTGTTTTTCCTGTAAGCTAAATAATGTGTAGCCAATCAAAGTGCTCAAATAAACCTGCAGAGGCGTGACTTGCAGACTTGTAGCTTCAGGTCAGAAACAGAAACACACATTTTTAGGCAAAGGAGGAAACATCTGGTGTCCAGCTGTTAAAGACACAAAAGGGCATTTAATGCTTCAAATGATTCTCGTGAATCGCGGATGAAGCTGGTGACAAAAGCAGTTACTTAAAGTTTTGAATGCAGTTTTGTATTTTCTGTTTTGGCTCACTGAGCCTCACAGACAGACAGACCAGGGCTGTAAATGACCTCATACTGACTTTTCCTAAAGCTGAAGGAGAATTGAAGAAGACTGTGGATATGAATAAAAACCTTTCATCTAATTAGAAATCCATCCATCCATCTTCATCCGCTTTGTCCGGGGCCGGGTCGCGGGGGCAGCAGCCTAAGCAAAGAGGCCCAGACCTCCCTCTCCCCAGCCACCTCCTCCAGCTTATCCGGGGGAACACCAAGGCGTTCCCAGGCCAGCCGAGAGATATAATCTCTCCAGCGTGTCCTGGGTCTGCCCCGGGGCCTCCTCCCGGTGGGACATGCCTGGAACACCTCACCCAGGAGGCGCCCAGGGGGCATCCTTGTCAGATGCCCGAACCACCTCAGCTGGCTCCTTTCGATGTGGAGCAGCAGCTGCTCTACTCTGAGCCCCTCCCGGATGGCCGAACTTCTCACCCTATCTCTAAGGGAGAGGCCAGCCACCCTTCGGAGGAAGCTCATTTCTGCCGCTTGTATCCGCGATCTCGTTCTTTCGGTCACTACCCACAGCTCGTGGCCATAGGTGAGGGTAGGGACGTAGATCGACCGGTAAATCGAGAGCTTCGCTTTTACACTCAGCTCCCTCTTCACCACGACGGACCGGTGCAGCGTCCGCATTACTGCAGCTGCAGCCCCAATCCGTCTGTCGATCTCCGGCTCCCTTCTCCCTCACTCGCGAACAAGACCCCGAGATACTTGAACTCCTCCACTTGGGGCAGGAACTCATCCCCGACCCGGAGTGGGCACTCCACCCTTTTCCGGCTGAGAACCATGGCCTCAGATTTGGAGGTGCTGATCCTCATTCCCGCTGCTTCACACTCGGCTGCGAACCGTTCCAGTGCGAGCTAATTAGAAATCCCAGTCTTCAATTAATTCAATACAAAATATTACATAGAGTGCACTATACAGGTCATCGGATGTTCAAGATGGGCTTTACGTCTACCAACAACTGCTCACACTGCCAAACCAATTCACCGGACAATTATATCCACGCTCTTTGGTTCTGTCCACCAGTTCAGAAGTTTTGGCGCGAGATATGTGAAGACTTATCAAAGTGTCTGAAATGTAACATTCCAACTTCCCCCTTAGTGTGTTTGTTGGGCAGCTTAGATAATGTCACTTCAGAAAAGAATATCGCCCATATGGTTTTCACTGCCCTATGCATAGCCAAGAAAACAGTCCTCATGAAGTGGAAAAATAAAAATAATCTTAATTCTAACCAATATAGAAATTATCTATTAGATTACATTAGTCTTGATACAGCCACTGCCACCACATCAGATCAATTGCTCTGGGCTCCTTTGATCAGCTCCATCACCTAGTGGGGGGGGTCATAGTTTGGTCCCGCCTTCACTGTTGTGATTGGTGTGGGGGTAGGGACAGGCTTAAGGCGTCAGGGGGTTCCCCGGAGGCATCTTCCTTGGGGGGCTCAACCCGGGGTAGCGGTCATGTCCCGGTTAGATGATGGTTTCCTCGTGGCTGCGTGCAGCGGGGAAGGGGGAGGGTCTGTGCTGACTGACGTGGGTTACTCGGTTTGGGTGCAGTTCCCCCCTCCAGGGGCAAGGGTACCTAGACCCGGGGCTTAGAGTACGATTGGGGAGTGTGATCGTGTGTACAGCGTCTCTTTATGTCTGTCTCCACGTTGGTTGAGTGTGGAGTAAGTGCATATGAGAGCATGAGGGTGGGAATGGATGTTTGTATCTGTGTGTGCCTGTATGTCTGTGTCTATATAACATGGAGTGAACCACCACTCACAACCACCAGCACTTTATACAGCCTCTGTAGAAACTATCTACACCCTCACTTATCTTAACTGCACTACTGTATAGCTCTGTGTAAATAATCATTCTGTACATTCAATAATCTTTAATCCTACAACTGTTTACAACTTGCATAGTTCCCATTTCTCTATAGCTGTATATCCCAGATTCTGTAAAGTTATTTATCTCATATTCTGTATAGTTTTTCATATTTATATCCTGTTCATATCCTGTACATAGCTTGTACTCACTACAGCCTGTACATACTTATAGTTAGAGAATATTCACAACATACTTCATACCGTGTACATTATAACATACCATAATAGACCCATTTCTGTAATATACTCACATATCTATATTATTGCTAATATATATTGTAATATATCTATATCACTAAGCACTTCTGGATGGATGCAAACTGCATTTCGTTGCCTGTGCATGTGCAATGACAATAAAGTTGAATTCTAATTCTAATTCTAATTCTATATGTCAGGTTGGGTGTCAGGCGCCACCTCTCTGGGGACACCTCAGGCCCTCCAAGGTTTGGAGGCCTATCTCCCCCTACCACCACTTCCCCTGCCAGTGGCGGACTCCCTCAGACGTCGGTGCGTTGGTGGTTCTTTGTGTCTGGGGTTGGCCATCCAGGTACACACCGGCTCACTCTGCTTATCGGGGCCTGGAGCCTGGGGCTCGCTCGGGCCACTTCAGAGGTGGGGTGCCCCCGGCCTCTCGGCCTGGGGCTCGGTCACTCAGGCACGGCTGGCTGCCGGCGGAGCTCACGGGCGCGTCACTGCAACTCCCCCTGGCTTCTGCTCCGCGGCTGCTGAGTGAGCCCTCATCTGGGACTCTCCTCAGCTCTTTCTGGGACAGTGGTGCAGCTGCCCCTCTGGTGGTCTTCCTTGGTCTCTTGTGTTCTGGGGGCCTCTGGATGTCTGGAGTTTTGATCTCCTCCATACCTGCTTCATGCCCTGGAGGACGGGGCTGTGGCCCCCCCACACCCTCTAGCAGATTATTACATGAAGGAACCTTTTAAAAACAAGCGTGTCCATGCTCACAGGTGTACACACGGGTGATCACACCCACAAACTACACCCTTTTTGGCTCCTACCTCAAAGCACACTGTGCTCTGTCGATCTTACGTGCTGCACAATAATGTTTAATATTTTGTATTTACTTTTGCTTGTTTTCTCTTTTTATCCAAGAGAAAACTCTGCCACCTGGCTGTAGCTCAGGTGGCAGAGCAGGTCAGCCACTAATCAGAAGGTCGGTGGTTCGATCCCAGGCTGCCTCCTGGCTGCCAAATTTCCTTGGGCAAGATACTAACCCCATGTTTGCCTACTGGTGGTGGTCAGAGGGCCCGGTGGCGCCACTGTCTGGCAGCCTCGCCTCTGTCAGTGCGCCCCAGGGCAGCTGTAGCTGCAATGTAGCTGCCATCATCTGTTTGAGGATGGGTGAATGAGTGAATGTAGTGTGAAGCGCTTTGGGGTCCTTAGGGACTAGAAAAGCGCTATACAAATGCAGGCCATTTAACAGGTGATCCAGGTGATTGATAAATATATATGTATTTCTTGTCCCCCCACCTCTTATTTGTTTTTTGCCCTTTATCACTGTTCCTCTTCCGTTCCTGTTTTCTTTCCCTCCCTCTCTTTCTTTCTCCCACTCATGTCTGTCCTGTGTGTAACAACTGAAAATAAAATAAAATAAACAATAAAAACAAAGGTCAATCAAATGGACCAATACAGCGAGGCCGGGATGGTCCATTTGATAAAGTAAATCCGTTGGGCATCTTTCTTTGCCTTTAGACAATAATTCTGATGAAAAAGAACCAAAAAAAGAAGAAGCTACATTACAGTGTTGAATCATGTGACACAGAGGTCACATGATGTGTGTCTGCTGTGTTTACACTACAACTTCCAGGAGATGGACTACAAAATATGCTCCTGACATTCTTCTCCTCACGAGATTATTACCACTTTGCTTCATTACCAAAGAAATATTTATCACTGAAATGTTTCTCACCCTGAGATCATTTCTTAGTTTCTCTTCCTGCTGCAGAGACGATCCAGTGTAACTGCTGCTTAGTTCAGGCGTCCTGTGACTGAAATAAAAAAAACTACGTTTATAATATTTCTGTGGAGAGCTTATGAAGGGAGGTTACAACACGAAGTGGAAAACACATTTATTTAAACTCGTCAGTGATACTGATCTTATGTTTTCATGAAGTTTCTGATAGTGGCATTATGTGCATGTGACTCCTCTGCTAAAACAAACAAGGTGAGGAGGTGAGGGTGTGTAGTTTTGGGAACTCAGAAATGGGGCAGGATCCTGCAGGGCTGAGGATGAAACAGGTGAGATGGTGCTACTCCCTCATTCTTCTGTTTTCCTGTGAGTTTCATTTCCAACTCTGCACATCTTTGACTTCTTGACTCCTCTCCTCGTATCCTAGTCCCTCCCACCAGAGACCTGAGCGGAGGTGAGGATGAGGAATTTAAAGAGCTGTCAGTAAAATATGACGTCTGACACATCTGCATCTGAAACTGTTACAGCTGAAATAACAGAATCTAGCTGTGGGCCATAACAAATCAGAGTTTGATGTGAAAAACAACAACAACAGAGGATGGGTTGTTTTCACCCTACATGCTTTCTGTATTTCAGCTACATGCTCAAGTTAAAAACACGTGTACAATAGAACTTCTTTGTCATCATACATGTGCAACAGTATTGTGGGTGCTCCACACCAACTGTGCAGGAATAAAATATAAATAATAAGACAGCAGGAATAAGTAAGAGACAGGAGGAGTATACAGTATATAAAACAAGAAGTAGGCACATATTAGAGGACAGCTTACATACACCTGTGCATCCTCGATCATGACTCCTGCAGGATCTGCTGTCCTCGGACTTCGGTTGCATTTCGGTAACTGTCACCTTTAGTGAGGTGACAAATTTCAGGACAGGAGCGAGGTGACAGGAGGCAGAATTCAGTGATATCAGAAAACTCCAAAGTTATTTATACACTTTTCCACACATTCCAACTTTTAAGTGACAAACATACAAAAAAAGTGAAATCAAGAAGAGGGCAAACACTTTCACACCACTGTACTTTTACTTTTGGGCTCCAGGTCCAGATACGATTTTAGTATAAGGTTAGTCTGTTTTAGGGGTGAATGGAAAGTTTGAATTGGTTGCTTACTGTGTAAATGATGTTTGTTTACATTTTTTCATCTTGTTATTCATTGTGTGGATGTTTTGTGGTTTGATACCTGAAACAAAGATTTCTAAACTGGAGCCTCCACAGAGGATCAGTAATCACTGAATTCGAGCGCTCATATTCAGACACTGATCCCAGAAAGTTGATTCTGTTCATCCCCAGCCTTATAAACAGTGCATTTACCTACATGACTGACAATGGGCTGTGAGGACAGTTTCTTGATCATTAATATGAAGCTCTTTATTACATTGATCAGTTGGGGATTGGCTGCAATCACAGCACTGTAAGATCTTATTAGAGCACTTCGCTCTCGCTCTGCAGGCCTACTTGTTGTTCCTAGAGTATTTAAAAGTAGAATGGGAGGCAGAGCCTTCAGTTTTCAGGCCCCTCTTCTGTGGAACCAACTTCCAGTTTGGATTCAGGAGACAGACACTATCTCTACTTTCAAGATTAGGCTTCAAACTTTCCTTTTTGCTAAAGCATATAGTTAGGGCTGGACCAGGTGACCCTGAATCCTCCCTCACACTCAACATGTGTTAATAAACCTCTCTGCATTGAATCACACTTGTTATTAGTCTTTGACTCTCTTCCACAGGATGTCTTTGTCCTTTCTTCATTAACACACCCTTAGCCAATCGCCGCCTCTCCCTGAACCTGGTTCTGCTGAAGGAAAAGCTGTTAAAAGGGAGTTCTTCCTTCCCACTGTCGCCACAGCACTTGCACATAGGGCATCATATGATTGTTGTTTTCTGTTTTCCTTGTATTATTATAGGCTCTTTACCTTACAATATAAAGCACCTTTAGGCAGCTGTTGTGATTTGGTGCTATATAAATAAAATTGAATTGAAAGGTTTGAATGAATGGTGAAAGGCAGCTCTGAACACCACATCCAGAACACGTTGGATTTTCACGAGAAGGTGAGAGATGTCATCATGGAGGCAGATGAAACCATGATCTCGTACGATCTTACATCTCTCTTCACTTGCATCCCAGTCACTGAAGCGTTGGAGGTAGTTCGTAAGAGATTACAGGATGAGCCCAACCTCAGCAGCAGGACCACTCTCAGCATCGACCAAGAGTGTTTGAACTGTGTCTTCATTCCACCTACTTCACATATGAGGCTCAGTTCTACAGGCAGAAACATGGGTGTGCCATGGGTCCCCCAGTTTCACCCACAGTGGCCAAATTGTACATGGAAGAAGTGCAAAAGAGGGCTTTGCTATCCTACCCTGGAACACCACCACCTTACCACAGTTCATGGATGACATTACCTCGGTGGATCAACACACCAGGGAGGATATGAAAACTGACAAGCAGGGCTGGGTTGTTTTCCCCTTTATAAGCACAGGTGCAGGTAGTTAGCCCTTCTTGTTGTGTGAATCTGGAACTATGTGAATCCCTGGTGAGAAGCATTGCTATTTGCCACAGTCCAGGCTGAGACAACGAACATCCAAGAATACATTGGGAAGATGGCCCCAACTGACCGAGTGCTCAGTGAATACCTCAGGCAGCAGAAACCCAAGAAAGAGGAGGGAGACGAGGAACCATCATGGAAGGACAGGCCCCTGCACGGTATGTACCACCGGCAGATAGAGGAGGTGGCTGATATCCAGAAATCCTACCAGTGGCTGGACAAAGCTGGACTGAAAGACAGCACAGAGGCACTAATCATGGCAGCACAAGAACAAGCTCTGAGTACAAGATCCATAGAGGCTGGGGTCTATCACACCAGGCAAGACCCCAGGTGCAGGCTGTGTAAAGATGCCCCAGAGACAATCCAGCACATAACAGCAGGGTGCAAGATGCTAGCAGGCAGGGCATACATGGAACGCCATAACCAGGTGGCCATCAGAGAAGAGCTCGAGAGGATGTGGAGGGTGAAGGTGACGGTGGTCCCCGTGGTAATCGGAGCACTAGGTGCGGTGACTCCCAAGCTAGGCGAGTGGCTCCAGCAGATCCCGGGAATAACATCGGAGATCTCTGTCCAGAAGAGCGCAGTCCTGGGAACAGCTAAGATACTGCAGGACGCTCAAGCTCCCAGGCCTCTGGGGCGTGCTGGGTGTTTGTTTTTTTTATATATATGTATATATTCATTTATTCAATATAGGCCATCCAATTAAGGTCAATGTCATGTTTTTAGTTGTTAGAATCTGAAGGAAGGAATATTTTATTTTTTGTTTTTTTGCTTTTCTGGTTTCCCCCTGATGGGTTGCCACCTTAACATGGTCAGGGGGTTTGCATGCCTTAGTGACCATAAAAGCTAGACCAGCAGAAGCTTAGCCTTCAGGTGGGACACCCAAGTTGGTCAGGCCTTAGGGTAGAGGCCTGACAAAGTGCAATCCAATTACATGACAAAAACCGTTGTCCAGAGTAGGGCAGCCACGATTAGTCGACTATCAAAATCATCACCGATTAATTTAATACTCAGTGCATTATTTGAAGCTTTGTAAGATCCTGAAAGACGCACGAATAAGCAGTAGGATTTAAGAGTGTAATAACTGACTGAAACAGAAGATGGCAGCTGCCGTTAAACGCAAAAGAAGAAGAAGAAGCAGTCTCCGGTATTGTAGCTATGTCCAAGTTTAGGGGCCGCATCCTTCGGAGGCTGCATTTGTAGGCCGATTACGTTACAGTGATGCGACGAAGGCTGTCCAAATTCCTCCAAATGTGGCCGGACTGTTAGAACAGCTTTGAAATTCATATGGGTTGTTCGCACTAAAGTAAAAACCACCATCGCTTCATGCGGAGACCCCTTCAGCGCCAGCTGCGGTCTCAAGGCTGGAGCTGAACAAAACACCCTGCTAACGACTGTGTTTAGACTGTCACACCAGAGAGCCAAAGATAATAATAATAATAATAATAATAATAATGGATTGGATTTATATAGCGCTTTTCAAGGCACCCAAAGCGCTTTACAATGCCACTATTCATTCACTCTCACATTCACACACTGGTGGAGGCAAGCTAAGATTAATAACAAGTATGATTAAATGCATAAAGGTCTATTAACACATAATGTTAGCTACTGTTTCTCCTAATATCATACTCCTGGGAGACTTATGTCATATGGATAACAGTGATCATCCTCTCACCAAAGACTTCTCATCCTGCCTCAATAGTTTTGGCTTTAGACAACATATAAACCTCCCTACTCATACTAAGGGCCATACTTTGGACCTATTTTGTTGCTCTGGACTACTAAGCTGATGAACTACTAATTTCTGATCACTTGCTTCTGTCTTTCAATGTCAAAATGACCTTTTCTATAACCAAGAACCCTTGTACCATTTCTTTTCGGAATATTAAGAAAATCAATCCTGATACTCTGATTTGCATTTTCATAACCTGCTCACCCAAGAGGACTTAGTTTCCTATTATAACTCTAGTCTCAATAGTATTCTAAGATCTGTTGCCCCACTCAAAACCAAATCTGTATCATATCATATCATCTGTATCTCAGTCAGCACCCTGGTTCACAGCTGAACTCAGGCTCCTGAAAGCAAAAGGCCGACGACTCGAACGCCTTTATAAGAAAACTGGTCTGAATATCCACAAGGAAATGTTTAATAATCATATTACGTATTATAAGGAGTGTATTAATCAGACAAAATCTGCTCACTACTCCTCCATTATCTGTTCAAAAGATGACTCAACCAAGATACTGTTTTCATTGTTCAATTCTTCTTTCAGGTCACCAGATTTTTTTACCTGCTTTCTGCCCAGCAGGAGGTCTCACACACACACACACACACACACACACACACACACACACACACACACACACACACACACACACACACACACACACTCAGTTCAGTTCAGTTCATTTTTATTTCAAACATTTCAAACATGTGCCTTCACAATCATTACAAAATCTCATTCCATTATTTGTTTGAAAAGGAGTAGGCTGAAGTATTTACTTATTTGTCCCTACCCCCTCAAGTTTTACCTCTCATTCATTTAATTTTTTTTGTCTTAAATTAAACAAACAACATATGAAACATATGAAGTAAAACAAAACATAACATACATAAATCAAAAACAAGAAATTAGCAAGCCCCACCACAGTATAGTTTCTTTCATATGAAAAATACAGAATGTGTATATTTGCAGATACACAAGTTATGGAAAAACAACAAAACAAAACAAAAAAACAAAAAACAAAAAAGAACCACAACACCATTACCAGCAACATTACTCTTACATACATACAGAAGTTCACACATATACATACAATGCCTTGTCTTAGAACCATGGGGGCGTTGCTTTGCTGTGTGAACTGTTTCTCAATAAAAGGCAGCAGGAGGAGGCTGGATTTGGGGTAATTTTCGTGGTGGACACAGACGAGGCCTCCCTTGCGCAAGTAATCGATCAATCGCTGACTGTCTTGTTTTCTTTCATGATGAATAAGTCTCTAGAACTAGCGGGGCTTGTGGAAACACAGACCCAACAATTACACTGTTTTTCTGCCTTCCAACTTCCCTCTACTGAGAAGCTTCTTCAGTTCAGAACTGAAGAAGCTTCTCGGATGAGAGGTGAAACGTCTTCAAGTAACTTAAAGAAGTCCAGACGCTTTTCTTTGCAAGCTCCTTTGATTATCCAGGACCAACAGTTTCTCTGTTACTATCAATAACTCGCCAGCCTCCGTTTCTTCTTCTGTGAAAAGTTTGGGTGTCATCCTCGGCAGTACTCTAACTTTCAATTCACACATTAATAATGTTACTCGGTCTGCATATTTTCACTTGCGCAACATTGTTTTATTTTATTTTTTTTTGCCTGTCCCGTTTGGCTCTTTTGCCATCAGAATTATTATCTAAAGGCAAAGAAAGATGCCCAACGGATTTACTTTACCAAACTGACCATCCCAGCCTTGCCGTATTGGTCTATTTGATTCACCTTTTATTGTTTATTTTATTTCATTTTCACTTGCTAAATACGGGACAGACTTGAATGAGGAAAAGAAAAGGGAGAAAGAAAGAGGGAAAGAAAAAGAGCGTGGAAGAGGGACTGGATAAAGTGCAAAAAAACAAAAACCAACAAAATAAGCAGACAAAAAATACATCTATCAATCACCTGGATCACCTGTTGAGAAACAAGTGGAAACAAGCAGAAGAAAAAAAAAGAGCAGCATAATAAACAACATCACGATCATCTATGTGAATATAACAGTAAATACTAAATACTTGGGGCGACCGTGGCTCAGGGGGTTGGGAAGCGTATCTGTAACCGGAAGGTTGCTGGTTCGATCCCCGGGCTCTCTGTCCTGGTCGTTCTGTCCTTGGGCAAGACACTTTACCCTACCGCCCACTGGTGTTGCGCCGATGGCGCGATATGGCAGCCTCGCCTCTGTCAGTCTGCCCCAGGGCAGCTGTGGCTATAACCGTAGCTGCTTCCACCAGTGTGTGAATGTGAGAGTGAATGAATAGTGGCATTGTAAAGCGCCTTGGGTGCATTGAAAAGCGCTATATAAATCCAATCCATTATATTAAACATTATTGTGCAGCACGTAAGATCGACAGCGCACAGTGTGCTTTGAGGTAGGAGCCTCAAAGCACCTACCGGGTGATCACCCGTGTGTACACCTGTGAGCATGGACGCGCTTGTTTTTAAAAGGTTCCTTCATGTAATGATCTGCTAGAGGGTGTGGGGGGGCCACAGCCCCGTCCTCCAGGGCATGAAGCAGGTATGGAGGAGATCAAAACTCCAGACATCCAGAGGCCCCCAGAACACAAGAGACCAAGGAAGACCAACAGAGGGGCAGCCGCGCCACTGTCCCAGAAAGAGCTGAGGAGAGTCCCAGATGAGGGCTCATTCAGCAGCCGTCGGTTTTCTCTGTTTTATCATGGAGACAAAAGAATTGGGGTTTAATAAAAGGCAGCTAAAGGAAGCTTTTATTGGCACAGGTTGAAAACATGCAAAATCCACACAGAAAGATCTTCTGTGATATCGAGATTAAACCCAGAGGTTTCTTTTTGTGATGCAGGAGTCCTGTTAGCGTTTAGCTCAAAGCACCACAGTGGCTTTTATTACTATTGCCCAGACTGTTAGTTTGGTTTCACTAAAACAACTTTCTAGAAGTTACACCATTTCTCAGAAATCAGCCTGATACTCTGCTGCACATCTTTCTGTTAATGAGTAAAGGTCAGGTGGAGTTTGTCCCTTGCAGAGATTATAAAGGCAGAAAGCACAGGATGAGGTCAGAGGATCCCACAGCTTTCTACTGTGAGTACACCAAGGTTTTCTTTTTGTCTCCAGGTGAAAGTGCATATATGGGCTTAGTTTTGGGTCTGTTATGTATTGTAAAAATTAACAAACTACTAATCAATATTGAACTGTATTCTAGGCGCCAATGAACTGATGCTACAGTTACAGTAATGTGTTGTCTTCTTATGTTAAAAGTAGAGGAGAGGCTTTTAAGATTGAAGATGCTTTAGAGTGCAGAATGTAAGAAGTTAAATGCTAATAAAGCAGAGATAAAGGAAAAACATTAATCTGTAGGTCAACAGTGCGCATGTTTAAACAGACACATAAACAGGATGGCAGCCTGATATATTTTTAAAATTCAAAAAAAATTTTAAACATTAATCTTAAATTTCACATAAATTGTCATGAACTGGTTGTCATTTTAATTAATATTACATTTCTTACAAAATTTTTCTTTGTTAAGCTGATAAAAAGGACAAGTTGGGTGATAAGAAAGGAATATAATTTCATCTGCATAACCTGTATATTAATTATGAGAACAAGGCGAAGCATAAAAATTTAGGACACGAAAGCAAAAGTATCTCTCTCAGGCTTATCACGTCCAACTCTCTTATCAGAGTTCCTCCCCAACAATAAAAATTAAGGGTAAAGACCAAGGTTAAAAAATAACGCAGTAAAGTTGTGTAAGGCAAATAACTTTCCACTGACAGCATACTATTTTTATTTTAATATCTGACTCAAACTGAGGACTTAGCTCTCCAGCTACAGTCAGTACTCCAAGTACTGTAACAGTAACTTTTTACCAACACAAGCAAATTTTTATCCAACGCACACAGCTTGAACTGAGAAATGAAACATTCCTTCAACATAAATGAGAACTTTGACTGGCAGGAAATGTACTGAAAGCCGACATACAAATAGTTAGAATTTCCTTAGGCACTTCTCACTTAAAGGGAGCTAATTAGAATTATTAAACAATATGTTAGATGTTTCCAAAAGTAATTTTACTATAAGTAAGTTAGTAAAGCATTTTTAAGCAAAAAACTTTTTGAAAAATCTCACATAAAACCCTTATTAACTAGGACAGTTAATGAAGTGTAAGAAACCAAATTAAGAATGACTGACAAACACTTGGTCTGAATACTAACAGGAAGTCTGCTTGAAAGCTGAAGTAAAAGTAACCCTGAAGAAATTTTTTTTATTTTTATTTTTTTTGTGTCCCGTTTGGATCTTTAGCCATCAGAATTGTTGTCTTAAGGCCAAGAAAGATGCCAAGCGGATTTATTTTACCAAGTGGATCATCATGGCCTTGCCATATTGGTCCATTTGATTGACCTTTATTATAATTATGAATTTATTTTATTTTCAGTTGCTACAAACGGGACAGACATGACTGGGGGATAGGACAGGGAGAAAGAATGAAAGAAAGAGAGGGAGAGAAAGAAAACCAATGGGGAGAAGAGACGGTGAGAGGGGGGGGGGGGGGGGGGGGAAGAAAAACAAACAAACAAACAAAACACCTGGGTCACCTGTATGGAAAAAAAAAAACAGAAGAGAAAGCAAACAGCAAAGAGCAACATAATAAAAAAAACGGCACCATCACAATAAACTAGCTAGCAGTAGATATCAGTAGATACTAAATAATAAACGATATTGTGCAGCACGCAAGATAGACAGCGCACAATGTGCTTTGAGGCAGCAGCCAAGAAAGCTGTAGTCCGCGTCTGTGAATACCCGTGTGTACACCTGTGTGCATACCTGTGTGGATCAGCATGCTTGTATTCCAAAGGTTTCTCCATGTAATGATCTGCTAGGGAGTGTGGGGAGCCATAGCCCCGTCCCCCAGGGTATGAAGCAGGTATGGAGGAGATCCAGGCCCCAGACATCCAGAGGCCCCAGAGCACGAGGACCCGAGGAGGACCACCAAAGTGGGGGGGGGACTGTGCCACCCTCCTGGGAAGAGCTGAGTAGAGCCCCAAAGGACAGGTCACCCCGCAGCTACGGAGCAGAGGCCAGAGGGGGTTGCAGTGGCGTGCCCGCGGGCTCTGCCGGCAGCCAGCTGTGCCAGAGAGGACCGAGCTTCAGGTCCAGAGGCCTGAGGGCACCCCACCCCCCGGAAGGAGCCCAGCCAGGCCACAGGCGCCCGGCCCCGCCAATCGGCCACCAGGAGTGAGTCGGTACATACATGAGTGCCCAGCCCCAGACAACAAGGACCACCAACACACCAACGTCTGAGGGCATCAGTCACCGGCAGGGAGTGTGGTGAGGGGAGATAGGCCTCCGTACTTTAGAGGGCCTGAGATGTTCCCAGAGAGGTGGAGTCTAAGACCCAACCTGACATATAGACACAGACGAACAGGCACACGCGGACACAGACGTGCATTCCCACCCCATATGCACAACCAAATACTCGGCACTCACCCAACGTGTAGACAGACACAAATAGACACTGCACAGACAGACACACTCCCCAAACATACTCTATATCCCAGGTCCAGGTACCTCCGCCCTCAGAGGGGCAAGCCACACCTAGACCCAGGAGATGTAACCCTTCTCTCTGGGGTGGAGGCAAGCGGACCACCTCCTTATCTGCAGTAGCAGGGAGGCCCCACATCCCAGACCCCAGTCTGACGGCCAGCACCTCCTCCCAGCCCCCCAGCCCTGACGGCTAACAGAACCGGGGTGAGTGAAGACCCCAAACCTCCCTACGCCCGCTCATATGTAGTGTTGCTGTGTGCTGTTCTAAAGTGCATTTAAAACTCAGGAGAGCATGGTACTAGCTTCCTCTCAGAGAGCAGCATGGCTCCTCCCGAAAACCCTCAGTGTCTAAATGTATTTAAAATTGAGGGTAGGACACCAGCGCCAGAGGTGGGTTGGAGTACAACGACCATCGTCAGGATGCTGTAAAACGTGCCCACCCCCAAGGCCCTACATGGATGTGTTATGTGAGAGTGTGAGTAATGTGGATGTCTAGGTTGCAGAATAAAATTGAGGCACAGGTGGCCAGAAGGGGACAGAGGGGGGGTGCCCCCCCTGCACCCTGGTGACATACCTGCACCCCAAGCCCTGCATGTGGGTGGGTGTGGTAGAGCGGGAATAGGGAGGCAGCTGAGGATGGGGAGGGAAGAAAGGGAGGGGCAAGCGGCCCCTCCCTGGGGCCAGCTCCCCCGCTGACCCCAGTAGGCACCTCCACACTCTGGAACCCACCAGGGCAAGGGGGCCCAGGCCCATCCGGACCGGGGCCCGCAGCAGCACCGCCCAGCCTGAAGAAATATTTTTACTGACTTGTCTGTTTTTTGTGAAGGAGCCGAGCATCAATCAAATTCAGTAAATTTATAGCAGGACAAAGGGAAATGACCTAAATGTGCTTTGAGGAGACTTAAGACTATTGTCTCAAAAGATTAAAGAGTGTGAGGATGGTTAGTATCTTAAACTGCTGCTGTGGTAACACAGACACAAGTGAGAACATGAACAAACAGAAGAGAAACAAACTAACAAGCTGTTCATTTGGTCCTGTTCAGACTGAGCCATGGACTCTGAATCTGGCAGTACGATGGAGGTGGCGGCACTCGGCCGGCCTTTCAGTCTTGGGATGCTGTATGACTGCCGCAAAGACTCACTAATCCCAGGTAAGAAATCATTATATAGATTATACAGTATATATATATATATACATACATACATGAATGCTTGAGTCTGAAAGTCTTTTATACTCCATTGTGGTTATTGTCATATCCACTTGGAGCCATTTCTACAGCACAGTCTGTTTTTCATTATTGATTTTGAATTTCCAGAAAAGAAAAAAAGGACATGAGATCACAGTTAGCCAAGAAATACTGTGTAGCTTTGTTGTACAAATCAGGTGTTAATAAAATACCAAGTGTCTACTAGTTCAGGTACAATGGGAGAAAAGAAGTCAGTGGGGAACAAGTATCAGCATGGGACAAAGTTTATAATATAGGCAGAGGGGTAGTCCTGTTGGAACATAACGTAGTGATGCTCTGCCACTTTTTTTCGGGAACAGGAAGTAAAATACGGAGCAGAGATGGGCAGCGATTACTTTTTTCAAGTAACGAGTAATGTAAGGGCAAAAAGTGCAAAAAGTGTAATTAGATTACTGTTACTTTCCCATAATCACGCTGCGTTACTGCAGTACTAAACCATGATTTTGTTTGTGAGAGTGTCTCATGACAATGACATCAGCACGCGTGACGTCCGTGGCAGCGACAGACGTGTGTAGATCAACAATGGATAATATGGAGTGCGGAGAGAGTACGACCATGTAGCGTTTAAAACGTGGATGTACTTACATTAATTCAAGTTTTATTCTGTAAAAAGTGACAAAAACATTAGTATCCGCTGTTCACTCTGCGTGGGAAGAAAACTTCTTTCCACAGCAAAAAATTAAACGAGCACAGAGAACGCTGCCACAGGAATGTGACATTCACAGAGAAACCCCCGGATCCTCCCACTGACATGACCGCTGAGGCACCGAGCAAACCTCCACCCTGTTTTTTCTGGATTAGGCAGAAAAAGTAACTTGAACAACACTGATATGGAGAGCTGAAATTAAGTTCTCACTCCAGAATATTTCATGCAAGCATGTTAATAAAAACAAGACTTTGTAACAGTCTGTGCCAGCACAAAACCCTCTTTTGACAAAAAAATACTTTTGGGATTTACCAAAGAGGCACTGAATCAGTTTTGTGGCTGAAAGCCCCTTGGAGAAATTAGGTGATGATGCATTTGCCCACGGGAGTGAAAAGTTCTTTGGGCAATTTAACAGTCCACTTAATTATATACAAAGATGCAGTCAGTTCATTTCAATAATTACTTGGTAAAAGCAGCTCAAATTAGTGGCTCAGAAACAAGCAGCCAATGAGGAAGCAAATTATGTCTAAACAATTTTCTCTCTGAAAATAGCGTGGCAGTTAAATGAGACGAGACTGAAGAAAGGTCAGTATGAGTAAGAGGAAATATAACTTCCTTAGATAGCCCCTTCAACCGTGACCTCCCACACCCCATAATTATGGAATCTTTTCACCCCGTTTCTTTAAAAGATCTATCAGAAATACTAACTCAAATGAAACCTCAAATTCAATAAACAAACAATTTTCTGCAGCTGAACACAGACAAGACTGAGTGTTTAATTCTCACTCTAGAGCAGGGGTGTCAAACTCCAGGCCTCGGGGGCTGGAGTTCTGTAGATTTTAGATCTCACCCTGGGTCAACACACCTGAAACAAATTATTAGTTCGTTACCAGGCCTCTGGAGAACTTCAAAACATGTTGAGGAGGTCATTTGGCCATTTAAATCAACTGTGTTGGATCAAGGACACATCTAAAACCTGCAGGACTCCGGCCCTCGAGGCCTGGAGTTCGACACCTTTGCTCTAGGGAGTATCAAGCCTCACATTAGAAAAAATCTGGGTCCTTTGTCATCCTCAATAAAAGCTACTGCTCGGAATCTTGGGTTAATTTTTGAGCAATCTGTCTTTTGATGCTCATGTCAAGTCTATGACCTGCTCTTGCTTTTTTCATTTAAGAAATGTTGCCAAACTTAGGACTATTGTCTCAAAAGGTGAACTGGAAATGTTTGTCCATGCCTTCATCTCCTTCCAATTAAATTATTGTAACACACTCTTTTCCTGTATGTCAATGGCTTCTTTAAATCACCTTCAAGTGGTCCGAAATGCAGCAGCAAGGCTTTTAACCCACAGTCATAAATTCTCCCATTTCACTCCCTTGTTAAAGTCCTTGCACTGGCTTCAGGTTGGGTCTTCACGACGAGAGACCCCCAATTATATCATTGAGCTTCTTCACCCTTACCCTCAAAAACATATCGTTAGATCCATGGATAGTGGTCTTCTGACTATTCCATGTACCCATTTAAAAACAAAGGGGGATCGTGGTTTCCAAACCCTAGCTCCAATATCGTGGAACAGTTTACCTCCCCTCTACACACCATCGACTCTGTTGCTTCTTTTAAAAAACAGTTGAAAACACATTTATTTAGACAGGCATTTGGGTAATGTTCATGTGTAATATGTTGTTTTGTCTGATATGTTTTCATACTGTTTAAAAATACATGTTTATTATTACTACTCCTGCTGCACTTTATATATAGACTAATAAGAACAACAACCACCTTGGGGTATTTTACTGTATATAGTAAGCATCTGTACACAGTATAGTATTTTGGATTGTTTTCTTCTTGTTTATTTTTTCTATTTTCATTTCTCTAGTGTGGGATTAAATAAAGTCTATCTCTGTGTCTTTACAGCAATAACTCTGTGGGACCGTAAGGATCTCAGGGAAGATATAGCAGAAAGATCACAGGCCTCTAATGATTTTGAAATTGTTGCATCTGAATCAATTTCAGACAAATCTTCAGCTCTAAATGTTGATGCTTCACTGAAGGCAAGTTTCCTGGGTGGACTGGTTGAGGTTGATGGATCTGCCAAATATCTGAATGATAGTAAATCTTCCAGAAATCAGGCCAGAGTAACACTGAAGTTCAAGGCAACCACAAAGATCCAGGAGCTGTCCATGAATCATCTTGGAAGAGGAAACGTGAAGCATCCATATGTTTTTGATCAAGGCTTAGCAACACATGTAGTCACAGCTATTCTTTATGGAGCACAAGCTTTCTTTGTGTTTGACCGTGAAGTTTCTGAACAGGAAAATCATCAAGATGTTCAGGGCAACTTGAAGGTGATCATCAAGAAGATTCCCTTACTTTCTGTAGAGGGTGAAGGTTCCCTGAAGATGGAAGACAAGGACAAAGAAAGTGTTCATAAATTCTCCTGCAGGTTTTATGGAGACTTCTGTCTTCCAAAACCACCAATAACCTTTCAAGGTGCAGTAGAAGTCTACCAAAGCCTGCCAGGATTACTGGGAGACAAAGCTGTACCAGTGAAGGTCTGGCTGCTGCCACTGACAGCTTTAGATTCTTCTGCTGCTAAACTCGTCCGTCAGATCAGTATAGGATTAGTTCAAGAAGCACAGACAGTCCTGGAGGACTTCAGTGAGCTGGAAATGAGGAGCAATGATGTACTGGGAACCAGCACTGCACAGCAGTTCCCACAGATTGGTAAGAAAATGAAAACTTTCAAAGAAATGTGCTCTGAGTTCAAGCTGGAATTCCAACAGACTTTGGCCAAGAAACTTCCATCAATCCGAGGAGGAGGAGAAGAGGAAGCTGAGCTTGCAGAGATCCTGAAGAAGAGACATTCTTCACCTTTCAGCAGCAAAAACCTGAACGAGTGGATGGACTGTAAAGAGAGAGAAATCTACACTTTAATGTCTTTTACCAAGATGATGAAAAACACCAAAATCATCTCATCGCAAAATGATCTGTACAAGGAAAGTCTGAGTGCAGAGCATGTTGTGTGTTTTGTTTTCACCTCTCTGGGAAAGGATGAACCGTACCTCTCAGCTTTATCAAGATACTTAAGAGGAAAAACCAACCCAGACCTTCAAGATCCTCACACTCATGATGTAGAGAAGGAACAATGGTACGCCTCAAAAGAAGTAACGGCTGAAATGAGGAGAAAAGCAAAACTCTTCAGTGATTTTGCAGAGGCCAACGAGGAGAACAAGAACATGAAGTTCCTGACAGTGGGGTTAACTAATGAGACACAGGAAGGTTCCAGCATCCACCTTTATGAAGGTGGATTTGCTGTCAGTGAGAACTTTGAGCCTCCTTCAAAGCCTGAAACTGTGACAGCAGCTGACATAAACCACAACAGTGTGACACTGAAGATTTCTCCACCCAGATTTGGAGCAGAGAACATCACCTCCTACTCTGTTGAGTACTGTGTCAGTGGAGAGGATGGATGGCAGCAGAAGACAGAAGCAAAGGCTGAAGAAGTCACAGTGAGAGATCTGAAGCCAAACACAGAGTATGTGTTCAGATGCAGAGCAGTGACCTCAGCAGGTGTCGGGCCGGATAATCAAGTTTCTATTAAAACCTTACCCTGCAGCCCTCCTGGAAAACTTAGACTTGAACCAAATTCAAGCATGGCACACGTAAGATTTAAACACCTCAAAGAGCTTCTCAGGCATAAAAGTAAAAAGATCAAATCTGATTCCCCCTCAGTTTACAAACTGCCTCTGACAGAAGAACACATGAACATAGATGGATGCAGGAAGTTTGACTTTGGAGAAGAAAGCACGAGGCAGAATCGTACAATAATGCTTCTTGGAGCGACAGGATCAGGAAAGTCCACTCTGATCGATGGGATGATCAACTACATTGTTGGTGTCGAGTGGGAGGACAGTTTCAGGTTTAAATTCATTAATGAGGATCAGCCAACATCACGAGCTCACAGTCAGACCTCTGAAGTCGCTGTGTACAAAATCAACCACCAGGAGGGATTTCAAATCCCGTTCTCTCTGACCATTATTGACACTCCAGGCTTTGGAGATACAAGAGGCATAGAAAGAGACAGAGAGATCGTAGAGCAGCTACGTAATCTCTTCACTTCCTCACATGGTGTCAGTGACATTGATGCTGTGTGTTTTGTAGCTCAGGCTGCTTTAGCACGACTCACACCAACACAGAACTATGTGTTTGATTCAGTGCTCTCAATCTTTGGCAAAGATGTGGCAGAAAACATCAGGATCCTGGTGACATTTGCAGACGGTCAGCGACCTCCAGTTCTCAAGGCGATCAATGCTGCAGGAGTCCCATGTCCTAAAACAAAAGACGGACTGCCGGTTCACTTCAAATTCAATAACTCAGCGCTGTTTGCAAATAACAAATCAGCTGAAGGAGACAGAATGAGTGATGATGATGATGAAGGAGGCTTTGATCAGATGTTTTGGGAGATGGGGACAAAAAGCATGAAAAGGTTTTTTGCCACTCTGAATAAAATAGAAACTAAAAGCTTGACACTGACAAAGGAAGTCCTCAGAGAAAGAAAGCAGCTCGAGATTTCAGTTGAGAGTCTGCAGGAGCAGGTGAAACTTGGGTTAGCCAAGCTTGAGGAGATAAAAGAGACGAGGGAAAAACTTAAAGAATATGAAGCAGAGATCGGCAGAAATGAGAACTTTGAATTTGAAGTTACTGTCAAAAAGCCTGTTCAGGAGGACATTTCTGGCTCTGGAAACTACAGCACCAACTGTCAGCAGTGTCATGTCACCTGCCACTACCCTTGTGCCTATGCAAATGATGCAGATAAAAGAAACTGTCCAACAATGGGACCAGATGGATATTGTACTCAGTGTCCAGGCAAATGTATTTGGAATGTACACTTTAATCAGAAGTACAGATGGTACTATAAAGACGTTAAAGAGAAAAGAACAATAAAGGAGCTGAAAGAAAAGTATGATAGAGCCAGAGAAGAGAAGATGACTGTTCAGCGACTGGTTGACAAACTAAAGGCTGAATATAAATATTTACAGGCTGACATAGTGAAACTGATGGAGAGATCTGCCAAGTGTCTGAACAGACTTAAAGAGATAGCACTGAAGACAAACCCTCTGTCCACTCCAGAGTACATCGACGTGCTTATTGAAGGAGAGAAATCTGAGGGCAAAGAAGGCTGGAAGCAACGAGTTCAGTCTCTGATGGAGATGAAAGGAAAAGCAGAGCTCATGGCTAAAATAGAGCGAGGCAAGAAACTCCTTCACTGAACATTCATGTGATCACAAAGAAGAACAAAGAAAAGGTCGAGACCAGTTTGAACTCAGTCGATGAAGACAAACGACACGTAAAAAATCTCATATTCACTGTTTGCTGCCTGATAAGATCTCATTTTAAAACTGGTTTATCTTTAACATAGAAGTGTGATTATATTTTATTGGACTTTACAATGTTCAACCTTTAACTTTTTGTTTTCAGCATATTTTATATTCTTTAACTTTGATCTAATATTATGTTTATTTTCTCAGTGACTCCTGATGTTGATGTTTATGGACTTTTTATTGTGTTGATTTTTATGCTTTTATTTAAAAAGTGTAATTTTACTTTTTGTTTACTTTCCTGTAATTTTTCTGTAATTTAGTTGCTTCATAAAACACAGTAAATGTTTATCAGCTATCAGGGCGCTGCTAGGATCAGAGCTTTGAGGGTGCTGAGCACCCAGAGAGCTGACCAGCCAGGCAACAAACTTTACTCGGAGGAGTTTGAGACTTCGTCCCCGTCTCTGTCAGTCCCTGCATCCTTAAGTGTCTCCAGTTGTCCTGAGTTCCCTCTGTCTGTCTCCTTGGTGCATTTAAACCCCTGTTCCTCCCTGTCCTCGTCGTCTGTTGTCTTCGTCTCCGTTACCAGTCATCATAATTTTACCATCTCTGTGCAAGTCTGCAAATTTCTTTATTAAATCATAAGATTCTTAAATTCATCAAGTCTCTCTGTGCCTCGGTCCTCGTCACAAAACATGACATCACTGTTTTGTACATTTTAACACAATTTAATCCCACATTTTGAAAAGTCTGTAACAAAACCATCAAATCTGATAAAGGTTATTTAAATGCTGCAAAAGAAGAATGGATTGGAATAAAAATATACAAATCCTAACCTTAATTACTGGGAGAATAATGAGTGATGCTCACAGTGAGTCAAAAGTAAACTGAGTGCATTTTTGGACAGAGATTCACTTTTCATGTGTGTGTATAATAGGTACATAATAGGTACACGGGTACATAAAAATAACTGCAAAAACAGAAGAATCCTTGAAATCTACAAATGTACAAAATAATGATAAAAGAATTATAGAAATGGAGGAACCTCTGCCTTTGGTACAATCTCTACAATGTATGAAAAGATCTTTACTGCAGATTCTACTATGGCTCTGCACAGTTTGTATTTTATTTTAACCAATGTGACTTTTCATTTTAGAAACAGATTGCAATTTTGTGTTGTAAGATTTATGAGTTTCATGCTTTCATAGTGCTACTTGGGAGAGCTTGACATTCTCTCAGTCACTGTGAAAAGTGTGAGAAACACTGATAAGTGTATGTGTGCTTTTGGAAAACATTTAAAGCTGCTGCACAGAATCTTTGAAACAAGCTTAAAACATTTTTAGAATATAAACAGAGCTTTAATATCAGACATAAAATTGCAGAATAAAATACATATGGCAGATAAACCTATACTACAAATAATGAAATCAGCTTGGAAAGAAGTAATAAAAATTGGTGGTTTGGAAAATGCCTCTAAGGTTTTAAGATGGTGTGCATATGATTCAGATTTTATTCCAAATCAATATGATAATAGATTCAAAAACTGGATTTCAAAAGGTTTAACCAATTATTATTCATTTGTCCATAAGGGTGCATTTCAAAGCTTTGAATCTTTAAGGAGCAAACATGACTTGGGATCTGATGCTTTTTTTTAGATATCTACAGATCAGAAATTATTTTAATCAAAACTTAAAAGTGAACCTAAACGAATTACAATTTGTAGAAACATTCTTATTACTAACCAAATCGGAAGTGCAGAGTAAAATTATTTCTAAACTATATAACAGCATCCGGCGATGTAAAAATGACAGCACTCTGTATATTAAAGCGAAGTGGGAAAAGGAGGGTAATTTGTCAATTACAGAGAAGTGTTGGGCTCACGCATGCAAGATACAGTGGGCTACCACTGGGTCTAATATTTGGCGTGAATTTAGCTGGAAAAACATTTTGAGATTTTTCATTACCCCTGCTCAACAAAGATATCGAGGAATTGGTGATGAATGTTGGAGATGTGGGGGAGACGGAGCTAACCATTTCCACATCTTTTGGAACTGTAAAGTTATTCGCCAGTATTGGTCTCTAATCCATGATCATTTACAAAATGTTTTTTCATTTGTTTTTCCTTCCTTTTGAGACCATGTTTTTGTGCAATGCACCAGTGGATAAACTGAATTCCAACGACAGAAGACTCCTGTATATCCTTCTGGCCGCAAGTAGAAAGCTTCTTACGAGAAGATGGCTTAAGCCTGAACCACCAACGATAGAAGACTGGATCCATTCTGTACAAGAGATCTATAGGATGGAAAAAGTGTCATTTTCTCTTAAACTTCAGAGGGATACCGTCTACGGAATATGGTCTAAATGGACAGACTATGTTAAGCATATGAGGTGTGATTTTGCGTATGATGTTACAACCCTGAGTACTATGTAAACCTACCTGCCTCCTAACCCTAGTTTTTGTTTTGTTTTTTTTTTTTGTTGTTTTTTTGGGGGGGTTTTTTTGTTTTTTTCTTCTTTTCTTTTCTCTTCTTTTTTTGTCTTCTTTATTTTTCAATTATAAGTTAAAATGTGACAGCAAAGAAAATGTAAAAAGGTAATAATAAGATAATAATAAAGATAATAATAAAAAAAAAAAGAATATAAACAGAGCATCTGCTTCTCTCTACAGCTCCTCACTCCACCAGGGCTGTTTGGCACTTGGACCATCCCAGCCTTGCTGTATTGGTCTATTTGATTTGCCTTTGCTTTTATTGTTTATTTTATTTTATTTTCACTTGCTACACACGGGACAGACTTGACTGGGGAAAAGAAAAGGGAGAAAGAAAGAGGGAAAGAAAAACAGTGGGGAAGAGGAACAAAACAAACAGACAAAAAATATACATATCAATCACCTGGATCAGCTGTTGAGAAAGAAAAAAGAGAAAACAAGCAAAGAAAACGAGAGCAACATAATAAACAACATCACGATGAAATATGGGAATATGACAGTAAATACTAAATATTAAACATTATTGTGCAGCACATAAGATCAACAGAACACAGTGTGCTTTGAGGTAGGAGCCAAAAAGGGTGTAGTTTGTGTGTGTGATCACCCGTGTGTACACCTGTGAGCATGAGTGCGCTTGTGTTTAACAGGTTCCTTCATGTAATGATCTGCTAGAGCAGACCTTCCCAAAGTGTGGGGCCCGCCCCCTAGGGGGGGGCACAGAGCCATTGCAGGTGGGGCGCGGAATGAAAAGGGGGGAAAAAACAAAACGCTTGGACATTGCTATCACCGGGCGCCCACAGAAACGCAAAGCAGGAGATGAAACATCGTTGAATATGTTTCCAAACCAACTTCATTCTAAGCCAAAGACTAGAAAATATGGTGAAGCAAATCTTCCCTTTGGTTTCACCTGCACAAGAGCCGAGGTAGGTCTTATTAAAACCAGATCCTTTTGTCCCCGTGATAGAACAGAGAAAACCAACTCATAGTGGTCAAAACATTTATATTTCTTTTTATTCAATCATCTTCCAGAAGAGAGAGAGACAGAGAGAGACAGAGAGAGAGCCCTGTACAGCCCCAAAGCCAGTTGCAGAAACTCTAACATTAGAATTTAAAAACGTCTCGCATATAGGTGTTATTTTGGTACTTTACACGTCACACAGTTTCGATACAAACACTCCTTATATGGTACAAGTTCCTCTTTTCTGTCTGGCTTCCTGTATTTATTAATATGCTTGTATAGCTCTACACTAACTTCCTGCTTTTCAGTCTGGCTGAGCACTTAGTTTATGAGTCTAAAGGGGCCTTGCTGTACAAACCTTCATTATTAAAGTACATAAAACAATATAATAAGAAAATAAGTCTTAAAATCTATATTTAAATCTCAACATCATATAACCAAAAGGCTTTAAATAAATAATAGTAGATAGGTCTGGAATGATTTTCACAAAGCCTTCTTAAGAAGAATATTTCTTATATAGGACCAATGTTCCCTCTAAGCTGCGCTGGCTCGGTCTCTGCGCACACAAAATCTGCGTTGCGCACAAAAAGTGAAGCCACGTTAATGACAACGTGCACAACCATTGGAGATGTGAGCAGGACAGACGGAACAACTGACGGACAAAGTGTGGACTTTATACCAGTTTTTAAATTGTGTTGATCGGCCACGTAAAACCAGAGTTATGATAAAAATACCTGCAATGTTTGTTTTTCTTCCTGAATACTGTCGTTGTTTATATTTACTGCGGGAAGAAACGGTAAAAACGGCGTTTTATAAGGAAAACGCTCGAAAGCCTGTGAGCAAAAACAACCCCCCCCCCTCCCAGCCTTTCCTATTGGTGGAAAAATGTACCATGTGGACCAATCAAAACAGGATATGGCAACATGGCATTTAGTTGTTTAGGGAGGGGGAAGTTTTAGGAGTGACGGCGTGTTTGAGATGTGAGAGATTTGCATCGTTTAGCACAAATCTTGTGTAGTTAGTGTGTAGTTAGTGTGTAGTTAGTGTGTAGTTAGTGTGTAGTTAGTGTGTAGTCAGTGTGTAGTTAGTGTGTAGTTAGTGTGTAGTTAGTGTGTAGTCAGTGTGTAGTCAGTGTGTAGTTAGTGTGTAGTGTAGTCAGTAGTGTTGTTGTGTGTGTCAGAACAATGAGGCGCCTGCTGAGTGTTACAGGTGTTACAGCAGTGATACATCTGCTGCTGTCAGGCCTGCAGGTATCAGGCTGTTGTTCTCCTTCATCTCATAGTGGACAGGAATTAATTTTTTGGAGCGGCACAAATAATTTGTGTGGCATCAGATTTGATGCAGAACAGCTGATTGTTCTGTAAATAGTTTGAAATGTTTGTTTAAAAAACGCCTTGGCTGCATTTTCAGGTAAACAGCTGCAAAAAACTTTGTTGTTTGCATAACTCAGTTACATTTTTGAAGAAGTAACTATATAATTAATTGCCCAACATTGGTCATTATTTACTGTATGTTGCAGACAGAGTTACAGACTCTCTCCCAGACCACAGACTCAGAATACAAGTCAGAGCTTTATAAAAACAAATTAACATTGATTCTCAGCCAGGCCAAGTGTGTTTACTATATTTGTTAAAGACGGGTTGTTTACAACTTTTTGGCAGCAAAGACGGGCAGAGAGGCTCCCAGGTGCATCTTTAGCAGGTTCAAGTTTATTTAACCCTATGCTTGGACTTGTCACCGTGGCCATAACATGATCAGAGGTTACTTATTGACCCTAACAACTACATTTCAAACAGTACTGATGAACAGGTGCTCATACAACAAGTGGCACAGACTTTATTAATATATTTGTAAATAATATTTGACCTAAATATATGGGTCTTGTGATTTGAAGATTTAGGTTAGATGCATATCACAGTGGTTCCATTATATAAACACTCCGGTGTAGGTGTATATAGTGTACATGAGTATATATAATTACATAGTATATATGTGAGTATATGTCCAGTGTATACAGGTATAAATGCCATAAAAACATTCCACAACATGGGGATATCACCGGGTAAACTCCAGAAAGTTCTTAATATTTTATTGGTCAAGAGAAAGAAGAATGCAGACTGTGTTTAAATCAACCTCACAAATGTCACAGATCAGTCAGTAGGGCTCCTGAAAAGTCTGTGACACATCTGTGTGAACATCACCAGTTAATTTGGAACACTGGTCCCCTGACACAGAGTAATGTAGTGTACAAACAACCTCTTGCAAAAACAGCTGGCAGAACATAGACGAGCTCATTGGTCCAGGACTCCACAGTCTATTCACACCTACAGGCTAAAATTCAAGTGTTGCAGCAGCTCAGGATTACGAATAAATCTTCCCTAGTTCAAAATTAAAAAGTTAAAGTTACAAGTCTAAAACAGCAAATACATGTGTGTATATTCATATAAAACTGAACTTTAAATTGAAAAGAGTATGAGAAAGTTTCAAGAATGAGACATGTATATGTATGAACTAAGCATGAATAAATTTAAACTGCAATAATACAGTGTGGGTGCTTAAGCTGTTCTCAAAAGTCTTTTTCTTTCCTTTTTGTAAATCCTGTATAACAAGTGTGACTTGTGGTTCTCCCTGTTTACAGAGGAAGCAGGTCACACATTCCTGAGAAATCAGTCCCTCCTCTCTGTATGTCCTATAAAAGCCAAAGGTGGGCAAAGTTTGTTCCTTACAGAGACGTCAGAGGCAGAACAACCTGAGAGACCAACTCCTGTGTGCAGTGAGTACTGTGGTTACATATTTTATTTGCTTCCTGACTGTAGTTATCTTTTGAATAAAAGCTTAATCAGTATTCATATCAAGTCAGTATTTTTTTTCTTATAACAGAAAACAGTTGAAACCTTTAATTTTCTTGCTAAAAATCATTTACCTTCATCAGCTTTTTCAAATAATCTCACTTTGTCAAATCACAACAACAGTCACGTGACTGTTGTTGTGATTTGACGCTATATAAATAAAATTGAATTGAACCTTCTGTGAATGGTACTCATGGCCACTGAAAACACAACAGAGTCAGCTGTTACTAACTAACTACTACTAACCCAAGTTGCCTACCGATGCATCCATCAGAGCATGAATGTGTGTGTGAATGTTAGTTAAGAAGCACTAGCTAACAGCTGAGGAAAAAGTGCTTGTGCAAATGGGAGTGATTGGATGAATGTACGAGTTCTGTAAAGCGCTTTGAGTGCACATGATAGAGTAGAAAAGTGCTATAAAAGAACCAGTCCATTTTCCATTTATCAAAATCTCATCTTTAAGGTCTCCACATTCACAGGCAGAGTTAGACCTGGATCTGCCTTCTAAGTTCTCTGCTGTTTTTCTGCAGTTTGAGCCTGGGAATTTTTCAGTCTTAAAGGAAGCAATCGACCATTTAAGACCTTATAATACTGGTGGATGTCTCTGTCCCACTGCAGCCTTTGCTTAACCGGTCTTTAACATCATGTAGACAGTTATCACAGACCTTTCTCAGCCTAAACGAAAATAAGACTGAAGTTATTGTTTGTGGAAGTGATGCCCCTTTGGATAAGTTAACTGATACGCTCGGTCCTCTTGCTTGTCATCACTTCCACACTGTAAGAAATCTCAGTGTTTTTAGATAGATCTTCAAATTAGAGAAACAAGTGTCCACAGTTGTCGAAATCAGTTTGTATCAGTTATGTGAAATTGCCAAAGCGAAGCCTCATCTTCCTCCTAAAGACCTAGTAAAACATTTATGACTTCATCACCTCTAGACTGGACTACTGCAATTCTCTCTACTTTGGTCTTTAACACTCATCTCTCCATCACTTGCAGTTCGCCCAAAATGCTGCTGCATGTCTTCCAACAGGTGTTAGAAAGTCTGAACTCATCACTCCAGTTTTAGCAAATTTACACTGGCTCCCTGTAAAATATTGTATTGATTTTAAGATGCTTTTACTTACTTTCGAAGTTTTAAATGATCTGGCGAGCAGTTACTTAAGCAAATTCCTCAACACATATAACTGCAATAGAGCACTGAGATCTTAGTACAGCCCAATAAAGGAGATGGGGCCTTCACAGCTGCAGCACCTAGACTCTGGAACATCTGCCACTCAATATTTGTACTTAAGAGTCTATACAGCGTTTCAAATCACGTTTAAAACTCACTTTTTATGCTGGCTTTTGATTCAAGTTTGAGTTCCATCAGGTTTGTTTTATGTTCGTTTTGTTTTTATGTTAAATATGTTGTCATTGAAGAAACTGTTTTTACCAGAGACCAGACTGCATCAAATTTATTGTTCTGAATATTTCCAGTTTTGTTTTTGGAGGAACTAAATCTGCAGGTTTCACCAGAGAAGCTTCTGTAACTGGTCATTAACAGCTCTGTGGGAGTCAAGGTGGTGGAACGATATCGCAGACGTTCAATTTCAGAATTGTTACAAACCAACAGGATACACATGCAGCCCATGCAATAATGTTACTTTAAAATGTTTCCACCTCAAAGGGCCGAGGGAAGCTCAATAGGTGAAATTTTATATGAATCATTTTCTGAAGCAGTTGAAACATAGAAAGAACTGAAATATATTTAAGAACTAATTCAACAATACTTTATAAGTACATACTTCACACATATAATTTAATTGGTGTTCCTTAAATACAGTCTTAGTAACATGAATAACCTCAACTTGCTCTCACAGATTTATTTGTGTCCATCGTTGTTAGTGCACGTCCATGTTTTCTAACATGTGGAAGGTCCTGAGTGTGAAACCAGCTGCTCTGTTTGTAAATTTCTTTTCTCTGGTTTTCCCTCCTGGTTAAAGCTGCAGCATAAAGCTCAGACCATTTCTGAGAAATCAGAGTTCTTCCTGACCTTCCCAAAGGAACAATAGCTGGTGGAGTGTGTTCCTGTCAGGGACTTCATTCTGCTGTGAGTATGTGGTTTGACTTGTTTTGTTTGTTTTAGATCTTCCTGATTCCTCATTGCTAAGATTTTTTTTTAATATTTTTGTTGTGAGTCACAAGGCATTTTCAGGTTATTTCCTGTTCAGACATTTTTTTAATATAATTTGCTTATTACGTTCGTACCACAAAACTATATCAGCCAAATGAACTCCGAGCTGCTGTTTTATAAAAGAAATGTCCATCAGCTGTAGAGACGCTGTAGCTTAAACTGCCTGTTGTCATTCTTACAGTTTCAAATACTGTCTCTCTCAATCTCGGTGTGGCTGTAACTCAGGAGGTCACCGACTAATCCGCAGGTCTGCATGCCAAATATTCTTGGGCAACATCAAGTTGCTCTCCAATGCATCCACTGGAGTATGAATGTTAGATAGAAAATACTTGCATAGAAAAAAAGTGCTTGTGCGAGCAGGTGAATGAGACAAGTTGTGCAAAGCACTTTCAGTGCTCAGAATACAAAGTGCTGTATAAGAACCAGTCAGTTGGCAACCTTGTGGTTTAGAAGAATCAGAATCAGAAAGGGTTTTATTGCCAAATGTTGAGCAGGTTTACAACATTAGGAAATTGCTGCGGTGCTTCAGTGCAAACATAGTGTCATAAATTACGTTTAAATAGACATGAGAAAAAAATAAGAATAAGAATTAAAAGTGCTAAGTAGATAGATATATACATGATATATACATGAGTGCAGGTGGTGATCAGTGCCAAACATGGAATGATGCAGTGAACACAGCGTAGGGTCATGTGTTAGTGGTGGGAACAGTCATACGGTTATTGTTCATGTGTCCGACAGCAGAGGGAAAGAAACTGTTCTTATGGCGAGAGGTTCTGGTGCGAATGGACCGGAGCCTCCTGCCTGAGGGGAGCAGGTCAAACAGACTGTGTCCAGGGTGAGAAGGGTCAGCTGAGATCCGAGCTGCACGCCGCAATGTCCTGGAGGTGTACAGGTCCTGCAGAGATGGGAGTCTGCAGCCAATCACCTTCTCAGCAGAGCGCACAACACGCTGCAGTCTCTGTTTGTCCCTGATAGTGGCTCCAGCATACCACACGGTGATGGAGGAGGTGAGGATGGACTCGATGATTGCGGTGTAGAATTGCATCATCGTCCGTGTTGGCAGGTTGAATTTCTTCAGCTGCCTCAGGAAGTACATCCTCTGCTGGGCTTTCTTAATGACGGAGGTGATGGTGGGCTCCCACTTCAGGTCCTGGGTGATGGTGGTACCCAGGAAGCGGAATGAGTCCACAGAGGTGATGGGGGTGTCAGTCAGGATGATGGGGGGGAGTGGAGCTGTGTGCTTCCTGAAGTCCACAATAATCTCCACTGTCTTCTGGGCATTCAGCACCAGGTTGTTGTGGCTGCACCAGGACACCAGACGTTCAACCTCCCTCCTGTAGGCAGACTCGTCCCCGTCAGAGATGAGCCCAATAACGGTGGTGTCATCTGCAAACTTGATTAGCTTGACAGACTGGTGGGTGGAGGTGCAGCAGTTGGTGTACAGGGAGAAGAGCAGAGGAGAAAGAACACAGCCCTGAGGGGAGCCGGTGCTGATGGTCCGGGAGTCCGAGACATTCTTTCCCATCCTCACATGCTGCTTCCTGTCCGTCAGGAAGTCAGTGATCCACCGGCAGATGAATCACTGACTTAGACCACTGAAGCTTCAGCTTTCTGTCTTCTCACCAATGAGAGGAGCAGTGTGAGCGAGAGTGACTCACACTCTCCTTTGATTACATTTACTGGACTATTGTTATATTATTGTGTATGATATGTTCGCATCAGTGTTGAAAAGATATGCACATTATATATTTGTTTTTATTATATAGGTTTTTATTTGTTTAAATACTAATGACAATGAAGTGACCAGTGCTGTCAGCGTTGATCTCATCAAAATGACGTTAACCCCATAACCACATTAACGCGGCAAATCTCCGGTAGCTCGTAAACGCGTGAGCACCATGCAGCCCTACGCATGGGGCGATCCACGTCAACTTGCTTACGGATATTTGCCGCGTTAATGCGGTTATGGGGTTAACGTCATTTTGACGAGATCAACGCTGACAGCAATAAATCAACCTCACAAATGTCACAGATCAGTCAGTAGGGCTCCTGAAAAGTCTGTGACACATCTGTGTGAACATCACCAGTTAATTTGGAACACTGGTCCCCTGACACAGAGTAATGTAGTGTACAAACAACCTCTTGCAAAAACAGCTGGCAGAACATAGACGAGCTCATTGGTCCAGGACTCCACAGTCTATTCACACCTACAGGCTAAAATTCAAGTGTTGCAGCAGCTCAGGATTACGAATAAATCTTCCCTAGTTCAAAATTAAAAAGTTAAAGTTACAAGTCTAAAACAGCAAATACATGTGTGTATATTCATATAAAACTGAACTTTAAATTGAAAAGAGTATGAGAAAGTTTCAAGAATGAGACATGTATATGTATGAACTAAGCATGAATAAATTTAAACTGCCATAATACAGTGTGGGTGCTTAAGCTGTTCTCAAAAGTCTTTTTCTTTCCTTTTTGTAAATCCTGTATAACAAGTGTGACTTGTGGTTCTCCCTGTTTACAGAGGAAGCAGGTCACACATTCCTGAGAAATCAGTCCCTCCTCTCTGTATGTCCTATAAAAGCCAAAGGTGGGCAAAGTTTGTTCCTTACAGAGACGTCAGAGGCAGAACAACCTGAGAGACCAACTCCTGTGTGCAGTGAGTACTGTGGTTACATATTTTATTTGCTTCCTGACTGTAGTTATCTTTTGAATAAAAGCTTAATCAGTATTCATATCAAGTCAGTATTTTTTTTCTTATAACAGAAAACAGTTGAAACCTTTAATTTTCTTGCTAAAAATCATTTACCTTCATCAGCTTTTTCAAATAATCTCACTTTGTCAAATCACAACAACAGTCACGTGACTGTTGTTGTGATTTGACGCTATATAAATAAAATTGAATTGAACCTTCTGTGAATGGTACTCATGGCCACTGAAAACACAACAGAGTCAGCTGTTACTAACTAACTACTACTAACCCAAGTTGCCTACCGATGCATCCATCAGAGCATGAATGTGTGTGTGAATGTTAGTTAAGAAGCACTAGCTAACAGCTGAGGAAAAAGTGCTTGTGCAAATGGGAGTGATTGGATGAATGTACGAGTTCTGTAAAGCGCTTTGAGTGCACATGATAGAGTAGAAAAGCGCTATAAAAGAACCAGTCCATTTTCCATTTATCAAAATCTCATCTTTAAGGTCTCCACATTCACAGGCAGAGTTAGACCTTGATCTGCCTTCTAAGTTCTCTGCTGTTTTTCTGCAGTTTGAGCCTGGGAATTTTTCAGTCTTAAAGGAAGCAATCGACCATTTAAGACCTTATAATACTGATGGATGTCTCTGTCCCACTGCAGCCTTTGCTTAACCGGTCTTTAACATCATGTAGACAGTTATCACAGACCTTTCTCAGCCTAAACGAAAATAAGACTGAAGTTATTGTTTGTGGAAGTGATGCCCCTTTGGATAAGTTAACTGATACGCTCGGTCCTCTTGCTTGTCATCACTTCCACACTGTAAGAAATCTCAGTGTTTTTAGATAGATCTTCAAATTAGAGAAACAAGTGTCCACAGTTGTCGAAATCAGTTTGTATCAGTTATGTGAAATTGCCAAAGCGAAGCCTCATCTTCCTCCTAAAGACCTAGTAAAACATTTATGACTTCATCACCTCTAGACTGGACTACTGCAATTCTCTCTACTTTGGTCTTTAACACTCATCTCTCCATCACTTGCAGTTCGCCCAAAATGCTGCTGCATGTCTTCCAACAGGTGTTAGAAAGTCTGAACTCATCACTCCAGTTTTAGCAAATTTACACTGGCTCCCTGTAAAATATTGTATTGATTTTAAGATGCTTTTACTTACTTTCGAAGTTTTAAATGATCTGGCGAGCAGTTACTTAAGCAAATTCCTCAACACATATAACTGCAATAGAGCACTGAGATCTTAGTACAGCCCAATAAAGGAGATGGGGCCTTCACAGCTGCAGCACCTAGACTCTGGAACATCTGCCACTCAATATTTGTACTTAAGAGTCTATACAGCGTTTCAAATCACGTTTAAAACTCACTTTTTATGCTGGCTTTTGATTCAAGTTTGAGTTCCATCAGGTTTGTTTTATGTTTGTTTTGTTTTTATGTTAAATATGTTGTCATTGAAGAAACTGTTTTTACCAGAGACCAGACTGCATCAAATTTATTGTTCTGAATATTTCCAGTTTTGTTTTTGGAGGAACTAAATCTGCAGGTTTCACCAGAGAAGCTTCTGTAACTGGTCATTAACAGCTCTGTGGGAGTCAAGGTGGTGGAACGATATCGCAGACGTTCAATTTCAGAATTGTTACAAACCAACAGGATACACATGCAGCCCATGCAATAATGTTACTTTAAAATGTTTCCACCTCAAAGGGCCGAGAGAAGCTCAATAGGTGAAATTTTATATGAATCGTTTTCTGAAGCAGTTGAAACATAGTAAGAACTGAAATATATTTAAGAACTAATTCAACAATACTTTATAAGTAAATACTTCACACATATAATTTAATTGGTGTTCCTTAAATACAGTCTTAGTAACATGAATAACCTCAACTTGCTCTCACAGATTTATTTGTGTCCATCGTTGTTAGTGCACGTCCATGTTTTCTAACATGTGGAAGGTCCTGAGTGTGAAACCAGCTGCTCTGTTTGTAAATTTCTTTTCTCTGGTTTTCCCTCCTGGTTAAAGCTGCAGCATAAAGCTCAGACCATTTCTGAGAAATCAGAGTTCTTCCTGACCTTCCCAAAGGAACAATAGCTGGTGGAGTGTGTTCCTGTCAGGGACTTCATTCTGCTGTGAGTATGTGGTTTGACTTGTTTTGTTTGTTTTAGATCTTCCTGATTCCTCATTGCTAAGATTTTTTTTTAATATTTTTGTTGTGAGTCACAAGGCATTTTCAGGTTATTTCCTGTTCAGACATTTTTTTAATATAATTTGCATATTACGTTCGTACCACAAAACTATATCAGCCAAATGAACTCCGAGCTGCTGTTTTATAAAAGAAATGTCCATCAGCTGTAGAGACGCTGTAGCTTAAACTGCCTGTTGTCATTCTTACAGTTTCAAATACTGTCTCTCTCAATCTCGGTGTGGCTGTAACTCAGGAGGTCACCGACTAATCCGCAGGTCTGCATGCCAAATATTCTTGGGCAACATCAAGTTGCTCTCCAATGCATCCACTGGAGTATGAATGTTAGATAGAAAATACTTGCATAGAAAAAAAGTGCTTGTGCGAGCAGGTGAATGAGACAAGTTGTGCAAAGCACTTTCAGTGCTCAGAATACAAAGTGCTGTATAAGAACCAGTCAGTTGGCAACCTTGTGGTTTAGAAGAATCAGAATCAGAATGGGTTTTATTGCCAAATGTTGAGCAGGTTTACAACATTAGGAAATTGCTGCGGTGCTTCAGTGCAAACATAGTGTCATAAATTACGTTTAAATAGACATGAGAAAAAAATAAGAATAAGAATTAAAAGTGCTAAGTAGATAGATATATACATGATATATACATGAGTGCAGGTGGTGATCAGTGCCAAACATGGAATGATGCAGTGAACACAGCGTAGGGTCATGTGTTAGTGGTGGGAACAGTCATACGGTTATTGTTCATGTGTCCGACAGCAGAGGGGAAGAAACTGTTCTTATGGCGAGAGGTTCTGGTGCGAATGGACCGGAGCCTCCTGCCTGAGGGGAGCAGGTCAAACAGACTGTGTCCAGGGTGAGAAGGGTCAGCTGAGATCCGAGCTGCACGCCGCAGTGTCCTGGAGGTGTACAGGTCCTGCAGAGATGGGAGTCTGCAGCCAATCACCTTCTCAGCAGAGCGCACAACACGCTGCAGTCTCTGTTTGTCCCTGATAGTGGCTCCAGCGTACCACACGGTGATGGAGGAGGTGAGGATGGACTCGATGATTGCGGTGTAGAATTGCATCATCGTCCGTGTTGGCAGGTTGAATTTCTTCAGCTGCCTCAGGAAGTACATCCTCTGCTGGGCTTTCTTAATGACGGAGGTGATGGTGGGCTCCCACTTCAGGTCCTGGGTGATGGTGGTACCCAGGAAGCGGAATGAGTCCACAGAGGTGATGGGGGTGTCAGTCAGGATGATGGGGGGGAGTGGGGCTGTGTGCTTCCTGAAGTCCACAATAATCTCCACTGTCTTCTGGGCATTCAGCACCAGGTTGTTGTGGCTGCACCAGGACACCAGACGTTCAACCTCCCTCCTGTAGGCAGACTCATCCCCGTCAGAGATGAGCCCAATAACGGTGGTGTCATCTGCAAACTTGATTAGCTTGACAGACTGGTGGGTGGAGGTGCAGCAGTTGGTGTACAGGGAGAAGAGCAGAGGAGAAAGAACACAGCCCTGAGGGGAGCTGATGGTCCGGGAGTCCGAGACATTCTTTCCCATCCTCACATGCTGCTTCCTGTCCGTCAGGAAGTCAGTGATCCACCGGCAGATGAATCACTGACTTAGACCACTGAAGCTTCAGCTTTCTGTCTTCTCACCAATGAGAGGAGCAGTGTGAGCGAGAGTGACTCACACTCTCCTTTGATTACATTTACTGGACTATTGTTATATTATTGTGTATGATATGTTCGCATCAGTGTTGAAAAGATATGCACATTATATATTTGTTTTTATTATATAGGTTTTTATTTGTTTAAATACTAATGACAATGAAGTGACCAGTGCTGTCAGCGTTGATCTCATCAAAATGACGTTAACCCCATAACCACATTAACGCGGCAAATCTCCGGTAGCTCGTAAACGCGTGAGCACCATGCAGCCCTACGCATGGGGCGATCCACGTCAACTTGCTTACGGATATTTGCCGCGTTAATGCGGTTATGGGGTTAACGTCATTTTGACGAGATCAACGCTGACAGCAATAGTTTATACACCAGAGGGTCTGATTGTTGGGTTTTCTCTGTATTATTCTGGTCTTTACTGTACAATGTAAAGCACTTTGAAGTAACTGTTGTTGTGATTTCGTGCTATATAAAATAAACTCGATTTCATTAAAAAATATTTAGATTAACAGTTTTCTGGAAATGACCTACTGCCAACGTACGATACTCGTGAAGAAAAACTATACAAAATGTGTTTAGAAGCATTTCAAATGAAGCTTTGCAGTAGATGTGGATCAATAAAGAGTTTTAATGCCTGAACCTGCAGCTGTTTGCTTTCCAGTGGATCCACAGCTGTGCAGGATCACCATCTACTGATGTAATAAGGTTTTATCTTAATATTGTCGTGGTTTTAGGCAAGGATTCAAGCGACACCTTGTAGAGCACTCAAACTCCGACCTTTATTGTCTACTTCCTGTTTCAGAACCCCCTTTCACAATAAAACAGGTTATACTCAAACAGATTACACCACATCCTCCTTTCGCTGAAAACATCAAACTTACAAGAACATTTACAGCATATATGAAAACTGTACTCTCTTTTTTTTTCTTAGAACCTTTCATAGAAACTTTTCTTTCTCTTCAACCTTTTTTCCTTTACTTTTAAACCCATGTTTTTCTTTTTTGTTTTGTTTATTTTCACAAGTCCAGTCTTTGTGGTTTTTTGACAACCCTGCCAGCCCTAGTTCTGACAGGACCTGGGTCTTCTGTCTTAGGAGTCAGAGTTGTAGTCGCCGATAGGTTTGAAGCAGGCAGGGCGTTCTCTGTTGGACTGAGAGGCGTAATTGGGGTTTGTAACTTTGGTGTGGCATCTGGAGGTGATGCCTATTTCTCCTGATGGCTCCTGAAGGGGTCTCGACAATGTATGAGCGGGGTGTGGAGTGAGAGGAGATGACAGTCCCTTCACGCCTAGTGTCTGTAATCCACACTGGTTGTCCCGGTGAGAGTGGAGGAAGTTCTGTCACACGATGTCTCCTGTTGTACGCAACACTGTCCTTCATCACTCTCTCTCTCACTTTTGTCAACACTGTAGCCTTGTTGGGCAGGCTGGGATTGAGCAAAGAAGGAAGCTGGGGAACTGACGTGCGCAGTCTTCATCCCATTAGTAGTTGCACAGGGCTATATCCATTAGCCAATGGGGTTGCTCTGTAAGCTAGAAGTGCAAGATATAGATCTTTTGTTTTCTTTAGCAGACTTTTCACAGTTTGGACATGACACTCAGCCTCACCATTGCTTTGTGCAAATCTTGGACTGCTTGTTACATGTCTGAACCCATAAGCTGCTCCAAAGTCTTTGAACTGTTGGCTTGAAAACTGAGGTCCATTGTCACTGTAGAGAAACTCTGGAATCCCATGTCTGGAAAAGATTGATTTTAGATGCACTATAACATCCTCCGATCTTGTGGGAGTAAGTTTGGCTATTTCCACAAATTTAGAGTAGTAGTCCACCAGAAGCACATAGTTGCTGTTGTTAAACGTAAAAAGGTCTGCTCCAACTTTTTGCCATGGTCTCTCAGGGAGTTGGCTTGGCATTAAGGGTTGCAGGAAGCATCTGCAGACAGTTTTAACTCTTTGTTTGGGTCATAGAGTGCAAGAATGGGAGTTGACGTCAGATCGCCTTTCAGCTGATTGAACGCTTTTTGCTGTGCGCAGCTCCAAACCCACTGATTTTTCTTCGAGAGCAGGTCTCTTAGGGGCTTGTCTTTTTCGGCCAGTCCTGGGATGAATTTGCCTAATTGGTTAAGCATCCCGAGAAAGCTGCGCACTTCACTGGCGTTTGACGGCTCTTTCATTGCTGTGATCGCTCTAATTTTGTCTGGGTCTGGCTGTACTCCCTCCGCAGACAAAACGTGTCCGAGGAACTTCACTTCCTGTTTGCTAAGGTCACATTTCTCCAGGTTTAGCGTGACACCGGCCTCTTGGAGTTTATTGAGCACTATGTGCAGCCTGGCGTTGTGCTCCTGCTGATCCTGTCCCCAAATGAGGATGTCATCCATGTGACAAACCACACCTGGCAGCCCATTAAGGATCACTGACATTCTACGCTGAAAATGTTCTGGGGCTGACGCTATTCCAAAGGGAAGTCTGTTAAAGTGGAAGCGCCCAAAGGGTGTAATGAATGTTGTGTAGTGTGCTGACTCTGGTGACAATGGAACCTGCCAGAAGCCTCTGTTTGCATCTAACTTACTGAAGACTTTTGCTCCCGCCAGGGATCCAAGTGTCTGTTCAACCGAAGGCAGGATGTACTTTTCTCTGCACACTGCTTCATTGAGGTGGGTGAGGTCAACACAAATACGCACAGAGTCGTTTTTTGTTGGCACTGGGACCATACCTGCACACCATTCTGTTGGTTCTTCAACTCTGCTGATTACTCCCATGAACTCCATTCTTTCCAGTTCCCGTTTCACCTTTCCTAACAAAGGGATGGGGACCCGTCTTGGTGCGGCCAGGGAAGAAGGCACAGCATTGGGTTTCAACTTAATCGTATAAGGTTGTTGCATTAAACCTAATCCCTGACACAGCTTTGGGTAGTTCTCATTCAACACATTCATGTCAATACTGTCAGCTCTACACACAAGGTTCAGCTTGACACTTGTTGGCCTGCTTAACAGTGCTATGTGCAAATCTTTGATAATGTAGACATTTTCCTGTATTTCCTGTTCACCTTTGCAAATTGTTTCTCTGCTCATACCCAACACATCAAGTGGAGTACCACCTGGACCAAACAATGGTCTATCTGGTTTACATAACTCTGTCTCATTTTGGTTTATGCAGTAATACATCTGGGCTGGGATAACAGAGACGTCAGCTCCTGTGTCCATCTTAAATCTAACTTTGTGGTTTCTGATAGTAAGGTCTGCATACCAAGGATCTGAACCTGCGTCTACAGAACCAAGAAACACGGGTGTACCATCACTTTTCTCTGTTTCTGTCACATGCACAGATTTAACAGATTTACACACTTTACTGAAGTGTCCTCTTTTACCACATGAGTGACATGTTGCATCTTTTGCTGGGCATTGTCCTTTACCATGCGCAGGGGTTTTCCCACACCTGTAGCATGATCTCCCATTTGGTGTTTTGTCCTTTGTTGTGCATTTACGTTCTCTTCGGGGTTTGAATGTTGAATGCCTTTGTTCCCTGTGCTTCGCTGTCACAGCATCTATTTCCATCTTATTTTCCCCTCTGATGTCTGTCTGTTGTTTTTTGATGACTTCAGACTGCCGGGCCTGATTAACCGCTTTCTCCAATGTCAAATCTCTGTCGATTTGAAGTCTCTCCGCTAAGCTGATGTCCCTCAGACCCACGACGAGGCGATCTCTTATTAACTCATCGTGCAGTGCACCATAACTGCAGTTTTCAGCTAAAGCATAAAGTGCGGTGACAAACGAGTCAACAGTCTCATTAGCTTGCTGTGTTCTTTGATTAAAGCGAGCTCTCTCATAGATAATGTTTTTCCTGGGAACAAAGTACGTATCCAAAGTGTCTCTTACAAAGGCAGCAGTACAAAGCAGTATGTCCGATAAAGGTTGCCCTCGGAGGATATCATCTGCTTCATCCCCCATGCAGTAGATGAGTGTGTTCACCTGGTTAGCCTCTGAGCTAAGGTGCAGGTTGCTTGCAAGTCGAAATCTTTCAAACCTCCTTATCCACTTTTCCCATTGCTGTGGCTTTGAGAAATCAAACAGCTCGGGAGGCTGGATGGTGAATGTGGCATTCGGGGGTAAGTTGGCGTTAGCATTATAGCTGCCGTTAGCTTGCTGGTGGGGCGGTGACGTGCGAGGCTGTGTAGCTGTTGCGCTAGCTCCCGTGCAGCATTTTACAACCTACTACACTGTCACTGTCTCACCCAGGAGGTGCCAGGTGGAACTATTCCAGATGTTGTCAGTTATAGTAATGGGTATAAAAACAAACAGCTGGACAGCAGAAGAACCAGAAAAACATCCTCAAAATTTTTCTGTGTTTTCCAGGTTAGACTGAAGAATGGACGGTACATCAGGTGAGATGGAGGTGGCAGCGCTCGGTCGGCCTTTCAGCGTCGGGATGTTGTACGACTGTCGCAGTGACTCGCTCGTCACTGGTAAGAATTCACATGTAAAAATTCTTTATGCATCACAAACTTTCGTTTTTTAAAGCCAGTCGACTGTAGAATAATATATATATAAGTCTGGCCTAAGTCTTCTGTTGATGACGGCAGCAGTCCAGGACTTGAGTTAATTTTCTTTAAGTTCCACAGAAGAATTGGTTACATCAGAGCTTGCCAGGCTTAATCCAAATGCAGTGCAGCCATACGTGAACTTACAGTTGTAGAAGATACGGTATATGTGACTATGAGCATGGTTTTCTGGAAACAGAAACAGGCAATTCTGTAATCAGTAGAGTCAAAAGTAACTAAGAAACAATCACAACACATCATCTACTCAACACAGAGGTATTTAACAATGTCCACAAGGGGTCACTGTAGACCATAAAGACCATCAGCTGAAGCAGCAGATGTGAGCCCAAACAGGTTCCCATCACTCCAGCCTTTCTGCCAGTAAAAGTAGCCACGCCCCTAACTCCAGTATCAGATACGTGTTATAAAATAATTCACCCGTGGCTACTTTTACTACGGACAATACCTACAACCACGATTACCGACACTAACAAGCTGATCTACAATACAATACTAATAACCAATAAAACAAAGTAAAAACAAACCAACAAACACGAAAACACCAGACATTATGATACAGACTTATAGTTTGTTTTTCCTCGGTGCGCCTGCTCGCTGCTGAAGTCAAAGTAAACTTTATTGTCATCTCCGCTACATACAGTCCAGTAGATAGAGAGACGAGACGACGAGGCTCCAGTTACAGCAGTGCAAGTAAACAAACAATATATATAAGAAGAGTAAGAAAATAAATATACACTTTAGGACTCGGGGTAAAGGGATCAATAACAATTTAAAATGTATAATTTATAGTTTGATGATTTAAAGTCTCACACACAACCCGTGGAAAGGGGAGGGGGCCCTGCTGCTTCCAAATAGAGCACATTTCATTCATACTGTTGTAAATCCAAGCTCATTATGGATTAATGATTTGAATCCTGGGTTCAAAGCCATCAGGTGCTCAGTTTAGAAAAAAGAGAAAAGAAGAGGAGGAGAAACGAGCAAAAGATGCAGGTAAGCAGATGTGTGATTGGATAATGGCAGCTCATCCTGAAACAATCAGAATCAGAATACTTTATTAATCCCTAAGCAAATTATGTGAGTTACAGTTGCTCCAAGAAGATATGGTAAAAATAGCAACAGTAACAGACTAAGCTCCAAACAATACATTATGTTACAGATTTTAATATTAATTAGTCATTGTCAGTTGTTGATTTGTCCTGTTCTCATTGTGTGACGAGTTATGATGGCTGTCTGGTAGCTGTTTGCATACTGTAACATTCACAAGAACCAGACGGTTGGGTCTCAGTTTGTCCGTTTATTAGGCACATAAGCAAGCGGGTTGCTAACTCAGGGGAGAGCGCCCTCGTGCTACACCTCTCTTCAGCCTGGCACACACACATAACACCGAACAACCAGGTCCCCCCTCCCCTTCCTCTACACCACCCTCCCTACTTCCTGCAGCACAACCAAACATGAATCTTAAAGGAACAACAACAGTGTGCAGAGATAACCAACATGTCACTGTACAATAACACTTAACCATCGTTACACTGCCCCCCCAGCAATAAGTTCCTCGTCCCCGAGGGAACGACACAGTCTCTGAGGCGGGGTGGTAGCCTACGTTCCCTCCTTGACCTCCTGAGCCCCTGAGGTGGACGCGGAGCTTCGGGGCTTTGGGGTGAAGAGTCCGAGGGAGGGGAACGCAGCCCCGGTCGGGGGCCCCTCTGAGCAGGGTCATGGACGCTCTGTACACGTCCCTCTGGAAAGGAGGGGAGGGACTGCCCTCTGTAGGGGGCCATCCGGTCTCTGTGCAGCGCTACTATCCTCCCCCTAGGAGGCAACTGCACCCTGTAAACAACTTCCCCCACTCGCTCTAGGACGCTGCAAGGCCCCACCCAGCTGCTATCCAGTTTAGGACACCGTCCCTTCCTCCTCTTTGGGCTGTAGACCCACACCAGCTCCCCAGCACGGAAGTGCCTCCCCTTAGTGGTGATGTCGTAATTCCTCTTTTGGCGCAGGCCTGCCTTCGCCAGCTGCTCTCGGGCGTAGGAATGTGCAGAATCCAGCCGGTCCTGCAGCTTCCTTGCGTAGTCCCGGCCCGGTGGTGCCTCTGGCGCGTCCGGGGGCTTCCCAAAAGCCAACTCTGCAGGAGTTCTCAGCTCTCTCCCTAACATGAGCAGGGCAGGCGTACATTGGGTGGAGTCCTGCACTGCCGACCTGTAGGCCATGAGGGTAAGGGGAAGATGGTAATCCCAGTCCCGTTGGTGTTCTGAGGTAAGGATGGCTAGCTGCTGGGCCAGCGTCCTGTTAAACCTTTCCACCAGCCCATCGCTTTGGGGGTGAAGTGGGGTGGTGCGGGTCTTCTTAATCCCAAGGCGTTCGCACATGGCAGCAAAAACCTTGGACTCAAAGTTACGCCCCTGGTCACTGTGGAGGGTCTCTGCTGTTCCAAAGCGGCTGAACATCCCCTCCACTAATACATCAGCGACAGTCTCAGCCTCCTGATCTGGGACGGCGTATGCTTCCGGCCACTTGGTAAAATAGTCCATGGCCACAAGAACATAGCGGTTTCCTCTGTCTGTGCGAGGAAATGGGCCCATGACGTCCACAGCTACTCGCTCCATTGGGGCTCCTGCTGGTTGCTGCTGAAGCTGAGCCCGGGACTGGTCCTGTGGCCCTTTGTGTGAGGAACATGCATCACAGCTGCGGCAAAAGTCCTCCACATCCCTCCGCTGTTGACCCCAGTAATAGCCCTGGCGGAGGCGGCGGAGAGTCTTGGAGACCCCAAAGTGGCCGGAGCCAGTGCTCCCATGGCAGGCTTCCAGCACAGCTGACCTCAGCGACCTTGGCACCACAACCTGCCACCTCTCCTCCCCCGTGGCAGGATCCTTCCAGGTACACTCCAACACCCCCTCCTTCAGCCTGAGAGCTGCAAACTTGGCCCATAGCCCCCTGGTACAGATGGAAAACCCAGTGACCTCATCCCAAAGGGGTTGCTCCCCCTTCTCCAGCCACTGCAGGACCGGCAGCAGGTCCGTGTCTTGTTCCTGCCATGCCCTCCACTCCGCTGCATCCACCACCAGAAGAGCCCTGCAGGCGAGCTGTGCTGCTCCGTCTATTGTCGTGAGTTCCCGCTTTATTTCCTCTCGCTTCTCACAGTAACGGCAGCCAGCTGCAGCACATGGGCGGCAAGAGAGGGCGTCTACGTTAGAATGGTGCGTCCCTGCTCTGTGCTCCACGGTGAAATTGAAGGCTTGGAGCTCCTCCAGCCAGCGAGCCACCTGTCCCTCTGGCTCCCTGAAAGACATCAGCCACTGAAGGGCAGCATGATCAGTTCTGATAACAAATGCTGTGCCGCACAGGTAGTACTTAAAGTGTCTCACCCCCGCCACCACAGCCAACAGCTCTCGTTGTGTGACACAGTAGCGCCGCTCACTCCTGTTCAGGACCCGGCTGAAGTACGCCACCACCTTCTCCCCTTTCGGCCCAACCTGCGACAACACCGCTCCCAGCCCCACATTACTTGCGTCAGTGTCCAGGACAAAAGGCAGGGTGGGGTCAGGGGGGGCAAGGACTGGGGACTCTGTCAGCGATCTGCGGAGGGTGTCGAACGCCTGCTGACAGTCCTGTGTCCAGATGAAGTCACGGTCCTTCTGCAGCAGGTGGAAGAGTGGTGCGGTTATGGAGGAAAAGCCCTTCACAAACCTCCTGTAATAAGACGCCAGTCCTAGGAAGCTTTTGAGCTGTTTCTGGTCTGCTGGTGTGGGCCACCCGGTAATGGTGTGAATTTTTTCCTCCAAAGTGCTGATGCCCTCACGACCCAGCTTGTGGCCCAGAAACTCCACCTCCCTCCTCATGAAGTGGCACTTGTCGGGATGCAGCTTCAGGCCTGCAGCCGCCACCCTCTCCAACACTTGTCTCAGGGCATCCAGGGCAGCATCAAAGGAGCCCCCGTGCACTAGAAGATCATCCAGGTAAACCAGACACCGTTGCCGTGGGACGCCAGCCAGCACACTGTCCATAAGCCTCTCGAAGGTCGCAGGAGCGTTGCAAAGACCAAAGCTCAGGACTTTGAACTGCCATAGTCCCCTGTTAGTGCAGAAGGCTGTCTTCGGTCTGGATTCCGGGGACAGTGGCACCTGCCAGTAGCCACTCCGCAGGTCCAGGGTGGAGAACCAGGAGGACCCGGCTACTAAGTCGAGAGACTCATCAATCCTGGGAAGGGGGTAAGAGTCCTTCTTCGTCACTTTGTTGAGTGGTCTGTAGTCCACACAGAAACGCATCCTAGGACTTTTTTTCTTAGGCACCATCACCACCGCGGAGGCCCACGGGCTATCAGATGGCTCTATGATGCCCGCCTTCATCATTTCACACAACTCTCTGTCCGCAGCCTCCTGATGAGCCAGGGGCAGGCGGCGGGGGCGCACTTTAATAGGCTGGGCATCCCCGGTCTCAATGACGTGCTCTACCAAGTGTGTCAAGCCAACACCACTTTCTTTCAGGGCAAAAATGTCACTAAACTCTTTTAGTACCTGCCATAGACTCTCTTCCTGCTGTGGAGTCAGCCCCTCACAGTTCTTTGACCAGATACTCCTCACTGCTGAGAGCCTCTCCTCCTCCTCCGCCCGCTGTTCTGCTGGCGGGTCTGTAGGGGTCTCTGCGGTGGAGGTGGACGCCGCGGCAGATGCTGTGCAGACCGGGGGAGGAATAAGCGGCACCTTCTTCCCATCAGGGAGTACGAGGAATCCTTTGCCTAAGTCCAGTACACCACCAATGGCTCGTAAAAAATCCAGCCCAAGGATGCAGGCGTCCTGCACGTCAGCCACCCAGGCAGCATAAGACACACCAAGGTCCCCCACCTTGAACTGGAACACTCCCCTCCCTCTCATTGGGGCCAGATCACCGGTCACAGTCTTAAGTTGCACATTAGTCGGTTGCACAGCAGCTCCGGTTGGGACAACATCGGGTCGGACCAGCGTTGCATTGGACCCCGTGTCCAGCAGGGCCGTACAGGACACCCCCGCAATCGTCACTGGAACATGGCAAAAGCCGTCAACCTGGGTCCAGCCCACAGCGATGGCCGCACCGGGTGGAGGTGGTGTGGGGATGTCGTTCTCCCAGGCCCGTGTACTTCCACCTACACGGGCCCGTGGGCGTTTCCCTGAACCGCTGCAAGCTTGGGGCACTGCCTGATGAGGTGTCCGACTTGTCCACATCCCCAACTGCACAGGCCCGCTGGCATCTCCATCTGTTCCACAGGTGCTGACACAGCCCTCACCACGTGTGCGTCATCAGCGCCCCCAGAGGATCCTGCAAGCATCTCCCTCTCCAACGCTAGCTCCAGGGCTGCACTGAGTGTGGCCGGCTGAGCAAGCTGAGTTTGCATACGGAGCTCTTTAGGGCTCAGGGCCTGCAGGAACTGGTCCCGAGCTAACTCCGCCTGCACTGATGGTGGCATGCTGTCATACGCCCTCCGGCAAAGGCACTCGACTTCATGGGCCAAAATGCGGAGGGGCTCACCTGGCAATCTGCGTCTGTTGTGGAACTCCGACCTCAGCAGCACTGGTTGGTTATACTGCCCGAAGCGCCTCTGAAGTGCTCCGACCAGAGCATTATAATCTCCCCTCTGCTCCTCGGTCAGCAGCAGCAGGCATGCAGCTGCATCCTCACACGGCACAAAGCCAATTGGAGAGCTTTATGTTCCTCAGACCAGCCAGCTGCAACAGCTAACAGCTCGAACTGTGCGATAAACACTTCCCATGGCGTCTTGCCGCTGAACTTAGGCGTTTTTATATTCGCTGCAGCTTGCTGGGCGCCGCCATGTTTGTTTACATCACGTGACGGCGCGCCAAGCGAGGTCGACTCCTTCCCGCCGGAATCGCGGCCGCTGTGCGAACAGTTCCCGAGCCTAGTCAAACCTGGAGAAAATCCAGCCTCGGCAGACAGCCGCAGCGCCGTTTCCCTCACTCCATGGGCGGGCGCGCGCGGACGAACCTCCCTCTCCTCCCTCTCCTCCCTCTCCTCCGTCTCCTTCTTAATCCTGCCCGGCAACATCCTCGTCTCGTAACGGCAAGCGTCGCCAGCAACAGGGTGTCGGGCGTTCTGGGGTTCTTTTTTCTTTCTTCACTTCTGACACCAATGTAACATTCACAAGAACCAGACGGTTGGGTCTCAGTTTGTCCGTTTATTCGGCACATAAGCAAGCGGGTTGCTAACTCAGGGGAGAGCGCCCTCGTGCTACACCTCTCTTCAGCCTGGCACACACACATAACACCGAACAACCAGGTCCCCCCTCCCCTTCCTCTACACCACCCTCCCTACTTCCTGCAGCACAACCAAACATGAATCTTAAAGGAACAACAACAGTGTGCAGAGATAACCAACATGTCACTGTACAATAACACTTAACCATCGTTACAATACAATGCATACTCTCTCTCTCTTCATATGTGTGTGTGTGTTTCTCTGGTGAAATTCAGTATGGTTCCGACAAAAGTTCTATGTTAACCCTCTGGGGTCCAGGGTTTAATTGGCTGTTTTTGACTACTTTTAATTTTACCTCTATATTTCACCTTTAAAATATGTTTTTCTTGCCTTGTTTGGTATCATTGTTTTCAGCACAACCTCAAATATCTGAAATTTGAGTTATTTTTTCATTTTAGTATACTATATTAGCACAGTTGATCTAAACTCAGACAGGAAATTCTAAATCCGAGTAAAAAAAAGTTATATTTTTTACTGTAAAACCCACAAACATGTTTAACGAATCATTTTCATAGCTTGAAATGCAAATAGAAATTGTACATTTCTAAAAAATTATGCACAAGTTTTGCAAACAACAAAGTTATATGGTACTATTTACCTAAAAATGCAGCCAAGACCTCAGGCGTTTTTTATATAACCATTTAAATCTATTTACAGAACAATCAGGTGTGCTGCATCAAAGAAGAAGGCACACAAATTATTTGTGCCAGTCCAAAAAATGTAGTTTGTGTTCAGTATAAGACAGAGGAGAACAGCACAGGCCTAAACCCTGCAGGTCTGACAGCAGGAGGTGCATCAGTCCAGTTTTCCATGTTGGAACAGCGTTTACACTGGAATCTGCCTTTGACGGCTTTTTTAGAGCAAATATGAAATTCAGCAGTCTAACTGACACACAATACAAAACAATAACTACACAACACACTAACTACAGCCTCCAAACACGCTAAACATCACTAATGTCTCACATAGTGATACCCGCTTTCCGTTGTGGGTGTCACTCCTAAAAACTTCCCCTTCTCCCTAAACAACCAACTGGCGCGCCAGAGGGAGTCTTCGCCCAGGGCGCCAAACAGGCTAGAACCGTCACTGTCTGTTGGGACTAACTCCCTTTTGGAGCCTTGTGGCACCCAGAGGAACTGTAGTGTTTAACATTTCCAAGTTTCAGCTCCACAGGTTGCCTCGTGGTTTTAACTGCACCCAGTTGTGTTAAAGTGATCCGGACTGTTCCTTTGTCCTGCTAATTTTTTATTTTTATAATTCTCAAAGAAGGTTCAAACTGAGCCTTCAAACAGAATTAAAACCTGCTGCTTGCTCAAAGTTGTTGGATTCTAGCAGATTAGTGTTTGAAGTCCTGTGGAAACAGCCGAGGTTTTATTATTCCTGCTTCTGACTTCTATTTATGCCTTTTTGTAAAAGAAAAAACAAAACAAAAACAAGCTCTAACTAGCTGCTGTAATCAATGTGCAACTAACAGGGCCTAAAGCTAAGATAAGGATAAGAACATCTTCCCTGATCCTCATGAGTAAAGTCAGTCACTATTAAAACAAGTTGGCAGCCATGATGCAACACCTGGAAATCCACTCCAACTCTTAGAGCGCTTTTCCATTTGGAGCTACTCAGGTTGGCTTGAGTCGACTCAGTCTTTACGATTTCATCATTAGCTGGTAATACCTGGTACCAGATACTTTTTTTGTACCAACTGCATGTCACTGATTGGCTGATCAGTGACATGTAGTCTTTTGACAGTGGCGTCACTAAATTAGTTATTAGAACGTTTCCCTCAAGGAAATCCAAACTGCCATTTTTGACATTATTACTGTCATTATCTTAAATACTGAAAACTCAGATGCAGAGCCTGAACTCTTCATCTGGAAGAACTCAGTTAATCTGGTTCATCCAGACAAACAAAAGATTTGTGGTTCATTTACTATTTTTATTTCATTTTGGTGAATATCACAAAAAGAGATGAAAAAACACAACAAGGAAAGTCGTGAAAAAATCAACAGCAAAAGTTTGACAAGTTTGCTCATAGAAAGACACCGCTCTGTTTGTTTATTTTAAAATTCACATTTTTTAAAATCATTTTTTAACATTTATTTTAGAATTTGATTTAATTGATGGAGTCCTGGTAGTAATATTTTTCCTTCTTCTTTTGCAGGAATGACTCTGTGGGATCGTGATGACCTGATGAAAGATGTTGGAGAAAGACCGCATGCCTCTAATGATTTTGAAATTGTTGCATCTGAATCAATTTCAGACAAATCTTCAGCTCTGAATGTTGAAGCTTCACTGAAGGCAAGTTTCCTGGGTGGACTGGTTCAGGTTGATGGATCTGCCAAATATCTGAATGATAGTAAATCTTCCAGAAATCAGGCCAGAGTAACACTGAAGTACAAGGCAACCACAAAGTTCCAGGAGCTGTCCATGAATCATCTTGGAAGAGGAAACGTGAAGCATCCATATGTTTTTGATCAAGGCTTAGCAACACATGTAGTCACAGCTATTCTTTATGGAGCACAAGCTTTCTTTGTGTTTGACCGTGAAGTTTCTGAACACGAAGATCATCAAGATGTTCAGGGCAACTTGAAGGTGATCATCAAGAAGATTCCCTTACTTTCTGTAGAGGGTGAAGGTTCCCTGAAGATGGAAGAGAAGGACAAAGAAAGTGTTCATAAATTCTCCTGTAAATTTTATGGAGACTTCTGTCTTCCAAAACCACCAACAACCTTTCAAGGTGCAGTAGAAGTCTACCAAAGCCTGCCAGGATTACTGGGAGACAAAGCTGTACCAGTGAAGGTCTGGCTGCTGCCACTGACAGCTTTAGATTCTTCTGCTGCTAAACTCGTCCGTAAGATCAGTATAGGATTAGTTCAAGAAGCACAGACAGTCCTGGAGGACTTCAGTGAGCTGGAAATGAGGTCCAATGATGTACTGAGAACCAGCACTGCACAGCAGTTCCCACAGATTGGTAAAAAGCTTAAAAGTTTCAAAGAAATGTGCTCTGAGTTCAAGCTGGAATTCCAACAAACTTTGGCCAAGAAACTTCCATCAATCCGAGGAGGAGGAGAAGAGGAAGCTGAGCTTGCAGAGATCCTGAAGAAGAGACATTCTTCACCTTTCAGCAGCAAAAACCTGAACGAGTGGATGGACTGTAAAGAGAGAGAAATCTACACTTTAATGTCTTTTACCAGGATGATGAAAAACACCAAAATCATCTCGTCTCAAAATGATCTGTACAAGGAAAGTCTGAGTGCAGAGCATGTTGTGTGTTTTGTTTTCACCTCTCTGGGAAAGGATGAACCGTACCTCTCAGCTTTATCAAGATACTTAAGAGGAAAAACCAACCCAGACCTTCAAGATCCTCACACTCATGATGTAGAGAAGGAACAATGGTACGCCTCAAAAGAAGTAACGGCTGAAATGAGGAGGAAAACAAAACTCTTCAGTGATTTTGCAGAGGCCAACAAGGAGAACAAGAACATGAAGTTCCTGACAGTGGGGTTAACTAATGAGACACAGGAAGGTTCCAGCATCCACCTTTATGAAGGTGGATTTACTGTCAGTGAGAACTTTGAGCCTCCTTCAAAGCCTGAAACTCTGACAGCAGCTGACATAAACCACAACAGTGTGACACTGAAGATTTCTCCACCCAGATTTGGAGCAGAGAACATCACCTCCTACTCTGTTGAGTACTGTGTCAGTGGAGAGGATGGATGGCAGCAGAAGACAGAAGCAAAGGCTGAAGAAGTCACAGTGAGAGATCTGAAGCCAAACACAGAGTATGTGTTCAGATGCAGAGCAGTGACCTCAGCAGGTGTCGGGCCGGATAATCAAGTTTCTATTAAAACCTTACCCTGCAGCCCTCCTGCAAAACTTAGACTTGAACCAAATTCAAGCATGGCACACGTAAGATTTAAACACCTCAAAGAGCTTCTCAGGCATAAAAGTAAAAAGATCAAATCTGATTCCCCCTCAGTTTACAAACTGCCTCTGACAGAAGAACACATGAACATAGATGGATGCAGGAAGTTTGACTTTGGAGAAGAAAGCACGAGGCAGAATCGTACAATAATGCTTCTTGGAGCGACAGGATCAGGAAAGTCCACTCTGATCGATGGGATGATCAACTACATTGTTGGTGTCGAGTGGGAGGACAGTTTCAGGTTTAAATTCATTAATGAGGATCAGTCAACATCACGAGCTCCCAGTCAGACCTCTGAAGTCACTGTTTACAAAATCAACCACCAGGATGGATTTCAAATCCCGTTCTCTCTGACCATTATTGACACTCCAGGCTTTGGAGATACAAGAGGCATAGAAAGAGACGGAGAGATCACAGAGCAGCTACGTAATCTCTTCTCTGCTCAGCACGGTGTCACTGACATTGATGCTGTGTGTTTTGTAGCTCAGGCTGCTTTAGCACGACTCACACCAACACAAAAATATGTGTTTGATTCAGTGCTCTCAATCTTTGGCAAAGATGTGGCAGAAAACATCAGCATTGTGGTGACATTTGCAGACGGTCAGCGACCTCCAGTTCTCGAGGCGATCAATGCTGCAGGAGTCCCATGTCCTAAAACAAAAGACGGACTGCCGGTTCACTTCAAATTCAATAACTCAGCGCTGTTTGCAAATAACAAATCAGCTGAAGGAGACAGAATGAGTGATGATGATGATGAAGGAGACTTTGATCAGATGTTTTGGGAGATGGGGACAAAAAGCATGAAAAGGTTTTTTGCTGCTCTGAATAAAAGAGAACCTAAAAGTTTGACACTGACAAAGGAAGTCCTCAGAGAAAGAAAGATACTGGAGATTACAGTCGAAAATTTGCAGGTGCAGGTGAAACTTGGGTTAGCCAAGCTTGAGGAGATAAACAAGACGAGTGATAAACTTAAAGAATATGAAGCAGAGATGAGCAGAAATGAGAACTTTGAGTTTGAAGTTACTGTCAAAAAGCCTGTTCAGGTGGACATTTCTGGCTCTGGAAACTACATCACCAACTGTCAGCAATGTCATGTCACCTGTCACTATCCATGTACCATAGCAAATCGTGAGGGTTTAAGATACTGTCCAGCAATGGGATCAGATGGATACTGTACTCAGTGTCCAGGAAAATGTATTTGGAAAATACACCTTAATCAGAAGGAAAGATGGTACTATAAAGACGTTAAAGAGAAAAGAACAATAAAAGAGCTGAAAGAAAAGTACTTGAAGGCCAAAGGAGAGAAGATGACTGTTCAGAAAGTGATTGATAAACTGAAGGCTGAGTATAAAAGTTTGCAGGCTGACGTAGTGAAACTGATGGAGAGATCTTCCAAGTGTCTGAACAGACTCAAAGAGATAGCACTGAAGGCAAACCCTCTGTCCACTCCAGAGTACATCGACATGCTTACTGAGGAAGAGAAATCTGAGGGCAAACCAGGCTGGAAGCAACGAGTTCAGTCTCTGATGGAGATGAAAGAAAAAGCAGAGCTCATGGCCAAAATAGAGAAAGGAGAGAAACTCTTTTACTGAACATTCATGTGATCACAAAGAAGAACAAAGAAAAGGTCGAGACCAGTTTGAACTGAGACGATAAAGATTTGAACTCAGTCGACAAAGACAAACGACACACGTAAGATAAGATCTCATTTAAAAAAAAAACAAAAAAAACTGATTTATCTTTAACATAGAAGTGTGATTATATTTTATTGGACATTAAAATGTTCAACTTTTGACTTTTTCCTTTCAGCTTCTTTATATTCTTTATGTTTGATCTAATATTAAGTTTATTTTCTCAGTGACTCCTGATGTTGATGTTAATGGACTTTTTATTGTGTTGATTTTTATGCTTTTATTAAAAAAGTATAATTTTACTTTTTGTTTCCTTTCCTGGATTTTTCTGTTGCTTCATAAAACACAGCAAATGTTTATCACACATATGAGAGCAGCTGTTTTATCCTCTGTGTGAGGGGATGTAGTTTTACTAACTCAGACGTGTCATTTACACATTTACAGCTTCATTTTCATTTGCTTCCTGAGCACTCGTGCTGCCGGTGTGTTAGCTTTATCTAAGTAAAACCCTTTGCTGGAACAAAGAGACGATCCACTGCAGGGGCAAAACAAGATGCAAGACACCAGAGCTCTTTGTGTGATCTCGTGCACGAGGGAGACGACTGAGACCGAGCCTTTTCCTACAGCTTGAACCCCAGTCGCTCTCATCTGCTCCCTGGTAACACTGCTTGTGGTTACATGTATATGCATAGGTTCATTAACATATGACATCTTAAACAGACATATGTGTGAACAAAGACTACCTGTCTGTGTGTGCATGTGTGTGTGTAAATGTGTATGTGTAGGTGTGTGTGTGTGTGTCAAAATATGACCCTGTGAACGCCTCCTCAGAAAGTTGGCGCGAGGAGTCCAGCGGTCCACCTAAAGAAAAGGCTCTTATACTCAAACAGATACAGATGTGTCTGCCGTACCATATATCAGAAAGAGAAGATACAACCTCTCTCATGACCCTCGGATGTATGTGAGGTATGCCAGAACACTCTGGAAAAGGAGTGAACGTCCTCCCATCTCATAGCACACAGAGTCTTACTAAGGATGAGACCTTCTATCAATATGCAAACAATTGTAGACTCTAAGCATATATGATTATGTTTCTAAGTACAAATGTCAATTCTAAAATCTCACTGTGACACAGCGTTTGTTCACAGTTCAAACATTTATTCAGCCAGTCCTGTCATTAAGTCGCGTTTGATTAAACAGAGACATGAATCCCTTTGTTGCCGTGTCAGGAGCTGCACGCTGTGGTGACCTGTTGTAACAGGAAGCAGCTGGAAGTCACTTTATTAAGATCAGAATTCAGTGAGCTGATTGGTCCATATTCTCTCATTTGTTAGCAGGTGTCCTGATGCTTTTAAAGTAATAATTTGAGCTCTGATTCATTAATAATTACTCGAACCTGCTGGATTAGCTTTAAGATCATGGTCACATGATCATGAGTTTGTGAGTGTAATGTTCTCATTAACATAAAAAGCTGACCTGCAGGATGATTTTGGTGAACAGGCCTCTCAGTCAGCATCACTGATCTGCTTCAGTCTGACTGCTGAGCTGGAAAAAAGCCGAACCTGAAGATTTTTATTCCTCATCTTAAACATGTCAGCTCATCAGATAATGCCTGCATGCTTCTACACTGTCTGCTGTTTGAAAACACATTTCACTGCATTTAATACCAACTTGAAGTTAAATGTGACTGAACAACATCAGAGGTAGAAGAAACACAGAGAGCTGTGGTCTGAAGACAGATGAAATTGTAATCTTTACAAAAAACTTCCAGTAACTGTTTAGGAATTACAGACATTTTTATACACAGTCCCTCATTTTCAGATACTCTAAACTGACTAACAAGTAGTTTGATAATTATGATTTGATCAACTGGTCCTGAATCCAACTGACACCCTCTTCTCTACGAGAAGCCTGAGGTCGGGGGAGCCCGACTATCCTGGAGGGACATTCCCTGCCAGATACATGATGGACAGGTGGAGGAACTGGAGGGTCATGTGCCTGGCGGGACGGTCGATCTAGGACAGGACGAGTATCTACCTTTTTGGAACCATGATAACAGGGTTCTTGCTGATCTTAGCTGGCTTGGACCTGTGTGATGGACCGAGTTGAAAACAGGAGGAGTCACAGAAATTATTTGAAAAATAGGGTTGGCATTTAAACCAAAAATTATATTTACAAAAGTAATAAATGTTGAGCTCATAAAAGAGGTAAAAGAAACAAAACTCAACTCATGTAAAACCACAACTTAACAAACCAACTGACTGCCCAAACAAACATAACTGACCTAAACAGGAAATGACACACAAGGGTATATCTAATGGCTGATCAGACCACTATGACACGTGAGGGGTAACTAAACAAAACACAACTGTAAACAAGAAACAATGCAGTACAGTCTGGTTTGATAATAAACTAAACACCAAAGAAGAAAATCATTAAGCCCTAAACTCAAATATTTAATTAAGGGCAACTACTTTGTTTTTACATTAAAGAAAACACACATTCTCCCCCTTCAGCAGGAAGCGGTGGTGCAGTCCAATTATCCCTGTTGCATTTAATGCTTTCAAACCCTGGCCACCACATTTTGTCTGGCAGCGACTTCAGAGTGTGGCCATGGGTTTGTCCATCACAACCACCTTTCTGATGATCACCATCACCCCATGAGGCAAGCATGGAGCTCCAGACCGAGAGCGGCTGATGGTCATTTGATATTTCTTCCATTACTAAATAATCACACCAACAGTTGTCACCTTCTCACCGAGCTTCCTGCTGATGTCTAGTAGAACGTTCCTGGCTTCTTCAGGTCTACGGTCTTATCTGACATCCTCTGACAGATTTATGGTCAGATTTATAGATGTGAAACTGTGAGTGTTAAAAAACATTTCCTGAAGATGAAAGTTGAATTTCAATGTTTTTTTTCTCTTTGTGCACCAATCTGTTCAGTAATGTTTAATTAATGTGCTTGTTAATATTACTTGAATGTTGTCTCGTCTGTCATGATCAGTAGCAGCAGCTGCAGTGTGTTGGTGCCACAAGGGGGCAGCAGAGTTTACAGCCGCAGATATCAGACCGTTTGCGGTTGGAGTTGTTTCCTCTCAGAGACCAAGAGGCAGACGACAGAACAACTTCAGAGGATCGACGAGCTCTGCTGTGAGTACACTGTGGGTCATCATGATGAATGATAAATGATCCAGGTTGATCAGTTAAAGAGGCATTTCAGTCAGACAGACTGTCTGTCGTCATTCAGGGAGTGAAACGCTTTCATTCCGTCAGTGTTTTATAACCAGCGAGTGAAACTGAAAGTGAGTGCTGCCATTAATCAGCTCAGATAAAACAGGACGACCACACAGTAATGGAGTTTATTTATTTAATCCCAAATGTGGGATGACTGTGTCACTAATGTGTGAGTGTGGATGATAGTCTGTGGAAAACAAAAAGCAAACAGAAACCGAAACAAACAAACTGCTGGGGAGGAGAGAGAGAGAAAGTTACAGGGTGTGGTCCAGCAGTCAGATTTCCTCAGGAAAGACGATAGCTGAGTGGTCAGAGCACGCTTTGAACAGTCCAAAAATTACCTCCTTCTCCTTAACATTTTTTCTTCATCACAGTGGGAAACATTACAAGGTGAAGGAAAGGTATTAAGGAGGATTTTTAAGGACTTAAAAACGAGAAGGAACTACAGTGACAGAAGATGGACTACAAAATGTGCATCTCACTCTGTGTTCTTCAATTTATATGTTATTACCACTCACAACTATATTAAAAAAAAATCATGGTAGCAAACAAAGTTATAGTTGAGTCATATAACACTGAGATTTATGTAATTGTATAATAAGGGCCCAAAAACTGCAGGTAATAATAGTGATGGGACGTTCTGTATCGAGGCTTCGGAGCGTGTGTCGAGTAATGAGGGGGCGTTTCCGCGAAGCGCGTATCGAGGCTTGCTTCATTTATGGGAGGAGCTGAAAATGATGACGTCCGAAGCCTCGCTGCCCGGCTGTACCACGTGACTGGTTCATGAAGCGGTTCGAATTTTTTCCGCGAGCTATGAGAGCGATATAAACCCTCAGACTTCATCCAAAATGTGGGTGTTTGATGGAGAGTTGCGGTTAGTGAGAGTTTGGAGACCGTTTGGAGGTTTATGAGAGTGAGGAAAGTCAGGAGAGAATGGAGCCGGCTAAGAAGAGGAGGATGTCCTCCCCTGTGTGGGAACATTTTGATCTTATTCCTCCCAACAAGGTATGTAAATTTCTACAGAAGATGTATTTTCATGATACTGATGGTGCAATACAACCTATGTTAGGCTGTCTGTACTTTTGTACAAGGTGAAGTGTTTGCTATGTGCCAGGGAGCTGGGATATAACAGCAACACCTCATCCATGCTTAGGCACTGCAGAGCTATGCATGAGAATAAGGGGAACACCGATTGTGGAGCAAGACCAGGTGAGCCATCAAATGCCATGATACTATAGCATGCAGTAATGTTACTAAATGATATAACAATATCATACAATGCAATAAGTGACGTGTGTGATATTTAAATTTGTGCTTTGTTTTTATTGTCTTTCCATACTGCCAGCATAAATATACACAGTATACTGCATCACTACAATATAGGTGTTTTACACACTCCTTTTGTTGTTGACATTTACAGGCTGTGTGCAAAATGCCACACTCTTCAAATTCATACCAGCTATTATTTTTACGTCCAGTAGGTGTCCTGCTAGAGCAAATGAAGCTTCATGAAGCTTCGCGTTGGGGTGAACCAATTGGATGAAAAGCTTCAGTGCTTCATGGGGCTTCATCTGCCCATCACTACGTAATAATATGGAAATGCAGCCCGGTAGTAAGGTGGTAATAGTTCGGCAGCAAGGCAGAAACAAGAAGGTAATAATGTGATAATTACTGGTGGAGGACATGTTTTCTGTAGGCTACCTGTTCATTTTTCTTTAGCTTTATTTATATTAATGTACACATCTCCAGTTATCCTCTGCTGCTGAGACAGTCAAATTAAGTTCTTCAAATAAGGTTCTTGGGAAATGATCTGGAACATTGTGCAACCTCATCAAATGGGACTGGATCATAACAGTTCGATGTGAAGGAATGCAGAGTGATCAGCTACTCTGTGGATTTGGAGCAGAAATGTCCCGAGCTCCTCACGGGAAGATTACAAAATGTGCACATCGACAAAGCAGATGGTCCAGTTCATACAAACACAGCAGCGGTCCCCAACCCCTGGGTCCCGGACCAGTACCGGGCCACGAGAGTTGAGGCTCATACCGCACAGAAAAAATAAATAACTTACATTAATTTCATTTTATTTATTATCTGACTCTGAACAGTGTTTTATTTTGAAAAAGACTGAATTCTCTCATTTACTTCCGTCTATGACTGACTCTTGACGCATGTCAAGATACATTAGTAGCTAATATTAAACCTCCAAGCTAGCAAAATGAGTAAAAAACAGATGTCTTTGGAGGGTTTCTTTGCAAAGGGAAAAAGGCCCAGTGAGGAGGCAGAAGAAGAGTGTATGACAACCACTAAGAAAAAGAAAGCTGTATTTAACAGACAATAACAAAATACCTACTTGAAATATGGATTTATCGCGACAGGCGATTCCCACGCACCAAGCCCGCTCTGCATAATATGCAGCGACCGGCTCTCCAATGAGGCAATGAAGCCTTCAAAACTGCTTCGTCACTTGGAGATCAAGCACCCAACATTAAAAAACAAGCCTTTGGAGTATTTTGAAAGAAAAAAGCGGGAACAACAGGGACAGAAGCAATTACTGAGGGCCTCCACAACAACAAATACAGGTGCACTGAGAGCATCATACTTGGTGGCTAACCGTATTGCTAAGGCTAAAAAGTCATTCACTATTGGTGAAGAATTGATCCTTCCTGCCACTAAAGACATTTGCTGTGAACTTTTTGGGGAGGTGGCGGCTGAAAGGATAGCACAGGTGCCTCTGTCGGCTAGCACTGTTACTCATCGCATTGATGAAATAGCAGAGGACGCTGAGACACAGTTGTTGGAGAAAATTAATACATCACCATGGTACGCTTTGCAGGTTGATGAGTCTACAGATGTGGACAATAAGGCAATACTACTTGTTTATGTGCGATGCCTTTATCAGGAGGATGCTGCTAATAAAGTTACACAATTACACAGTGAATTCGCGTGTAATATTATATTTACAAAATACCACAGTTTTTGTCTTGGTCATATCATTTTATTTTGTTGTATTTATCCGTGACACCTGCCGGTCCGTGAAAATATTGTCTGACATTAAACCGGTCCGTGACGCAAAAAAGGTCCAGGACCTCTACATTGGAGAGACCAAACAGCCACTTCACAAGCGCATGGCACAACTTAGGCTACGTTCACACTGCAGGTCTTAATGCTCAATTCCGATTTTTTGATCAAATCCGATTTTTTTGTCTGCGTGTTCACTCTACAAATAAAATGCGACAGCAAACGCGCTCTAGTGTGAACGCTCAAAGCGGCCGCATGCACAAAAGAAGACTTCACACACAACGCGCTCAGTTTAGACCCAGAGCAAACACTATTGTTTGACTGATGGCCTTAATATAAAGACTTCGGACTTTACGTTTCCCAATTTTTGCTTTAAGTTAATTTGTTATTTACATAACAATGTAAATAACCTAATAATGATCCTTATTGCTGTTTTAGAGGAGCGGTGCTTCAAAGGATAGCTGCAGATTACACAGTACAAATAAAATGTTCACGTTTCTCCAACGTTGTCTTCCCAACAGTTTCACTGACATCTACACGGGATGGCCAGGAAGCGTTCGTGATGTCTTATCGGGCGCTTCTCCGGCGCTGATGGCTTCTGTCTTGTGACGGTGACGTAAAAGACGGATTTAATGCGACATGACCGTTCAAACAGCAGTCGCTTTCTAAAACATCGGATATGTATCGGATTCAGCACCACATACGAAAGTGACCCAGATCGGATTTGAAAATATTGGATTTGTGCCGTTCACACTGTCATAGCATGATCGGATATGGGTCGCATAGGGTCAGAAAAATCGGATTTGATGCGCTTTCGCCTGCAGTGTGAACGTAGCCATAGAAGAGCCACCTCCACAGGAAGAGACTCAGCTGTCCATGTGCATCTAAAGGTCAAAGGTCACTCTTTCGAGGATGCCAATGTTCACATTTTGGACAGAGAGGACAGATGGTTTGAAAGAGGAGTGAAAGAAGCCATTTATGTCCACTGTGAGCGACCATCTTTGAACAGAGGTGGGGGTTTACGACACCAACTCTCTGCCATCTATAATCCAGTTTTGAGTAGGGTTGAACGATATATCGCATTTGCGATAATATCGCGACATGATCAAGTGCAATTTTCTAACCGCAAAGGCTGCGATTATACTCTGGACATGTCCAAATTCATGGGCTGCATCCTCCTGAGGCCGCATTTGTAGACCGATTACGTCACAGCGACGCGCCGAAGGCTGTCCAAGGTCGTGTCCAAATTCATGGGATGCATTCTCCTGAGGACCCGGCCTTCGCGGTCTACGTGGGCCGGGTCCTCAGAAGATCGGGTAGGCCGGAAGTAAACGGCCGTGAAATTGGACGGTCTAGCCTTCTGATTAGCGTCACCGCTGTCTCGGTGGAGTTTAATAAACTCAGCCGTCTGCTCCTTGCTGTCTAAAATATAACAGGACACTGGAGTAAACTCTCGGCCATCTCATACTTCTGTTTAATCAGTTTTCTGTTTGACGTTTAGTCAGCTGTGTAAAAACCAAGGAGGAACCCACCCGGGGGATTAATAAAGTTTTATTTTATCTAATCTAATAACTTTAATCTCAGCCAAACCGATTTACTCACGAACAAACAAAACACTGAAAAAAGCCCAACAATAACATTTTTAGGTTGTCTAAGTGACTTATATATTACGTTTGTCACGGCCGGGCGGGTTACACACAGTAATTCGGCGTGCCCGTGTGGCGTGCTGGCTAGACCCAAGCGCGGCGAAGGCTAGCGGTGGGTTTGGAGCAGGCACGCAGTTATTCTAGTAACGATCAGTGCCCGAAGCGTGGCTTCGGAACGGTCGTTACCGACAGAGAGCGAGCGGAGCCGGGAAGAGAAAAAGGATTGAAGGGATAATCACTCACGGTTGCTGAATCAGGCGGAGACTGACGTCGGCAGAGTTTCGGAGCTCCTGACACGAAGAGAATGATGTCTGAGCGGCGAACAGGTGGGTGGCGTCTCTCTTTTAACCCCGGCCCCGTGATCAGCTGATCACAGCTGATCACCGGCTGACAACGTTTAACCCGAGCAGCGAAAGTCCGCGGTGATCTGAAAATGATGTGCCGGGAGTTGTGCCATTCTCGGCCGCATCAGTAACCCTCGAGCTCCCGGCTAGCTATCGAGCTGGTGGGTAGCAGACGTCTCCGAAAACGTCGAAGCACTTTAGCAAAGATGCGATATCTTGATAAACCGAGCAGATATTTGATGTTTACACAGCTACTTTCTCGCCTGAAAATATGTTAAAAGTTTATTTTGTGACCCAGAAAGATTAATAAGAGTAATTTTAAAACTTAGTAGCGGCCGCCATTAGCCGGAAACTGGAGCTTGGCTGGGCCGCGCTATGAATTCTGGGATATGGTGGGCCACGAAGGACACACCCGACCCATCCTTCAAATTCGGAAAAAGGAGCACGCATTTGTCGGCTGCATTCGGAGGGGTCTACGTATTTGGACAGCCTTCGGCGCGTCGCTGTGACGTAATCGGTCTACAAATGCGGCCTCAGGAGAATGCAGCCCATGAATTTGGACACGACACAAATTACTACCATATCCCAGAATTCATAGCGCGGCCCAGCCAAACTCTAGTTTCCAGCAATGGCGGCCGCTACTAAGTTTTAAAATTACTCATACTAATCTTTCTGGGTCACAAAATAAACTTTTAACATATTTTCAGGCGAGAAAGTAGTTGTGTAAACATCAAATATCTGCTCGGTTTATCAAGATATCCCATATTTGCAAAAGTGCTTCGACGTTTTCAGAGGCGTCTGCTACCCACCAGCTCGACAGCTAGCCGGGAGCTCGAGGGTTACTGATGCGGCCGAGAACGGCACAACTCCCGGCACATCATTTTCAGATCACCGCGGAGTTTCGCTGCTCAGGTTAAACGTAATATATAAGTCACTTAGACGACCTAAAAATGTTATTGTTGGGCTTTTTTCAGTGTTTTGTTTGTTCGTGAGTAAATCGGTTTGGCTGAGATTAAAGTTATTAGATTAGATAAAATAAAACTTTATTAATCCCCCGGGTGGGTTCCTCCTTGGTTTTCACACAGCTGACTAAACGTCAAACAGAAAACTTATTAAACAGAAGTATGAGACAGTCGAGAATTTACACCAGTGTCTGGTTATATTTTAGATAGCAAGAAGCAGACGGCCGAGTTTATTAAACTCCACCGAGACAGCGGTGACGCTAATCAGAACTAGACCGTCCAATTTCACCCCTTTAAATTTTAAAGGCGTGTTTGTGTGTGTGTTTATACAATTGCTATTATGTTTGCACTTTATGTGTAATGTTACTGACTGCAGAGATCAGTAAGATGTGTGTATTTTTTATTTATTAGTTTTATTTATTTAATTTTTTTTTTTAATTGAATGACTGTCTAGTAGTTCACAGATGTCGAAAAACTGAGTGTGGTAAAGCCACTGATTTTTTTTATGTATATTTCTGCAATCTGCACATTGTACTGACTTTCATTTTAATGTTTACACCAGGGTTCCTTGTCAGCACTTTATGCTCAGATGTTTGTAAGCTAAAAATAAACTATTGTGTATGTTCAAA